>NC_139347.1:101122435-101807435 GCF_055883805.1 Amblyomma maculatum | reverse complement strand
TGCGAGAGAGTTTACTGGTTAGCAGTGCTTAGCTGCCTTACTTTAAGCACTCTGACACTCATTCAGCTCATTCTTGGATGAACGGTTCTCGTAAAGCATGAAAATGTGCAATTTAATCTGCGTAATTACCTCGATGTTATATCAAAATGCAAAAAACTGCACAGGGCTAGTGCGTACGAGTATGCGGTCCTTCCGATATCCGCCGCAAGGAAAACGGCTGCATTTTGTGATAAAAAAAATAGATGCCAATGTTTTGAACATAGAAGGCCAAAGGCCGGTGTGCCGAAAAACATGTTTCCGGAAACAGCCTCGGTAACCCATCCTTGGCAAACATAGTGAGAAGAAGGGGAACTGTGCTTGCAACTTCCCAGCAATTGACGGCACGCGCAGCGGAATCAATCCGAGCCGCAATGATGGACCAAGTCGGGAAACATCCGGACGGCAATGTCAGCGCCACGCTGTCCACGCAAAGCCCACGGACTAACCGCGTCTCTCCCGATTTGCCGAGCCGGCCCATTGTGTCCATCCGCGGAGAAAATGTGAGGAGATTCGCGTAACACGTGAGGGTTGCGCCCAGTGCCCGTGGCAAGCCAAACACTTACACACATGTGCTGCGGGCGGGGCCAGAGACGATTTGGAAGAACGCGCTCTGGGGATAATGGTCTTCTATGAACCCTGCGCCGGCATACTTTCACTCGCTTGCAGCTCCAACGGTGGACTTTTTCGGAGAGGTTGCGTGCAGCGTGGCATAACATGAAAAGGTATTTGACAGTTGTAAGTATGCAGTGAGGAAATAGAAGACATTAAACCAGGTCTAGCAGAAAGTAGTTGCACAATGCACAGCAGGGTTCCATCCATCGAGCCAGAAAGGTAAGCTGCGCATTCTTTAAGATGAGCAATCATCTCGCTAGAAAAAGGTTCTGAGTTTGAATACTAAGTTATGCTGTAACTTCTGGAAACAAGGACGCATTAGTGGCCGCCCTCATTTCTCAAGAAACATCAACACTTTGCTATTGTTTGCAACTTGAAGCACTTGAATGATGTCTACTGTCATAAAAAAAAAAGTATTCTGCACTCTTTCAATGGAAGCCAGCTCATCCGAGTCAATATATATGCTTCAGGAAAAGCATATTGCAAATGCCTAACTTCTTGTTATCAGCCTTCACAAAACGTTAGAGTCAGGCTTTGCTATGCGCACAACGTTGGAGAAAAACATGAAAAAACAATAAAGACTCCAAGAAACCACAGCACACATATCCTTTCCTGTCTTACTTAGTGTATTCTTAGAGCATTCTGCTTAGTGTATCCTCCAACAACTCTGCGCTTGCGTCTATTCGAGGGAACAAGACAACGGCCATGGCAAGAGGACTTCGTGGCATTACGACAACGCACTCAGCTCGAGACAGCGAGGAGCCTAAGTAATGCGAGTACAATCCAACCACAGAGAGCTGCATGATACTTTCGCGAATTGTTTACCGACACCACGATGCTGCATGGAACAAGTGGTATCTACTGTGAGATAATCGGCGGGTCGTTTGATACATCGAGGTGACCATTTCGCTGTTTGTACGCGGGGACATGACATATGCTGCTGATTCATGGGCGACATGGTGTCCTTGGTGACGGAGGAACTTACGTAAGAAAAACGTTGCCGCCTCTGAGTCGGCATAGAAGAACGCGCTTGATGCATTCGGCCATGCTAATGATCTGCAAGGACGTTCACGAAGTACCTTTCCGTTAGTTCAATGTTTCACCAATATTGCACTTGTTACGTCAGGCTTTGTACGCACACTAAATGTGACTTATCACAATATAAACAACATTTCGAATTTATTGTGTGCAACAGCTGCAGACGTGTGATAATCACCCGAGCGCGGCTGCGGGTCATTGGCGCAAGGACGACGTTGGCAGTAACTGGTAGTAATATTGATTCTAATAAAAGTGTTGGCGTATTAAAGCAGCAGAAACGAAGTAGAAAATATTGCGTCCACTCACCTCTTGTGAGCAATCGCTGAACTGTGACTGGGTAGCTGGATTAGGACAACCGGAAAGGAATATTGAAAACATTTTCCTGCCAGTGACTTCCAGTTGAACAGTTGAGTAGCTCAACGTGTGGAAAATGGAGCCCTAGGATAGAAAGAAAAACTTACTATTTGTGGTTTAAGCAACATATCTGTTTACCTCCAGCGAAGTATTTCTAACTGAATCGAGCTTTTCGGCTTCACCCAAAGCGATCATATGGTTGTATAATTCAAATTTCCAGCGAAATTGCTCAAGCTATTTGCTTTCCTGGACATTTTAACGATGTGTTCTCAGCTATAGTTTATGTCTCTAAACTGTACCATTCAGGTCTGTATAACGGACAGTACAATTTCTGAAAACAAGCGGATAACCTTGGTTGCATGGACAACAATTGTGTTAGCCCTCGCGTGTCAAGTTTACCCACCGGAAATGCAGCGTGATTGGTCAGTAAGGAAGGGTGATACAGACGTTACAGTATATATGTGAAGAAGTTGCAAATAGCTCGTTAAGTCCTATTAAAAAACAGTAAGGAGTCGACCGACTTAGTTTCACACCTGACACATCACTGAGGGACAGTTATTTAAATTAAGAACATTTACTTTGCCCTTGATTCTTTGATGTAACCTTGCGCAAAAAAAAAGCAAAATAAGCAATGTCAGTCAGTTCTATGTGTCTAAATTCCTTTCAGGCACTGTGTATAAAACTGTGCACATCGCCAATTCGCCCCCAGTCTTTTTCCTTTTTGTTTCGACGAAATTTACTCAGCACATTTCTTATCACAAACAGGGTGCTTTAGATATTCAGTAAAGAATGCAATGAGAAATAATACCTATTCAAATAGCGTTGGCGTCATCTGTTCCTGACACATACTCGCGTTAGCGGCTTCTGCTATCCTTGCCACTATTTCGTTATTTCCCTTGTTCTTTTGCGCCCTGTGATCCCTCGCATGTGGAGTCTGCTAATAATCGCAAACGTTTTGCTCAATTTTGGCTGTATATGCATATTATACGAAAGCAGCTGTATGTTCGGGGGAAGTGTTTTGTTATACTGTATAGTCTCACTCTATTTCTGGCGACAAGGTTTCGCTATCGCTTCTGTCGCCGCTTTCCGGGCGCGGTGTCTCACCACCCCCGTAAACGAACGTATGTTCGTATGCATCCGTGTATTCAAAACTATTTTAAGTTTAGACATTTCAACAACAGTAGCTGGGGCACCGCACTGTGCGAATTCAATATTTGAAGAACAACGCATTGGAAATTTTGAGAGTGTGCAGGGGGTGTAAAATTACTGCCGACTTCTGCAATGCTAAGCAGTTACCTCATTTTTTTTCTCGGCTTGCTTTGGCATCTCTCTGTTTCTAGTTGTCATTTTCGTTCACCCTAATATGGTTGGTTGAGTGGCTTCGTTCGGCCACTGATTACAAGGTGATGGGATCGAGCCTCTTCGTGGGGCTGTGTTTTGATAGAGACGAAATACCAAAGCTCCTGTGTGCCGTGCGATATCAATACTCGTTAAAGAAACCTTGGCTGTCTAAACAATTCCAGGGCCATGCACTACAGAGTCCCAATTCCTTGAATAGCTTCGGAGCGCCAAAACCCCCATATTCGCTTTTAACGAATATGGCAGCGTTTCAGAGAGCCGAAGGTCGTTAAAGAATACGAAAATCGGTAATTCTGCAAAACCTTTTTTCGCGTTGGGTGAGCTGGTATTTCTCGCACAAAACTGCACGCAGACCACAATGTCTGCAGTCGAAACTATAGCAACTGATTTTGTTTTCTCACGAATAAGTAAACAAAAAAATGGCGACACATAATTCTACTTTTCTTTGCTATTGTAAGATGCTGGGAGACATTACACATATTTCTCGGCGAAATCTAGCTACTGTTTCTAGCTACCAGGATGTAATTAGTGCGTCGTTTCCCAAACTAAGCCTTATTTTACTGTGAATTTATCCGCTTCCACACGACATTCGTGTTGTTTACTGTTTCGATTCGCTCGCAAGCGCACCTTAATTGCCTAGGTAATCCACCGAGAGCGTCAGAAATGAAAGAGCTTGACCGCTCTTTTGGTACTGGGCGTGCACACACATTCGTTTCGTTTCTTTCAGGCTCGGCATTCTAAGATTCTGTACAACTTATAGCGCGGATTCCTCAAAGCGGCTCTCTATGTTATTCCTATGATCGCGCCGCTCCCTTCTCCCGCAGAGCCACCGTTAACTCTCGAAAAAAAAAAAAAAACTATAATGAACGAAAAATCTCTGAGTTAAACGTCGCGGACAATTCATCTTGGGAGAAAAAGTAACCCGCCGGACTCTGGAAGGCCGTTATTATCGCCTTGAATGTGTCAGCTTGAAGGGAAGGTGAACTAACTGCTGCAAACAATGGGTGCCTGGAGCGGCCTCGCGTAACCATACCATGCAGTAATACTGCAGTCAAGAAAACTGCGCAGACAGTGCTCGGTGGAGTGGCGCCCTTTGTCCGCCGCTGACTCAGGCGCCTAATTATTTTCAGCCAAGTGGTGAGCTAAAAGGACGAAGTTTTTTCTACTTCCTGTGGGGCCAACTTCCGCTGTACGCGCGTTAGGGCGAAGACGGGCTTCGCCGAGCAAGCAGCGGCATCAGCGCCGGGCGTGTAATTTCTCTAATGAGCGGTTTTAGTCGCTGGGACGTGGACAGGAAAGTGCGCCGGCGCTTTCGTGTCATGACCGTGAAAGCGAACTGAACGCCTTTCAGTTCCATGGATAGCATCGGCTTGGACTGAAGCGGGGATTGACAGAAACAACATCGGGATTCCCGGCGTTATAAGTGGGGGACTGTCTTCCGTTGCCATACAATCGATAAGCACGTGCTTTGTTTTTCTGGTCTTCCAGGGAGGGGAAAAAATGAAAGTCGACCCTGGTGTTGTCAGAGTCACGCGACATGCACGCAAGTTGCCCGTTCCCCGTTCCTCCTCTCACATCGGAGCTGTCGTTCAACCATGACATGAATACATGGTTGCCCCAACGAGCGGAAAGAAGCCAAATTTACCGACTGATGCTTGCGGGTGTGCTGAATAACACCTTCCAGTCATGGTTGCTGGGGTGAAGAAACATGAGCGCTTGTTTTCCGCGTGATCACTGATTCACAACGGTCAGACCTATAGGTCAGACGGAGGCTGGAAGGGTTCCATGACGGCCGTCTTGTGGAACACGTGTGATGTAAACACAGAGAATGGGCCGAAGCGCATGTCCAGGTGAAACGGAAGCTGACTAGCCCTGCGTAGGCCGTGCACACTCACACTATGTCCGTGTCCAAGGGACAAGGCCAGTTACACTTTCCACTCTCCCTCTCCTCGCGACAGAGCCCTCCGCCCGCTGTTGTCCTCGACCTTAGAAGAAAAGATATCGAAAACATCGCCCCGCGACGACAAGACAGATCGGGCTGGTATCGCGACCTGCCTGCGAAATCAACCGGTCGAGCCACCGGGGCAACTTAATCCTGCGCCGTAAACGTGGTCGTCGCGGAACCCTCCTCCATGACGCGCAAACGTGCTTGAGCGAGAGGGAAGAGAGATTTTGGGCGGCAGCCCGCATGCACGTGAATGGAAAAGCGATCCGACAAGCCCAGCGCCGCCGCTCACGCGCTTTTTGGTGACACCGGGCGCGACTGGGTTGCGCGACATTTGCATCAGTGTGGTGGCGGCGGCTCTGCTGCCGGCCTTCTCCGCCGCGGGTCGCGGCTGCCCTTGACGACTCACATCTGTATGCGGCCTTGCCGTCGCGGAGCGGAGTAACTGCTGCTGCTCCTTTGGCGCTCTGGGGAGAGTGAGGAGGAAGAGAGAGAACGTGCTTCTGGAAGGGGAAGCCTTGCGGCTCTGCGGCACGCCAGGGGAATACCGTTGTTGTTTTGGCAGAGTGGAAGCGTGTGGAGTCAACTACGCGAGATCTTCCTTCTCACACCACCCAGCGCTCTTACTCCTCTCTGTCTCTCGTGCCACCCTCTCCGCCACGTCGTTTCCAGTCGCTCGGCTAGGTGCGGACCCGCTCCGCCACCTGTGTGAGGAACCGGGACAGCGGCGCGATTGCAGAGCGCAGCGGACCGGAGAAAGCTCGCGCGCGCGCTTCTCTAGCGCACGTGGACTGCGTCGCCAGCGCAGGGGAGGAGAAGAGCGAGGAGGAAGGAGCTACGAGGAACTGGTGGCGAGGAGGCCAGGGAGGAGTCACCGCAGTCGTAACCTCAGTTCGCGCATAAAAGCCACTGACGTGCCCCAAACAAGCTCACTGTTCTCCGAGAGCTCGTGAAGCGAACGACCGTCGTGTCTTGCGCGCTCCTTCACGTGTGAACTTGTGGACGGACTTTACGCCTCGGCGTTGCTCATTCTTCTTCAAGCATTTGCGGTACTTTCGAGCAGGCCGTCGTCATGGAAAGAAGGAGGTCTCTCAAGTCCAAGGACCTGCTGATACCGGTGTCCTACGGCTACCTGCACGCCAAAGACTGGGGCCCCGCGGACGGTATTCCGGTGCTTGCCATTCACGACTGGCTCGACAACTGCGCCTCGTTCGACACCCTGGTGCCGCTGCTGGACCCGTCCTTCCGAGTGGTGGCACTTGACTTGGTCGGCCACGGAGCATCGTCCAACCTTCCGAGAGGATACCAGTATAGCCACCAGCAGTTCGTTCAGGACATGGAATGGGTGTTGGACTATCTCGGCTGGAGCTCCTGCGCCGTCCTGGCGCACGGCGTCGGAGCAACTATGGCCCTTTACTACGCCGGACTTCGGCCGGACGTCTGCACGGGCGTCGTGTCTCTGAGCATGTCGAACACCGTCAACACGCACCCGGGTCACATGCTGCCGACGCTTGTGCAGTACATCGAGGCGTCCGGAAACCCTGAACTCCAGAAGGCCGGCGACGATGCTATTCAGACCGCGGTTCGGGACCTTGTGGACGTCACAGGTGGTTCGCTGGACGAAGACTCGGCGCGTGTTCTGCTTCATGCCGAAGACGACGCCGGCCAGACCCTGCCGCTCGCCGTGTTGACCAGGTGTCTCAAGGTGTACACCCTGTCCGACACAAAAAAGAACTCCCTGACTATACAGAACACAATGACCCTCTACCGCGGTCCTCTACTCATGGTGTCCCCCAAGGACTGGTGCGACGAGAATGAAGACGGCATGCTCCGCATCTGCGAAGACTTCTTCAAGACTTCGTGCGAACCCTTCGTCAAGGTGGAGGTCGACGGCACGCACCATGTGCACTTGAACAATCCTGCGCTGCTCTCTGGTGATGTGAACGACTTTCTCCGAAAGTCGAGTGAAATGTCCTCCGTGGTCTGCGACAGCTCCCTGCACAGGAACTGTGTGGATACCACACCACTGCTCACGGACTTTGTACTATAACCGGAGCTGCGGTTTCCTCGTGCGTATATCCTATAACGGCACGCAGTTTGTACATAAGCATTGATAGCACGCATGGCAGTGTGAACAGTCTGCATGTATTTGTGGCGCATGTGTTCGAATGATTGTTTCTTTGTAAAGTCTACACTATGGGCATCTTGCGATTAGCGCATGCGATCCATGTCCTATTGTTCGTGTTCTCATCCGCGTATTTATCGTCAAAAGAGCGGACGCTATGAAAGCGCCCAAGTCGCCAAGTACGAAGAGTCCTACTTTTCGTTAACGCCAAATAAACCAAAGTCCTTTTTTCTGCCCTGACAAAACTGCCTCATGTTTTCTGACCTATAGCGACACCTCGCTATTCGGCTCCGCTTGCGGTGTCGAAACATACTTCTTTTATATCTGTCACTTCGATCGCCAGATACGTCTTTTTTTGCCTACAGCGCGAAGAGAGGGAGGAAAATCCACACCTGCAAAGCAGGATGGCAGTGAGTTTTCCAGTCTAGTCACGTTGCACTGTCGCGCCACCGGATGTTGTGAAAATTCAGCGGCTGACTTAATTTTCCTCTGAAACAAGCTAGGCAGTACTTTTATGCTTCTTAGCAAGCGTTCCTCGCTGAATCTAACCAGCTGGTAAGCGCGAAATTTAATTGCAATATTTACTCAGCATTTTTCGCAGTTGAGCTTACCCGATTAGGACATTCGTACAAAATATCATTCGGTGATTACTGCTCTAATAACTTAAAAAAAAAAAAAAGCAGTACGCTCAATGTCGGTAGAAAGGAAATTCTCGTTTCCAACCTTAATTTCACTCTAACAAGGGAAGCATACGGCTGCGAAGACAGAAAGTGGGGATAATCGATACACTTTTAAATGCGAAATTAGTCGGAAGTCGCGTCCAGACGTTTCACATACCGTTCTGCCAGCAAAAGTTTACGCACACGCCTAGCAGCCGCAGTATTCCATAGAACAGCAAAGCAAGTGGTTTATAATTAAGAGCTTTCGTTACCCATAAGCTAATGCATGGCTATAGTGGTGGGTGCAGCACACAAAGAGGTCAGGATCGAGACCTTTAGCTCTTGTTACAAGAGAACCGTAGGCACAATGGAATTGTGAATCGTTACGCAAACGAAGCTTTTTAATTTGAGGTTGCCACCTTCGTGAATATAATCCTGCTTCACATTTGCTAATTTCCGCCTAGCACATATGCACTGCAGTGGATCTGCACGCCAGATATCTGTGGTCTACATTGGAAGAGGGTTGGACACCTTCTGCGGAAGTATACCAACAGTGTTCGCACTAAGGATATTAGATGACAAACATGATGCACTTTCGATACTGAAAACTTCCAAATACTACTGGCATGGCATGTAAAAATTGTATTATACTCATCTACTTCTTAAACTAAACTGCCCTTTCTCCCTGTCGCTCACCTCTGATTTCTCCTACCTGTCTCCTTAATACCCCTTTATTTCCGCTGCCCCAGTTGAGGTGCTTCAGCTTATTTCGATAACAGATACCGGGGCAGCAAAAATCTTTTCCATCCTTTATTGTTTTATTACATTATAATAAAGTACCACTTACTACTACTACTGGCATAGTAATACCGAAGCAGAGAATCTCAGCTCCAACGTCGTTCACGTTTGTATAATTCGCAAGCGATGTGCTGCGTCAGAAAGTGCTCCAGTATTATGAATGCTTTCGCTTGATGAAAGCAACATGTAAATAGGCGAAAAAATTCCCGGGGTGCAGTTACATCGGCTAAATTGCAGTAAGGCGAAAACATTTCACTTACTACCACTAGCACTGCCACACCGTGCTGCTCCTACAGTATACTGCTCTCGCGCCTGGGCCAAGGCAGCTATCTTTGATGGGGGTTCGATTCTTGGTGGTGACACGATCTCTTTTTTTAGTGTACGTGCGAAGGAGACTTCCCGGTCATACGAAGCATGCGGTAAGAAATGCTTTCGCTTGATAAAGGCAAAATATGAAGGGCGCCCATATTAGGCATATTATTCGTGAAAGTTAAGAACGCCACGTGGTCGTTCATATGGCGTCTGTCTAGACCAGCTTAATGGCGTCAAACTCGACATGCGCCATAGAAACATCAGCGTACTTGCAAGAAACTTGTATCTCCTAGCGCTGGTACCGAAGAATGTAATTGAAGGCAACCTATGCAGCTTTGCCATCGCGGCCTTTTAGTCGAATCTCCCTTTTGCCGTTGCATGGATTGAGAGATGACATTTTTGAAACGCAGGTCTTTAATTTGATATTGGAATATTTGACCTGTTAGTGCGATGTCGTCCAGTCCATGTCATTTGTGGTTTTAATACTGCTGAACTACTTCGGAGCAATAATAGATATGAGAAAATCATACATCGTCCCAAACCGAATAACGGGCAGTATTCATAATAAGTATTTTTATCTGTGATTGCTAATCATGCCCACCTAAACATGTCTAAGAAATCAGTTTATTAACTTGATAAGCACAAGTGACATGTTCACTACACGCACTATAGGAGAGAGTTTTTTGTTACTTACCGATACTATAATGTCCTTAAATGCCGCCGCACTCATGTGGTCGCTTTAGAGGTCTGCTTGAACAGAAGAGGGCACTTAAAGACAGAACATGATGGCAGTCAGTTATTTGTGCACAATTTATGTCAACTCTTATGTTCAAAGCAACCTTCAGCTGTAGCGCTCAAGCGAACGGATATCACAGCCAGTGTACATGATGATTCTCACATGGATTAAAGGCCTTACCATTTCGCATTACTGTGAAGATGTAGTTTTCAGATAAAAAGGAAGTGCACCGCCCATTTTAAAATTATTGTACGTTTCTATCCAATTACCAGCTCACTTTCGCTGCTAAAATCTCCAAGACCTCTCAAAAATGAACAGATTTCTTGTTCATGCACGGTCTGTAGATGGCTCTATAGATTACAGACTCACTGCGTTTTCAAAAGATGTTACCTTCATTGTTACTTTCACAGACCGGGGAAAGTTGAGAGCCCCCCTCCATCACTTGCAAGCGAGAAATTACACATGGAAAAGCCTCGATAAACCCCAGTTGTTCCACAGAGGTCCAAGAATTATATCCTATAAATGGAAAATTTTTCACTTAACCGTCCCCTCCAAACGTAGCCCATAAATTTGCACCTGTGCAGGTCGCCAAAGGGATTTTGACAATTGACGTCCCCACATTTCCTGCGTGAAAAAAAAAAAAAGAAAGAAAGATTATTTCATTGTGTCCTTGGACCTTTGCTTCCCTTTCAATGTATACAGCTTTCAATAAGGACCTAAAAGCTAGGACACATATGAAATGATGTGCCTACCGATAGCATCAGTGCATTAATATAACTTCCTGTTCAACACCTCACCCTATTAACATCTTCTCAGCATTGGTCAGAGGAGGGTAATGCTGAAGGCTGAACGCGAGTAGCATAGTCTGGAAAGCGCCATTTGCGCCTGGCGATAAGCACCCATTAAACGTTCGTGACGTTTGCTCGGAGTGCCGCCAGATATGCTAGTCGTGCTAGAATAGGGAGTCAAAGACAATGCAGGACGTAACCGCCTTTCCGGTGAGGCACGCAGCAATCTCTTTTGCCATCTTTACCGAGCCTCTCTTTGCTTCCTCCCGGGCTGTAAACGTAGACAGCCTAACCTTTACGAACGAGAAGTCATGGCGAAGTGCCAGCGTCACGTGCCATTGCGCAATTTGTGGAACGTGGCAATTAACCCACTCGTCATCGAAACTACCTGGACGTACCATCCAGTGTACGTGGCAAGGTTCAGAGGTACTCACAAACGCTTTGGTAAAAGCTGAAAATGGAAATGCAGCTCATTGTGCTAGTTGAAACGTATCATCCAGTACGTGTACACTCCTTTGCGTATCATCCAGTGTCAGTGGCGAGGTTCAAGAGTGCTGACACATGATTCACTATAAGCTGAAAATGGAAATGCAGTTCATTATGCTAGTTCAAACGTACCATTCAGTACATACACTCCTGGACGTACCATCCAGTGTCAGTGGCAAGGTTCAGAGGTATTCACAAACGCTTCGGTAAAAACTGAAAATGGAAATTCAGCTCATTGTACTAGTTGAAACGTAACCTTCAGTACGTACCATCCCGAACGAACCATCCTGTGTCAGTGGCGAAGTTAAAGAGTACTCGCAAATGCTTTGGTAAAAGCTGAAAATGGTAAATGCAGCTCATTGTGCTAGTTGAAGCGTACCATCCAGTGCGTACACTTCTGGACTTCTCATCCAGTGTCAGTGGCGACGTTCAAGTGTACTCACAAATGCTTCCGTAAAAGATAAAAATCGAATTGCAACTCATTGTGCTATAGTTGAAACGTACCATCCAACCAGCACGTGCACTCCTTCAAGCACCATCCAGTGTCTGTGGCGAGGTTCAAGAGTGCTCACAAATTCTTCGCAGTAAAAGCTGAAAATGGAAATGCAGCTCATTGTGCTAGTTAAAACGTACCATTCAATGGACGTACCATCCAGTGCGTACACTCCTTTACGTACAATCTAGTGCCAGTGGCGAGTTTCAAGAGTACTCCAAATGCTTCGGTAAAAGCTGAAAATGGTAAATGTAGCTCATTGTGCTAGTTGAAACGTACCATCTGATGGTCGTATCATCCAGTACGTACACTTCTGGACGTGTCATCCAGTGTCAGTGGCGACGTTCAAGAATACTCACAAAAGCTTCCGTAAAAGCTAAAAATGAAAATGCAGCTCATTGTGCTAGTTGAAACGTACCATCCAATGGACGTACCATCCACTACGTACACTTCTTTACGCACCATCCAGTGCCAGCGGCGAGGTTCAAGAATACTCCCAAATGCTTCCGTAAAAGCTGAAAACGTAAGTGCAGCTTACTGTACTAGTTGAATTGTACCATCCAACTTACTTACCATCCAGAACGTACACTCCTTTACGTAACATTCAGTGACAGTGGCGAGGTTCAAGAGTACTCACAAATGCTTCGCTAAAAGCTGAAAATTTAAATGCAGCTCATTGTGCTAGTTCAAACGTACCACCCAGTGGACGCACCATTCAGTGCGTACACTCCTGGACGTGTCATCCAATGTCAGCGGCGATGTTCAAGAGTACTCACAAATGCTTCGGTAAAAGCTGAAAATAGAAATGATGGTCATGTTGCTAGTTGAACCTGAAACGTACCATCCTGAACGAATCATCCAGTATCAGTAGCGAGGTTAAAGAGTACTCACGAGTGCTTCGGTAAAAGCTGAAAATGGAAATGCAGCTCATTGTGCTGTTGTAAATTTATGTTGGCGTCAGATCAGCAAAATTTAAACAAGTCTGATTAAGTCTGATTAAACACACTCACACGCACAAACGGTGCCGGGAGGAATGCGCGTGGGCTAGACGGCTGGCAGGGGCTGTGCCGTCGACATTTGATCTAGGCATCCAAACGTGCCGGCGCTGCATGTGGCCGAAGTACGGCGGACGGTAGACGCTGAAATATGAAACGGTTTCATGCGTGGCTATAAAAAGAACAATGGGGCGATGGCTAATACTCGGGCACACCATGCTCGGGCATATTCTCCTCTCACTTTACGCATGCTTTCCGCTGTGCGAAACTGCGCGCTGTGGACGGGAGCGTCGTCGTTGTGCTGGTGGAATGGTGGTTGTCAAGTCTCACACTTTCGTAAATGTCTGCGTATCCTGATCCACATATTAAAGTTCATGAGCACCATCGGAAAGTCCACATATCAAGCACCACGCAAATGTTGCTCTTGCAGACATGGACTCCAGGATCCCATCGTTTTTGACAGCAGCGCCGCCGCTCGTTTGCCGCGCATTGGGCCAGCATCGACTTGTCAGACTGGCTTATTTTCATCCGTTCTTCTTCGAGGTCTCGCCGTCTGCCACCGATACTGATTTTGGCGGGAAGAGTGACGACAAGGCGCTGTCTTCGTCGCCCATGTCTTATAGTGATTTGGAAAGACTGAAAGAGAGTTATTCAAGCCAGCGGGCAGCATCGGCAGAAAGATCTGATAAATGCTTTGCTGGATGGCGATTTAGGGATGGTGCAGAAAACGTGCGCTTCGAGGTAAGTTGCCCGTTTTCATCTTCATTGCTTGGAATGCAAAGACCTCCGTATTGCGAAAGTAATTATTTATCGCCATTGTTAGTAAATTCTTGCCGAGTGTTTCCTGATCCTGACAAGAAGTAAATGCCGTAGATATAATGCCAACACTGTTGTAGTGAAATTGAACAGAGTACGCTGTAAGCCATTTGCTACACACATTATGCTCAAGGAAAATGACATGTTTTGAGAGGGCAGTAGCACATGTCCTGTTGTCGCCTTTCTTTTTCCTGTGAAAATGCTGTTTTTGTTGAGCATAAACACCGCTGAAAGTAAAACGAGCCTAACACAGTAAAAATTATGCCTCGTGCGAAGGAAGCGATGTGTCCTTTTTTTTTTTATTTTTTGAAATCAGGTTTGCACAAGTGTAAGTAAATCACGTTTTTTTCGCACGTAATTACATCGCAGTTCTATCGTTTTTTGTAGTAATTTATAGGTTTGTAGTAAACCCAAACCTTGTGGACATTTTTGTTATTTTTTGGCACCCGCAGTCCTAGAATTTTTTGTAGCAAACTGTAGGTTTGTAGTAAATTCAAACTTTTGCTGACATTTTTGTTATTTGTCGGGAACATATAACATGGTCACAAACTTTCTTCAAGACCGTATGAGCTGAGTTTTTCTGCTTTGTTTTGTATACGATTATTGGATCCTAGTGCATCTGCTCGAGCTACTAGCGTCTTTAGAAATATGTTTCTGTAATCTTTACGCAGTCTAAAAAATTCCTACAGCCTTGTCGCAAACTGGAAATGATTTAGTCAAGTGAAACCAATTGCTGGGCTAGTTGGTGCATTTCACAGAAAAGGAAAGATTCACAGCGCTAGCAAGTACGCACTCATAAATAGACACACATAGAATAGACGCCGACTCCAACTTTTTGTTTTTTCGAAACGACAGCAAAATGAAACGTATGTTTTTTTTATAAGAAGTTTGGAGTCAGCGCCTGCCCTGTGTGCTTCTATTTGTGAGTGTGTATTTTTTAGCTCTGTGAACCTTCCCTTTGCTGGAAATGATTGTATAAAATATCCATCCCAAAATTTATATCTGTGTGTTTTGTATCTATCTTTTTGGAAGAAGCTTCGTTCTGGTGAAAGGCACTTATTAGCTTAGCATCTGGTGTTACTTGACTAAATCATTTCCAGTTTGCGACAAGGTTGTAGGACGTTTTTGAACTGCATACAGATCTTTTTTTTTTTTTAAGAAGTTTCAGTTTGGTGTCCTGTCGACACAGAAGTTGGAGTTAGCGCCTTTCTTGTGTGTGTGTGTATTTGTGAGTGTCTATTTGTTAGCGCTGTGAATCTCTCCTTTTCTGGAAATTATTCTATAAAATATCCATCCCAAAATGTATATCTGCGTATCGACATTTATTTTTTAAACTTTCATTTTGTGAAATGAACCAACTAGCCTAGCAATTGTTTTTACTTGACTAAATCATTTCCAGTTCACGACAAGGTGTAGCAATTTTTTGAACTCCATATAGAATTTTTTTTTTTTTCAAAGAAGAAGTTTCATTGGGGTGTTTCGAAAAAAAAAAAAAAGGTATTCAGTGCCTGTCCTATGTGTGTGTATTTGTTAGCGCTGTAAATCTTTTCTTTTCTGGAAATGATTGTATAAAATACCCATACCAAAACTTTTATCTGTGTGTGGTATCATAATTCAATGAATGTTGCTTTGTGTTTAGCAAAAACAAAACAGCCTGTAAATCTGAAAGCACCGGAATGTATGAAATAAAGGTAATAATTTTCTGTGGAATTTAGGCGTGTTCAATAAATTGCGGACTTCATTATTTGAAAAAAAGAAATCAATTTCATAAGTTCTAAGTCTTGATTGCTCCCCTTTTATTGTCATTGAAGAAGTGGTTTTAAAATATGTCAATTCTGTAATACTTGCAGATCACTTTGCTACTGAATGGTGGAACTTTTGCCTCTGCATGGTTGTGAAAGAATTGAAAGCCACATTTCCGGGTGAGGCCAGTGAGTATCAATTTGCTATAAATTCATTTATGCCTTCTAATTTCATTACTTTCAATGTTGCATTTTAGGACATCTACCAAGCATTGGAGCGCGTCCGGATGAACTCTGATGACGCCGACGCAATATATGCTGGGTTTGAAGATATCAAGGTCGAATGCTGGACGTCATCGTGGAACTCACGCATGCCATTGTGAGCTACTGGATATTTAATGTCAGGCATTCAACGAGCAACGAAAACGTTTGCGCAGTGCTATAGCATTTATGCAGCCTAAGAAGCTCATCGCCACTATGCCCATTAGCTCTCAGGGCGATTTCTGCCATTGAAAAGGGCATAGCCACACTGCCTTTAAATACGAATAAAGTGAGTATTTGTTGTCCGGAAATTTTGTCGTCATCATTGCTTGAAGACTAGTGCGAACAAGGTAAAATTAGTTAGCATCTTGTTTGTAGATCAGCTCAAAGTTGCACCGAACTTGAACCCGATGACAATTGACCACATATTACGAATAATACAAATAATTTTAATTACCAAATTTTTATTAGGATATTCAATATTTTCCGAAATAATTTACCTATCAATGCTTATATTGGCTCCATACAGGTAGCAATTGATACTAGGTTTCTGCCACAGTAAGCACTAGGACCTATGTAGTGAGAACCTCTAGGCAATGTAGTATTTTATACTAAAGAACAGGTTGCACATTATACTACCTTTTCAATGGTAATCCACAATAAGAACTAGGTATATGTTGTAATAAGTACTACGACCTATGTAGTACGAATCTCTAGGTGCGGTAGTACTGCGTACTACCTGAGTACTACCTAGCAGGTAGCACATTCCACTACCCTTCAAAGGCAAACTATAATGCACGAAGGTGTTGGTGTTCACTAACCTACTACTAACTGGCGCTAGTACTGTTCACTAACTTCCTGGGGTAGTACATTTCACTAGCTGTATTTTTACTACCTCGAGTTACTAAGAAGGTAGTGATCTATGGGACAAGTAAAAGGTTAGTAGTTACCTAGTGAATGCACCAACCTTTTTTTTAGGAGTGAGGTTATGCGGGACGCCGTAATGGAGGGCTACAGAAATTTCGACGACATAAAGTTGCTTAAAGTGCAGTGAGAGCGCACGGTACATGGCGGGGCTACGGGTAATTGATTACTTGTGCTCAGTTACATTGCCTTGTAATTTTTTTCATTAATCGATTGCTATTATTCAAAAGGTAACGTTCTGAGTTATTCAGTACTTTTTTCTTCAACAGTCGCCTCTTGGAAGTTAGCACTGGTACTAACGGTAAGGTTTTCTTCATAGCGGGGCGACAGCGAAATAGGTGCAGAAGGAGCATCATGCGCTATCATGTTTGGGCCCCGACCGGGTCACATCCGACTCCCACACCAGTTACCCACTTGAGAAACAACATGGGTATACAGTCTATAGGTATCCTCCGCGCAGTCAGATGGCGCCACAACCGCAGAAACTTACAACCCAATTCATCCAACAACACAACTTTCATACAGACCTTGAAGGCGTGGGTATATCTCAACAGGGCGTCTAAAGCAAGCATTCAGTTGAAACCGGCCTTAATACTACAGGATTTTGTGTATGAGTTGCAGCGCAAGGGCTTCATACTCGGTAATACACCTTTTACCTGCAGTGCATACATTCAGATTATGTTAAGTGCAGCTGCTGATCTGTCCGCGAGAAAGCGGGGAAAGTTTGCGAAAAATTCGAAAAACAACCACTTTTAAAAATAATAACGTGTAATAAATTGCCAAGCAAGTCGTCCTAGTTCATTGTAGTGTGAGTAGATTTGCGTTAAAGCAATAAAACGTGCAAAGAAACTAACGCACTAATGATCGATCACTTGTCTGTAATTATTCAGTGAATCTTGGGGACCGCGGAAAACTGTCCAATAGAAGGAGTAATTGTTATTGTAACCGGTTGTGACTCATACAAAACGCCAAGCAAGTCGTCCTAGTTCATTGTAGTGTGAGTAGATTTGCGTTAAAGCAATAAAACGGGCAAAGAAACTAACGCGCTAGTGATCGATCACTTGTCTGTAATTGTTCAGTGAATCTTGGGGACCGCGGAAAACTGTCCAATTGAAGGAGTAATTGTTATTGTAACCGGTTACTTTGTGTGACTTATACGATACTAATTCCAAAAGAAGGCAGGTGTAGAATGGGTCGAGAGAAAGTTAGGTAGGAGGATCGTATTAGTAAGTCTGATGGGTTAATGCTGCAACAAGTGGCACAGGACCGAAATAATTGAAAAAAACAAAATATATGGAAGAGGCACAGCAGGCGTAAATATGTTGGTGATGCTGGTGGTGATGATTCGTTTTTGAAGTCATGAAATTTTCACCGGGTGAAACATTGACCTCTTAGGCTAGGTGTCATAATTTTACACCGATATATCTGTTGGCCGTTTTCATACCCTTAATTCGAAGCGTTCAGTGCCAGAGAACAAAAACATGGATCCACGTATTACAAATTTGCCGCCCTTGGGCACCTTTGAAGTGCTTCTTAGGGTCAGAAATAATTCACCAGATTTTCTGATTAAGTGGTCAATAAGCGGAATAGGAAGATTATAATAATTTCTGAGAAGGTTACTGCTACTATCTGCCCTTTATCTGTTCTCGTATTCAGGCGAGTTCTTGTTTTGGTGGAGCGCCATCCCTGCAACCAAAATATCCAGTAGCTCCTACTCAGAATTCGACAGCAGTAATAGTATAAAAAGTATAGCGCTCGAAATATTGTTCAAAAGCACTAACCATTAGCGTGCCAGTTACGCGAGCATGAAACAAATAACTTAGCAAGGAAAAGTAAAACATTGTCTGAAGTCAACTGGAAACAAAGCGCAATGGCAACTCGAGCTCTTCTCCTATTGAATCTCACTTTTTCTTTTCACACTTCATTCGGCTCCAGCACACACTTTCTTCCACTGTGTAGTGCACAAATATTGCTGTTGACATTTAGGGTCTATGCCGCCTATATCTCTGCGACTTCCTGCTCGTCTTGTCCCTTTGCTGTCACTCCTTTTATAGTTCCTTGCTTCGTTACCGGCACCCTGCCTTTTGTTCCTCCTCTGCAGCAAAGACCAATTACACGCGAGTGAACGACAACATCCCTCCATATATACCCTTTGGGCACCAACTGTCGCTGTGGCGTGGGCTGGGCGCCAGTGTTTGCCGGTCGCGCTCACTACACAATTGCGCGATGGGGCGTCGGTCGGTCGGCCGGCCGGCGGAACAGCCTTTGCGAAACGTCGCCCCGGCACATTGAGAAGGACGCCACGCGGAAAAAAAAGGAGCTCGTGAAACACGCCCGTCTTTTAAACACGAGGCTATTCGTGTCACTTTGTTTGTCTTGCTCATTTCCTTGTGCACCCTCTCAGCTAGAACTCGATGCGAGGCGCTCCGATGGTCAGTTTATGTGGAACTGCGTCGTACACATTTGTCCCCGCAAGGCACAACAACGCTAAGCGTTCACTGGACGGCGCGCAATTACAGAGCGCGCACAGCGCGATGTTTGTAAGCGCCGCAGGGTGAAAGACCTCTCTTGTTCTTCTCAAAGTGTTTCTCAACTCAGCACCGTGACAGATATAATCGTTCGCACCAAGGTCTCGCCTTTTATTTTTGACAGCGCGCGCTTCACAGCGCGCACCGTAGTTTTGGAATGCAGCGAGAAACCTTCATGGTGCGTTCGTAAACGTGACTACGGGCTCCGACGACCGGCTTTGGCATCTGTAAAGAAACGACTCGAGCGGAGCGGAGCTGTACAGGTACGTTCAAAGATGGATCATATGACCGCTATCTGGTCTATACTTGATCAGCGCTTTTATTTATTTGGTTGTGAAATGCAGTTACTTAGGGGCTCGGGAAAATATCTTGTAGTATGCATTGAATGCTCAAACCGGACGGCGATAGAGCACTGCTCGGTTTGCTCTAAGCTTTTATAGCATTGCTCGTAAATAGTGCTGAGCAACAACCACCCCCACATCAGCTAGCGCGATCGTGCTGCCTATTGGTTTTGTAAGTTGAATGCACTTAGAAAGGGAAGAGTTGGACCCAATGAGGTTTACATTGATATATTTAACAGCACGTTCGAAATGTTGAGTACCGCGCATCTTTACAGTGTTGACGGGTGAGATAACAAGCCAGAATGATATTTAAGACTTGCCTGGTCGGACAGTGAGAGGACGAATTAGTCTGTGGATCAGTGAGAGGGCGAGTGGATCAGTTCGTGCGTGACTGGGACAGTGACTCAGATAGTAAGGGAGGTGAGCGCGTCGATGACGCTTTAATTAAGCCAGGAAATCGTGCGAGCATGAGCGAGTGAGCGCGACACTGTGAGTCAGGGAGCGCTTCAATGACGAAAGGTGTGGGCAGGCAGGTTAGTGAGCAAGGTAGAGAGAGCGAGAGAAAGAGCAATAGGATGAGCCAGTGAGTGTGTACACAAAACTGTGAGACCAGCTCGCGTTATTAGTGCGAGTTTTTCAGGGGCCATAGCTTCGAGTATATATATATATATATATATATATATATATATATATATATATATATATATATATATATATATATATATATATATATATATATATATATATATATATATATATATATATATATATATATATATATGAAGAAAAGAAGCCAACAGTCGGCGATGCCAAGGAAAGCGTTGGGGATGGTACTTTTATGTCTTTTTTTTTTAATGTTTGCTTAGATAATCACAGAAATTAGTAATGTAATCTGTTTAGAGGAAAGATAATTAAACACAAAGTAGAAGAGCAGTTGGAAGAGCACCGGACGCGATATTCGGAGGTCGTGGGTTCGGTTCCCACCATCGGCCCGTTGTTTTTTCTTCTACATTGTGTTTAATTATCTTTCCCCTAAACAGATTGCATTAATAATTTCTGTGATTATCTAAGCAAACATTAAAAAAAGACATAAAAGTACCATCCCCAACGCTTTCCTTGGCCTCGCCGACTGTTGGCTTTCTTTCTTCATGTATTATAACGAGCACCCTCGTTTCCCCTATATATATATATACATATTATAAGGTAACGCGAAGGTCGGACTTGGGGGACCAGGTTTTATTGCAGACCTGAAGCCTTTGTCGCACACTGCAGCCAACCACACTCCGCGATGACGATGGGTATCAACAAGAGGGAGCAGGATGAAGATGAAGCGCCACACAGTGCTCACCATATATATATATATATATATATATATATATATATATATATATATATATATATATATATATATATATATATATATATATATATATATATATATATATATATATATATTTAACGCTCCAATATTATTGCTGTGGTACGAAATTGAGTGAAAGCAACTCGCTGTTCACAATCCCCCCTCAAGATTTCGGCACTTCGCGCTTGACGGCGTCCACTCTCACAGAGAGGCGGTAAGGCGAGAAAACAGTGCCCCGGAAAGCAAATGAAAGATAACAGCAAGATGACCCCCCAGAGTTTCCATCCTACTCCTTCTATTCAGTTGCAACGCGTGCCACATAGGTGAGAGATCTCTCGCCACTCTATCAGCCGGCAACGACATGCCGAGACGCTAAATGACACGACATCGCACCACCCAGGAGAGGCCGGTCCAGACCAGGAGGGGAGGACCGCCTTCAAACGAGAGGCAAGAGAGGACCATCATCGCGCCCTCCGCCATTCCGAAACCATTTTCTCCGCGCCCGAGGCTTTTTTGCGAGAACCCGCTCCACAAAGGGCGCCAAAGAGGAGAACACAACAACGGCGTTCGCGAGAAAGCGCGCTCACGGCCCCGGCGAAGGCGGGCGTGTTGCGCGCGTACACGCCACGCTCGCTCGGGTGTAGCGTGGCGTGGGATGGCCGTGCCGCCATTGAGCTGTTGGCCAGCGAGCGGAGTGAGCGGCCACTTTTTACCATCACGCAAATTATCGGGCGCTCGCGCAGAGCGCAACGCGGGCACCGCCGCCGCTGCCACCTTCGTGCGAGGCCTCCCCGGCCTCGCAGCGAGTCTTTCTCGGCTGGCTCTGCTAGCCTTTCTTTTTTTCTCGGAAGAGATCCGGAAACTCTTGCGCGAATACGCTCGACAAACAAGAAAAGAAAGACCGACGGAGAGTGGAATAGCGCTCGCGGACTCTTTCGAACACCGCTACGCCAAGGATGAAGACCGGCTGGCTTAAGCAAAGCTGGCTGCGCGCGGCTCAAGGGAGTGGCCGGTGTTCCTCGTTGTAGGATTTGTCTTTGCCGCTCGATGGGGCCCGCTGTTGGAGTGGAATAAGACCGTTGCGCAATCACGGCCACCGAGGCAGTGGGACTAGCTGCTAAAGAAGAGGGGGCCTCCATCGTACGCAAGGGAAGGGGAAAGGAGTCGTAGTAGCGGCAAAATGTATCCGCACGTGACTGCAGATGGAAGGGCGGGAGCTCGGCGTCCCGCAGCTAGCCTTTTCATCATGCGAGGCCAGATACGCGCCGCTTTTTGCTAGGGATTTAAGCGGAGCCGAAAGCTGCAGCATACAAATACACACGATGCAGAAGTCCACGGGTTTATTAATTCGGGTCGTGAGGAAACTTTGGGCCCGCTTTCGCCAGGCCGGTTTATTCTTAGTCACGTGCAAACAAGTCCTCCCGCCATCTGCTACAGCCGCCGAGTCCCGGACGGCGGACGCATCCGCTCGCAGTGGCGCTCGAAGATTGAGCGCCTTGTATTTGCGGCGGCAGGTCGTAGACGCACAAGCCAGGCTGCGGTGTATAGCTACACGCAATCGACGACGCGGTTGCAAAAGAGCCTAGGCACGGCACTGGTCTCTCCCTGAGTGCTAAATCAAACCACCGCGGTGGTGGAAGACCGTGGAGGCGCAAGCGGGGAGAATACTAAGAGAACAACCTTTATTCTCTTTTCTGGCCTATCTGAGAATCGGAGGGAAGAAGAATGGAGTTAAATTTGGCTTTTGCAAAGGTCCTGTACGTGTGTAGGTTTCGTTGACCAAGACGGCGGATGGCGTGTTCTCGACGGCGATGAATTAAAGAAAGGTGCAGCGTCGGGGAAGCACAGCTTTCCTATTCTAGATCACTCCCTCGCTGGAAAGGAAGCTCATGTATTTAACATTAGGCTCTACTGAGAGGAGAGTTCACTGTCACTGTCGTTGTGCGTTGTAGTACCATGTGACGGTAGGACAAGTGTGATTTTAGTTGCCCTTCGGTGGTTCACATACACCGATTGCCTATCTATAGGTATGATCGGCCTTGGCGAATCATTATTGTATTTGCTTGGCGTCTTGAAAAAGGCATAACTCTGGTGAGAAAACTTAGTTGAAATCTACAGTAAAGTTGAGTGTCCGTCCTTCATTTCCCATTTTGCTGCTGAAATTGTGGGGGAATTGTGGGCATACCAGAATACGGGTGAAGATGAAGTTCCGTAATACGCAGCTTTGAGGTCAATGCTGCATTGGCCAAACACTTTGAGAGGTCCAATAAGATCTTAAGGCTTCAAGTCGTGTTGCTTGGTGGTCACCTCTCCGTTACACTTACCTATACTAGTAACAAACTTCTTTCCTACCGCTTTGATAGCACGTTTCCACGTGAATAACGTCTTCTTACTGTACGAAACGTGTTTTTTCCTTCAGAAATGCCGTAGGCCGACAGCGGACAGATACGTCCACAGTTCGGAATATCCGATCTAAGGAGGGCAGAAAACCTGCTGGGACGTAAAAAAAGATCGAAAAATAAACCGTTCTCTGTCCGTGCCACTAGATATAACAGCCTCAATCTCAGGAGGAAGAATAACTTGTCAGTTTACACTTTGAAGCAAACACTGAGCAAGAGGTTGGAAGCAATTTGAGGCGCTCGCCAGCCCGCTTAGGGCACTGCTTTAATACGCTTTCAACGTTCAGGGATATTCTCCACAGCGCCTTAGCAGTAATAACTTGCCATGTAGAACACCGCGAAGCAATAAATTCGGTTAGAAGAGTTTCCGTCACTTAAGACTTTCGTGGCTTACGTAACGGTTGCAGCAAGGAGGCGCAGAAAATGTGAATTCATGTGAATTCAGGGAACAAATGGTACTTTTTCATGGAAATGTTCTTCGAAAGGCTTGAAGTGGCGCACTTGCCACCGTTTCGGGAGAGGCGTTAAGATGCATTAATTGGCGCCGTTTAGAGTACTGCTTTCTGCTATAAATCCGCCTTCATGCGGAGCAACTGTTACAAACTACACCCAGCGATTGATTTGCTCACCTTGAGTGCTGAATAAAGCTGCTGCGATGGAGCTCTGAACAATCAAGTTTATTATTTACTTGTGTGAAGAAGCGTAGACTCAAATTTCGCTATTTGTTTCGCCTGCCTGAGCTAATTGTAAAATTTAAAACATTCTTATTCATTTCTCATTACAGTGCACTACTCTCAGTTACAGCGACCGAAATTCAGATACTGGTTGTTTACGGGCCAGGTCTGTGAGACGAAACCGTGCAGTGTGCCTCCAAATACGAAAGCAAGAAAGCTAAGTTGCAGGATTTATTTATTTCATTGTTATATATACAGTGAACGAGGTTTCCTTTTTTTTTTTTTTGCTCAAGTAAAAGGGGCATCACGGAACCATACAAAAAAAAAAATAGCACTCGGCACGAGAAATGAACACACGGTACAGCACAGCTCAGAAGGAAAATTAAAGATTAATAGAATGAATGAAAACATTTAAAAGGCAACGGACATGACAGGCGGCAGCCTTTTTCTAATGTGTTACGACAATGAGTGCTCCAACGTGGCGCGGTACAGCACGATATGCAATACAATACACCTCAACTTGAAATCGGGATCTTTTTTTTTTTTTTTTTAAGTCACTTTTCCTTTCCTGTATCTATATCTGCTACCCTATATCTGGACACGTTAAGGAGGAGTAATACAGATAAAAGGCCAAGCTGTAATGCATAAGAATCACGCTTCAGCAAATGCAGAAACCGGATGCATATGCTGACCCAGTACTTCCTGTAACGATTCCTGCTTTCCCACCCATAGAAACGCTCTGGCACTCGAAAACACTCGACCACCATCTTCTGCTCCGGACCACCCCGTATCAGCTCTGCATTCAGCATAGAGAAACTATGAACACACCCTTTGGCTGGCACGGGAAGGAACGTTTCGCTGGAAAAATGTCTAGACCTCCTAAATGGAGTACGTTTCAAGTTAGCGCCAATTGCTCACGGAGTCAAGTTCAAGGACTCTGGACGCGGACATGCGCAAACCATTGCGTAAAAGTGAAGCATACCACGTGGAGCAGGCGTTTCTGGCCCAAGAGAAGCTAATGATCCATAACGCATGCTGGGGACTGAAATTTCGGGGAAAGACCCAGAAGGAAGGTGGAACGTACAGCAATTTAGAGATTCCCCGGCCGATACCACCGATCTTGTGCACCGGTTATTAGCCCCGGACAAATGTTCACTTTCGTTTGTTCTCAGAAGAGCAACTTTGCGTGCTCCTGTTCGCAGTCGCTGCTGGTAGAGGTGAACGTTACAGTGACCGCGTATCGGTGTTCAGCACATGGGAAAGGGGGAATCCCCTAGCGGAGGTGCAGGTGACTAGTGGAAAGTTTCCTCTTCAAAGTGCACTACGAGAGTGGGTTGTAAAGAACAAGCGCGTTTTCACAAGCTGAACACTGCTGCCGTACCCGAGAGTTCATGGCCACATTGTAAGAGAAAGGGATAATGAAAAAAAAAAAAAAAGCCCTGAATAAAGCGTTTTGCGACAAGCTCCCTCAGAGGCGCAAGCCGTTGGAATAGAAGTCGGTTCATTGCTACCCCTACGGTGGAGCAATCTAGTCGGACCACTTCCTTGCGTCTGGCCTGTGGCCAAGTGTATTCTGGGCCCGTCTGAGGATATAGCTCCTTGGCATTAGCGGCGTATCGTTATTATGGCCAACTTACCGATGACGTCAGCACTTGCACCATTAGCGAGCCCGTTCTAACAACTGCAATGCTGGCACGTTTGATAGAGAGACACGGCTGCACCCGTTAATAATATCGCGTAGCACATCAGCACGTTCAGAACACGTCGTGCAAGTTAAGAGGACTGTACGCGTTATACAGAGCGTACATGCAAAACTGCAGGCTTTCTTGACTGCATGAAGTTGCATCATGCTTATTTAAAGTAATGAAGGCTATGAATAATGTAAGTGCTCGCGATTTCAAAGCCCTCTAGTCATTGAATATTTCGCTGCGAAGAGAGGCCAGCCCCTCTGTCCACCTGGAAACAGCAAAAAACATTTCGAGACACTAAGGACTGCCTACAAATATAAAGGCGAAAGCTGCTCATGCAGTGATGCCCGACTCGGTGTGATGATGAGGACATACATCTGAAAGCACATAGGTCGGTTCGAATCCCAATCGCTTATATAGACAAGCAGATGAATACCAATTTGGCAGCGAAGTGGTAGGACACCACCAGGAACGCTGTGCTAAGAACAGTTTGGTCCCAAATTCGATACGAAAGGGGACAGGTCTGCACTCACATGATGGTTCGTTAGTGATGGTTCCTTAGAGCAAATGGCGCGCCAGGGGCGACAAGGGGAGAAGAGCCTTGTCACAGGAGTACCTGTCGTACATGGCGTTGTCCCATTGACCACTCCGATGACTCGACACTTGTGACGCGAGAGAGGGATTTGAAGTGTAAACCTTATGCACGGTCATATGACAAATAGTCATACATTGTTAATCATGAAGGTACTTGCTTGGTTTGACCTTAGATGCCCTTGTAGTTCATTCGCTTATTTCAAAGCATTCGCTCTAAAATAATAAAACACATAATGGTTATAGCTACCTTATAATAGCTAATGAGTCCTTAAAAAATTCGCCACTGGACCACAATTATGCCCACACTGAATGGCTACGCACCTTTATTACCACACATGGCGCACGCTGGGTGCGCTATTGTTAGAAACGCAGCAGCGCAAGACAAGACAGCGCACCCGTCCTGTCTTGTGTGTCTTCTCATCGCGTCCGTGTTCTTTAGCGCTGGCCTAACGTGTCGAAGATAAACCATAAACCAAATATCACAGCCCAAAATCCTCACTGATGCAAAACGTTGTCTCGCTGCCGAACACTGGTTCTGAGGAAAGGATGCAACTGTGCATTAGGAGTTTAAGCGATTGTCTTCGTTTTTTGTTTTTTGTTTTTGTATGTGTATATATATATATATATATATATATATATATATATATATATATATATATATATTTTTTTTTTTTTTTTGCATGGGCTTTAATCTTGCATTCTTTCTGGATCGTAGATGGAGCGTATCCTTTGAAGCATAACAAGATTCACCCTCCTCCCTTTTTCAAGCTGGTACTTTTGGGCCAACGTTTTTTATCCCTTTGTAACGAAACTGTCGTCACCACAGCTTCGCTTATCAGTTTGGTCTGGTTTGCTCGGCATAACGCTTTCCTGGTTTCTTATCTGATACCTGCTTTTGTTGCAGAATTTCAGCAACGTAATTCACTTGATTTTGGAGTTTTTAGAATGTCCTGGCGACCAGCAACATGAGCATAATCGGAGCACGAATAAGGAGGTGGCCATCGAGGTGTAGATGGCAGTGGCGTAATTCATGACATGAAAACGCCTATTATCCTTCGATTTATACTTGGGATGCAATTACATCTCTCCACAAGCTGAAGACGCCTTCTAGAAGGACTGCAATGCTTGAAAAGTACATTTTAGGGCGTTAGATTAAGCACCGGTCTACCTCGTGTATTCAAAGCCAGCTGTATGTTCGATCACACCACTGCGTAACGAGTGATACGTATATAACAGCAGATCGTGCTTACTCCCGGCTTGAGTGTGCAAACTATATAACAAACGGAGGCGTGGCAAACCAGGACGTTTAGTCGCCTAGCTTAGGGCATGTGCCTGCAACCACCAAAGTAGAGGGAGCAGAGGAATTGCACAAGTCACATTGTAAATCACGTGCTATGTCTTGATACAATTGCAAAATTTTGAGGTGAGAACGCATACAAGCGAGTGCGTCAGTTTTATTCCGGACACCTCTACGTGTAAACTAATTCTCCTTGATGTGACATGCTTTAGTGGTGCGGACGTCTCTCCTGTTAACCCGGCACTACAACTTGGATATCTATCTGTCCGTCCTATGTTCTAGTCATATTCATTATTCTTAATTTTTGCATTTTTATTTTCTGTTAGCAAGGCGTATATGCCCAGTGCCATGAAAACTCCCATTTAACAGTTCGGCCTGCCATTTTTGCAACTTTTTTTTTTTTTTTCAGTCATGAAATCCAGACAAGAATACGAACCATTTCAAGAAACGCCAGTGACCTGAACGCCACCAGCGGCAGCCAGCACGGCCAAAGGGACAAGACATATCACATAGTTTGCTAGCGCCCATTCATTTCACTTCTGAGCCTATTTACTAATGTCTTTGTCGCATGCTCCTTGTATCCTAAAGCTTATCGCTCCCCACTCCACATGTCCAGCTCTCTGGCACATGCCACTAGTTTGACATGCTATGTTCCCGGTTCTGTTCCCGGGCTGCTTGACATACGAGTACTAATACTGCCCTCGTTCCATAATCGTGAGCCTGACTATACACCCAATCCAAGACAAAGGCCTCTCCCCTATTCCTTCAATCAACCCCATCTTATAGCAGCAGCATTCACTTACTCTGCTAAAACATGCTAATCGAATACGCCCATCTAACGTTCTGCCTGGTACGCTTACCTTCCCTTGGAATCCCGTGTGTTAACAGTAGCGACCATCGGTTAGTTTACATTCGCTTTAAATTCCCTACTCATGTCAAAATATTGATTTCGACTACAATGTTATTAACTCGAGTCAAAATATTGATTTCGACTACAATGTTATTAACTCGAGCTATTTCTCTGACCCACTCTGCATGCTTGTTTCTTTAAGTTACCAGTCATTTTCCGTTCTCTCTGCGTAGTCCTCAGTTTACGTTGAACCCTTTTCGTTAGCCTTCACGTACCTGCTCTATATCTGAGTACCGGTTAGATGCAGCTTTGTATATTTTCCTCCTAAGTGATACTTGTAAGCTGCAATGAAAGATCTAAGAGTAAATGGTAAGTCCGCTCCATCCCAATCTTTTTATTCAGGCGTTTTAATTTAGAGGTCCATCACTATACCTTTATCAAGCCAGTGTATTCTCCTATATCACTCTCAATTCGTAACTAACTACCGTAAACTGCTGTTCCCTTAGCGTCAACAACCATATGGAGCACGTAGGATCCGAACCCAAGATATTTGAGACCTAGATTACTGCACTGATTTCCTATTCGAGAACACCCAGAATATCAGAAAAAGAAAACAGAACCACCGTGCTATACTTGTTTGTCTCAGTACCGGTCCGCTTACTTCCTGTGCAAACCAATGACAAACTCAGAGATGTGCAAAATTACATCCTCCTGGAAGCCAATTTGAATAAAGCAGTGATCAATGATTTTTTAACGGAAAAGGTTCAATATACATGTCACGCTTCTTTAGCGCTCCTTTCCACCGTTAGGTGACGTTTGTCTTGCTATCAGTTTTTACACACTAAACATTATTTTGGCTCGCAGTTGTTCACCGTGCAAATGCTTTCTACGCGTTAAACAAGAATTGACTGATAAGCTGCTTTTGACGAACTGAATATTATGTATGCCACGGGCTATACGGAGCTCATGTAATCAATAATAAAGGAACGCGAGGCGCACATAACAAATGCAACTATGGTCAGTAAATATTATATATCGGCATAATATTCACTTCGCTCATATCGAACCATGACCCCCCCTCCCTATTGTTTCTTACGAATTTCGCCACAAGGGTCGATGAAGTCTGACGCATGTTTTCTTTTAAAATAAGCATCGCACAATATTGTTTCGCTTTCTGCCGTAAACAATACACAATAAGCTGCGTCCTATACAAGCTCTGATAAGGTATTGCTAAAGCACAATACAGGCCCTCCCTTACTCTCTATTAGTTAAAATACAGAGCGTAAAATTGCACACCTTCATAGTGGCGCAACAAAACTGCAAAAAGAGTGATTTTTTGAGCTTGCAGCTTACAAAGATAGGCTGCGAAAGGACGGCTCGGCAACATGCCTGCATGTTTAAATAACCTTTTAAAATGCTGCGCATTATCAGTTATTTGCTTCGACTACTAGAAGGTGGTCTTTCTCATCATTAAATAACGTGCTACATAGCATCTGAAGAGATGATTGATTTACTATTCGAAACACTGTACATGTCTCTCGCACATTCCGTAGTGAATTGATCGCCATAGGCAACGATAAATATGGCGTGGAGTGCGCAGCATGCGGAAAATTCTCGCAGTTTACTTGACAGTAGAGGTATACCTATCCGGCTTGGGGCTTCACATTCACGCCAGCGGCGAAGTGTGGGGAAAAAAAAAAACGGTTGCCGCAGGTAGATCAGTGATTTATTGAAGACAACACCCTCGCGCACGTTATTCGACCGTACGTTAACATTTCCACATACCGTTGTTTCCACATGCTTGTCGGTCGGCTGGCATATTATACGATCAAAAGGAAGGATATATTTATCGCAGACATGAATATTTTTTATCGCACTCCGCAAATTTTCACGTTCACACATTATTGTTGGTACAACACTGCCGCCATGCACATTAACTGTATCAGGGATGGTGGATTGAAGCATCGCGCGAGAGTCATAATGGCGACCGCTGTTTACTTTGCGCTGACCTGCGAATGAGACGACGAGATCAGCCGCCCTTGAGGCGTAGAGCGGCCGCTCGCGGTGCGACTCGAAGCGCGCATGGGCCTTTCTCCAGCCTGCTTCAATAGGGTCAGCTCAGACTGCATCGGCCTGTCTTGCGTGGACCCACTGGTCGGCCGCACATACCGCCCGGGAGAACCTCTCTTGAAAGACGGCGAAGCTCCAGAGGACGATACTGCGCGTCTCAAGCCGCTGCTCCTCCCAGACTTGGTTCTGGTAAGGGTGGTCGTGGTTCCAGTGGTATTGGTGGAACTAGTTGCAAGACTGGGTGAGTACCTGCTGTCTGTCTTTCTCTCTGTGATGGTACTTTGGGTTTGCTCTGGCTCTAACCGAGACGTTTTCGCAGAAATGGCACCTGGGGGCCCACCACCACCTTCATGGTCCATCGCCTTCTGCGACGAAGGTTCTGGGAGTAGTCTGGAGGAACCTACAATTAACACCGGCTGTGCAGGGCGTGCGTTTGGGAGGAGAGGAAGAGATTCCTTAACATCCTTTCCAGCGACCATAGCATTTGTTACATCTCGCTGCGGATGGAGGGCGGATGGCTGCTGGAGGATTATTTGTGGTGTCGGGTCGTTTGCCGATGCAAACAGTGGGGGCTGCGAGGCTACCTCCACTTCATCTGCGACGAGTGACGAGCGGCGCTTCTGGATGCCGATGACCACGACCATCGCGTCCAGCTCAGATTTCATGGTGTAGAAGTATCCCATGAATGTGGCCAGCATCATCCACTCGGCGATGATGGAGATGAGTGTGCCTTCGGGATACTGCGGAATGGGCAGGACGCAGTTGGGGTTTTAGCAAGTTCAGATCACCTCAATAACCGAAGGGCTGCTGGAAGAACCACATCTTATGAGAAGATAATTGACATGTTAGGCGTTCTCTGTTGATCTCCGCGTTAATTCAAGGTCTAAAACTGCTTAGTGTGTTAATTTGCGTCATTCTGCGAGCACTAGCGGCAAGAAATTACGCGCCTGTGTTTGCTCGCAGTGGATAGATAATTCGTCATAACGATAGGGTTACAGTTGAGGAGAATTAAAGCACACATTACAGGAAGCACGTCTTTGAGTCCAGCGTTGAAAGGTGAAAAAAAAAAGCACAGTATAGATTCTCGCTGTTTTTAGGCTCTGAATTTCTAGCCAAGCCTGCCACCAGGAAAAAAAGGCTATTCTCGCAGCTGCATTCATGCCAGGATAGTGCGTGTCTGGTTCTCCCTTAGCCGCGGTATTAGGGGCTATGACTCCAGAACAGGCAGGCGGGAGTTACTGATCAGCTATGGATCTGGTAAAACACTTTAGTGGCTAGGCTGAAGATAAGCTGCAGGCTTGAGAGGCAAAAAAAGAACAAATGGTAGAGAATATCAATTTCACCTCATTATCCTGTTAAACAAGACAGGGATATGAACTTCCTCCTCACTTATTTTAACTTTTAAAGCTTAAATGGAGGTTCCAGCTTCGCAGCGTGGAATGGGGCCCGCTGGAGCAAGAATATATAGCGGTAAGCTTTGTTTTGGAGAACGATCTAAGTGGACTCATCCCAACACCCGAAAACCAAAGTAACAAACTGAATGTCGGCTCCCAAATCTGTATCCTAAACGTAATAGCGCAGCGCTGTACCAGAGGGGACAGACTGAAACGGCGCTCATGCGCAGGGGTCAAGAAAGGGAAGCCATGATGGAGGAACAGCGCAAGGGACGGGATACAGTGACACGAGGAAGCACAAACTCACTCACTGTCACTGTGCTCCGTCCCTTGCGCTGTTCCTTCGCCATGCAAAACCAACTAGCCCGCCAATTCGCTCTACTAAGTAACGCCAGCCTGCCATTGTGCAACTTCACCAGGCAAGAAGAGCCTGTTGCAACACGTCTCAACTTATTTCATTGATTATTCGGGAAAGACGTTCTACCAAATACGTGCAAGAGTGTTTTAACGTGAAATCCTTCTAGGCTAATGGTGAATATCTCGCGTCTACGAGATGTGTACGCGAGATGTGTCAGCGAGATTCTGCGAGATTCCGCCAGATGAGTCAACTAGACATCACAGTAGGTTCGGTCATCAGCATAATTTCTCTTGTAAGGACGTCGCAATAGATTGTGACGACGAAGCCAAAGAAAAGAAAGTAATGAAATTTTAACGGGTGCACAAACACGCAAGATAGAGGAAGAAGAGAAGGGGTATAGAGGAAGAAGAGAACAAGAAAGAAAAGATTTCGCCATTAAGCTTTTACGCGAAGCTAAGGGGAACCCTGTAATTGTTTTTTACTTTTACAATTTTAACTGAGTAAAATTCAGTGTAACCTGATTTCCTTTAGTATATATAATATATTCCAGCACGCTATCGATAGCGCGGAAAAAATCTTTTTTCTGTGAAGCACTGCCAGCATTTACACCGCCTAGATTGTATGTGAGGAAAATAATTCTACTGCACACTTTGGAGCTAGAAGTGCAGACTTTGGATGGGTACAGCGTGTTCAGCATGTCCTCTTCGAGACAACCTCTGATTGAACCTTGATTAACCGTGTTAAGAACATATTTAATGAAGCTGACACAGAAGTTGGCATCATTTCAACCCTGTGCACGTCTGGTTTCAATGGAGAGACTATACTAGGAGTACTTGATTTCTGCGCATCAAATACATTTTCTTCCGCTGTGAAAAGGACAAGGTTAATAGCTGGGAAGGATCCCGTAACTAGAGATTTGTTGAAGGACCAAGGGCATACCATGCTAGAAAAAGAGCGAAGAGCGAAGAGAGAATAACCGATGGTCGCCTAGGGTAACAAATTGGATTCCAAGGGACGGAAAGCCTAGCAGTGGGCGGAAGAAAATTAGGAAGGCGGATGAGGTTAAGAAGTTTGCAGGGGTCAGGTGAGTGCAGCTATATGCATATGACTTGGTTAACTAGAGTAAAATGTGAGAAGCCTTCGCCCTGCATTGGGTATAGTCCGGTTGATGATGATTATAGTCAATAAGTGGCGCAGACCACGCGCATCTTATTATTCATTCGTAAAATGTGACCTCCTTATAGAGGTATTCCGACAAAGACAAGGCGATCTTAAGACGGCTCCAGTTATGTGGAAACTGCCTATCTGCTCCCTGTGCGTGTCTAAAACAAGCCCACGAGCAAGCGCCTGACATCCAGAAAACTCTCTAGGTTACCATGATAGCACATTTGTTCACACAGCAGTAAATACGATATCTTGCAAGCTCTTCTGCCTGGTTACCCTCGTCCCTCCTCTTGTATCGCACAAGGATGCGGTCGCGCAATGCCCTGCACAGTAGGTCGGTACGAAGCGAAGGAAGTATGTCTCTCGTCTTTGGTCTGCCACGTGCTATCTGAGTCTCCCTGCCTGCCACATCCTCGGCGCCATCTTCGACCCCCGACAGCATGTCGACGGTGCCGGTAAACGTGTCAAGAGCGGCACAACTAACGCCTTTGCCGCCAACGAGCGCACGTGAGTCGAAGTTCGTCCTCGGACGCTTCGCAGCGACTTCGCGTATACGCCGGTACCGCGAGAGCGCAGAAAGGGCGGTCGTAGCTGTACACATCTAAAAATTCCAAGGAATACGGTCTAGGGCACGCAGTTTGGGACCATGAGCTGCACCAGCAACTATACCGCATGGATTGAATTCGCCGAATGTACTCCCTGCTTGCGCAATGAGCTGCCCCTCCTTGAAGCCGAAGCCTTAACCGTCCATTAATCGAAGTGATTGGGAAACGGCTCGATGATTTTCATTTTCAAACGTAAAAAGTAATTTTCATTTGTTCTCACCGTGTCATATGAGTATCGGCTAATGCCAATTGCAGCAACGGCGATATTGCTTATCAATGTTGACAACTAACAACGTCAGAGAAGTTGTAAGACCAAATAAACGTAAGGTACCGCGTTAATCGGATCAATGTCTCCTAAGAAAGCAGGACGCAGTGATGCTATCCCGGCAGTAAATTTGTTTTTCCGAGTATTCAGCCTAAATGATGACATCTTGCACACACGTCACATTGTAGAGCTGATCAGAATATGCGTACAGAGGTACTCACTTCTCTGGGGCTGCTGGGATGCGGCTTCATGGTTAGAAAATCTTTCGGGTATTTAACAGCGGCTGAAGGTAGTTGCGTCAAGTTAAACACATCGCGTAAGTTTATAATGCGCGCTCTTATGGCTGCGTTATTGGTTAGATACTGAATAATATATGGTGACAGGAATAAAACAGAGTAACAAAAAAGGCACTCTTTCGGCACTTGGAGACTAACATATTTGTTCAGTAGTTTTTCTACGAAACCCTCATATGGCAACGCTTTCAGGTGTTTAGACAGTATAGCGTAAATAAAAACCTTGCTTAAGTACAGCCTTCCGGATTTTTAACAGCACCGTGGCAGCGTTGACTGTAAAGCGTACCTCTGTCGCGAGAAAACGGAGAGGAGAAAGCACTGCGAAAGAAAGGACACGCCTACAATTCCTATTGTCGTGAGCATCACTAGCTGGTAGACTGTTCTGATTAATGCGAAACAACCCCTGCCAATCATCGGCAGTTACCTAAAGTGCCTCAGAACCTGCGTTTTAAACTGTTGATATTCGTTGCATATTGTGCGGATCAACCCGGAAAAAGCACACATTTGAGGCAAGCGGCCTATCATGCCCAGGAAATCACTCGTAATCATTAATTAGGAAATATTAATACGGAGTCCTGGTGTTAGACAATTCAGCTATAAATAGCGATTACTTGTCAACATGCAGCCAAGTGCAGCCACACGACTGCAAAGAAAGGCTGCACATCATTTCCAGTAAATTATCTGCCGAAAAAAAAAATTCGTCCTGACGCGGGATTCGAACTCGGGACTATAGCCTGTTCCGACAGTCGTTCTAGCAGCTGCGCTATGCACTAGGTTTAGCCGATCGATCGATATTGCGAGAGTGAATTGACCAAGAACTCGAAAAAGCAATAGTGACATTCCAAAAGTTAGGAGAATTTACCAAGACTGGATTCTGGATATGGAATTAATTTATAGAGCAGCATTGAAACCAACGCTCTGATGGCTATCGGAGCCTACCGTCATGCTTGCAACGTCATACGTTTGCACCAGTCCAAAGCCATGCACACACAACGCATGGAACATAAAAAAAAAAAGAAAGGCACTCTTAACCTCGGTAGTAAACAGTTGTTTCGCAGGAGTATTTGCGCGAAGCAAAAAAAAAAAAAAAAAAAAAAAGCAAGAACACAGCGCTCCCTCTATCATTATGCATATACGTTTCCTTTTCCGATTTGCACTCTGCTTCGCTACGGCCCCACTGTAGCTGGAAATTTCTCGCGATATTCTGAAACCCGATGACGGATGTTCTAGTTGTATTCGGAATACCATGAAAGGGCTCGCCATTAATTGACCTTCATTATGAAAAAAAAAATGCGCTATTGGCTTTTCTATAGATACTGATTTAAATATATGTGGAAGCCCCTTGAATAGGCGCCCATACTGAAGGTAAGTGCGTTAGAGGCAGCACAGCAGTCCTCCATCGCACACATGAACATGGCTGAACAGACCCGGGCTCATGGTGTCGCGAAGCTCTCTCGAGATGAAGCAAGCCAGAGAAATCATTTGTTTTCGCCCAGTAAACGCCTCGTTACGGAGTTAGTACATGCCACCCAGGTAGGAGAGAATGAGTGCTGTAGAAAAGTTCTCATTTCGCATTCTATCTGACATGGCAAACGTCTGTAGCATTCGCATAAAAAAAAAATGCAACTACCAGTGACCTCGTCTATTGTATTTGTTTGCCCGCCGCGCGAGTCCCTGATCTAGACTATAAAGTCAGACTGTGGCTGCTCGCGGAAAAAGGAACGAACCAAAATTAGGCTTAATGGTGAGTCAAATTAGCTCACTCAATTAATGCACCCCAGATACGTACAAAACGTCGTGGACGTTGGAACTGAGCTTATCAGGGCATCAAGTCATTGCGTTAATGGCTACCGTCTGTGGCTCAAATGGGGATCGTAGTTCGCTTATCTGTACCTAGCAGCTCGCTTAACTACTAGTCTCTTAATTTTGGCCTCAATTACGCCACACACTCATCAGCATAAAGTCATAAGCTATCGCATTATGTTAAAGACCACCCGACATATATTCAAAGCTAAGCTATAACGTGTACATCAGTGGCCTACAAGAGGTAGCGTGCCTGACGCAGAGTCGAAGCATTCTGAAGGGTTCGATTTCCACATCACCCACCCATCTCTAAGGACCTGGCCGATTTCGCAGTTTATGCCATCTGCACAATGTCAGAAGGTATCGTGACGTGACACAAACCACCTACCAATCAGTGCATGGATATTTCATCTGCCAAGTACAACCTGTCAGAAGCAAGCTCGTGATTTCCCGTTCACAACGCCTCCGAATTCCCACAGCGATAGGTGAAACGAGCGTAATATATCTGCATCTGTCTAAAGTCGCTCGAACTTCAGTTCTCGGACAAAAAAAAAAAAAAAAAAAAAAAAAAAAAAAAAAAAAAAAAAAAAGAAATGGAAAGAAAACGCAGCGTCAATACCGCAAAGAATCGCATTAGAAATTAAAATTGAGAGCCATGTGGGCCATTGTTGTTCCTGTTACACTGGCCGTCAAAGGATACTGACTGCACAGGCGACCGCATCTAAAAGAAATATCGTCAACCGGGCCTTGAACACGAAGTGGTTGTGGTATTGGTCGAGCAGGCAGAGGGTGAGCAGCGAGTCGGCCAACATGTAGCTCAGTCCGGACACGAACAGAATCGATGCACCGAACACGTGCGGGTAGAAGATAGGGTTCAGCTGCGGATAGGGTGCATTGTTTCCAATTATCATTTTAGGACATGATCACAAATGCGATGCGTTGTGCGGTAAGGGCTTTCTCAGATACGACAGAGCCGTTTCTCTAACATCACACTGAAGTACTAGTGCCGAGTACATGATGTTGCAGTTCCTTATCCGTGTCCACGCTCTGAAGTCCACAGTGACACAGGCAATAAAGACATGTGCGGGCTACTGTTCGCTTCAATCTTACTACGTATTAACATAGATGAAAGAGGAATCTGGTGCTATGTCTTTTATATTTTTCTTTTGCACCATAAGGCTTTTTCTTTTTTTTTAACTCTATTGCCTGTGGTGAACGAAGAATGCATAAACGCGGATGTATGGTGGTATTGTCCTAAGCGAAATGTGCAATTAGCTGTTATCTACGATAAATAATTTACTTTCAATAATGCTTTGTTCCACTCAAAATACGATGGCGCTGTCTAACAATTTTTGTTTTGTACTTTTGCTTCAGAAATATGGCATTTCATTCGTACCCATGTGCCGTCCCTCCGCAAGTGCCCCGTCGGGTTCATGGCGACAAGGAGTAGTCCGAAGAAAATGCCAATGCCGGCCAGGAAGTTAAAGTAGTTGAGTAGGTAGACGTATTGTGGCATGTTCCTTGCTTTGGAGATGTCCATAACGGTGATGTACCTCAGGGCAAAGGTGACAATGCCTGTAGGCAGAAAAGTGACCAGTGATAAAATAAAAAGCGGGCTGTACGTTACGAATGAAGGCAATTATCGGTAGTAAAAGGAGAAAGCATCAGAAAAACAAATATGTCTTATAGTGTGCATGTTCTGCTTCTCGATAGCAGCTGTCGAATAACAATACTTACAAAAAGAAAGCACCCGTATGAGCGCATTTCGTTGCTGAAATGTGTCTAGAAGTATACCTTCAAGGCTTCTTTTCATAAGTGATATAACGTTGATATTACATTTTGATGGGATATATCATGACAGACTCGCTAACCTTTGCTGTCCTATTATTAGACATGCACGCTATATGATGTAACTGTTCAAAATAACAGACTGCCCGTAACAATTTGCTGCGAATATCGACGTCATGAAGCTCGAACACGCTGTTAGTTACATCTGGTGAACGCATGCAGTGAGTTTTGCACGTGTGATAGCGTTTCGCAAATTGAGAAGCACCACTTGGATCACGTACAGCCACTGGCCGTTGCGACAGCCTAGAAAACGGGACCATTGAGTTAAAATTATCACATTAATAAATAAAAATGGCCACTGTTCATAAGCATTCGAATACTAGAGCAGTAGTGTCATATATATTCACCATCATAAATCATGATTCCATAAAAACAGCACAATCATGATAGTTATCATTCTTCCGTGGTCATCATTTGTTCAACCCATGTATACAGTTACTTGGAACATTGCTAATCGCAGGTGTTGTGAAGCGTACCTGCAATCGACCCAATGGTCAAACCAAGTCCAAATACTGCGCTCTGGGGTGGATCACCTCCGGAGTCGCTGCATATGCACATAGAGAAAAAGAGCAGGATCTCTGCGCATGTACTGACACATACATTTCTGCAAGCACAGTTTAAATATGAACTCCAAATTTATCTGATTGGTTAGGTTGTATGAACATTGCCATCGGACGTTGTTGTGAGACTCAAGATGGGCACCCTATTTTGCTTCAAGGCGCAATCTGCCGCAAGGAAAAGTTCCACAGGCGTATCACAGCCACGAAAAATATTCCACTTCGGTCATTCGCAAATACTTAGACATAGGTTCACACAGAGCGTGACAGTATTGAGTTAGATAACTTTTTGACTGTAATCTCTTCTCTGACTAGCCACAAATAACCATATTAGCTGTCGAGAACTACCACCTAGGCATGCAAGCAATGGTTTAATTTGTAACCATGACGACAGAGATATCTATCTCAGTAAACAAAGCACTTGGTTAGACGCTTGAACTTGGTCTTTTAGGGCATGAAGCTAGAGCTTGGACCGAGAGAGAGGAGACCATGATGGCAGCTCATGCTAGCATGGACACTTAATGTGGTAACGTAATGTCCCACAATACCACAACAAAACCGTGTCTGCCCATTTGAGCTCCCAGCTACCGCCTGCCAGAGCCCTGAGCGTGATTTTTCGTTTACAACACCGAAGCCGGATTTTCTAAGATATGGAGCTTTTAAGGCTCAAACGCGTTCCCATCTCACTCAACCGCACGCAGTAACAGAGAGGAATGGCTGCCATTTTTGTTCATTCCCTCCAGCGGCATTTATAATTCCCGCAATCACCGTCTGGGCAGCAAAAAAAAACCTGCGCCCTCGGAAAACGTCGTGCATATAAGAGCGGCACTCTACGAGAAATCGAAGCATCAGAATTCCATCTCAGTAGCAAAGCACAGCGCCAGAGAAGCTCGCGCATTGAGCTCCCCTCCTCATTTGAGAGGCACGTGCATATCCATTCGCCTCCGCTGCATCGCGAAGACTCCGCGCGTTGACGCAATGGAACGCGACTGGCCTTGGAGAAAGCCCTTCCTGAGCGGGCGTGCTCTCGCTCGCATACGTGACGCAATGCTGGCCTTGCAAGGATGAGATTTTACGATCCCCTGCATGCGTGCCTCAACGCTGTCACCATCTCCTCCTTCATCCCAACCTGCCACTAAGTGAGGCTTTTTGCGGCGAGCGAAATGTTGGGTGACAGGGTGGTCGTTAAGCGGACACTGCTCATGAACATGCCCATGTTCCATGGCTGCGGTTGCCAGGGTATTACCACTGCGTCTGTCTGTACAGCCATGCAGCCTGCTTTGCACACATACGCATGATTGTAACATGCGAGCAACGACAGTCTTTGTGCGTCGCTTTAACGGTTGCACACACACACACTCACACACACACACACACTCTCTCTCTCACACACACACACACACACGCATGCACACACGCACACACATGCACGCACGCACGCACGCACGCACATGCACGCACGCACACGTACGCATGCAGAAGTATATGGCAGGAATACGCTAGCAACTGAAGCCTTCTGTGCGCCCGTGCCTCTGACGTGTATGTGAGTGTGCATATGTGTGCAGGTGCCGGTATTCCGCGTGTACGTGCGTTATAACGACGGACAGCTGTGGAATGAATCGAATGATGGGCTTTTCCTTTTTCGTCTTTGGATATGGTTCGCTATTCCGCCCTCTTGCTCGAGCCGAGCATGTGCATGCATTCGCTGCGGCCGCTCGACCACTACATTCCCGGAGTGCTCGGTTAGAGGTTGCATCATGTTCGATGCGAATGCGGCAACGCCGGTTACCCTATAGGAGCTGCTGGACTTCCAGGAAAAGAAGACATTAATGACTTGCCCTTTGTACAACGACGCCATTTGTTCGCTAAGGGGGTCGTAAATCTCGACCGGAACTTGGAACAATCACAGACTCTAAAAACTTCTGCGAAAGCTGACTGTCGAGGTAACGTAAGGCTTTCCATCTTTTGATTGCATGAACTTCATCTCCGGGTGCAAATCCAGAATTCATGGTTTAGGAGGTAAAGCTAGATTTCTAATGTCATAAACGTCATAAAAGAAACATCCTGCTCATTTATCACTTTGCTGTTAAGTATACAGTGAGCAATTGCAACAAGTCGCATGGTTTAAAAAAAAAAAGGCACGATTGTTCTCTTACCTTATGTACGGCAGGAAGAAGTAGACGTCCGTGTTGCTTACAGCCCAGACGTGCGAAATGGCAACGCTGCAAACAACGGGAACGATGACGAAGTACACTATGGCACCGACCTTTACGTATCTCTGGGCAACCCTCAAGGATTGCAGCGGCGATCCCTGCGCAGTGTGGAAAAGAAGGCAGTTAAGTTAATAAACAGTACTAATCCGACTTTAGCGGTTAATTATCGCAAGTTTGACCTGGAAAGGCGGAAAGAAAACACTTCCTTTCAGCATGAGAGAAACGCATCACGCGATTACATAGAAGACTAGTTCAGCTGCTGATCAGGCTGACCTTCTCGCTCGTTCCACTCAAGCATAACTATCAAAATATGACGGGGGAGTTCCTTAAAAGCTTTCCTTTTTTTATTTAAATCGTCCCTAAAACATTTACTTGCTTCAATGCTTGATATCATATCTTGAAGTTATAAAATAACAATTTAGAAAAATCAATTTTGAAACTTGTGAAATGAAATATTTCTTGTATGCTCAGCCCAAGCACAAGAAGTAAGAGCTGTGCGCTTCTGAAGATGCTGAAATGTGCCGTGAAAACCGTAAAACTGATTAAGGCCACATATCAGGTATTGCGATTACCTCGCCACATTGGGCGAAAGCAAGAGTTATGGCCCTTCGCCTTGAGTATTACCCAACAGTAGACGTGGAAAGCGGTATATGGTGTACCCAGTAGATATGTGGACAGGTGCAGAATAATTTGTATTGTACGAATATTTTATGTGTGCTGAAAACAGTAGTAGTTAATAGGAGAGCTGGCGCTTTAATCTCACACCTAACGCACCTCAATACTGGCAATCATTGTTTCGACAACTTGACGAAACTGAGTCGTAGATGACGTCGCAAGGTCTGCCGGAAAGCCGGCATTTAAGCCTTCTTCGCCGTGGCAACATACACTGCGGAGAGAAGATACTAAGCACAAAGCACCACTTACAAGTTATTTTATTGAGGCCTGTTTGAAAATGAATGATTTTCCGCGTGCATAAAAAATCGTAAGAGGAAAACATAAGATGCATGTCGAAGCGGACACCAATTAAATTAGTCCCATATGGCGCTCTGTGCTGTTTCTTCTCTATTGTGCTGGAACGCTGAAGCATGTTTTCTTCCGACTCATCACAAAACCCTAGTAACTTAGCAAGGACTTCATGCAAACTGCACGAGCATACCACTTATACGACGTAAAAGTTGAAAACCTTCGTTCTTATGCGGCATCTCTTAACATTTGTGACCGAAAACGAATTTCTTCACAAATGACGAGTTCGCCCGTGAGTTATCCCACACGATGATGTCCTCACGCTCAACAAAACGCTGGCATAACTCGAGATACCCTGTTTAAAGCCTTTCCAAAATATACAGCGAATGGATCTTGCTCGTAAGCTCTCTGTAACGCGACTTGCAGCTCAGGTCCAACGTTTTATAAACTTGGAGGTGTGAGGAAATCCGGCCATTATCCTTGTCTATATAAGTTCGGTATTTCATGAGTGCTTGTAACAGCTCGATTACAAGCCTTAAAAGCAAACTTCTTAGCCTGCACATTTTTTACAAAGAGGGTGCATATGTGTTCATCTGAAACTAGTGCCATGTGCGGTGAGAGAATGCGGAAATATGGCATTTGTATAAGACAAAAAAAAAATAACAAGATTCAAGGAGGGAGCGTCAACCCTCTGGATAACGTTTCAACAAAAAGGCTAATGTTTGGATTCATTTCTGATGCCGAATCAGGCAGTAGGGAATGGCTTAAGAACCTCGGCTCTATGGAAACGTTCCCAGTTTATGTACAACATTTCATGAAAGCCGTCCGGTGGTTCCAGTATGTTCCAAAAGCATCGTGGCACGCGGGGGGGGGGGGGGGGGCGTAAATGAAGACGACATGCAGTGATACGCCGACAATGCGACATGCTTCGCCTGAAAAAGAGGAAACGCTACGCCTTTGGAGAAATATGCAGTCCGATATATTTTAAGGTAACTTCATGGAGGTTGTCTCTTTTCAGCCGCATTAGATATGGCAGCGCAGAACAGACAACGTTACGATTCCAGAAATACGTTTAACGCTAACGACACAAGGGGTAATCAAAAGAAACGTACGGCAATGGGCATTAACTTCTGACTCGCTAACAGATTAGTCAGAAGTTACCGCTATAGTGTCGCGGATTTGTTCGCATCTTGCATGATTTGCGCTACTCGTTTGTCGTGAGACACCGACGTGCCCAAGCATCCAGCTCTCGACTGTAACGTGGCTACTAATCCTTGGTGACGCCCATCGCCATTGTATGCCACCTATCCGAAATTCCCATCGAGTGACGCCCAAGATGATGTGAATTCTAACTAGTCTTCAAGAAACACTGCAAGATTATAAAAGGCTATCCATTCATATAGCATCAAAAGCGACTGTCGCGGGAGACAAAACAAAAAAAAAAAAAGAAACGAAGAACTGTCTACGCACTTCGGTGACCTCTACGATGTGCTTTATATCGCGACCCTCCTGCAAACATCTCTCCGGGATTTCTTTATGTAGGTACACCAGGCGAGAACGACGACAATGCCGTTCGAAAGAGGACTCATCACGAAGGCGCAGCCGACCCGCAAATAGGGCTTCCCTTTGTGCGTCGAGCCACAAAAGAAAGCGGCGTTTGTCCAACGGATTCGGCACCCTTTTCTTGGCGCGGACAAAGCATCATGCAGATGCGAGGCTCTTGAGCTAGGTCATCCATGCCCTCGGCGCAGTCCTCCGAAACCTCAGCGTGGAGGGCAAGCCTTAAGAGGCGACGCTTACGATGAGGTCGCATGCACGACGGACATGCTACGTGGCAACGGGGCGCCGCACTAAGGGCATCAGGTCATTGCATGGCGTCTGTGTATGCGAGCAAAGCACGTGCGGGCAAACGTTTAAAGATATACGGAAATCGGCATGTTCTGTACATTGAAGAAGGGGGGGGGGGGGGGGGGGGGGAGGGGGGGGGCAGCAGTTTTCTGCTTATAAAAATTAAGAACCTCATTTTTTTGCGTAGTGAAAACTAGCGGCGGGTTACCACATTGCCGATGGTGTTATACTGCAAGCCCGGATATAGCTACAAAGTCAGCCGAAAGTGTCTGACTGCTGGGCGAATAGGAGATGCAGATGTGACCTTATCGCGTCAGATAATAAATGCGTTTCTTTTTTGTTGTGTGAGCTATATACTACTTGTACAGGCCTCTCCGATACAAAAGTAAACAGCCTAATTGCACAAACACATGAATGACTTCGTGATTCCTCAACGAAAGGGGAAAATGAATTTTCCCTATTACATGCGAAGAAAGCTATTTAGAAAACAGGAAAAGTGTATTTGTCCAACATAATTACACGGGTATCATTAACTTAATGCTTGGCAGCACCGAGGCAGCGCTGTAGTTAGGGCGCTCGACTAGCTGTGCCAAAGGATGCAGGATAGAATCCCGGCTGCAGTGGAGGCTTTTTGCAGGCAGCAAAAAGCAAGGCTCCCGCGTGCTGTGCGATGTCAGCGTACGTTAAAGAACCCCAGGTGATCGAAAATTACAGAGTCATCATCTACAGCGTCTCTCTTTGAGAAGTTAAATACAAAACCAAACCAAACCTAATGCCTAAACTTTATTTCCTTGAATACTAAATGAGCCTGTAAGGTTTTTAGTCATGGATTCAGATGGTGCTATTCTACTTTTCATTTTTCAAGTGTCTCACGGCGTCTAGCAAAGATGAGCGATGAAATGCATTTTCGATAAGAGGGGAAGTTGGGGGAAGTTTCTTAAAACTGGGAAATCTAGCTTCGTCGTTTTTCAACAATTTTCTACGCTGGCAGTTGGACATACATTCGTGTGGAGCAATATCAAGCATGTCCCAGTTAACCACATCTATGACGCCACTAACAGTGCCTCAGAAAATGTTCGCTCTACCACAAGAATTATTTAACGGTATGTTTATTTGCACACTGTATTTCATGTTCCTGTGCATGTGCGAGGAATAGCTGCGATAGGCTCTTTTCCAACATCGTCGTGCAACATCCGCAGAAGATTAATCATTATATGACCATTGCGCTGGAGTTTGGAATGCATAACAGCGCCGTCTCCCTGCAGGAAAAAAAAAAAACTGACTTGGTAGTACAACGCCGGCTCTGCCTATGCTGCACTGCATATTCTGCAGGCTTTCTACGTCAACTCGCACTTTTTTGAGAAGGCTCATGCCTCACAGACATCGTTGTGAGTAGGCAGTATCCTAGCATTAAACAAGGAAGCGATGCGCATGCTTCCAGCGAAATGTTCAGAGCATGCGACATCGATTTCGCCATGTCTCTAAACATCGTCATCGTCGTAGGGTGCCCCGAAAAATTCAAATTTTCAGTGTTCAACTTTACCGCTGTCTTTCATCGCCGCACGAAACCCGAATACGTTGTGAATAATACGGGCAATGCAATGCATTGGCTCGAGAAAAATGGCATTCTTGCTATGCTTGTTATTCCGTAGAGCCAAAAGATGAAATTACAGATACAGGGAACCATGTGCGTGTATTAATTTGTGACTGCAAAAGAAACTCTGCGTTATGATACTGTTTCCAACAGCTGCGCAAGTAATAACTGCGCGCCAAGTAACTAAAGATGAGCACAATGAACTAGAGTTCGCTTAAAATGTTTGTTGCCTCACTGAAAGCAGCAATTCACTTTCACGGAGAAACAGCAATAGATGATGTTTGGAGTACTGTTATAATTACTAACCTGCCAAAAATAGCATTTCGACAATGATTCATAGCATATGCTTGAGATGTCAATTCGTTCTAAATATACAAAGCCACTATTGCACTTCTCCAACAGGCAACATCGCTGCCTCGAGGCTTGAAAGCGCACAATTAAGGCGATACAGTCTAGCAGTTTATGCGGTTAACGCCTTTTCACTGATATCTATACCTATAACGACGAATACCGAAACTCCTGCTGCGTATTTATAACACTGCTTCAGACTCAGCTACAGCTTTCTGTGTGACTTTCCAGATAGTAGATTCTATATTTTTAAGACTTATTAGCGTGACTTGTCAGTTAAACGGGGCGTAAAAAACAAAAAGCAGCGTAGGACCAAGATAAAAGTTCAAGGGCATGCATGCAGTTAACGCAATCCATGTGCGGCCCATGCATGGCTGGCTCAAGGTGCCTATCGAAACACTTTTCGCCTCAGTGTGGTTATTTACGCTGCTTATCCCTGTTGCCTATTCTTATATTCACGTGCACGTTCTTAGCTGTATGTAAAACTTTCACGGAGATTTACTTCGCACGACACTCTCTGGCTATCGACTGGCAGCGCGCTCAACCGGCTAGCCAAAAATGGCTGGTAGATAGAGCCGTGAAGCATGAGGCCCGTGGGTTCGAGGACAAGTAGGAGCCAACAAGTGAGGAACTCTATTTTGTTTGTTTGTGATCCCTTTTATTTTCATTTTTATTTCAAATAAATTTTACCACCACCACCATCAAAGCATTTTCTTTGTCTTATTTCGTTGCACCCAGTGTCGTAATACAATTGAAAGCTGCGGTTCATGCCGATTTCAGGCACTCGGACGCAGACGCATAGAGCATGCTTTTTAGCAGCGCTTCTGCGGCGCCCCCTGGGCAGTGCAAGAGGCTTATGTAAGTAGGGAAACAGTCAGAGCGTAGTCAAACCTGTTGCCACGTTTCTACATCGTAAGACAACGTCGTTTATCGCTATACTTCTTCACTCGCTGCTACGACTGACCCTCAGCGAACCTACGCCTTCAGATGCAGCCATGTTCTGTTCTAGATCGCCAGCGTTACAGGTTCTTGTGACGTTCCCACAAAGTAATTAAACGCCGGATCTATACAAGCCTGACTTTGCCTCCCCCAGGCTTCGACTTCTAAAAATAGACTTCTTTAAGAGCTTCTTCGCTAAGTGAGTGCGCGCGATCTTCAGGTGCCGCAAATCGCCTATGTATTTCTTCCGAACCGTGTTGGGATATTGTCGTCATAATCACCCGTTACAGCCGCTGTGTTCATGAGAGGAACAAGTGCGACAACAGCGCTCCGGTCTGAGTGCTTCAGCACCCACTGAAGGTTCCTGCGCACAGGCATCGCATAGAGGTAACAGCACCAGGACAGAACACTCAAATACCCAGCGCGTCTCTCATAGCCTGAGTTGCTTTGGGGCGTTAAACCCCACAAACCAAACCAAACCATCAAATACCCAGCCTCGTTCGCGCTCGGCAGGTAATGCCGAAACAGCTGCGGCGGCAGGCAGACGCTCGCTACCTTCCTGCCTGCCTTCCTGCAAGAGTTACCTGCTGGGTAGCCGACTGCATGGCGCGGGGAGGGACGCAGTCACGACTGCACAGTCGTCGTCAAGAGTCGCCGCGGCTAGCGGGCAGCAACCGGGAGCGAGTCGTAGATGAAGGTCGCTTCCACCGGCGCGAACCAGGAACGGGCGATGCGGCCCCAGCGGCTCGCTTCAGCGCGTGACAAAGGACGACACGCGACGAGATGCTGCTGCGGCAGGCAATGTTTTGTTGGCTCTTCCTTTTGGGCTTCTTTTTCTTCTCGCTGATTCTTCGCGTGGCCGCTGTTGTTGTCCATTGTGTCACAGGCGTCGGCTGATTTTGGCAATGCCTGTTTCTCTTCTCCGCTAGTTTGTTTGCATCTTTGCATTACTTTTGTTTTGTTACTGTGGTCATGATCGGCAAGCCCTTCCGCGACCCCACATCGCCACATCTTGAAACAGGGGTTTGGTTTTTCGCTCTGAGGACTTCATTTGTGGCAGAGAAAAAAGGGTGAAATAGTTTTTAATACAAACTGGTAACGACTTGAGGGTCGTATGAGCAAAGTGACAATAAGCGCGCCGTTGGACGTGTTTTTGTGCAGCTACATCATCCATCGCCTTCCAACGGCTGTACCTGTCACCCGCTTTGCATGAACTAAACTGTCTGTGCCCGCAAACATGTATATATACGTTTGTTTCGTAAAATACTAACTGACTACTATGACTACTATCACGAAGGAATGACGAGGAGAAACCATTGACCACCAGGAGCCGCAACAGGGTTGCTTGTTGTTGAGATGATGGTTATCTGTATCCCAGCCTCTGCTGGGTCAAGGGGAGAGCAAACTACACGTTGACCCCTTATTACCGTATTATTCGTCTTTAGACGCTTTTCTGGCCGGAGTTGTCTCCTTCCTTAGTCTTCACTTGGCGAATTCTGTCGCTTCTGCTGGCCAAGAAAAGAGCTTTCCTTTGCATGCTGTCCGATCCTCGAAGGTTGGTCTGTCTGGACAGAAACAACAACAAATCGTTTCGCTAGTTTAGCCAAGATACACCCTGAGCTTACCAAAAAGTAATGACAAATTTTCTTCGGTGGCACTTCATTTTCTTAATATTCCGCCGCCGCGCAGGGCGCGCATGAGGAGTTTGTAGATGAGTGACCTGCTCTGCACACCTCCAAGCGCGAAGTAGAGCGCAGGTGCAGAATGGAGGCTGCGTAGAGAACTCGCTTCATTGAACTCTAAAGGGTTGCAACAGTGCGAGTACAGTGATCCAGGATGCCCCAAGCCGCATCGTATAGAATATTCAGCACAGGAGGCATACCGAGGTTCTCAAGCACAGGAGTGCGAGGCGCTCTGGATACCTCTACCAAAATGCAAGAAATACAGTGGCACAAAATGTATTCCTCCTGTGCGGGCGCACCACAGGGACAACTTTTCTGCGCAAGTTTTTTTGTTTGTTTTTTTTTTCCATCACCAGAAGCATCGTGGCGGCGCCATCTCTTCTAAAAGCATCTGAGGTGAGCTTGGCTTCTCCATCCGCATTCCACTCACCGGGAGCTGCTTGAGGAGCGCGCGCTGTCCTCCTCAGAATATTTCTTTCTTTTTCTGTTTGCGCTTTCCCGCATGACGCTGCCTTCCTGAATAAACCAGGCCATACGTAGTGGCACAGAGCCGGCGTCGACGTCGCCGTCGTCACTGCCACTGCCGCGTTCCTGGGTGATCCCGGCTGGCGGAATTGTCTCAAGAGCGTCACGAGTCCCGTATTTTTGCACCCTGCATTCTTCTCTTTCGTCACAGTGGGAAGAACGAAGAGCAGCTATAATTTCCTTAGCTTTGTTTCCCTCAAATAAAAACGAAGAAAAAAAAGCAGAAAAGTTGTAAGTGTGCAGGAGACGAGAAGAAAACGTGAAGTCAATGGGGGAAACTCAGCATGTCGACGCTGGGTTTTTGCTGGAGACAGGACGGGAACTGAAGTTTACGGCTGCAGCTACGAGACGGCTGTCTACTGAAGTTTCCGATACAGCAGTGCTTCAGTCTACATAATAGCGAATACGCCCTCAAGTTAGCCACCACAGGTTACAATTAGTCTAATATGTCGTGCGCTCGACTGGTCTTTTCTGCGCGAAATCACTGTTCGCTTTTTCAGACCCCGTGGTTGTATTGGCTAGGATCTAGTGAGCCGAAATGTGAGCTCCCAGTTGAAAATGCGAAGAAGTGGCTGTTCTTTTGTCGCGAAAACTGATAAACATAATGGTGATCGAAATTGTCAGGTTGTTGAAATTTTCGTAGCACTCTACTACGGTATCCCTCATAGTCTCAGACGACTAGGTAGGTTGTCTCATAGTCGTAGGCATATTCTAGTTTTTTTCTGGTGAATAATTTGCTAGGACCGAAAAATTAAAATTTGCTTGATGGTTCTACCAGCTGCAATTCAAAGAGAACTCTCCCCTTTCAGATCTTTCTTTAAAGCTGGTAATCCTTAAGCTCACTTCAGTTGGTTGATTAAAATATTCAGCTTAAAGGAAGAACTCCACTCCTTCAACAAAATGCCTTCAAACTGTGTGTGTGTGTGTGTGTGTGTGTGTGTGTGTGTGTGTGTGTGTGTGTGTGTGTGTGTGTGTGTGTGTGTGTGTGTGTGTGTGTGTGTGTGTGTGTGTGTGTGTGTGTGTGTGTGTGTGTGTGTGTGTGTGTGTGTGTGTGTGTGTGTGTGTGTGTGTGTGTGTGTGTGTGTGTGTGTGTGTGTGTGTGTGTGTGTGTGTGTGTGTGTGTGTGTGTGTGTGTGTGTGTGTGTGTGTGTGTGTGTGTGTGTGTGTGTGTGTGTGTGTGTGTGTGTGTGTGTGTGTGTGTGTGTGTGTGTGTGTGTGTGTGTGTGTGTGTGTGTGTGTGTGTGTGTGTGTGTGTGTGTGTGTGTGTGTGTGTGTGTGTGTGTGTGTGTGTGTGTGTGTGTGTGTGTGTGTGTGTGTGTGTGTGTGTGTGTGTGTGTGTGTGTGTGTGTGTGTGTGTGTGTGTGTGTGTGTGTGTGTGTGTGTGTGTGTGTGTGTGTGTGTGTGTGTGTGTGTGTGTGTGTGTGTGTGTGTGTGTGTGTGTGTGTGTGTGTGTGTGTGTGTGTGTGTGTGTGTGTGTGTGTGTGTGTGTGTGTGTGTGTGTGTGTGTGTGTGTGTGTGTGTGTGTGTGTGTGTGTGTGTGTGTGTGTGTGTGTGTGTGTGTGTGTGTGTGTGTGTGTGTGTGTGTGTGTGTGTGTGTGTGTGTGTGTGTGTGTGTGTGTGTGTGTGTGTGTGTGTGTGTGTGTGTGTGTGTGTGTGTGTGTGTGTGTGTGTGTGTGTGTGTGTGTGTGTGTGTGTGTGTGTGTGTGTGTGTGTGTGTGTGTGTGTGTGTGTGTGTGTGTGTGTGTGTGTGTGTGTGTGTGTGTGTGTGTGTGTGTGTGTGTGTGTGTGTGTGTGTGTGTGTGTGTGTGTGTGTGTGTGTGTGTGTGTGTGTGTGTGTGTGTGTGTGTGTGTGTGTGTGTGTGTGTGTGTGTGTGTGTGTGTGTGTGTGTGTGTGTGTTAGTGCGTGTGCGTGTGAGTGCGTGCGTGCGGGCGTGTGAGTGTGTGTGTGTGTGTGTGTGTGTGCGCGCGTGTGGGCGTGTGTTTGTATGCGTGCGTGCGTGCGTGTGTGTGTGTGTGTGTGTGTGTGTGTGTGTGTGTGTGTGTGTGTGTGTGTGTGTGTGTGTGTGTGTGTGTGTGTGTGTGTGTGTGTGTGTGTGTGTGTGTGTGTGTGTGTGTGTGTGTGTGTGTGTGTGTGTGTGTGTGTGTGTGTGTGTGTGTGTGTGTGGGTGTGGGTGTGTGTGTGTGTGTGTGTGTGTGTGTGTGTGTGTGTGTGTGTGTGTGTGTGTGTGTGTGTGTGTGTGTGTGTGTGTGTGTGTGTGTGTGCGCGCGCTAGAAGGGGTCTGTATGCAAATGCTCTGCGCTTCGAATAGACTGGCTTGAGGCGTGCGCCTGAGCCTGCAGCGTCACTCTATGTGCATGCTGTCTGTATAGTATTAAAGATTTCGCGAGCTTCTTTCTTTCTTTAGCAAAGTGAGTGAGTCGTGGATAAGAGCATTTTTAAAAGGCAGTCATTATTTTTATTTTAACTGTTACGTGCAATGGGGGGAGGGGGGAGGAACAGGAAAAGAGCACGAACAGTTAACAGATTGCAAATACGTTATATATGAGAAAGACCTCGTCTTTTAATTGCGCTGTGAGCAACCCAGCTATAGGGAAGAAATGTGGAAATAAAATGCGCAGTGGCTAAGAGGTTACGTACAAGGCAAATTAACTGCTACGGAGACCGAATGTACAACAATGCTATAATATTCGGAATGTGACAAAGTAAGCAGTATTCTTATTCAAACTTTCTCTAGCCACAATGACATCCAACCTGCTATAACAGGATCTGCATATGCAAAAACGCAAAGTGGAAATTGTATCGCTTAACAGATCATACGCATAACTGTTGATAGCTGATGATGGCAATTCACGGATGTTCAAAATCGTGCCTTTAAACCTTTATTACGCTTGTTCATTATAAAGTACGACATGTCGATATGTAAGTTCATGATTGGCGTCCTTCAACGCTTGTTCGAGAAAGTACGACATGTCGATATGTAAGTTTATGATTGGCGTCTTTCAACGCACTCTGTAAGGATAGAAACAATCCGCGTGGTGTAATTATATGATTACCCTACGAGTCAAATCTGACAAGGACACTATAAGGCGACCCGGGTTTGATGTTTCAGCTATTCTTTGATGCGTAATCGATGTGGAAAACGAATGCAGAGAACCCGAGGGGTAACACAATGCGCTTCGCATTGTGTCTTCAGCGCCTCTATGTCCCACGTGTTCTTAGGTACATCGATATGCAGCCAGAAACAAATATGGTCTCACTCAAATGTTTCTCTTGCTTGGCAATGTTCAATGACAGCAAGCAAGTGCTTTACATATCCCAACACAGCATTGCGTTCGATCCCGTGATCTTCACTTGTCATAACGCTCAGCGTGTCTTTCAGGAGAGTAAGCTTGGCACTCCCTCTAAAGGATACAAAAGATATTTCCTGTCTACTACATATATTCGTGAGGTCTACGGGATATTGTCCAATGCAGCTTCGTCGGACCTTGCGGAGTAGAGTTCCCGTGAATTGGGTTCCGACCAATGAACCCGCTCCAGCAGAGCACGACCAACGCAAAGAGATTCACGCAAGACGCCTTCCTAACAATAGTAACCACTACGTAAACTCACCGTGCTATCGGGGCGAACAAATCACATTTACAGGTTGCCGACCGCCTTCCAAACAAGGAAGCGAGCTTTCGCAACCACCATCACCACCACGGTTCCTTCGGTTTTACGGGCGCACCCGTGACGGGCCAATACCGCGTCAATCAACGACGACTCGTGTGGACTGCGTGCAGTCACGCTTGAGTTGGCCGTGAGAATTCGCGTCTTTTGTCTGCAGCACCGGTCGGGAAGAGAAATTGCCGCAAATGGGCTCCCGGCGATGTCCATCTGCGTCGTTCAAACAACGGCCATCAGCAGTAATTTGTGTCACGCGCGCCAAGAGGCGTAAAAAAGGAAAGTAGAAAAAGGAAGAGCATGAGAAAATCGCACGCGTTTCTGTCTCCATGCGAATGGTTTTCTGTTTGGCTGCGTGTCTGTCTTCCTTCTCTCATGTTTTATTCGTGCAGCAGAGGCGGGGTGAGAGGCCCTGCATCGTAAAAGCATCTTCCCCTTTCCCGACGCCGAAAGGGTCGATGAACCTTTTTCCACAAGAGTGGTGTGAAACCTTATAGGAGGTAAGGTGCGTTAAAGAACTATGAGAGCTTGCGCCACTCTATAGTGCGCTTTCGGGTTGGCTTAGCGTGCGTGCTGGTAGATGCAAGAATGCCACTTGGAGTTGCTGCGCTTTAATCGTACTGGAACCGCGTTTGGGGAGGGTTCCGCTTCGAAACTTGTGGTTACAGTGGATACTTGTGGATAGCGGGCATTGCGTCGTAAACCATAATTGACAGTCGAAGCGCATTGCTTGCTAGCTAACACCGTCACTCTCGGAAGCAGCCATTGGTGATTGAGTAAAACAACACGTTGTCGTTATTAGCAGTAGGCAACAAATGCGACGTCTGAAATGTATTGATAAAAAATTGCTGTTCCTCGTAGACAACACCTCTGATAACCCTGCAGAGCCGTCTAGTATATATGTCAGCTATCCTTCAGCTGTGATTCAAAGGCCAGCACCGCGGCATGATCGCCGACTTCATGTACTGCTGTGTTCCGAGACTACATGATAAGTGGCGGCATAGAACGCCAGAAACTGGCTGGAAGCGACCCCGGTAACTTTCATCATGTTGTTACGTTGGCCTTGTATCCACGGCACTCGGCAGACATCACGGGCGTTGCGGGCCCTCGTTGTCTAGTTTGGTGTAAGTTATTTGAGAGCCATAATTCAGGCCGAAACGCGTTTGTAGAGGGCTGCCTACAAGTTTAGATGAACTCTAATCTATTGGTGGAAGATGTTTACCAAGTTTGTCCCCAAAATAGATTTGTTTTTGCCCGTCTCGTCGAGATATTATCGCGAAAAAAAAAAAAATAAGTAGGGGGCCGGGGGTCAATTTAGATTGTTCGAATCTCAGCTACCCTTACTTTGGGCATCGCGATCGTGAACATAGGGGGCGCTTAGAATCAATTAAATACGGTGTATGTACAGCCTTTATCAACCGTTTACCGCCCAAGGGGTCTACTTCTGAGCAATACTATGTGGCTCGTAATACATTCCCAGGTTTCCATACTTGCTGAAGGCAAGAAGATTTCTCGTCCTACCCTCTCCATAGGCTAGGCCTTCCGCGATTATTACAGAAGTACCATATTACACGGCTTAAAAGCAAACCTTCTGGGCTGTAAACGTTTGATAAAGGCTGTACGTACGGCACCGAAGCCACTCTCATAACAATTGCAGCATTGGCGGTGCCCTGCACGTTCATTTGATCGCGTGTGAATTTACCTGCGGGCCTTTTGCCGTCGCCGTCCAGCACACACGATGTGCCAAAATGGCGGCTCTTCCGGTGGATTCAGCAATAGAGGTGGCTTTGTTCATTCTCGATTTTCTAACAGCTCGTTCGCCCCCACAGCGACACGCGCAAACTTCTGGGGGATCGTAGCCGTATGTTTTTATCAGGCGTAGTTAAGGAGCTCCTCAAAGAATGCCGGCATTTTTCATAGGACAACAACGACCTACCATCCTCAGACAAATGGACTCACTGAGTGGTTAATGGACTCACTGAGCGGTTTAACCAGACGCTCGGCGACGTGTTGGCTATGTATATCAGTACGGACTATAATAACTGCCATTCTGCTATTCGTACGCAATAATACTGTCGTACAGCCAGCTACCGGATCTGCTTTACGGACGTGACCCTTCAAGCCGCCTTCACACTATTCTTCCTTAGCCTCCTGATGCATTCGACTGCACTCCTGTCTCAGATAGAGTAACTGGAAAATTTCCTAGTGACTCTAGTCTCCGAAATTGCGAAGTATGCCGAAGGATACCGCACACTCGCCTGTTCCCTAACGAGTGCTGATCAGCATTGACAGAAACCGCACCGCGATCCTTATTCACCCCTTACCGCTTTACCTTCCGGTTCGCTTGTTTGGCTATGGATTCTCTAAGGCACTTCTGGCCTGCCCTCCAAGTTCCTTGCCAAATATCATTGCCCTTATCGTGTTCTTTCCCAAACTTCTGCGGCGAGTTATGTTGTTGAGCTTTGACATCCTCGTCTTATCCCTGCAGTCATGGGCGTGAAACTGTTCACTGTAGTGAATTGAAGCTGTATCACTACCACTTGATCTGTACCACACCATTAGTCGCTTCAATAGCTTTTTTAACTATTGGGGCCCTTGTCACGAAGCCCGTGCGCATAAGCCGTAGCGCGCGATCACCGAGCGTGGGCTGCTGTCTGCATTGGAACAACCGTCGCTCTCTGTCAGTGAAGCCTTACAGTTCCACGTCCCTAGCGCGGACCTTCAGAGAATTACTCGGATTTATTTATATGCATCCTCATATCAGGACTCCGGTGACGTTTCTTCGCGGACTCGTCAGATTAGCTCGTGCCGATCGTACGGGTCATAGCTGGACAGGGCTAGCTGCTTCCCACCGCTCAAGGATGGGGTGCGATGACACGTCAAGATTTCACCATGCAACCCAAGGAAATGTGCAATAGCATGAGCCGATTGCCGCACCAGGGGCAAGCCCAAAGGCACCGAGTGGCACGAATGACACTATGCGTACAGATTTGGAAATGTGTCGATTGTTTCCTGTCGCCAGGCTGCAGCCTCCTGTGCAGGAAGGGGAGATTTCGAACAGAATTTCAGGCGAACATGGCAAGTGGAGCAGAGCAGTATAGATAGGGGTTCGTTCGCTTTGTACACTTCCGCCTCATTTCCCCCGTGGCTGATAGAATTATGTAGGTGAGGTAAAGGATATCGTCGTCAAGAGTAGTGCAGCAGTACCGCCACCGCCTTCAGTTGTCTACCTATTGTGAAGCCTCGATAGGCTTTTTCATCGGACATCCATGCGATACCTAAGCATTGTAGCCAAACTTGGGAGAAGTACAGGATTCCGAGACAATATATATATATATATATATATATATATATATATATATATATATATATATATATAGTGGCCCCGGCACATCCGTCTTTTTTTTTTTTTTTTCACAGTGTGCACTTAAGTGTGCAAACTAATGTTTGCCAGCTGGCGTATCTTGTGTCGTGACAACCAATAGCTGAGCGTGAATTATAAATGTGACAATTTTAACAAGAGTTTAGGGCGCTTTTAGGCTAATGTCACCTGCCGCGAGAGAAAACAAAGCACTTAAGTGAATAAGGTCATAGCCATGCCCATATATTTTGTTACACTTGACTACCAGTCCAGCATTTCGCGGTGGCCGGGAGAGGCCAGTTGTGCGCATGCGCCGTTACCATGGAAACCGACGAGGAGTAGCAGGTGCGGTGGCCACTCCACCTTCACAGCCAACTTTACAAGAATCAGCTGGTTCTAGTAACGTTGCTCGAAGCCGCGCGTGACGTCCCGCGGATGAGCAGTTGTGCGCATGCGCCAATAACATGGTAACCAGAGAGACCCCATAGCTGCGCCACGCGCTTCATCGCCGCCTCGTCGCATGCCGCACATCACCTGAACCGCGAGTCGCATGCGCAGCATTGCGTATGAAAGGCGGAAATTAAAAAAAAATAATTCTGGGAGGCACTTTGGATCACTAAACTGCGATGAGACGAAAGCCCCTATTGTGCGGTGGTCCGCAGCCATGCACTATGGCACCTCTCTCTGTTTTCACTCCCACCTTCGCGATGTCGCGATAGCGTAAGCTGCCAGCCAACATATTGATACGTGGAAGAAGAAGAACATATTGATACATATTGATACATATTGAAAGAACATATTGATACGTCTCCATTAAAGATGGGAGGATGGCGAATCTTCGTGAGTACTACTGGCTGAGGCGATACTCCCGCGATAGTAGGGGTTGCCTCTGAGGTCATCGTGGCTGTTTTTGACGTCAATGGGATCCCAGGTAAGTGGCGGCCGCTGCGCAAATCCAGCTTTTGGCAGCGTAAATGGGCTACTCGGTGCGCACCAGGATCTTGAGTCACCTCCACCAAGTTGATACGTGGCAAAAGGCTAGTTCAGTAAACCCCAACAGGTGATGACAGACGTAAGTGTTCGTGCAAGCCCCAACCGTTGCCTCAGCTTCGTCGCCTCTCACTCTGTAGTCCATTGTCGTCCTCTTCAGTGGTATATACGTAACAATATAAAGTACCGCTTTAACCGAGCCGTATGAACGGGCCTGCGTGGTCTACGGATAACATGAATGCAATGGTCTTGGCAGGCTGATTTGGATATTACCCTCCTATATGGAAGGAGAGGTCCGAGTTGGCAGCTCCAGCCAAACGTAATGTCAGGAATCCTTCGGCCATGCCAGCTACCAGCTACCGTCTCCCACGTACTGAAAGCGTTACGGACGGTTGGACGGACAGACATGATCCACGAGCATGAGCCCTTATCTTAATGTGCATCTGTATCACAGCGTTTGACATGGAGGCACAGAAGGAAACTGCAGTCGTTGCTAAACGGTGGTATAAACAAGAGAAGGTTAACACTTCCGATCCTGAGGTTGTCGTCTGGTACTCAATAATAATAATAATAATAATAATAATAATAATAATAATAATAATAATAATAATAATAATAATAATAATAATAATAATAATAATAATAATAATAATAATAATAATAATAATAATAATGCATGCTGCTTCACAGATCATCGGACAGCCTTCAATTCTGCCAAGCAAAATGAATAAAAGGTGTCTATCCAATGTCTCTCATGGCTAAACATAGAGAGACCACAACAATCTCAGCCAGAGAAACGTGCAGCCTTTGTCAAAAAAGTAGGGCCCAGGGGGTCTGCTTCTGAGTCATGTAGCGGCACTGATTTAGCATTAGTCGAGGTACAAAATCTTCTTATCATCAAAGGATTCGGAAGATTGGAAATACATTACAAGCTGCACGAAGTGGCTCAGAAGCAAAACCCCGTGGGCTCTGCACTTTTGACAAAGACTGTACCTCTCGCTAAGTATATCCTGGCATAGCCGAGCTAAGACACAGCCAATTTTTTCTCAGCATTCTATTCGCGCTCTCAATTTGCCCTCGTTCCGTGGGCGCGGTCCCACTGTCAATTTTTAGCGCGACAAAAAAGTATCTTCCAGACAAAATGGAGGTGAATACTGCTAACTAGTAATCTGGATGATTAATTTCTGATAATTAGTTGGGCAGCTGGTTCCAATTGAAGATTTCCAACTCTTGATACTACGCGTTATATAAGATATTAAGCTTTCGAAAACGTGAATACCTTCTACTCTTTGGCGCAAAAATTTGGGGTTTGTCACACCAAATGAGGCGCGCTTTCTAATACTTGTAAAGCCACACTCCCAGAACCGTCACCTTATAACTCCTGCGTGCGCTTGAGTAAGCAGCAGCAGCGATCACCACAGGACGGATTTTGCCAAGCCGTTAACCTCCATTATTGGCCAAGAACAATGTTTGTACCCATACCATTGGTCAGTACCTCGCAGCACTGGGTATCGAGCCCAGAACCTCCCCTCCCGCATGCAAAGCAGTTTCTGAAACCACTAGGCCATTTACCATTTTATTCGTCCTCTCGAACTCAAAAAAAAAAAAAAAAAAAAAAAAGAACCATAAACAAAGAAGAGGAAGCCCGGATCAGCAAACGTTTTGCCACACTTAAAGCCAATTAAAGATAAATTAAAGGGAGCAAAAGCTCGAAATTAAAACTAAAAACACGTTTTTAAATGGTCGAAATCAGGTATATATATATATATATATATATATATATATATATATATATATATATATATATATATATATATATATATATATATATATAAAGAGAGGTCGGTGTCGCAAGGTGGTCCACGCTGGCTTAAAGAAGAATAAAAAGAAAAAAAAACAGAAGGTACCATCCAGACTTGCAAATGAAACAAAAACAGGAACCAGAACCGGACGAGAAGCTTGGAGCAGCAGCAAAACAACTGACATACAAAAATTACAAAGAACGTACGAAGATAGTGCAGACATACAAAACACAAAACATAAGAAAAAAAGGAGACTCAGGTAGAATAGTAAACAGGACAGTTCACAACAAAAGAAATAAGCAATCGGGTGGGCAATATAAAATTGCAGTCTCCTACAGCATTGTAATCTTTGGCCCACAACTCCACAAAGAGAGAGCAGGAAAAAACTAAATTAAAGAGCAGAAGAATCAAACAAAAAAATATTGATAGAGTGCTGACACGAAAGACAAGAGGCAGAGGATGAGAAAAATTGTAAAACCTAGACAAAACAAAAAAAAACCTATTAAATCTAGTATGATGCGAAAGACGTCCGTCACTGAACCAGATTATAATAACCGCAAAACGCTCGGTAAGAGAAACGATGGAGGAAAATGCATTAAAATAAATAACTACTTCACCACTATACCGGACTCCTCTGACAACCGCAGCAGAAAAGGCAAAAAGTATCATGTCACAGAGGAATAAAAAATAATAATAAAAATAATAACTCCACTCATTCTATAACAGTATGCATGCTACCCATGCGGACCTGTCTCTGTAGGCAAGAGTGACTGCAGTCACCGGTACATCCAGAAAAACTGAGAGGCATATGCCTAAAGCACTCTGCTCAACACAAGATCATGGAGCCCTGCCGTGTTCAGAGCGTGGTATGGGGTCTACAGTGCCCTCCGACGAGACCCTCGCCCCCACCACCGTCAGGCTCAAGCACAGGATCAGCAAGTCATACACTGGTACTTGTAAAAATAAAGATGGAGAGTTGGCGGCATCGAAGAGCACGCCACGACGAAATACAAATGGACACGTAGAAGCGTGATCAAGTAGGCATAAGTGACCTTCGCACTATACAGCCATAGGCGCCTCCATGCAAGAAAATGGGTGTGTCCGAATCAGCCAGGCTTAAATGAGCTTCCTCCTCTGTACAGAGCGTGGTTGGGGGTCAGCAGGACACTCCGAGGAGTCCCTCATCCCCAGACTCAAGTACAGGATCTAACGGTAATCCGCTGGTGCTTGTAAAGACAAGGATGGACCGTTGGCAGCAGCAGCGTGCACGCCACAACAGGAAACAGGTCAAAAATGCACCCAACTAATAATAAAAAAAAAGCGAGAAAGAAAGGATCCCTCAGAAGAAAGCCAATGGACTCACGGAAAATATTAGAGAGAAAAGAAAAGACAATCAACTTTAAATGATTACGTACATAAATGGAACGCATGTTTCGAAAAAAAAAATTAGAAAGGATTAGGGCAGCAATAAAAAGAAAAATACATAAATAACCTTTCAGAGGAGATATGTAGAAAAATAAAACCTACGGCATATAGTTTAAAGAATGCGATATATCAAGCAAATAGTTGACATATAAGAATGTCAGCGACAATAGTCACGTATAGTGCTGCTTATGCGTTGAACCATTTCAATTAAAATGGCACAAACAAGAGGATTCCTAAGAAGCGTCGGGTATTGAGACGTTGTAATATCTGATGAGCAAAAAGACTTTAGGCGAGAAACAAAAGGAGCAGTAAGGGAACAGTTTTGTAAGTATAGTGACGGACGTCATTACACATCTTGCCCCAGAAACAAAGTAAAGAAGAGGATAGACGAAATTTTAAAATAAAAAGGAAATCTGCCATGCCCTGTAATTAGAGTTGTAATCGCATTACGGGGCGGACAAATTTGTGGTATATTGAGTGTATCAGGTATCCAATTAAATAATTCTGTGCCGCCATTATTTTTGCGCCAATATGTGCTCCACAATACAAGGGAAGAACTACTAGCCCATCACTGTCTCGCCTCGCCTTTAATTTACGATAAGCTCTTGTCTCTATCCTGGCGAAATGTTGTTTGTGTGCAAAGGCACGTCGCGCCATCAACCCCGGCACCAGATAAAGATTTAAAATGACGCTAGAACACTGTCCAAGCGATATGCAAAACAGAACCTCTTGCGCAAACAAGTTCAAAATAAAGCGCTTACACGGAGCCTTCAACTACTCATCCCTCTCCGCCTAACGCAGTCGCGGCTGGTCACCTAAGCAAACAAGCCTTTCGTAACCATGATCAGTCCTGAGACGGCATCGGGTCTCTAAAATTTCAATCAGCACACGAAAACTTCCTATGGGCATGAAAAGGAATATCACAGATAAGTTAATTAATATTGTAACCTGTGGAAATTCCTTCTCTGGACAACGTTTTTTGCATCTTAACTGCTTAGGTACCACCTAAAGCGAATTCAAGAATTTCTAAACGTATAGGCTCAGTCTTTTTCATTTAATTTTTTTAGATTGATACTGAAAATCACTACTCGTTTGTGCGTAATGTTTACAGCTCCGCATAATGTTACCAAATTACTTAAATACTGCTACTAAGATAGGAAACTTTTTCTACTTTAATCATTAAGTGGCCCACCTGATCCGACCTTTAATACTTGGAACTTACTTATGATGTCAACTCCATCTTCACCTAAAATTAAACGGCCTCAGTATTTCCTGCAGGAGCAGAAACTTGAACACGTGCGTCTATGCCCTCACGAATGCAGCACAAGCAGCCTTAAACTATACGGCAAGTGGAAAAAAGTACGCACACATCACCAAATTTCCCGTCTATATTTATTAGAAAAAAACGCATGTCCACAGACTCTTATCGGCCTCGCCTTCTGCAAAACGAGGGCTAGCCCCTTGATGAATAGTAACGTACTTCAACTGCTCCCTTCCACCGACAAAAAATGCAAAGGAATCAGCAAAATTCTTATGGGTGCACATTGGAAATGCATGCGTGAGAAGCAGTAAGTAGTTCGCTTCCTTGTATTGGCATTGCAAAAACGTTATACAGCTTCGTGGATGTGGCACCCGTGCGCGGGAAAGAAAACTACGACATAAGACAAATGCAACGAAAGAGATCAAGAAATATGGAATTATTCAGATAAGAAAGTCTTGTTTTCTCCCCAGCGCTTGAGCCTGTCTTTTTTTTTCTCTCTCTCTCTGGATCATGATTTTTGTTTGCAAAAGTCATTCCAGAAACCAGTTTCAGTTTAATTTAATTATACGTGTTTAACAGCCCTTTCACAGTTATTTCTATAGAACAGCGCTAGAGATATACGCACACGGGTTTGGTCCGAAGTTCCGCTTATGCAGTACGATGGATTTAGAAAGGCCCACAGTGTAAATGCATATATATATATATATATATATATATATATATATATATATATATATATATATATATATATATATATATATATATATATATCAAGCTGTAACATCAATTGCTGCATGGCAATGTAGCTGCAGCCGACCAAGCCGCAATAGGCAGTTTGCTCCGTCCGTTACAGGTATCATGGCTCAGTAATTCCGCAAGATACCTATCAACCGAGACGAGGGTACACTGACCAACAATTAACTTTTGGTACTCCATGCGCTGGACTTCTTTCGACATATTCTAGCCGAGAACAACAGGCAAAAATAAAACACTGGGACATTAATAATCCTAAAATAGAAGATTAATTTGTACCTACGAACTTGTCGGGCCTACCAAATTGACTTCAGTGTGCAGAAGAGCCTAGTTCATTGGTTTAAGCGACGCTTTTCCCGTCATGTGCAGCATGCACGTTTGAAAACCCTGTTAGGCCATGATGGATGGATGTAATATAAGAGCGCCCTCTTTGAAACAGGGACGTCGCAGTCGCCACCATACTCCGCTTTTTTTCTTATAATTATTTATTGTTGTTATAAATCAGTCAACCGTTTCGTCATTTCGTTTACCTAGTTTTTACTCCTACATTTCTAAACTTATTCCCCCTTCCTGCTTTTCAGCCACCAATCTTCCAATATCAAACCCCGTGAAGTCTCAGGGAGAGTGACTGCTCCTGCATCGACATTCCAATGGATAACATCACACTCCAGTAAAGCGATTCAAATGTTGCTACGGATTTACCATACACTGTACATGTGTCATCACTCATCACCTTGTAGCTGCGTGTTCTAAGGCACCCCGAGTAACGCACCCTCAAAGAATAGGGTACTGCCTCAAGAGTTATCAAAAAATAACTGATCTATTTCAACCTAACTCGGCACTCTGTTTCTTTCTCATTTAATTAATCAACTTTTTACCTTCCGAGATTTTTTTTTTTTACTTGTCGCTTAAAGCTCTTTATTTCTCCGTCCTTGTGCCCCGCATACTTAACGGTTATTTATCTACATATTTTTTTCTCCAAGTAACGCCTTTTAGGTTAATGCGTTAAAATTCTTAGCGGTCCACCTGCTATTTCGCTATTTCCTCTGCCGTTCGTTACGCATGTTAAATCCTGGTATACTTTCTTTGATTCTTTTTTACCCAGGCAGCTTATATGGCTCCAGAATTTTCTCGGTCCGCCTTTAGTTGCATCGCGAATTCAGCTGTCTAGAAATCAGTGGACTGCTTATTTTACTTTAGACGACTGCTTGTACTCCCAAAGAAACTTGTCCACGCCAAGACTCGAACCAACACTTTTCCGTGCCCTTAGCAAACACGCTGAGCCTTGCTCTAGGCCTCGTTTTTGTAGCGCCATCTGCCGAGGTCAGTGATAAATGTACGCAACTTACCCGCTGCGTCTGCACTACCTTCGTCTAGCGACATCATTTCACCTTGATTAATGGGACACGAAAACAATATACATGCCTCCAAGTGTCATAACAGATATATATATATATATATATATATATATATATATATATATATATATATATATATATATATATATATATATATATATATATATATATATATATATATATATATATCTGAACGGCGTCTCAAACCGTGAGTACTACGGTAAACCTTAAGCTATCGCGATGGAGCATACTGCGGGGTTACAATGATTACTTTTTATTTCTTGCCTTTTTTACGTTGAACTCGATTGGGGTTTAGTGGTTATAGTATTCAGCAGCAGCGTCCAGTGAAGCAGTATCGAAGCCACGTAGGCAACCGCATATTGCTTCAGACGAAATGGAGATGACCTTGGGCTCTTAGGTACCTCTCCACGTTAAATAGCTAAAGCAGGTTGAAATTGGGAGCGCTTTCCTACAGGAATCTCCCATAAGTCATCTGCAGTTTTGGGGCAATAAACCCGAAAAACCACTAGCAATGCTTTCATATATTCTGTCATCAGGACAAGAACAGTGTGATTGGAGTTTCGAACACGGTGCAGCCTTTTACTGCATATCATGTTTCATATCAGGCTGGTGACGGCAGTACACCAAAGGTGACACGTAGCGCTTGGGCTGTGTCGTTAGTCTGTCTGTCTGTGTGTGGTTGTTGTTTTGTTGTTGTTTCTTGCACTCCAACTTTATACTGCACAATATGCACCACCTTGCTCAGGAAGAAGTTATACTGACGTTTAGATACATCTTCATAACGTTCACGTTGCGACGTCGAGATCTGGCAAACGTGTAACCACCAGGTACAGACCCGAAGATATGCTAAGCTTAGTGCAGGCAGGGATCCGTAAACATAACCATGAAAGCGTTATGCAACAAAGAAAATGTAGACTTTTCAGCAACACTTGTAAAATTTATTTTTTCCAATGTTACAAATTCTCTATGCGTAATATATTTTAGTGCTCCCTAAAATTTGTTTCGAATTTTCGGTCCAGCTGAAGACGTTGACTTGAATATCATAGAAGATATAGTATTGCACCCGAGAATGTTCATTAATGACTCTGAAAATATTTGTACGTTAGCGCACTATAGACAGAATGGAAAATCAAAATGCGCCTAGTTCGGTGTTTTCTTGTGATATATGTTCTGGAAGCTTTGAATAGCGACGGGCTAGTCAGTGATTCTATGCTGAGTGCTATTTGCATTGGCCTGCGACCGTTACATTTTCGATATACATGAGGTGCGTGCCGAAAATGCAATGGTCGCAGGCCAATGTGCATTGCGTGGATGTCCACATAACCCGCAATCGTCCTCTTCTCATGTGAGTTCTAGGGTAGATCTGCTTCATGGGAAATTGCAAACCACATGCGAGTATCGGTGAAAATTAAGAGCGAAAAATGTTATTGTTTGTAAATGTTAAGCCACTCTGGTTAAGCGATGTCCATGACCACAGCACATGTTATGATTGGGCCAAATGATTTTCCAGAGCAGGGCCCGTTTTCCGAGTTTGCGTCATTATCGAAGTGTCGCTATCTCACGTGACCTCGAGTCATCAGATTGGTCGAAACGGCGGAACCGGCTGTTGCCACTGTGAAAGCGGAATAGGTGGCAACTTCATGTTCTGGTGTTTCCACAAATCAGATGTCTCGAGGTCGGGGAGATAGCGACACTTTCGATGACGATGCAAACTCGGAATACGGGCCTAGAAAAGGTGTTTCTTTTTTTTTTTTTTTTTTTTTGAGTGTGAGAAAATTTTGTTGAGTGCCGGGAAAGACGAATAAGGTTGATTTGTTGCCCAGCAGTTGTAAATAGCTGACACTTTGAAGTTTGGTCTGCAATTATTATTATACTGGCGAGTCGCGACCACGCCAGAATAATCAGCGATCTTATATTTTAAGGTATTCGTAACGTCTTTTCAGAAGGAGTTGGTTAATTAGTATGGACAATCGAAACTACAGATTTGCGAGTCGGATATCCTTCTATATATAATCGGATCGTAGTCATCTTGGCCCAAAACATTTGAAATGACTCGAATGGGTTCTCGTTTCGAATACATATCGAAAAGCTAGCTTGAGGTCTATTGCATAACCGGGACCCCCATCGACGGCACATACCATTCTGCTGCGATCAGTAAGCCCGGGTGGGAGGGCTCAGCTCTGCAACGTGGTCAATTCACCTGGTAGCGTTCATATGACTATATGAACGCTACCAGGTGAATACATGGTCTCTAAGATCTGTAGACGTGAAAGTTTCCAGGAAGGCTCAGCGGACCTTGTCTCAAATTTCAGTTCCGGAGGCCATATCTCACACATACATGCCGCACGCCACATGACGTGACCTATGGCTCAAACTGGTTCTTTCCCTTCATCGGCGGCGAACCAGTATAAATTGAGGGTCATCGAGTTAGTAGACTGAATTCTTGTTGGGACCTCTGGTCTTTTAGCAGTTGCATATGAAACCCTGTGATTTGCAGCAGCGTACTTCACCGCCTATGGCACTTCAGTGCTTCCACGATACTCACTTTGTACGAATATTCGCACAAGCAGCAAATATTGGTATATATCTTTGGTTCGTTTTATTGCGAAAGCAATACTACTCTAGGTTTCGAGCCTTCAACGTAGCGCGGCCGGTAGCTCCGTCTTACACACGTGACGCTGTGACGTCACACCCCACGCGACACTAGGGGAGAGCTGGGCTACCAACTCAAGCGGTCGGCAGGAGCTGCCAACTTGGGTCCCTCGTTTCACATGGGACGGTTATGTCAGAATCAGCCTGCTAGGACCCTGGCATTCACGTTACCCCTATAATGTTACCCCTATAACGTTATAACGATATCAAGACGATAGCAAGTTAATATGGGTTGGTTAAAGTGAGGCTTTATATGTGGGCTGAGGAAGAAGAAAAAGAGAAGAAGAAGAGCGCTCGGTCACCCACAGCTAATGCTTTCACTCAATATTTGATTCAGCAGCGTTGAACTCTTGTAATTTGTTTTATTCATGTTCGCTTGTGTTTTTATCCCCATTATTCGTATTATATTTGAGCTAGAAAAAGTAGTACTTGGTCATCCGATTTCTCTTGGGCTGACCAGGTGTGGAGTGACAGCTTCATAAGGCGACAGCCTCAGTAGCTGGGTTTTTCTCTGCTTTATCCGTATTAGCAAAAGCTAAACCTGCGACTGCCTTTCATAAGATTGCATTTTAACTTTCTGCACTGGTGAGCTTCGCAAAAAATTTCAGTCGACACCCCCCCGCCGACTCCTTACGCGACGAGTAGGCCTAGCAAGTCCGCCGAATTTCTGTATTAAGGGCCAAATGATTTAGCGAATACATGTCACCACCGAGGCAATAATAAGCAATAATGGCCCCCCAAAAAACTCCTGGTGACTTCTCAGAATGTGTTTGCAATTACGGGCAGTAAAGACACGACGCGACTAAAAACATTGCTGAAAATGGCAGTGAGCGGTACAAGCATCAGTATTAGACTCGAACAAAGAAAACAAAATGTTTAAGTATTATGTTACTTAAAAACGCACCTAAACACTGCCCTTACGAGCTAGATCACTGTACTGTCTAAAATGTAGCATGTAGCTATACTAATTTCAGCTAATTCTGATGCCTTCTATTCCTAAAAGGCAGCAATAAGCATTCCTAAAAAAATTGAAACATGAATCACATGTACATTTAATTTTATAATTTAAAAAACAATATAATCCAGAACGTTTTGAAGCCTTAAATTTGGAAGTAGTGCATACTTCTCGGAGGGATTTTATTGGAAATCAGTGATGGTGTTGTTTTTTTAATTTCTATTCTTATCTATTTTTCACCTTCCTGAATTTAAGCAGATATTGAACCGCTTCAGACAAATAAAAATCTACCGGTTTAGTATATTTCCCTTTCTCAGGAATGGAAGAAAATGGCGCGTAGAAATCTGAGAAAAATATTCTGTGGCAAGAGCTCAATGCATCTTGCGAGCAAGTCAGGCTCAATGTTCACGTTCCTTGCAGCGCGTATGTAGCTCTTGAAGCAAAGTTCGCGATTGCCACCACCCCCTCCAAAGACTAAACGCACGAACAAAAAAAGTGTTTCGCAATGTTTCTATAAGAGCACAACTTCTATAAATCGGATGACAAAATACTGATGTAGGACAAAATTTTAGTCTTCACGAAAATGGGCTCGAAATATGCAACTTTATGAAATGTTTTCAATGTCGTTTTCCAACTGTACTGCGATGTGCGAACGTTTTCAGAGAAAATTAGTTTTTTGCAAAACTAATGTTTTCAGTTCTGTGCGGATGTAATTTTCTATGATATATAAAAATGTCATTGAAAACAAAAGACCATCCGCAGCGTTTGCTTAGGCGCTGGGCTGCTGAATCGGAGATCCCAGGTTCGAACCATACCAACTGAGACCGCGTTTCGGTGGAAGCGGAACGGGAAGATGTACTTGCGCTATGCGATTTTCAGTTCACGTTACAGATCCCCTGGTTGTCGAATTTATCTGCGTCCTTCCTCTACGACACCTATTTCTGTATTTTTCCGTTCACTCTTACCTTCCTCCCTTCCCTTACGGCGCGGTTCAAGTTTCCACCTATACGTGTGGCAGACACTTCGTCTTTCCTCTCCTATAAACCAATTTACAATTTATATGTACCTCGGTTACAACGTAATCCATGTTCTATCGCGCTCAGTATGACTTGCAACGCGCCCTTCCGTCTCGCAGCGCCGACATGTGACGTCCGCAAGAACGAAAATCAGAGAGTTTGTTGTTCCGGACATGGGTGTCGCCCCTTAAGTATAGTGCCTAGAATATACTGGTATATTCTAGGCACTATACCTTAAGTATTCCCCTCTGTTCCTCCTTTCACCTTAACCGATATGACAAAGCAGCACTTTGAGCGTGCTTATACTTCACATGGTTAACGCGGCTTGACTTTAGTAGTCATAACGACCTGCTACTTTCTTGCGTCGGACATTCCCTTAGTTTTCATGTAACACAAAAAGGAAGCGAAGGAAAGGCATAGGCGACGTGGTATCGGAAAACTAGGCGCTTTGAGTGCAAAGTATGAGAATAAACGGAGAAGCACACAGCTTACAGCACGAGCAGATATTCATGATTTCTGTATAGTTATCAGTGTTTGTCGCAAGCAAGGGATAAGCGCTTTAGTCAGCCATTTGGGCGCTTGCTACAAAATTGCGTACAATTCCTGAGAAGGTTTTCCTGAGAATGTAGCCCCGAGTTCTTTGCTTTACGTGGATTTAACAGCCTTCATGTCGCAAAAGAGACTCTTTGTGCCGTATATTAAGTGCACTAAATAATATTTCCCGTCTCAGTCATCAAGGTCGCACGTAGCCGGCCTTTTGGATGCAAATATTTACTCCATGTAAAGCATAACACTCTGTAATTTCAACAGTATTGTGCATGCGTTTTTGGAATACGAATTCCTTCCAAAACCATGCAGTGTTTACTTGACATGTTGCTATTTCTGTAAATTATGAAACTTCTAACGAAATATTTTTCATCGCTCAAGGAAATTCCCCGTTTCTAATTTGCTCGGAAAAAAGAAGGCAAATTATGGTAAATGAGGACTTTATATACAACTTAGCTGAGAGATATTTGTTTCCGTTGAAACTGAAACTGGCGTGTGAATGAGTTATGGACGGAACACTTGTGCACCCCGTTGGGGTGGCACAGTGGTTACGGCGCCAGACTACTGTTCCCAAAGACGCGGGATCGAATCCCGGCCTCGGCGGCCGCTTTTCGATGGAGGCGAAAAGCAAGGCACCCGTGTGCTGTGTGATGTCAGTGCACGTTAAAGAACCCCAGGTGGTCGTAATTTCCGGAGTCCTCTACTACGGCGTCTCTCAGAGCCTGAGTCGCTTTGGGAAACACCACAAACAAACAAACAAACAAACTTATGCGTCGTCGTAGGGGCGGTAAAAAATTGAAATAAGTCTCCCCGATCGTGTCAGATTAGTCCACAGTGTTGCGTATTGACGTGCATTCGATTATAACGTAATAGCTTGATTTCAAGCTGAGACGCGCCCAGCGACAGCGCCTTCGAATCAAATGGTCACCGCAGAATTGATGGCGCATTCCGGCGCCGTTCGTCGTATGAGTGAATGTTTAGTTATATCTACTACAGCACACTGTGCTCTCACTTTGGTTGATATCCGGTGTTCTAACGCGCAGCACATTCTGACGCGCACGAAGTCCAAACCATTACAAAGTTATAAATGCGGGCTAATGATGGCAATTGACAAGGGACGAATCACGAAGGGACAAAGGAGCGAAATCAGGATGTAGACGAGCCGTACGTGAAAGTACTGGAAGATATCTATAGTGGCTGCACAGCAGTCATAGTTCTGCATAAAGAAAGTAACGAAATTCCCATAAAGAAAGGTGTTAGGCAAGGAGACACGATCTTCCCATGTACTATTCACAACTTTATTAGAGAAAGTATTCAGATACTTGAAATGGGAGCAGTTATAGGTGTAAGGGTTGACGGAGAATATCTCAGTAATCTGCTATTCGCTGATGATATTGCCTTGCTGACTAAGGAGATGAACTGCAAGAATGATTGATGACCCAGACAGGAATAGCAGAAAGGTAGGCTTGAGAATCAATATGCAGAAGAATATAAGGGAAGACTAAAGTAATGTTGAAAAGCTTCAGAAAGGAACTGCAGTTCACAATAGGTAGCGAAGCGCTGGAAGTGGTAGGGGAATATGTTTACTTAGGACAGCTAGTAATCGCAGATCCTGACCATGAAAGGGAAATAACTGGGAGAATAAGATTGGGATGGGGCGCATTTGGCAAATATTCGCAGATTATGACTAGAAGCTTACCGGTATTCCTCAAGAGGAAAGTATGCAACAGTTGCATCTTACCTATACTCAACCATGATACTGAAAAGTGGAGGCTAACGAAAAGGGTTCTACTTAAGTTGAGGTCAACGCAGAGGGCTACGGAACGAAAAATGGTAGGTGTAACGTTGAGAGATAGGAAGCGCGCAGAGTGGGTCAGATAAATAACGCGAATTAATGTTATTCAAGTGGAAATAAAGAGGAGGAAATGGTCATGAGTAGGGCATGTAGTGCGTAGAGAGGACAACCGATGGCCGCTATGGCTAACAAATTGGATTCCAAGGGAAGAAAAGCGTAGCAGGGGGCGGCAGAAAGTTAGGTAAACGGATGAGGTTAAGAAGTTCGCAGGGGTGAAGTGGATTAAGCTAGCGCAGGACCGGGTTAGTTAAATGAATGTGGGAGAGGCCTTCTCCCTGGACTAGGTATAGTGCGGAGGCTGATGATGATTATGATGATGAATACAAGCAGTGAGCGCATATGTAGAAGCGTTGTGTGTGTGCACTGCATACCTCTGTTTCCGGGTAATTTTCACTGTTTTGTGAACGCGCAACCGGTCGGATCTCGCAACGTAAGTACGCGATCAGGGCGAGCAGTTCAAAACATTCTCTGCGCTCTCCAGAAAAATGATAATTTATATCGGGGTGCATTTCAGACGCATAAAACGCAGAGTCAAAACTTTATTTCCCAAATTCAAATATTATTTTGCGTCAATGTTCATTACAACGACGTCGAGGACATCAAACAATTATTACAAAATAAACACAATACCTAATAACGAGTCATTACTCCCCGAAAGGCGATCGCAATTTGTTGTCTTAATTCGGGTTAATTGCTGCGCGATGGATTGAGATAGACCCAAGAAGACGAGGGGCACACGTTTCTTCGAAACCCAAATGCATTTTGGAGTCGCGCAAAGGAAGAAGCGACAGAGGTCATGCGTAGCGAAAACTTGAGTGTCCTTGACGGTAGGCGGAGTTTTGCGTCCATGCCCGTGCATTAGCGCATTTTTCCCTGAACGAATAACCACTTCAGTTTGATTGTCCTTCCGAACGGATCGCCCAAAATGATTACCGAACTTGCGCTCAAAGACCATGGTTAGCGTGCGAACGCTGGCAATCTTGTAAGAGCTCTTCATTCGCCAGTTAGTAAAGGCATAATATATAAGTAGGGGTGCTTGAAAGCTGCATGTGCATCTCCGGAACTTCTAACGGTCCGAGAGAAACGGTTGATTGATTGATTTATAGGAAGAGAAAGGCGCGGTAACTGTCTCACTTGGGAATATTAATTTACCGAGAGAAAAGGTAAATTAATATTCGCTTTAATGAAGTGGTGAGGGAGGGGGGGGGGGGGGGCTGTTTAAAGTACAACGATCGCGACGCCTACGTCACGAATGCAGGCGACGATCAAGCGTTTCGAAACTGGACTGGCTACTGGGGAGCTTCCAGGCAGAGTAAAAACTTCCACGTGCACAAAATAAATTGCGTGCAACGGCATACAAGGCATTCGCACGAGACTTTCACGTGAGAAGGAACCGTATTAGTTGCGGCCAGGTGCGCCCACGCCAGACTCTAACGGAAAGTCACCCACGCCCGAGGCCTGGGCATAAATTACATACTGAAAAATAAAAGGAAACGTATGACGTAAGAACATCTTCTTAAAACAAACACGTTTGAAAATCCGCTTTTCTTTTCGTTTCTTTCTCTTTCTTTTTTTTTTTTTTCTTCTTTTTTTACGTGATTTCAAGTGAGCCGAAGGATCCTTCTCTTTCAGTTTCCCGCAATTGAGATCCACAGAGAAATAGGTCACAGCGGAGCTCTGGCCATGAGAAACTGTAAGAGGAAAACGAAACCGAGTAATTATGGATGCTTTCAGTGATGCCGCAAGAAAAGGCGCGTAGTGTTTTTTGTTGTTTTTTATGTCCGTCTAATTTTACAGAGTGCTGTGCCCCTGCTATGAAAGGCTGTGTTACGGGTTACGGCGGCAGCTGTTTTTTACCATTTAGTGATGATAGGAACAATGAAGATCAATATTGTAATGTCGGCTTCCGTACAAACCAGGAAAAACTTGTACCGCCACCTATGGAGAAACTTTGCTCCAATGCGTTCATAGTCCCGGAGCTTTTGAATGTTGGTGCTGCCATCTGTCCGCGTCTTTAAAAAGCAGTGTTTTCGTAACTCAGCAGCAGGCCGTTCGTTGGCGCGCACATCGTCGCGTTAAACTCGCAAGGTTCAAACAGTTCAAATCGTGCAAGTGCGTGCAAATTCCGACCTTCGAGCAATGAGAGGCCGTGTTGGACAGACCTGGAGTTCAAACCCGGGACATTGAATGGGCTACACAGGTCGCTATCAGCCGTAGACTGATAGCCACCTAGCACGGATCATCTGCATTTCGCCTTTTGCGACGAAATAAATGTTTTGCAATCCAATACTTGCAGTTACTGTACAAATGCTGCGTTGTGAAGGACAGCCGACCGTAACCGATTATGGCGCGAATAGACCGCTTCAGACGCTCCAGATTTGTCGACGACTCAAAGTTCGCGAGCGATTTCGTGTTTAGCTTGCTCCGACATTGCGCACAAGCTTATAAGAGTTATTTCAATGTGCTCTTTCCCCACGTTCTGGCACCCCAACGGGCCTCTAACTATACCCAAAGGTTCAAGTTCCCCTTCACTTATCGGTGACAGAAGTTAGATTAGAGGCTCCTTAGGTCACAAACGCAGGAATGTAAATGCTTAAAACAAACGAATTATCTCAGATGATTTATTTATTTATTTATTTATTTATTTATTTATTTATTTATTTATTTATTTATTTATTTATTTATTTATTTATTTATTTATTTATTTATTTATTTATTTATTTATTTATTTATTTATTTGTTTCCTCAGGGTGCAGGGTAGATTACAGAGGGCAAGGGCAATTTACAACAGGGAAGATGAACAAAAGAATAGTTAATAGAAGCAAATATTATTCTGGTTAACAATTTTCTTACAACATAAAACAATTGATAAACAAATATATGAAGGTCAGCACCAAGACAGCAAAATAGGTTAGTTAATGAGCCCAAGCGCAATTATTAGTTAATTAGTGCTGTAAAATCCTTTTTAAAATTAACATGAGATCATGTATTCTAGTTAATGATGCGGAAACGAAATTACATTCTTCACAGATTTTCGGAAAACACGAATGTGCACATTTCACTGTATTACAGTGAGACACTGCCACTTTTTGTTTGTGATGAAGGCGACGAGAAAAAATGGTGCTAGTTAAACCCATCGGGAGCGAAGTTTAGTATTATGGTAGAAAATCTTATGAAACAGGCCAATGCGGGTGTGCTTTCGGGGGGTGGCGATTGATATTTAAGGCCAAAGTGTTAAAGGCCCCATTCTTGAACGCAGTTATCTGTGCGAGTTGGTATATGCGAACACCAGCAACATGAGCGCATTAAACACGGAGACAGATACAGTAAAAAATAAGCGATCCCTTCAACTTGTTAAATCCAGGCGCAAGTGTACAGAGAAAAAAAAAAAGAACTTGCAAAAAACCACAAAAACACTTATTCTACAAAGTATTAAAATATTTCAACGAAAAATAAAATTGAAAAATGCAAACAAAAGTAAGAACTTTAAACATAAAAGGAAAAACAAAAACCTGGCCTACACGCTAGGAACTATAGCAACCACGCATTCAAGTCAACACTTATGCGTCCACAAACTAACACTCTGCACAACAAACACTATTTCAGTTCACATCTTCCTTCTATCGCCAACATAAGCAGTCGTTAATATCATTCCATCTGCGACACCACCACAAAAGGGAGACTGATGCAAGTGTCGCAATTCTCTATGAAAAAAAAAAAAGAAAAAAAAAAGCTTCCATAATTTCTCTAGCTAGTTTGTGACTGAAATGAATTACAGTCTTCTCAAACAGAGGGTTACATCCACACTAACGACGATGCTTTAAAATTCAATCGATGAAGCAGAAGAATCATTGTCACAAGGTTTCGAGTTTTCTTGAAGACTTTTGTAGGTGCATCACCCGCTCTGACCAATATACACGCCACTGCAAGAGAACGGCAACTTATATGCGACACCAAATTTGCATAAAAGGAACTTTAGAACGGTGGTGAACATGACATCCATCATATTTACCTCGTGAGCTAGTCTCAGATCTCTGCTGCTGTGCACAAATACTACTCAGTTTTATAGGTGCAGAGAAAACAATCTTTACATAACATGTTATAAAACAAATAGGGAGCAATTATTGTATAAATATAGTTTTCAGTATCGCGAATGCCATTCTTGACACATCGACTCAATACTGTATTCTACCACGCTTACATGTAGTCAGTTACATTCAAATATCTTGATTAAGAAAATAAAGAATTAGCCCGGCATTTGATCTGAAAAATGTTCAACCCTTGGTCTGTTCTCCTGGATAAAAAGTGTAGAGCTGAAAAATGTTTTTATTATTTTCGGCTCATAAAATAATGTACTGGACAGCATCTTGATTTTTCTTCTTTTTTTTTTTTTTTTTTTCCTGTGCTTAAAATAGGTCCCAACTCAAATGGCTGTCAAGATACCTGGCATTATGAAGTTACCGAATTCATTACCCTCCTCCTTCCACCAGCATTTTTTCGCTAGGATTTGACAGATATAAACAATGGACATTAGCAGAACGAGTGCTCTTCTTCACTGGCCGTGGACCTGCGCAAAACGTGTTACCTCTTCCGCTTCCTCCTTGGTAAACGCTTGACAAACGTTAACACTCGCTGGCGGCTTTCTTAGGTCCTGTCCAGCTAGGTCTTATCTCTACCATCTCCCCTTTTTCATTGTTTCTGATACAATACACTGCAATCAAGCAAAGGATCAAGCAGGGTTTCGGAAACGATACTCTATTATCGATCATATCCATACCATCAATCAGGTGATAGAAAAATGCTCGGAATATAACCAGCTCTTATACATAGCATTCATTGATTACGAAAAAGCATTTGACTCAGTTGGAACCTCGGCGGTGATGCAGGCATTGCGAAATCAGGGGGTAGACGAGCCGTACGTGAAAGTGCTCGAAGATATATATAGGGGCTGCACAGCAACCATAGTTCTGCATAAAGAAAGTAACAAAATTCCCATAAAGAAAGGTGTTAGGCAAGGAGACACAATCTCTCCAGTACTATTCACAGCTTCTTTAGAGGAAGTATTCAGAGACTTGGAATGGGAGCAGTTAGAGATAAGGGTAGATGGAGAATACCTCAGTAATCTGAGATTTGCTGATGACATTGCCTTGCTAAGCAACTCGGGGGATGAACTGCAAATAATGATTGATGACCTAGACAGGATAAGTAGAAAGGTAGACTTGAAAATCAATATGCAGAAGACTAAGGTAATGTTCAACAGCCTCGGGAAGGAACAGCAGTTTACATTAGGTAGCGAAATACTGGAAGTAGTAGGCGAATATGTCTACTTAGGACAAGTAGTAACCGCAGATCTGGACCATGAAAAGGAAATAAGAAGAATAAGATTGGGATGGAGCGCATTTGGCAAGCACTCGCAGATTATGACTAGCAGCTTACCGGTATCGCTCAAGAGGAAAGTATACAACAGTTGCATCTTTCTTGTACTCCCCTATGGGGCTGAAACGTGGAGGCTAACCAAGAGAGTTCTACTTAAGTTGAGGACAACCCAGAGGGCTATGGAACGAAAAATGGTAGGGGTAACATTAAGAGATAGAAAGCGTACAGAGTGGGTCAGAGAAATAACTCAAGTTACCGACATTCTAGTGGAAATTAAGAAGAAAAAATGGACATGGGCAGGACATGTAGCGAAGAGAGGATAACCGATGGTCGCTGAGGGTAAAAAACTGGATTCCAAGGGAAGGAAAGTGTAGCAGGAGGCGGCAGAAAGTTAGGTGGGCGGATGAGATTAAGAAGTTCGCAGGGGTCAAGTGGATGCAGCTAGCACAGAACCGGGTTAAGTCGAGAAATATGGGAGAGGCCTTCGCCTTGCAGTGGGTATAATCAGGCTGATGATGATGATGATGATGATGATGATGATGATGATGATGATGATGATGATGATGATGATGATGACACCGGTTATTTAAAGAACGTTGGTAGTGTACAGAAGATGACACTGCGCCGGCACAAACGACGATGACGCTTTTTGTGTGACTTCAAATTTCATATTTTTGTTCACTAATCAGTAAGACTTTTTGTCCATTCTATTCAATTTATATATATATTTCGTTTTCGTCTAATCACGTAGTATAATACCTACTTTTACGATGTCTCGCCATTCCCCTCGTGGTTCAGTGTCATTATTCAAGGGAACAAAAACTACAACTTCGGTTACCTGCGCCCTCTTCGACGATATTCAACTCCTTACAGGCAGCCCTTACCGCCCAAGATATTCCCTTGGAACAACGCCGGAATCGCTGGATTTCTTCGCTCCTCAAAGTCCTCAACGCGCCCTCTGACGGTGAAATAGAAAAGGGGTGTTTATTTACAGTGATATGGAAGTGGGATAAGGTGAAGCCTACTAGCCCCCAGGCACCAACGCTTTCTCCTCTTCTTCTCCCAGACCAGCCCAATTCTTCCTCGTCGTCAGTGGCGTGACATTTCCCCCCTACTCAGCCTAAGCCCTCTGGGCATGTTTGTGAGTCGTGCGAGGCTGACACGGCTTCAAGCAGGCAACATGACATAGTTCGGTTTTGGCAGACCGACGACCCGATGCTGTCAGGCGGGCTATTGCATGAGTTAAATCGCTGATGCGTTTGACAACCACATATGGGCCGTCATAGTGGGCCAAGAGTTTTTGATGCAGGCCACGGCGCCGAATTGGACGCCACAGCCAGACTAAATCACCTACAGAGTACGTGACCCGCAGGTGACTGGCATCGTATCGCACTTTAGAACGTTCTTGTGAAGCACGAGACCGTAATCGGGCGATTCTCCGAGCTTCTTCGGCAAGACAGAGGGTCTCAGCCAGGCAGGGGTCTTCACGGCTTGTGAAGGGCAGGGTAGTATCCAGGGAGTAGAGTGGCGGTCTGGCATAGAGCAGGAAAAATGGACTGTACCCAGTCGTCTCATGCGTGGCGGTATTGAACGCATACGTGATGAAGGGTAGTATGATGTCCCAGTTCTTATGCCCTGCGTCCACATACATGGCTAGCATGTTGATAAGCGTTCTGTTGACGCGCTCAGTCAAGCCATTTGTCTGGGGATGGTATGGCGTCGAGTGTCGGAAAGTATACGGCGCATAAACGCATGAGCTCTTCAACAACATCAGCAGTGAATTGCCGGCCCCGATCAGTGATGACAATTCGTGGCGGCCCGTGTCGTAAGATGGCTGAGTGCAGCAAGAAAAGCGACACCTGATGCGCCGTAGCAGATGTAAGAGCGGCGGTTTCACAGTAACGTGTGAGATAGTCCACGCAGATTACAATCCAGCGATTTCCATCTACGGACTTCGGAAACGGACCTACGAGGTCAATGCCTACTTGATCAAACGGAGCTGTCGGGGTCTTCATAGGGTGCAGCAAGCCAGATAGAGTCGCAGTTGGACGTTTGTGGCGTTGACATTGCTTGCAACTGGCAACGTATTGTTCAATCGTCGAGCGTATTCTGGGCCAGTAAAATCTTTCTTGAGCACGGTGGAGTGTTCGAACCGATCCTAAATGCCCAGAAGTTGGATCATCATGCATACCACGCAATACGTCCGTGCACAGCGTCTCGGGAACTACGAGTAGGTATCGCTGGCCGACAGGCGAATAACTAACTCTTTTTCCATAGGAGGCCATTACGCACACAAAAACGGCTTGTAGGTACGCTGGCTTGGGCGGCGGCAAAGAAAGGCTGCAGACTGGTGTCATTTTTCTGTTCCGTTTTGAAAACATTCGTGTCGGGAAACGCTGGCTCGAGGGTCGATTATAATTGTCGAAATCGTCGCTGTCAGGTCCAGTCGTGGCCATTGGCATCCTAGAAAGACAATCTGTGTCTGCATGACGCCTCCCGCTTTTGTACACCACGGCAAAGTCATGTTCCTGTAACCTGAGGGCCCAGCGTGCGAGGCGACCACATGGGTCTCGAAGGTTCCGCAGCCAACAGAGTGAATGATGATCAGTTACGATAGTAAACGACCGTCCGTACAAATATGAACGGAAACGCTGCACAGCGAAAACTACAGCCAGGCATTCCTGTTCGGTGACAGTGTAGTTTCGCTCCGGTTTGCTCAGAGCATGTTTGCGTACGCGATAGCATGCTCTCGTTCATCGTGCCGTAGGACAAGGACTGCCCCGAGACCGATTCCACTAGCGTCCGTGTGAACTTCTGTCACTGCAGCAGGATCGAAGTGACGTAGGATGGGTTTCGATATTAAAAGAAACTTCATTTGACGAAATGACGCGTCGCAGTCTGGTGTCCAGTCAAAAGTGGAGTTTTTGTTGAGAAGGCACGTCAATGGGTAAGCGACGTCAGCAAAGTGATGTATAAAGCGTCTAAAATAAGAACACAACCCTAGAAAACTGCGCAACTCCTTCACTGTCTGCGAGGGTTTAAAAGACTCAACAGCAGCAGTTTTCTAGGGATCCGGCATTACACCATCACCATTGACAAGGTGTCCTAGCACCAGCGCTTGGCGCTCTCTAAAGCGGTACTTCTTCGAGTTTAGGATTAGGGCGGAGTTGTGCAGACAACTCAAGACGCGTACTAGACGGTCATTGTGTTTTTGGAAGGATTTCCCAAATATGACGACATCGTCCAGATAGCAAAGACAAATGCCCCATTTTTAGCTGCACAAAACTGTCCATAAAGCGTTCAAATGTGGCTGACGCATTACACAGTCCGAAAGGCATAACAATAAACTCATAAAGGCCATCTGGCGTTACGCAGGCTGTTTTTTACTTATCCGCAGGGTCGATTGGAATTTGCCAGTAGCCAGATCTGAGATCAAGACAAGAAAAATAGGACGCACCAGAAAGGCAGTCGAGGGCATCGTCTATGCGAGAAAGAGGATAGACGTCCATTTTCGTAACAGAATTTAGACGCCGATAATTGACGCAGAATCGCCACGAACCGTCTTTCTTGCGTACAAGAATAACAGGGGCAGCCCAGGGGCTAGATGACTCCTGTATCACCTTCTTCCGTAGCATGTCTTCCACTTGCTCATGAATGACTTTGCGCTCAGATGGGGACACGCGATATGGCTTTTGACGAATGGGACGAGCCGAACCAGTGTCGATGGTATGATGGGTCTGATGTGCAGGGCGAGAGGTCAGTCCATCTGTTTGAGAAAAGTCAAACATAGGCGAAAAGGGTAGAAGAATATCCCCAAGAGTACGGCGTTGAGGTGAGCTGAGATCGGCGCTGATCATACGGAAGATCGAAGTTTCATCAGCAGGCAGAGGTACGGTGGCACTCGTAGCATCTGTGACCAAAGCAACGACGTGGGGCGCATCGGGTCCATAGGAGGCAAGCTTCAATCCCGTTGGTAAAACTGCGGGCTCGGACGATGGATTGATTGTCCATAACGAGGCGCTACCGTGATGCATGGAGATCATACAGTGAGGGATAACATTTTTCTTCAGGCATGCTGAGTGAACTGGGTCCACCACGGCCACAAATGAAACTTGGTCAAGAAGTGGAGCGGACACGGGGACGAACATGGCAGACAAAGGTGGAACTACTGTGTCTTCGGTAATACTAAAGACTGTGTCTTCATTACGGCCCCTTTCAAAAAGAGTCGGCAGATGCGAGCCATCAAAATGAACCTCTTGACTTCGGCAGTCCACGTTTCGCCACAAAACTTCAAGAAGTACATTCCTAAAATGATGTCATGCGTAGAGTGGGGTAAGACTACGAATTCGGCTTGAAAAATTGCACCACCCACAGTCACTTGCGCACTACACACACCCAGTGGCCGCAACGCCTCTCCACTCACACCACAAAGCGTTGAAGCACGGTCATATTCAAACATCACTTTGCGTCCCAACAAGTGCCTAAACTGATTACTCATCACAGACACAGTCGCACCCGTATCCACCAAAGCTAATGTATACACACCATCAATAAACACACGAATTTTGTTTTTGAGCATTATAGTTGGAGGGATGTTGGCACACAGCACATTTCCAGCGGCCTCACCCCCATTGGTCGCGCTGGTTAGTTTTCCTGCTGAGGCGACATGGTGTGCCGCCGCGGTGATGGAGAACGATGCCCACGGAAGGCGGGTGGAGGAGTAATACTTCTATCAGATGCAGGGGAGTGGTCGCGGAGATTCTGGTTATGGATATTGCGGCAATACCCACGCTGAGTATTGCATTGCTGAAAAACAGGACTGTATTGCCGATTGTTAGGTACTGTTGGAGGCGTCGGACGGTTATAGCGAGGTGGGAACCTACTGCGGCAGTACCTGGCGATGTGACCTTCGACGCCGAAGCGGTAGCATATCGGCGGGGAAGGTAGAAAATGCTGTTGGGAATAAGAGCAAGGAACAGCTGGGCGCGTCGTAGGTCTGGCTGAATGTTCATACTGCTCAGGAATCCTGGTAGATCGAATGGAAGATCTATATGCACTTGAGGCGACGTCACGCCTTAGGGCGTCAGGCATCCGCGAATTTAGGAGGATAGTCAATAGAAGCTGCAACTTCAGGAGCTTGTGCGAAAGGCTGCGCTGTAATCGCTTGTGGTGGTGAAGCCGGCCGTCTAGATACCCTCTGGACAGAGACCTCAGCAGATTCGTGCAGGGGAATGAATGAATGAAAAACTTTATTTACACAAAGGGAATTCTCCCGGCGTTGGTGGGGCCCTCAGTCCAGGGCCCCAGTGGCCTTTGCCGTCCTGCGCGCTCTGTCAATCAGCTTGAGCTGGTCGTCAGGCGTCGAGCAGGACAGCGCAGCCTCCCACTGCTCCGGTGTTGGTGTGGTGTTTATTGGTGCTACCTGCGTTTTTTGACAGGCCCATGTAACATGGTAGAGTGTAGGGGGTTCTCCGCATAGTGGGCATTTATTTTCATAAGTCGTGGGGTGGATTTTACTGAGTAGACTCAGATTGGGGTATGTGTTAGTCTGTAGCTGTCTCCAGGCAACCGACTGCTCTCTATTGAGGTCTTCGTGGGGAGGTGGATAGATCCTCCTTAAGGCTCTTTGATGTTCAAGGATGGCTCCATAGCGTCTAGTGACTGCGTCCGGTTCCCCGTCGTTGTGCGCCCCCCGGTTGGCGTATGCTCGGGCATTGGCGTCGGCACGTTGGTTACCTTTGACAGTCCCATGGCCTGGTGTCCACGTTATGTAACATCTCGAAAAGCTGATTTTTCTTGCCTTGAGTATGCGGATGGCCACAGTGGATATGCGTCCGCTGCTATACCTTCTGCATGCTTCTTGCGAGTCCGTAATTATTTTTGTGGTAGCCTCCTCACCCTGGTGGGTGATAGCGAGAGCGATTGCCGCTTCCTCAGCCTCGAGAATGTTGTTGCTCTTGATCGAGGCGCAGTTGACTTCTTTAAGCTGGTGATCAACCACACTGGCTACCGCTCCGCGTTGTTCTTTGTATGTGGTCGCGTCGACGTACAATATGTTTTTTTTCCCTGCGAGGCTTCTTTCGTGTGCCTCGGATCTTGCCTCTCTTCTGGCCTTGTGTATTTTCGGATGCATGTTTTTCGGAATCGGGTTGACCTTAATGATCTCTCTTATTTCTTTCCGTATGCTGCCCGTGCTGTTTATTTCTCTGCAAGCATCTCTCATGCCCAGTATATTTAGCGTTTTCCTTCCCGTTTGCGTCTGCATGAGTCTTATTTTCTGCGCGAGAAGGTGGGCCTCGATGTGCTCTTGCACTGTGTTGTTTATGCCCAGTTTATTGAATTTTTCGGTCGAGGTGTTGACCGGTAGTCCAAGAGCGCATTTGTAGGCTTTCCTCAGGATTGCCTCCAGTTGTTCTTTTTCCTGTTCGAGCGGAATTTGGTAGGGGACGCCATATATAATTCGGCTTACAACGAGGGCCTGTACTAGCCTACATGTGTCTTCCTCGGACATGCCTCGTCTTCTGTTGGAGATTCTTGCTATCATTCGCGTGATCTGCGCGGTGGTACTTGCTAGCTGCCTGATTGTTTGATCTAAACGGCAATTGCTTTGTATCCGCATGCCTAGGATTTTTATTTGCGATACTTCCGGGATCTTCTTTTCCCCTATGTAGATGTCTATGGATTTGTGCAGATCGTACCCTCTTCTGTGGACTCTGAGCACCTCAGATTTCTCCGGAGAACATTCAAGGCCGCAATGTCGAGCGTATGCATTGACAGCGTCTGCTGCTCTCTGCAGACAGTCTTGCTTTTCTCCTAAGGATCCCCTGGTCACCCAGATCGTGATGTCATCAGCATAGATAGCATGTCTGGCTCCTTCAATTTCTTCGAGTTTTTTTGTTAAGCCGATCATAACAATGTTAAAGAGCATAGGGGATATCACTGAGCCTTGCGGTGTTCCCTTTTTGGGGGTCGGGAAGGTGTCTGTCCTGATGCCGCCTATTCCAATGGTGGCGGTTCTGTTACTCAAGAAGGCTTTCACGTAGCTGTGCATTCTCTGCCCGCAATCTAAGTTGCAGAGCCCGTCTAGCACTGCCCTGTGACTGACATTGTCGAATGCCGCTTTGAGGTCGAGCGCGAGCAAGATGTTTTCTCCGTATTTCGGGACCGTGTTAAGCACCTCCTCCTTGATCTGCAGGAAGATGTCCTGTGTTGATAGATGTTTTCGGAATCCGAACATAGTGTGCGGCATGAGGTCATTGTCCTCCAGGTGGGTCTGCAACCTCTGAAGCACAATTCTTTCGTATACCTTTCCCAAACATGACGTCAATGAAATGGGTCGTAGATTTTCCAGGCTGGGAATTTTTCCGGATTTATGAATCATTACTATTTCCGCATGAGACCAGTCTTTCGGGATGGTCCCCTGCTCCCAGTGTGTGTTGATGAATTCAGTAAATCTGTGGATTGAATTCTCGTCCAAGTTCCTAATCATGGCGTTGGTAATGCCATCCTTGCCTGGGGTGGTGTTTTTTGTGGCAGACATAACAGCGTGTCTGACTTCTTCTATAGTAATGGGTTCGTCAAGAGTGGGATTTGCTTCTCCCGTGTATGCCGAGCTGTAGTCGGCGCCCGTTTCGTCACCGATGTATCGCTGCTTGATGTTCTCTAGCAGTTCCCGGTCTGTACCTTGGAATTGGTGCGCGATCCTTTGGATTGTCTTATGGTTTTCACATTTGGTCTGAGTTGGGTCTATGAGAGCCCTTAGCAATGCCCAAGTCTTGGCCAAACCTAGAGTCCCCTGTAGATCGTTGCATTTCTGGTCCCAGTCCCGTTTCGAGAGCTCCATCGCATATTCTTCGGCTTGTTTTGTGACCTCGGCGATCTTTAGCTTGAGCTTTCTGTTGTGCTTCTGCCTTTTCCATCTCTTTAGCAACCCCCGTCTAGCATCCCAGAGGTGTAAGAGATGTTTATCCACGTTGGGCGTTTTGTTGGTGAGAGTGACCTTCTTAGTGACTTTTTCCCAGTCGGATTTGATACCCTCTACCCAATCCTTAATGTCCTTGATCTCTGTATCCTCGGACTCCGCCCTGGTCTTTCTATAGGCTTCCCACTGTGTGAGTCTAGCTTGACCATAATTTTTCCTGATCGGAAGAGTTTCTATCTGGATGCGCAAGATGCAGTGGTCACTGCCTAGCGTCTCCCCGTCGTTTTCCCATTTTGCCTGCCTTATTCCTTTGACGAACGCTAAGTCTGGGCACGAATCGCGGTTGATGCTATTTCCCACTCGCGTTGGCTGGGTGTGATCTGTGATTAGGCTGAGGCTTCTGCGATCAGCTTCTCTGGCTAGATCCTTGCCTTTCGGAGTTTCTCTGACATAGCCCCAGCTTTTATGCCAGGCATTAAAGTCCCCAAGGATGAGAAGACCCCTCTTGCCTGCTGCTTGTTCTGCCTTGCCCAGCAGGTAGCTGAAGCTAGCGTTCTTTTGGCTGGGCGGGCTGTATACGTTAAGCAGGAAGATGCTTTCTTGGCTTCTCTTTTGGGTAATGACTTCGATAAGAACGTGGTCAATGTCCGTTCCGTCGATGTCGTGTCTGATTGCGGTGATAGTTTTGGCAACTAGCGTGGCGACCTTGCTTTCCCCCTGCCCCTCATATGCTGAGTAACCCGGGAGAGTAGGTGAGCAGCCGGTTTCCTGTAGGGCGATTATGTCTGGCGGTACTGTACAATTTGTGATATGTAGTTTAAGAAGTCCCCGCTTTTTGCTGATCCCGCGGCAGTTCCATTGCCATATTTCAAGGGTTTCCAACTTGACCGAGCTCTTACGGCGCCTCTCCATGCTCGGTCAATGGCCTATCATAGGGTTTGCCTCTGGATTTCATGCTCGTGAATTGTACTAGGCGTTCTCTATCTCTTTGCGCCTCTGCCTGGATGTTAGAAATGAGATTACTAAGATTAGCTAGTGAGTTGTTCATGGCTGCCATGGCAGTTGCGAATTCTTGCCGCCCTATGGTGGCTGGCTGAGTTTCATCTGTTCGCGCGTTCGTGTCAGTCTGCCCTGTTCTCTGGGCTTTGAGCTCTTCTATAAGGTCGTTAAGTTTCTGTCTCAGTTCAGCATTTTCCGCCCTGAGTGTCTGAATGGTTTGTCTTAGTTCTTGTACTTCGTTAAGTTGTCCACTAGTGTTTTTACTGAATTGTGCCTGCGCGGTCGTGTTCTTTGGAACAGTGGGAGAAGTAGAGAAAAGCTGCGCTGCCCAGCTCAACTTACTCTGTTCATCCTTTTTTATCTTCTTCTGCTGCTGCCCCTTTTTTGTTTCTGGTGGCTCCCTGGTCCTTGATCTCGAGCGCGACGCCGACCTGGACCTGGAGCGCGACGCCGACCTGGACCTGGATGGCGAAGTAGCATCTGAGCTGAACCAGCGTTTCCGAGCCCGGCCGCGTCCGCCCGTGCCGCCATCGCCCTTTGCTGCGCTGTCGGTTTCCTCTTTCGTTCTGGTCCGTGGACTCCTCGGTTTTCTTAGGCGTTGCTTGCACTCCTTTGCCCCTGTGGGATGCGCTTCCTTGCACAGCGCACACCTGGGCTCACACGAATGACCGTCCTCGATGACTGGTTCACCGCAGTTCGAGCACACAACGGCGTCAGGTGTCGGGCATACGTCCGCCCTATGCCCAGGCTTGAAGCATATATAGCAAACTTGGCGCGATGATCGGTAGAGGTAGCAACGCGTCTCTCCGCCGTAGTAATAAACGTAGCGGGGAACGATCTTGCCTTCGAATGTTATGACGGCGCTTTGAGATTTTCCAAGCATTCGTGCATAAAGGATTTTCACTCCTTGGGTGCGTACCCTAAGATGGGACAGCAATTCGGTAGGTGTTGTACCGACATCCAGTCCGTGGATCACTCCTTTGCATGAATTGTCCGGCGCGGCAACGTAAGCCGTCACAGCGTAGTCTTTTGCACCGAAGCGTAGTCTCGGAATGTTCTGTACAACGTTGGCAGTCTCCTTGCTTGGCGTGCTGATTATGGCGATGTTAGATCCGTTGTGCAGCCGTATAAGTAGGCTGCCTTCGTTGCAGATGTCTGGGTTTCCACATGCTTTAGTTATAGCCCGGGCCATCTGATGCGAGCTCAGCTGGCTGACGTCGAGCCCATTACTTGGTCTAATAATGATTTTGAAGTCTGCTTTCGGCAGTGGAGGTAGTTTGCCCTTGCGAATAAGATTTTCCTTTTGTTTGGGCTGGCTCGGTGGTGGTTTGCCTGCCGCTTCGGTCCCGGTCTCCGGAACGGCAGTCAGCCTCGATTTGTGGTATTTTGCGACGAACCATCCTCCGTTGTCGAGTGTCTTCTGTGAGTCGTTGGTAGCGTTCTCTTCGTGTTCTGTCTCTTGAGTCGGTGTCGTGGCTCCGGTCGATGCCGCTGCGTTGTCAGCAGCCATCCTTGGAGGCTCCCGCGTGAGCTCGAGCAGCGTTTCGTCGGGCCGATGGCCCGAAGCTGCTAGGCTTAGCGCGGCGTTCTCCGCTTCGGATCTGCGAACGGCCAGAAGGTGGTGAAATCTGGACTTACAGATGAAAATCTGTTGTCAGCAGATTCAGCTTGATTAGTGGAAGCCGATGGAGTATCCCACTTTCTGTAACGTTGATGTTTTCCGGGTAAAATACGGCGTCGAAGCAGGAGGTCATGTGGAGCACGTCCGCTCCATCTGGCCCCCTAGCGGTCTGGCCTCGTGCAGGGGAAGTGGGTTGAGCCGCAGCAGTTCTTTCCGCACGATTTGCCGGATCGTCGACGGAAGATCTAGTTGGGCATGGTCATCAAGGCTGGCCACGGTAGGCACGTTGGCCAGCCGCCCAAATTTTGGTGCAATACGACGGGTTTTGAGAGCTTGAAAAGCGCGGATGTGTTTAATAACATCGGAGACGGTTTCAAGGGTGTCTTTGACAATTAAAATGTTGTACACGTCAGCCGCGATGCCCTTCAAAATGTGGCCGACTCTGTCTTCTTCGGGCATGTTGGAATTCACACATTTGCACAATCTGAGGATCTCTTTTGTATAAGTGGTACAAGTTTCATCCGGCTATTGAGCTCTTTGAGCAAGGGTCTGCTCAGCCCGCTTTTTGCTCGGTACAGAGTCGCCAAAACGCTGTTTTATCTCGGTGGCAAACCGTTCCCAAGTTGTCAAACTGTCCTCGTTATTCTCGAACCAGGTCATAGCCGTGTGAGTTAGAAAGAAAACTACATTTGTGAGCATGGTGATAGGGACCCACCGGTTGTACCGACTAACTCATTCATAATGAAGTAGCCACTTATCAACGTCCTCACCTTCCTCTCCTGCAAACGGTCGTGGTTCCCGGTAAGGTTGGAAGGGAACAGAGCTGGAGGGGGCAGGCCTTTCACCAGCCTGACTTGCAGTGTCGCGGCTGGCACGGTTAGATTCGGTGTGGTCCATGGTGGTTGGAAGCGGTGGCAGTCTAGCAAGGCGGCGACTACGTCGAAACTCAAGTTGGTCTTGCTGCGCCGTACTTAGGGATCGAACGGAGCACCTTCCACCAAGTTGTTACGGTGAAATAGAAAAGGGGTGTTTATTTACAGTGATATGGCAGTGGGATAAGGTGAAGCCTACTAGCCCCCAGGCACCAACGCTTTCTCCTCTTCTTCTCCCAGACCAGCACAATTCTTCCTCGTCGTCAGTGGCGTGACAATATATATATATATATATATATATATATATATATATATATATATATATATATATATATATATATATATATATATATATAGACATGGATTGCTTGTTACTAATGGGCCAGAGTTAAATTCAAACAGGGTGTCACACAACTTTCCCGATTATCTATTTTATAATTAGAATTGAGTATTGAATACTCAATTCTACCTTGAAGAAGGACGGTCCACCGTCCGAAACTGTTGGAACAAAATAGATAATCGGGAAAGTTGTGTGACACCCTGTTTATATATATATATATATATATATATATATATATATATATATATATAGAACTTTGTTTATTGCCTCAGGGCATAAGATAATATGTAAACAAAATTTAAATGGGTATTAAATGAAGGAAAAAAGGTTGGCTCTTCTAATAAAGTTCAACAGAGATCGATGAAAAGGCCCTTGCGTCCAAGCAATGTACGAAGATGAGTTGTTCGGCTAGTCCTTCATTGCGAAGCTCCCCATTTTACGATCCGGGTTGGTGTTCTGTATTGAAGAATCTATCGTCCGGATGGCCGAAAATGTCTCTTGGTCATCCTTGGTATTTTTCGCTCAAATATATGTGGTCGTCCCTATGCCGACCCACAGACTCAAAGCGCACATGCAAGCTTGCCGAAGAATACGAGCGTCTTCACGAACGGTACTACTAGCGGGCCATATACAGTTTTACTCTCCGCTATATTCACTCTTGCACTGCTTGTCAGCAGCGCAAGTCGACTCGCTATCCATCTGCCGGCCCGTTACAGCAATTGTCTTGCCCAGCTCACTCCTCCTATCGTGTGTACATCGACCTGTATGGTACCCTTTCATCCTCGGCCGCAAGCAATCGCTGGATCATAGTCCCCGTGCATCACCTCACTCGGCACGCGTAGACTGCAGCCTTGCCTGAGGGTAGTGATCGCGACCTCATCACTTCGTCCTGCGTCACGGGGCTCCTCACAAACATTACAGCGACCGTGGCCGCGTCTTATCTCAAGTGGATGCTTGCCAAGCTATACTCTTAATGACCCCTGCTTACCACCCTCAAACCAATGGTCTCACCGAAGGATTTAACAGGACTCTGGGCGACATGCTCGCCATGTAGTACGTTTCTACCAACGCCTCTAATCGGGATCAGATACTTCCGCGTGTGACATATGCCTACAGCACTTCTTCTCGTGCAACGACCGGTTTTTCCTCATTCCTTGTTATACAGTCGTGGGCCTTCCTCTGCTAGGCACCGTCCTTCCCTATCACCCAGGTAGCTATGAGTACATCTCTCAGAGTAAACTGCTCTTCATTATGTTCATCCCATTGCCTCGGTGTTGGAGTTTTTCGGTATCATTTGTAGCTATTCTCACGTCTTTGACACACAGGGACAGGGCGGCAGGAGAGATCTCGCGTCAGTAGGGCAATGGCGAGAACCAGCTCAACAACAGGGGAACCCAGATTGCGCGCATGTCGTTGTTTTTGTGGTTGTGGCGCTCATAAAAGTGGCACATGTTCAAAAGGGTGGTTGGCCATGACCAGGCGGTGATTACTATTTCTTAGATGGCATACTGCAGAAATTGGGTATCAGAAAGTTGAGCAAAGGTTCAGCGACAGATGGCTGAGGGTGGTACTAATACTTACTGAGCTTTAATTTACGAGATTAAAGTCTCAGCAGCATCTTCGTCTTTGTCGAAGCAATCGCGCTCCGTATTCTTCGGGCGCTACACTGCTTCCCATCAGAGAGAAGCATCGTCCTGGTGCTAAGCTGAAATGAGAAACCCACATTTGCACAAGCACGCCTCAGGTCTGCACGTGTTGTTTTAGATCAATAATTTAGCGGATGGTCACTCATCGTACGGATTATGCCGGACTACATGCTCAACTTCAAGACGTGGGTAAAGGCATGATGATAATCGGCTTCCGCTGGGCAGAAACTCGTAGTTAGGGTCATCCATGCAACGAATAACCGCGTACGGTCCAAATTAGAGCTTCGTAAATATTTCAGACCTCGTTCCAGTTTTGAACCGTCTACGTACAGGGTATCCACTTCTAGCTATAACACTGCCACTGTTTTCAGTGCACCATTGCGTTCGACCCGGCTATGTAATGAAGCTAAGTGGCATGCCTTGCGAAGCAGCACCTCCCTTCCCTCCGCGCATGTATCGCTCTTCTTCGCCAATCGTCTGCGTCGGACGCATTGCTGCTTTGAAAGCAGTGACCCTGTTACAGCTAGTAGACGACCCTATACATGGCGAACCCTTGATTTGTTCACCCTCTCCGTCAGCACACTGGAGTGCGGGTAATACGAAATAGTTCGGCCGTGGCTGGTCCCGTTTAGACGCAGGATCTCTTGTAGGTGTTATGCCAGAAATGCGGCACCCATGTCAGTGACAAAACTTTCGGTGCATCATGCCGGAGGACAATGGACTCTAGAAAACTTTGGCTGCCTCCGCAGCCATCGGGATTCCGCGTAGCGCGTGATGTGCTTTGTCGCTATGCGGATGTTTTTGTTGCCGGACCTCACCGTGGGAAATTCGCCCAGAAAACCTATTTCAATTGTGTGGAACGAGGTACTCGGCGGTTCGTTCGGCTGAAAAACGCCCGCCGGATGAGCGGGGTGGTGTCCTCCACTGTTGACATTCGCGACAAGTCCTTGTGTGCTGACGCACATGCTTGGAGAGCTTTGGTCAGTAGTACATTTCCAGCATGCATGAAAGTGTTCGGATCTAACCTACATGACCAGATGTGGGATCACTATGGCAAGCTTCTGTGATCTCGCTACGCAGGTGTCCCGGCACAACAAGAAATCACTGTGTCTGGCTGCTGTCGAAGTTCTTCGTGCACAGTAGGCCGTTTCCAATTCTAAACCTTGGTAGAACACGTAGGAAAACCCAAAGTACCACATATTCGCCTCCTTCGATGTGCGTAATTAGCTGATGAAGCTGCGAATAAATTCTTTGTCGATCTGCCGTATCTTCCCTGTTCAATGCAGCAATAAGCGGTCCGCGTCATCATCTTCGCCTCCTGGCGCCGGATCCATGGGGCTCAAGACAAGCAGTCAGCGTCATGATGTTTCGGCCGGATTTATATACGATAGCGATGTCATACTCCTGCAATCGAAGGCTCAATCGAGCACGCCGCCTCGCGGGATCTTTGAGTTCGAGGTTGGCGATCCATCACAGTGAGTGGTGGTCCTTGACCACACAAAAATTGCGGCCGTACAGATACGGGCGAAACTTTGTTATGGCCCAGGTGATAGCGAGGCACATGCTTTTCGGTACTGGAGTAATTACACTCTGTGACGGAAAGAGCTCAGCATACTAAATAACCCGCTCAGCGTCGTCCTGCTACGGCACAAGTACTGCCCCCAGTCCATTGACGCTGGCGTCCGTGTAGTCCAGTGTCGGCATCTTGATTGGAATGTATAGGTGGTGTTTGAAGGGCTCGTTTTAGCTGGCTGCATACTGACTCTTGCTCCTTATTCCGCTCAAAGGCGATTATATCGTTTATAAGGTATATCAGTGGCGCGGTGATCTGATAAAACGTCTGATTTACGCACAGAAATTAAGAAAACTTTTCACAGGCTTTATGACTGACGATGGTAAGAAGGACGCTACGACCGCTGTTTTCGCGGTATCTGGCTTCACGCCTGCGTGGCTAGCGACATGCCCAGCCAACTTTAACTTGCTGTACGTTGCTGCCCATGACTGTATGTTTGAAATGTTGCTGGTACAGTGCATAACACAAACGACATCACCTTGAACTCATAGAGGCCATCCAGTGTTACAAACGCGATTTTCTCCCGGTCTTGGTCATCCATTTCAATCTGTCAGTATCACTCTTCAAATCGATCGAAGAAAAATATCAGGCATGACGAAGTCGAGGGTTTCGCCCATTCAGGGCAGTGGGTATACATTCTTCTTTCTCGCCATATTGTGTCGCCGGTAATACACATATAACCGATGAGTTCCTTCTTTTTTCTTGACCAGTACCCCAGGTGCAGCCCAGAGTTGTTCGAAGGCTGGATGACGTCGTCGTTAAGCATTTCGTACACTTTCTCCCGTATTGTCATGTACGGCACAATCACAATAATTGTGTTTTGCGACGAGCGTCTGGTAAACTCTGGATGTTGTGGCAAAATAATCGCAATATAGAGATGTAAAATTCCCAGACATTCGCGTGTCTGGGACAACTCAAGTTTTTTATTAAGGTTCTGTTGCAAGGCCTGTTTGTCTTGTGGTCCATGTAAAAGGAAAAGGAACAGCCTCGCTAGCGTCGCTAATTTCTTCCATATATGGGCTATATACTGTCCCTTTCGTCAGGTCCCACACGGAATTTGACATCCGACGAACGACCGTCGGTACGCCCGCTTCGGACGTTCGGACCTCCGTCGGCCATCCGGTTTTTGTCCCGAAGTCACCTCTCGGACGTCCTACGGGCCATCCGATGCAAGACCGCAGAACATGTACAGTTAATCCAGCGGACGTCCGAGTGCGGACATACGGACTATTCTCGGACGTTTCATAGTAGCATGCATACCTAGCAAATCCGTGCGATTTTTTCATGCATTTGTTTATAAAACGGTGGTAGGCCACTGTTTTTATTAAAAGAACTAGTCGTAAGTGAAATGAAATTTTTATTTCACGATATGTACATACATCAAGAAGAACGTGCTTAGTCAGCTGTGCTCTTGCTGGTTGAGCTGACCGTTCCGATGAATGCCTCGGCCACGATTTCGCGACAGCCTCAGAGGTGCCCCTTGAGTCTGAGTGTAGGCTCCTCACTGCAGCTAGAAAAAAATGCAGTTCAAAATACCACAATGAGAACTCGAAATTGTTTTGTCGCGCAAAACATTTGCACAGCGAATGACAATCATGGGATGAGATTACTACTACTACTATCTAAAAAGATAAAAGCAGTGCCTATGGGAGCAAACAGTAGGAACGTATGCAATTTTAACCAGAGCTGCGTTCTAACTGTTGCAACTTGTAACACTAAACGCGAATCGCAACATCTTTCTATAGGTTAATCCGCTCGCTTATTCGGCTGTTATATGCCAGATAGTACATAACTGTATCGTTTTTAATACCAGTTTCGGCAATTTACGTGCCTGATAGGATTAGAATCAAGCTGAAACCTGTGTCTGCAGCATCGGCGGTCGGCGACCCCGATAACGAGGCTTGGCTGCTTATGGGTCGCCGCGGCAACGATGCTGCAGAAGGATTTCGAATGATTTGTGGTCGAATCAGGCAAACACATAATCTAAACTGATATTAAAAAAGATAGACGGTTGTATGCTATACGTGTGCCGAATTTCAGCTTGAATAAGCAAGCGGTTTAACCGACAGAAGCATTTTGCGGGCCGTGTTGACCGTTGGAACACTCGTACCAAATGAACCACTCCCAAAACCAAAATTTGCGGTGTTAATTACTAGACCGATTGAAGAGCACTTAAATAAACCTGATGGGTGCATTAAAAGATGTTTACTTACCATGACACGGCTAGATGCACCGGATTGTGAATCGCACGCCGACGAAAGCTGCGGTGAGAACACGGCCACTCGTGCTGAGCGGCTAGCGGCTATTGCTGGCGTAGGCTTAGGCTGGCTTAGCCGAGACTTCGGCTGATCAGCGAGTAACGCATATGTGGCATGTTACCCCATTATATCAAAATAAAACTTCCACTCATAATTTTAATGTGTCACAATAAATAATATACAGTATTTTGTATTAAAACAATTTTTAACAGCAGTTTATTAATATTGTTTGTACACTTTGAGTCAAGACAAGCCGAAGCCATCTATGATATGTAAACAAACATGGCGGATAAAACATCGATAATATATTCAATATACCATAGTTATAGTGCGTTCGAAGCGCTGGCTCATGCATGTGCGATTGAAGTCATAAACTGAGGACGTTTCTATGCCGTTAGTGACATCATAAATGTGGTAATTACGATCAGAGCGCTGTGAGTGAGTCCAAGGATCGAGCGGTGCGAAAAGGCCAGTGCATTGCTGAACAAAGCAGAACTGCCTTGACAGCTTGTTAAATGGATAGCTTTTCGCGAGAAAACGCGACTATTGATAACTTGATATACATTCCAATGACTGACAGGGACTATTGCTTTTTTACTGGTACATTGATGTTATAATGAGTGTGCTCAGGTCGGAATTCCCTTGGTAGCCCATTCCACTAATGAGTGCCCACACATGAACTGATGAGCACGGGTTCTGTTGAGGTCTGTATCGAGACTATTTTTCTGAAATAATTGTTTGAATGTTGATCCGAGAAAGATAATCCCTCGTAAATCCTACGGACACCCCAATACGGATGTCCGTTTTCGGCTGTGTTTCGTTCCTACCGGTTTATGTCCCACTTGGGATGATCCGTTTTCGGATGTGTTTCGTTCTTCCGGCGGACGTCCCGCTCCGGCTTCGGACGTGCGGACTTTAACCGGACGTCCGACGGACATTATTGGCCGTGTGGGGTGTTGCGGCTTGTTCCTAAAGGTGGCCACAATGATGTTGACCCGTCCTTCTTTAACGTTTGCTATCTCTTTCTCAACGCCGATTCTCTTCTTGAGCAGCATTTGAACCCTTCAACGACGGCTTCGCCACAAGCGGATGTCTCGGCTCTAACAGGAAGAAAGAAAGCCTGTCGACAGTGGCGGCAAATTTACAGGTTCAGAGCAGATTTTAAGCGCACCTCGAATTTGCTGTACGAGTTTTTGGCGATACAGAACGTGCACCGGAGGGTCAATTTATTTTGATCCAAGTCGATCACAGCGCCATCCGTTCCCAGAATAACATTCTAAGAGCAATTCTCTAAATCAAAATCTCGCAGGGCACGTCTCACCGTGAACTTTGATGCGGGCAGTGCATTTTCCGATAGGTATGCGAGGTGACCTCCCGCAGTACGTATTGGATGAGCCTCCAACTGGGTAGTCACTTTTCGCAATCGGCGACAAAATTTTCCGCTAGATACTGAGCAATCAGCAATGGTGTCTACGAGCGCGGCTACCTCTAACAGTCGATTACTACGTTGTTACTGGAAATGCAAAGCTGAAATACAAGGAGGAATCGTTCGTTGTGCGACGTTTTAACGTACACGTAGGCTCTTCTTTTGGTCGACTGCGGTAGGGTCACCTCCAGGCGCCGCCGTACCGTTTTTCCGACAATGAAAGGAGAGGCTCTCACGGCGAGGGGAAGCTGGGCTACATGGTGACGGCGAGCGCGATGCATGTGGAGCGATGGAGGACGTCGAAGATAGTCCTGGATCTCTTGCGGCTGTTCCCCGGCCGTAACTGGCGCGCGGATCACATGGGTTGAATCCTCAAAGGCCGAGTTCTCGATATGGGCAGCGACGATTTATGTGCTCAGGCTCATCGCAGTAGAAACAAACGGCCACCTGTCAGCGGTCCTCCAGATGTCGACTTCCTTCATTTTCGCGGCTCATTGATGCTGCATGCTGCGGTATGAATTCGTGGCGCCGAGGGCCGGGATCCTCATCCCATAGGTACTGGCAACGTTGGTACTGGCGAAGAACGGGAGGCGGTCGACAGGCAACAGCGGCATATCCCACCGTCGGTTGTTTGTCCAGAAGAACAGTTGGGACTACTTCTGTAACGTTCTTTCCGACCGGCTATTGCGGTGGAGAGCGTTGCTCGGGAGGTGGGGAAAACCTCTTAAGCTCTTGTCTCACGAATTCGCGGATAATTTCTGCAGACATCGGTGAGGCCAGCACCGCCTACACTAGACGAGGCAAGGCTCAATACGCCCAGAAAATTGTCCGGTCGCTGATAACGGTTGATCCTTGTGGCCAACGAGCGCACGATGGTAGTCCCTTCGGTGACAAAACTGGCTACTGTAGTTGATGGAATTCGTATAAGGCCACCAAAAATCCCATTTCCTACGCCCTGCATCACGGCGCGCACCTTTTTCTCCTTGTCACCATGAAACCGGCGCGAGCACTTAAGCGCAGCCCGTCCTCGGCAAAGATTCTAACGCTCTCGGCTAGGTACTAAATACGAGTTTATCTTAGGCAAGCTGTCGTCTGTACCATTTCGCGAACGTGCGTATACCACTCTCTTTTTCAGTCTCCCAAGATGCCACGGAAGCCTCGTGGGTCTCGAAACATTACTTCGGGAGTGCCTCCAGTGAGAAACAGATGTTCTGCAGGCATCGATCAGGTGTTCACCAGTTCTGGCGAGCAACCAGTTAATAATGTTGGACCCAGTCTTTAAGCCATCCAGACCATTACCACGGAACAGGCGACAGTCTTTGGGGTCGCACATGGGGTGGAGTCACATTACCAGACTGTTGCTACTGGGGGGTCATAATGACGTTAGCCTAAGACATGTTCCTTTCGGCGAGGAGTCTGAATTTCGCCGCGCCTTGCTGACATCGCATAGCACGTATCTCAGGGGTTGCTGCTGACTCCAAGAAAATTTGGTGGTCAGGACGTTAGACTTTGCTCGAATTGCGCATTGGGGTGCACTGCATGAGATTCGTACCGCCTTTCCTCCCCCAACGCCACGTCTCGCTACCGGTCACCTGACTTTGGGAAATCATGACGTCGCACTTGGTGACCAGGTTGTGGACTTCATTGTATAGATGGTCACGTGGTAGCTAATAAAATATTTGCAATGATGCAGTCATGATCACGTGTCTTGGCCGTCATCTTGAATTTGAGCGCGATGGAGAAACGCACGAGAAACCGGCAAATGTAAGAAGTAACGCTCTTAAATTTCTGGACCTCAAAACTTCAGCCACACTGAGTGGCTACCTCAGTAGCTAACCTGAGTGGTTAACGAGTAGAGTTGAGATTACTTTGAGGTTGTCGACCTCATGAGGTAGCTATATATACCTCTGGTAGCGGCTCCATTTGCTCATGAAAACATCATTACCTGAAATGTGAGGAAGAAAATAACCGTATTTTAATCCCTATGAAAAATTTTAAATTGTATATTTGGTGTTTCATGACGAGGATAAACACCTGAAAAGTAAAGTTAGTTCTAAGCATATAAACATTATCGCTAAAACACACAAGATACTTTGAGTATTTTGTATATTTCTCGTATATTCATATTGTATCTTGTTTCTGTGTATTTTATATTTTGAGTAAATTTTTTCCAAGCAAACAAACTGAAATTGAACCTGTACTCTCCGTAACAGTAATGATGCTCTGAGCTACGGTTTGGCTGACTCCATTGCATGCCGTTGCATAATGAACGCGATCTCATTCATGATGTTTGCTTTTTGTGTAATGGCACGTATAGCAATACAATGTCACCGCAATAAGTTTTTGATGCGATACCCTAACAATTTCAGTAAACGTAGTTCTGCCACGACTTTCCGTAATGTTCGTTTCCCTTTTTATTTTAAAGCGAAGCTGTTAGCGACATGTTTGTCAGCCGGTCGCTAGGGTTATTAGTGATGGTGTAACCAGAAAACGTGACCGCTCGCAGACGACGTGATTACGAACCGATCAAGTGACCTCTCCCACACTACGTATTGTTTCTCAGGATCATGATGCATCGATCACGTGACCTCTTCGGCGCTTCTTATTGACAACTATGCCTCGTGATATCAATGGCACTCACCTCAGCGTCATAATTTCACTTGTATTTGTGCCACATAGCACAGCGGGTGCGCATGAAACCGGAGCAGAACCTCAATCAGTCGCAGGAATTACCCACGACGGTACATGCAGTGACATGAGTTTTCCATATTGTTTAGTCAAAGCCGCCTGCGCATGGAGGTATCCTGCTTGTCATGCGCGAGACTACTAGATTTATCTCGGGGTGCTGCATCTACATGCAACCGTTAATTTCTGCAGTGTTTTAAGTTATCCTAAGGGTTGTATGCGACTTACTCGAAAGTTCTTCGCTTCCTTTTAACTGAACGCTGCCCTGTGCGACCACAATTTAGATCCTTGTGAACCGCCAAACCCATTTATTGCTACCGGCTCTGTCCTGTTAGTGTGTGCTCGTGGGCAAAATGTCTCTTAACCAACTGTTTTTAGGTGGCCGTAATTCTTCACGTCTCCCTTCCTGATTTCCTAATGGAATTGCTACATAGCATCTGCGATAGGTATTCAGTAATATAGTCTAAGTACCTTTTGAAGGGGTGACGTAGCGGTGACTGCAAGTAGTCTGAAAAGAAGACGTGCAGGTTTCCGACAAGCAACCTCACAGGAGACCTGCACTCATAGAAGAAACGTCGTGATTGTTTGCGCAAAACATAAGAACGCGTATTGCCTTTCTGAGGAAGCTGTAGAAGCGGCTCACGTGACTTAGGTCAGTTTTTAAATACGACTTATTGGAAGAAAAAAGCCCCCCTTGGAGCGTCATTTTCTTGTGGTAGACACTAACGTTTGTTTCGCGTTTCTCATTTGCCAGCTCCCTCCTCCACCACTACGCACACTTCACTGAACAAGCATTCATTCTGCGCTTGCGCATGCTGCGGCTGCGGCGACTTCGAATTCGCTATGGGCGAGCCCGCGAACATTAGCTGCTTAGAATGTTCGGGCGACGTTGCTAGATGAAATACGCACTCCTGCCAAGTCATCTAGGTAAACCTTTCAAGTAATACGCGCAAACTGCAAAAGAAGCGCACATGAACCCTCAAAACAGATACAAAGCTATAGATGAATGCTTAATTTATTTCGTGTTTGCCATGTTTAAGTTTCTTGTTAGCGGCTTTTTCTTGTACAAGCGGCTCCTGCCAAGTCCGAGCGCCTCCATTTCCAAGGAGCCGCTAAGGATGACACGAAATTTCGATTCCTTCTTTCAGCTCTTCCTTGAACATGTAAAGCTCCTTGTTTGTAAAGAAAACAGTGTAAGCTAAGGAGAGTTCTGAATTTAAGAACACGATGGAAACAGCGCTTACAGGCGGGACAGCAGAAAAGGAACAAACGCATGCGCTTCTGTTCAATCTGTAAGCGCTCCCTCTCGTCTTTACTTTCCAACGGGAAGCGACCAGCGCGACCGTTCTGAAATTTGGCCCTAACGCTATTTGCAGTTAGTGTAGAACTTTAATAGCCATTGAATAATCCCCTCACAAAGCATTAGTATTTTAACGTCAATTACGCTGCGCCGCGCGGTGTTGCGCTTGTGAAAGAGGAGGACGAAGTGGTTGCGCGTAGACTCGTTCGGTGACAAGCTTTACTGAGACTGTGCTTGAGACTTACTGTGCGTAGCTTTCATGCATTCCCTGTATATTTTGTAAATATTGAACCCATTTCCCCGTAACAAGTTGGTGGAGTGTGCGGGGTAGTCCTGGAACCTTTCGAACTTTCATCGACGAAGCAGACGCTTGGCCGGGCTCCCTCCTGACCTCACAGCCATGGCAAGCCACGACCACGACGGAGAAGGTCACTCTTCCCGCTCAACTGGGGCTGCTTCTAATTCAGGCCAGGAGCACCAAGTATCCTCCAGCTCATGGCCGCATCAGCGCGAGCCCAGAACATTTTCTGGTCAGGACGATGAGGATGTCGAGGACTGGCTGACGCACTACGAACGTGTCAGCAAATACACTCCCTGGGACTCGGCCATGCAACTCGCGAACGTGGTATTTTCGCTGGCCGGCACTGCGCTGTTGTGGTTTAAGAACCATGAAGACAACCTTTCTACCTGGGACAAGTTTGTGGAAGAGATAACCAACTGTTTTGGAGACTCCACATCAAAAAGACGCAAGGCTGAGCAAACCCTTCCCCAACGAGCACAGTTACCTGGAGACATACATAGAGGAAGTTCTGAAGATCTGCAGCATTATTAATAGACGCATGCCCGAAGAAGACAAGGTTGGCCATCTCTTAAAAGGATTCGCCGTAAATGTTTATAATTTCCTTACCACAAAGGAAACCTTAGCCAGTACTTCGGACGTTATCCAGTACTGCCGTACATTTGAAGCTTTAAAAATGCGGCGTATTGCACCCACATTTGGACGCCTCTCCAACGTCCCAACAGTTGCCAGCGTTGACTACACTGTCCACGATGATCTCACCTCTCTGGTCCGCAGAGTTGTGATTGAAGAGCTGGCCAAGCACCTGCAAGGCGCCGACGCGCGACCTGTGTACTCGGAATGCGCAGTTCAGCCACAGCAGGCTGAACATCCAGCCTCGTGGACGTGGCAACCACTTCCTCGCTACTCCTACGGCAAAGAGCGCGCCTATTCGCCTCTGACCAGCCGCTTTCCTCCACATTCAAACGTGCGTCATGCAGCTCCCATCGTCTCTCAACCACCGTCGTATTCCTCCGGATCCAGCGCCTACGCTTTTCGTGAGTCGCCCGTTTGTTACAACTGCGGCCACCGCGGGCACATAGCGCGGCTTTGTCAACGCCGGCGACAGCAGGTCTCACGTTCTTGGACCCGCTCTTGGGCAGGTTTTCGTCACCATGATAACATTGAGTGGCGTCAACCTCGTCCACTACATCCTCGCCCAGGCATCTTTCGCAGTGACTCTCCCGCTTCTGACCGCAGCTTTACACCACCACCCCCGCGCCGAGTACGGTCCCCGTCCCCACGTCGACGCTCGCCTACGAATCGGGAAACTAGCAGAAGCGGCCGATGGAGGTGAGGTCGCGAAACGGTGATCTTCGCCAATTTTTCTGCCTACTGTGATGTTGAAGAACAAAGTGCATGTTACTGTAAATGGTGCAAATACGCTAGCTTTAGTCGATGCTGGTGCCACATTTTCAGTGATGAGTCCCAGTTTTAAAAATCGCCTTGGACCGACAATAATGTTCGCTTGGGACCGAAGCGCCAGCTTTCGCGATGTTGGGGGAGAACATTTGCGTCCAGTCGGTCTTTGCTGCGTATCAGTGGTCATTGCTAGGGAAACGTTTCGAGTTGAATTTGCAGTTGTAGCAAGAGCCACAGTTGATGTTATTCTCGGAATTGATTTTCTGCGCGATTGTGGAGCAACGGTCGATTGCGCAGCCGGCGAAAATTCTCTGCGCCGCAATATTCTGTCCGCTTTTGTAGACGAGACACCTAGCTCTAGTGACGGCGCATTTTATGTCTTCAACGATGTAGTGTTACCTTCTATGGCTGCAATGTATGTACCGGTTCACAGCTCTGCCGAGCGAGCAGGCACCCACTCTGTGTTTGTTGAAGCTGACATGAACAATGCCATGAAGAAATATTTACTAGTTCCCCGTGCCGTCGTCGACGTCATAGAGGGTTGTGCCCTCTTGTGGACTGTAAACATTTCGTCAGAACTCGTTTATTTACCATCAGGCCTCAGGTTGGCTACATTTGACGGCTACGAGGTCCTTTTTATTCGGTCTGTCTCCTCATCCGCACCATCGTGTGGATCCTGATTACAGTGCGAATATAACGCGGATGATAAACAAATCGCTTTCGTCATCCGACCAGCAAGAGTTATGGGAAGTTCTGGCACCTTACGCCTCTGTGTTTGACTTTGCTCAAGAAGCCGATTTTTCTGTTCCGCCACATTCACGTGTGTCACACAAGAACAGCATTGGTGATGCGATCCCTATCAGACAGAAGCCCTACCGAGTATCACCAGTCGAGCGCAGAACAATTAACGAACACGTCCAGGACATGTTGAAGAAAGGTGTTATACGGGAGTTCTCCAGTCCTTGGGCAGCCCTCATCATCTTGGTGAAGAAGAAGGACAACTTGTGGAGATTTTGTGTGGACTATCGTCGGTTAAACGCAGTTACAAAAAACGATGTTTATCCTCTTCCACGTATCGACGATGCCTTAGATTGTCGTCAATCCGCTTCCTATTTCTCGTCAGTAGATCTTCGGTCTGGCTATTGGCAGATCCCGATGCATCCGTCGTACCGAGAAAAGACAGCCTTTGTGACATCTGACAGACTTTATGAATGTAACGTGATGTCCTTTGGACTGTGCGATGCACCAGCGACATTCGAACGACTTATAGACACAATTCTGCGTGGTATGCATGTGCTACCTAGATGACGTCATCATCTATGGAAGGACATTTTGGGAGCATATTTAGCGACTTTGTCTTGTGCTGGACTGTATCCGAAACGCAGAACTAATTTTGAACTCTAAAAAGTGAACGGCAGACCTTGGTGCTTGGATTTTTAGTGGATCAGGAAGGTATTCGGCCCGACCCCCAAAAGATTGCTGCTGTGCAAGACTTTACAAAACCTCAAAACGTACAACATTTGAGAAGGTTTCTGGGGCTATGTTCATATTTCCGCCGTTTCATTCAAGGATTCGCCAGAATTGCCCATCCGCTCACATTCCTCCTGCAAAAAGATGCTCTATTTCTTTGGTCCATGGAATGCGAGTCATCGCTCCGACAGCTGAAGTTTCTGCTCACATCTGGTCCTGTTTTAAGCCATTTCGATCCGGCTGCTACCACCGAGGTTCACACCGATGCGAGCGGCGTGGGTGTCGGTGCGGTTCTCATCCAGCTCCAGAACGGCTCCCAACATGTTTTCGCATATGCAAGCCGTACTTTAACAAGAGCAGAACGCAACTACACAGTGACAGAAATGGAATGTCTTGCCGTCATCTTCGCCGTTACCAAGTTCCGCCCATATTTGTACGGGCGTCACATCAACGTAATTACCGACCATATCACTCCCTGTGTTGGCTTGTTGGCCTGCGCGACCCCTCCGGTCGATTAGCTCGCTGGGCATTACGTCTACAGTAATATGATTTTTCTGTATCCTATAAGAGTGGTCGCCGTCCCGCCGACGCCGACTGTGTGTCCCTATTTCCTCTTCCATGCACGTCAGTCGGTGAAGATGATCTGGACGACTGCCTGGCGCCTGTGAGCGAAACATTACCAAACCACGTAAAGTTCCGGCAAGAGCAATGTCAAGACCATGAACTTACTCCGTTGTTTGATAAGGCGCACAATTCAGCATCTACACGTTTTGTTATTCAAGATGGTCTACTCCTCAAAAAGAACTATTCAATTGATGGTGCCCGTCTTCTGCTTGTTGTCTCGGCTTCTCTTCGCAATGTTGTCTTACATGCGATGCATGATGACATCACTTCAGGCCATCTTAGTTTTGCGCGCACTCTCGCGAGGGTCCGACAACGATTTTATTGGCCAAGGTTGCACACGACAACGAAGCGCTATGTAGCAAGTTGTATCTCTTGCCAGCGTCTCGAACGAAGCGCCACGCCACCTGCTGGCCTTCTTCAACCTGTCAAGCCCCTAGGTAGCCTTTCGAGAAAATTGGAATTGATCTGATTGGTCCTTTTCCCAAATCGTCTGACGGCCGTCGCTGGATTATCGTAGCTATTGACTATTTGACCCGGTATGTGGAGACGTATGCACTCGTTTCTGCCGAAGCAATCGATGTGTCGAACTTTTTATTACACCAAATCGTCCTTCGCCACGGCGCCCCCCAAGTGATCATCAGTGATCCCAGTCGGCAGTTCACTGCAGATATCGTGGAAGAACTTTTACGGCTCTGTGGCTCCGAGTACCGTGATTCTACTCCCTACCATCCTCAGACTAACGGCCTTACCGAGCGTTTAAACCGGACTCTCATTAACATGATGTCAATGTAGGTAACGTCAAATCACAAGAACTGGGACGCCGTCTTGCCATTTGTAACTTACGCTTATCACACCGCTAAGCATTAAGTGACCGGATATTCTCCTTTTTTTCCTTCTTTACGGGCGCTATGAACTTTCCTGGACACCATTCTTCCATTCTTGGTGCATGATGACCCATCCGTGTCGCAGCATCTTTGTCTTGCTGAAGAAGCGCGTCGTCTTTCTCTTTTGTGAACTATCGCCTCCCAAGACCGCACGAAGGTTCGGTATAATGCGGCTCATGCTGCAGTAACTTATGAACCCGGAGATTCCGTTTGGCTTTGGACGCCATTGCGACGCCGCGGACTGTACCAGAAGCTCTTGTGACAATACGCCGGACCCATCGTTGTTGTAAGTCGTTTAAGTGAAGTAACTTACGTTATCGCTAAAGTAACAGCGACAAATCGCTGCTCGCGGACGGCTCAGCTGGCTTATGTGATACGCCTGAAACGCTGCTATTCCCAATCTGCTCGACTCGCCCGAGAACGAGCTTCATCTGTCCCGGAGGAAACTGTTACGTCAATTACCTTTGCGTTGCGCCGCGTTGCGCATGTGTAAGAGAAGGACGAAGTGGACGGTTGCGCATGTGAAAGAGGACGACTAAGTGGTTGCGCGTAGACTCTTTCGGGGAGAAGCTTTACTGAGACTCTGCTCGAGACTTACTGTGCGTAGCTTTTATGTATTTCCCGTATATTTTGTAAATATTAAACCTATTTCCCTATAACAGTATGTAGCACTTTCTTATTTGAGAAGCATGTCTTAAGCTTTAGAAAAGGTACTGGGATATACGAAAAAGTAGTAATCGAGGCAGTTCAGGAAGGTTGACCACTTAGCGATCTTCCAGTAGCCACTTCTTGCGACCGTCTCTGCGCCTACACTGTAGTCCTGCTGCGCTTGGGAAGCATTTATAGCCCACGGCAAAAGGCCGCCGCTGTAAATATCCACAAGTGTCGCATGTCGAATGGGCACCCATTTACGTTTTCCGCTCCACCTAAATTGGCTAGTTTGTGCAGGAGAATTAGCAATAAGGCAAAGTCACTGTGCACGGTGAACCATGAGATGACGTTTGTACCCTGTGCTACACAAATTGTGTATTGCTTTCCATTATCATGCGGGAATACGTACGTTGGACAGACAGGTTGGTGCTTAAATGCCCGACTTCGTAAGCATGAAAGATCCGTACTTTCCGACGAACGGGCCAATTTGCCGAAACACTGCCGGAAGCATAAATTCAGGCCGCTGCTTAAGGAAACAGTCATCCTGGGGCGGAGTAAAACAAAGAGCCAACGCGAAATCCTGGAAGCTTTTCGCATTATTAAAAATGATGAGACGTGTTAACGAAACTTCTGTCCCTTTGTACGATAAAGAATTTCAGTTCCTAAGCTCTTTACAGCGCACATAGATAGCGTCCTGTTAATGTAATTTTCCCTGTGATTGTCATTTTCATTTTTTTATTATTTTTCTTGCCACGTGCGCATGTGTTGCTTCTTCGCTGAAGGGTATATATGAATGTCAGTTTCTTAGCAATAAGCTCAGTTGTCAGTACAGCGTTATGTTGTGTGCTTGTCCCTTTGTCTGCGTCTTTCCACTGGTTTTAATCCTTACCAATATGTACCAAGTGGCCCAACTCTCTACTCTACTTATTTAGCTTTATTCTTGAGGTTTAGCTTATCCTTGAGGCATTGCAGATGAACCTATGTGATATTCGAAAGATAGCGGGAGAACAGAAAGCTTGGTGTGATGTGGTTTATATAGGGTCACGAAGAACCACGACTGAGCGATTTAACTGGCGTGAACTGAGGAAAAAGTAGGGCAGAACCTGGCCGATATTTGAGACTGCTTGTAACAAGCGTTTTAGGGCAGGTAGAATATTAGAAATACTCAATTTTCTTGTTATTGGCCCCCAGAAAACTTCGAGTCAAGGATTATTACCATCCAGTACTGGATTATTACCATCCAGGATTATTACCAGTCAGTAATGAGTCACTACGGCTGTTTGCAGCATGGACGAAGCATAATTCACTGTATGTAAATGCAGAAAAAACTAAGGCAGTCCTATTCCGACCCAAAAACAAATGTGTTTCCACACCTAAAATAGCGCTTGATAACACTCCGATTGAAATTGTAGAGAGTATGAAGGTTCTGGGTGTTCATTTTTCCAGTAACCTAACTTGGGATCAACATGTTGATGGCACCTACAAGAAAGTTTGCAGAGCTATTGGTACAATAAACAAATGTAGGCATGTGTTACCTCAGAAGATTAAGCTGTTGCTTTATAATTCTCTAATTCTGCCGCAAATGACGTATGCCCATTTGGTATGGGGAACAACTACCAAAACGAACCTAAACAAATTATTGTTGTTACAAAAGGAAGTAATAAGAATTATAGCTGACATAAAGTATGATTCCCACACAGAAGAACTTTTTAAGCGATTTGCAGTTATTAAGGTTTGTGAATACTATAGCTACCGTCTTACCGTATCGTACACCGCAGCTGTAAAAAAGAATAACCTTTTTTACAACAACATCGCCACACTGAAGCCAACTGTTCAGAAATACAACACACGTCGCCCAGATGTGTACTATATACCAACCCCGCCAAACAACTATGCCCAACAGTCATTAACCTTTACTCTGCCAGTTCTCCTCAACAGTTATGCTCATCAGTCCATCGATATAACTACAATGTCTAAAAGACGTTTCAAACATTTGTTCTTGGGGTATAATAATCCAACAATGTGAAATATGAACTCAGCGTGATTTTCCTCTTGATCCGTCATTCCCATGTTCCCTTATTGTGAAACACTATGTTGGCTTGTATGACAGTATATTTGTAACTTGTAACGCTCCGTTATTCTGATAGTGAGATTTTTTTCCTTATTATTTTTCCTTTTTTTTGCGACACTGTATATATTGTCTCGTAATACAGTACATTTGTAACTCTGATTTTGTTATTTTGATAGTGGATTGTTCCATATTATGCCTCTGCTGCTGTCATGAGTGGGGGCAGTCGCCTCGTCAAGCTGCTGGTAGCAGTAGCTTTTTGCGGCTGCTCCATCCTTGTACTTTGTGCAAAGGAAAATAAAATTTGATTTGATTTGATTTGATCCGGGGTCCTTTAACATGCACTGACATCGAACATCACATGAGTGCCTGTCTTTTCGCGCATGAGCTACAGGCTATTTCTCTCACCTTATTGTGTTAGTTTGGTCTTAATGTGAATACTAAGACAAAGTTGCCAAGCATTTCAGAGATAATGGTCTACTGAAATTTAGTGTCAGCATAAAGACTAACCTCTGTGTTGTTGTTGTTGTTTTTCAGAAAGCTGTTTGCTTCCACTTCATCACGGAAGATGGATGTCCGCTTCAAGTTTTATGTCACATTGAGGAATTAGACATTTTACAATAACTCAGTCCTGTGGTGATGTACAACTACAATAAAATATGCCTGCTGTACTTTGAACTGCTTTTCTATTTTATTGCCTCGTGGGAGCTGAAAAAGCATCCATACAGCATATATGCGAATATCTGAGAAAGATCCGGGAAAGGACGTTCAAAATGGACATCTGTTGGCCAGACAAACATGACCCTTTGGACGCCTATCGGACGGCCGACGAACATCCATTGGCTGTTCGCGGACGTCCATCGGCCATCCAGAACATCCGAAACGGATGGCCGTTGGCCGTCTGATGGATGTCGGCGGTTGCTTGGGACGTTGTGCTTCATTGCAATTATCTACAGTGATAAGAATAAGCCTTTGTGATTTTCCTAACCTGCGCAAATTTTATCATCTGTAGCCTCAGGGTCAATAGAAGTACAGCAGCTATCAGAGATGAGTGTGCTGTCATCAAGAGTTGAATCGTTGTTGTCCAGGACAGAGAACGGAATGATCGGAAATGAAGTCATTTATTAGCCAGGAAAGAATGTTTGCTTAGAAAGCAAAATGCATCACAGGTTGTTTTCAGCTAACATAGAACAAGGTGTCTCTCACACCCCCTCCCGCGAACTAGTCGTACGTTCTTGGCAGGCACATCCAGGCATTTGGGTGATCCTACTTCACTTCATGAGCCTAAGTGTATGTTGACTCTACTTAGAAACGCATGTCATCTCTCATTACCGAAAGCTTTGTTCCTGGTATGACAACTCGCATGGTCGTCATAAAAGGCACACAAGCGAGGCGCAAAACTTTCGATAATAAGTGCAAGGCTTCGCATGATATATAGCAGCGCCGATGCATTCTTTAATAGTTGTCTGGTAACGAATAGACGTTCTAAGTAAGCAACTGGCCAACGCCGGCACAGCTGCACGCCAACTTGAACTCAAGGTCATTTGCGGGTTGGCAACGTGTTGATCCAACGTCGCTAAGGTCGGCATTTCGTATTGGTCTGAGGTTGTCATGTCGAAATTTGGGCATGAAAGGCACACATATCAATTGCTTAGCTAGGCCGAACATTTCTTGCCAAGGTCGAGACGAAGACTTCTTGGTCGTGCTGCAACGTCGGCCAAAAGCTGTGCGAGGTTGTTTTGCCAATTGAAATGATAAATAGTCGCGCGGAAAAAACAGTATAGTTAAATTTGAGCTCACTCTTTCTTTCGAAAACTTCTGCTACCAGTTGTCCATGTTTCTCTCGTCTAGCTATATTACAGCTCCCAGTTGTTTGCTTCATCTCCATCTTCATTTTGAATTTGTGCGTTTTCTTCTCTGTGTGTTGCCAGTTCGACGACCTCAACAAATATTTTCACTACCTTCTCACCTTGACCGGCTGCCCGTACATAAGCCTGAACATCCTAAATCTTGTACCTCACGATATTGCTTCTGACAATTAATAGCCATGTATCAATTTGCGTCCTTCAAGCGAATGATTATCATGCATATATATAAGCGTGGTAACATAGCTTACGTAAATTAATGTTCGTTTGGCGACGTTGCTAGGCATATGCAGTAGTTCTGCGCGTCCCATCGTTAAGCGCCCCAAAAATGACGGTGTCATTGTTTCTATTTTTCTTTACTCAAATAAGTGTTAGATGTTCGTACCGGCATAGGAACTGCCTTATTCGCCAATATATTAACGCGATAAAGCTAAAGACCCTGATCACCAGAAAATCCGGTGTAAGTTTTGTGAGGAAAAAAAAAATCACAAGTATGGCGCTTGCAGGTGGCATATGGCAGCTGGCATGGCCGCGCACAGCTTGAATATACGGTTGCCTCACGTTAATTTTGGCAAGAGCTGCCAACTCGGGCTCTCCTTTCATTTTTGGGAGGCTGATATCAGAATCAGAATGCAAAGACCATTGCATTCTGAGCCAGACGCGTTACCACTATAGGCGACGCAGGCACATTCATATGACTTAGGTAAGGCGGGGCACGATATATTGGCCGGTAGCCTACGCTCTTGCGTCATATTTTAAAATGTCACATGCGAAGGCAAAACATGAACAGCCGGTTAGCGTTTCGAAAGTTTATTTCTGAAATAAATATCGAAAAAGACAACGCAAAATCATTTACATCGTCGCATACCGACACTGTCGAAAAAAAAAAAAAAAAAAGAACAACGATCAAGCGTCACGCTCTCTGACCAGTAAGTACTGGGCTTCATACGCAGTACAACATTAGGACAATGTGAGTCGAGCTAAGAGAGAGCACAGCTACATCTTTTTTTTTTTTTTTTTTTTTTACAATTCGAAACTTCTACGTTAATAGTATGCTGCTTACAGAGACAGAGTAAATGGCACTTCCCAACGAGCGCCTGAACAGTAAATGCTTGCTCATGGAAACAAATCTACACTGACAGTGCCAAGCAACACGGCATTTTGCTTCAGCGTAATGACAAGCAAGCATCTGCACACGCGATAGCTGACATGAGAGAAGTGCGAGAAAATGTGGCGAAATTTCAGGACGAGCATAATATCGAAACTGAAATGTATTTTTTTTTTCGGAGAAGACAACGCATGGTACTTTATGACAGCCATCAACACTTAATGCTCAGAACTCACAGTTATTGGTACCAGGACACAACATACACAGTTGAGACATACAACGAAATTATTTCCTCCGTTTTAAGTTGTGAACACAGGCCTGCACTTTTGGAGTCTCATTCACTCCACTTTTCTAGTTCGAACAGGGCATCTGGGCTCTTCTACGGTTAACTCTTTTGAAGCGAAAACAGCTTTTACATAAACAGTCGAGAAGCCCACATATACATGGTTCGCAAACATCGAATATACACATTGATAAGTACACCAATAAGTACAGACACCAAGTTCAATAATGTTGTGCGCGATTGTACGAGGACTTTTCTCTCGTCTCGCGATATGGTGACAGCTGTGGCGACATGCGCAATCACATAATTTGTAATTTGTAGACTAACACGGAATTTATTTTGCGCACGATAAGGACATCGTAAACACTATGGTGTGTGAAAATTCACGTTATTCACACTGATGTCATTCGCGCACGCGCGTATTCCTCCATGACGTCATTCTCTGCCGTGATGCCTGGTGTATCGTAAAACAGAATACACGTAATGCGAACTCACTTCTTGGCTGGGGCAACGAATCTCACTTACAGTGCTTCAAGTTTGGGCAAACGGTCGTGCGAAAAGGTATCACACTTATTTGAGGGAGCACTTATTAGTCAACATTAAAGCTAAGGATGGCAAAAAGCCTTTAGCCTTTTTTAGTATGCAGTGATATGTTTATATCTGAAAGATATGGTTATATGTATGTGGTATGTTTTCCTTATACCTCTTCAACATGAGCAGAGACCCCTGCTGTCACAGAAAGTGTACCTTGTGTAAATACGCACTGTACTCCATTTACCTCACGTGTTCGGAGTGATGAGAGCATAAGGCAGCATGCACAGTTGGCTGTCTTCCTTTGGTCCCAGTGTTGCAAGAGGCTGTTCTTTCTCCTTCTAATGTATCAACAATGTGCCAAATGAAAAAATGCATGTGGTTAAAGTGCATTGCTGCCTCTCTGTATGTTACATATACAGTGTGACTCAAACGCTGCAAAGAATGCACAAGTTGAGATGAAGTGTGCAAGCAGGTGAATAAACGGTTATACTAAGGCAGTGCAAATGGTCTAGTTAAAATATGACAACTCTACAGACATGCCTCAATTGTTGCTACAGAGAGGCAAGACTAGATGAGAAACACATTCAGTCCAGCATAGCAGCATACTTGTCATGTAAAGTAAGGATTGTCAAAACATAAGAATATTGAAAAGAAAACTTCAAGCTGGAGAATGCAAAGAGGATGAATGAATTACTAATGTGTTCTTCCGTTTCAGCCAAAAAAAAAAAAGACAAACAAAAAAAACTACATCACCATGGTTTTCAAATCATCACACGCCACAACGATATGAAGATGTTGGACTGAATAAAATAGCAGCTTCCACACTATTTAACACGGAAACACATCTTCACCTTGGCTTTCCCCACTGTTTCGCTAGAGGGTTTGGTTCGCTAATATATATTTCATCTGTTGTGCAGGAAAATTAGCTGTGTTATGCATTGTGTAGGTGGTGTTTGAAGTATCAGTGCTTACTTTGTGCTGCAGTACATCATCACACTTGTAAGTCTCGCTATAACATGTTCATAAATGCACTTTATCATGTTCAGAAAAATATCCCTTGTCCCCTAAAATCGTTTAGGGCCATGTTCTAAAAAGCTGTACAAAAGTTAATAAATTACAAAGGGTTTCAGAAGCAGGAACGACATGAAGAACAGTGTGAGTTGACAATACAGCGCCAGACAGAAACAAATATGGACGACAATAAAGACAGAAAAAAAAAACATTGCTTACAGTCCTTGCTCAACAAATGTAGCTATTCATACATGATAAATGAAGAACAAAACTTAGTCAACAAAAACACCTTCAACAAAAACGTCACAGTTCTCACTGAAGCGGCAAGAAAACAAAGCGCGCCTTTGCTTAAAACGTCCGTGCTCCAGCATTTTTGGTGAATTCCAGTATAGGCACTTCTAAAGCGGTGTCCACTCATTGTAAAGGCGGCGGCGGCGGCAGCAGCAGAAGCGTCCCTTTGCCAGGAGTTCCTTCGTCGTGCTTGTCATCTTCGCATGGCCGCACCAGGGCAACACTTAACAAAATTGAAGGGCAAAAGCCGCTGCAAAACTCAACAACGCCAGCGACGTAGGGAGGCGTCGTTGGCACCTTTGGTTGAAGAAGGAGCGAGGCACACACACACACGCACGCATGCGCACTGTAGCGAGGAGTAGGCACCAGGTCGCCGCCGGATATGACGTCATGGATAACTTCCGCTCTTGTCTTAGCGGATCATGAGGAACATGGCGCACGAAAGGACCATTCCGACGACCTGTGGGCATAAAGGAGGCGACTGTTACTTACTGCGCTTCATATTTAGAACTAGCAACACACATAAACAAACAATGAGTTTCTCTCCTTGCAAAGGAACGAAGGATAAATAAAAGCTAGCAAGAAAAAAGGCCTGCTCAAGCCGGGAAATACTAAATAACTTTAGTTTCGGTAATCGATCGCCAGCAAATTCCCTTGTTACATGGTGATCTAGTTAAATGATGGACAGAACTGCTCTGTGATTATGTCCATTGTGGCTACCCTTTTTCCAGTATGGCCAGCTACATATTATCGATTTCCAGTGCTTAAACTTGAGAAGGCGATATGTTCGACTAACAGGAGGCACCGAGCGCGCCTCAACAAAATATACCTTACCACGAACAGCAACATAAAGCAACTAAATATACTAGCCGCGTGAAAAAGTTCATCTTGATACGCCTATACAGGTTGACGGTTAATACGGGCTCAACGCCCATTAAAGGACTTATACTACGAGGTGTGTCGTGGTGGAGGGCTCTGGATAATACCGACCATCTGAGTTTTATTTTTTTCAATGCGCACTGGGGGGAATACGAACAGGAGACACAGTGCATGGGCGCCCTGGTTTTTGCTTCCATTGAAGCGCGACTGTAGGGGCCGAGTGATCGAAATTGGATCTCGCGGCTCCGCAGTCGAGCGCCCTAGCCACTGGGGCACCGCAGCGGGGCATGTACAGTAAGATCAGCAGTTCAGGCTGATCGCACGGGGTATAAAGCTGATGATGACTGTTCAGATAATTATTGTAGTGCTCCATGTCGATTTATTATAGCAACTACTATTGACTTTGTAGATAAGGCACTCCAGAAGTTTCAGCAACTTCCACAAAGTGGCACAGTGCATGACGCAGGAAGTTCTTTTTCACCAATAATAGCGTTGTTATGCTGTATGTGCACGTGCACTAGAGCTATGCAATGATAAACAGACAACTAAACTAGTATAGTAACTCTTCCGATATATCACAGGACGTAATGCCTTTCCACTAATTCTTCTGTTTGTGATTTCTTAGTTCATAATTCATCACCTTGTGAACAGTCGAAACTAACTGCCTCACTTCTCCTTGCAGTAATACACTTGAAATTAACGGCATACAATTGGTAATACAGTGAACGTTGCGTTTTTCATTATGCAATATTCAATTGATGGCATATATGTCGTCGGTTCGGATCCTTATCACAAACTAGTCTCGAAACTGGCTGGCAGATGGAAGCCGAATTGGAAGCGAAAAAAGTTTTTCGCAGGTTTAGAAATGCACAGAAACAGATACTTACTAAAAGGCAGGCGATGCCGATGCCTATTCCACCTACAATAACAGCATGTCCCTTCACGAAGTCTCGAACTTTCTCGTGACAGCTCTAAAAAAGAACAAAATGAAATGTAGTGTTAGAAGGCTTTAATGATTGCTCAAAATTGTATTTTTTTCTTGCGGCTCTGGGCGAAACCAGCATGCCTTCCACAAACGCAGTTGGCTACCACCATTCTGTATGATAGCTATGCTAGTTTACTGGAACATTCTCATCAAACAAAATTAGTTATGGAATACGGTCTGAAAACGTTGCGAAAGTAATATAACGCGTATAGCATCACACTAAAGTCTACTAAGTGTTAGATGCAAAGAAAATACAAAAAAAAATGTTCTCAGACTTATGAAAGTTATCCTTGTTTCTGTCAGCCTGACACTACCTGTGGAAGTGTTTAGCCCAACTGACGCATTTCCAGCGAAGCGTTTTCAAAGCGCATAAGGCCTTTCATAAAATATCCACCTTTGGCATCCGATTGCGAACAAAATAAGCTAAAATGACGTCCACTAGGAGGAAACAACTATTTCTACAAAGTTCTCATTCATTTAGGCCTAAATTAGCGCCAAAATTTGTCTGCATAGATTAAGGGCAATGAGAACTCTCAAAAATGGCAGTACGAAAATCAAATATACTCACGTCCATGTAAGTGTCCCGGTCCGTGGGGTTCTTGGAGCAGGCGTGAAGCCACTCCTTTCGCATGCAGCACGACTCCGGCACTTGGTGGTTTGCGTTGAAGTGCGAATTCTTGAGCGCCCAGATTCGATACGGTTCGACCTTCGGCTGTAGTCGGACCCCACAGCACTGGAACTGGATCAGAAAAGGAAAACGCATAATAAATTTTAACTTGGTCCGCACACCTCCCTCGACAAAACAGATAAAGACTATCATTGCGCGTCTACTGCTATTAATAACAAAATGATTTTCCCAATAACTTAATGCTAAAATACGGGCATGAAGAAACTAGGCAACGCAAAGATTGCTATTTCAAAATTATATCAAATAATTAAATTAAATTAGTTATATTATGCGTACATATTTATTTGTGCCCATTTGCTAATACAGAAGCGTCAAGCTGCTGTTACTATAAATTCGTGTCATTTAAATGTGCAAATTTCTAATGCCTGCCAATATATCCGCACACGCGTACAGGATAACTGACAAGGCTGTCCAGAGCGAGTACTGAACGTGCATGTGATGACAATTCCAATGAACCTAATTAATATACTCGAAATTTCTACAACTTACGTGCTGCTGCACAGCATCCCATGCATCTGTGACAACGGAGTCGTTCTTGTAGGAGGGAATGGACATGACCATTTCTTGGTACATCCGATCATCCACCTGGGTAAAAATATGCGAAACAGAGGCTTAGACACGAACAGAAATCAAAATTACACTCGGGAAATGCACGCCCGCATCTGCCCTGAAACGGTCAATTCTAGAGACACCGTGAAGTTGTAGCCACAGTTTACATTAAGAAAATATTTGTTTACCATTAAAGGTCGACATATAAGCCATAAGATGCCTCCTCCACGAGTACAAAAAAAAAAAAAAAAGTACAATTTTCACTGCCCTTGTTAAGCAGTATTTTAGACCCACTCTTTCTTGTCTGTTGTCTTGTCTATTGTATAACTATTAGACTTCACAAATATGATAGTTCGCTATATTAACTTGAACATATCTGTGTCGCATAAGCGAAACACGCTCTTTATTGGCAATAAACAGTGTAGCTTCGCTGCTTACCTCGTTTCTGAAGACGTATCCTAATATTCCTCCCACAAGCATTGTGATGAATATCATGAACAGTATTATGAAGTACTGGAAGGAGAAGAAAAAAATAACATATATTAGATACAGTGCAACACAAGCATGGTTAAACTTAAAATTGCGAAGAAAAAAAATAGTAGGTATTAGGCACACTGCAAGACAACCTTCGTTAAAGCCAAAATTAAAAATGAAGAAACTATTCAATGCACGCATTTCTATTTTATAATTAAATATTCATTTTACTGCATATCTCAGACCTGGACGCCGCGTAACAACGCGGCGTATCTGGACCGTATTAAAATTTCCCCTGTTAAGCTTTCTTGCACCTCGTTAATTCAGAAACATTAACCGAAATATTCGTAAGTATTGCCTTTCCTTCATTGTTTCAACAGGATGCAACCGATCCGATATCGGAGCTGCTCATGTAGAAACATGAGCAGCATCATTGGTAAGTATTCTATGTCAAAAGCATGCCCTTCTTCACGATCGCTGAACATAAATGAACTAAAGTATTTGTAATTCACTCTCAAAATAAAGGGAATATTTACTGTGATACTGTGCTTGAAAACAATAACGGACCTTTTCATTCAGCAAAATTACCAACTCAACGCTCTTTTCTTCTAACCCCAGCGTAGTTCCCTCTTACATTTAAAATATCGAATAGTGCAGAGTTCTCAGCACGGCAAATAATTACCAACATGCTGTTTATAAACCCTTGTCATGGAACCTAAAGCCACTATCAAGCATAACTGAACCTTTCAAAAATAGCTAACATTTTACCTGAAACGAAAAAGTAATTTTTGCTGACAACGCGCTGGCATACATGTAACAGACATTTTCCGCCACATATCATGCCATTCATCCGACTCATGCTATGAGACACGCTTCTTGACACTTTCGAATCGATTCTGAAGGCGCTGGTTTATTCATGCGATTCTCTTGTACGTCGAAAACGGACGCGTCGGCAGATGGATAAAGGAGAAAAAAGTTCAAGAACCCCTGCTTTCTCGAACGCGGTAGGTAACCTATGGAGGCTCGGGCAGAGAATCCGTTGTTGTGCGCTGTGGTACATTTGTTGATCATCTCTCACAGTTCGTTTCCATGTCGACAAAGGTGCAACAAATACCAAAAGCAGGCACCGAGCACGCTAAACGACGACGCACTCGATACGCGCCAGCATTCCGCGAATCAATAATATGCAAGCGCGATTCCCAGAAAGCCTTTTCCACCGGTCGATCCACCGCGAAGACATCGGCGGAGCATATTTTGTTTCCTTCGCCGCACGCGGCGCGGTCGCTTCCGATCCTAAGTGTTTCGGGTCGCTCGATTCCGATAGGGAACGACGAGGACGCAAGTTCGGGGCCATCGAAGGACGATGCACCTATTTACCGCGTCACTGTGCGAGGTCGTGTCGAAATGAACTCTCCGTTACGCAGAATTCCTGCCTTTCTTTGGGTCAATACAGATCCATTAAAGACCGCTGGCCGTAGCGCCGCGAGGCTGCATATGTCCTGGCAGTGTTCCACGGCCATTTCAAGGGTTTGACGTGACCGAGTTATTTCGGACAGTTAAGTGCAAGAGCGAGGGATCCTTGTCGAGCGCTGGAACTGTTCCGTACCAGAAATGCCGTTCAGCGGGAAAACTCCCGTTGCCATGTTTTGATGACATCTCTTTGCGATTAGGGCTGGCATTGAGTGAGCAGACTATCTGTAGGAACTCGTGCAGAGTCGATGGCTTCGTATCAATATATAGGCTGCCCTCCTTCGATATCTACACACTGCCACTTTTCCCTTCTTCTCCTCTTCCGCTTTCGTGGCCGACCTCTCTGCCTCTCCAAGACAAAAAACTCATCTATTACAAACAAAAATTGGGCCAATTGGCGGCGACTGTTGCAGATCACTGTGGGTGCATGTTTTCAATGCTTAATCAAAAGAACGTTTACGATTTCTGGTTAATTATTCGTTTTGGCTTACCGGGCCGACTCCAGCATAGCTATGAGAAATAATTTAAGGCCGTCTTTAGTTTCCGTAAGTTCTAAGAGAGTGTCGGTGAAAGCAGGCCAGTATCTTATTCAGCCTTACTACTTCACGAGTACTTCTCAACCATGCAGTTAGCTTGTGCAAACAGAAGCGCCTGCTTGCTAAGCTGAATTACATGAATGTAATTCAGTCTGTGCGAGCAAATATGAATAATTTGATCGTTGTATGAAGACGCGATACTCGTTACGCACGCAGATCTTGCGAGGCACCATGGAAGATTGCCCCAGCCTCTGGTTTACAACATTCGCACAAGAAAGTCGACTCTAGTGACATCTGGGAATTAACTGAAAATACTTGTGTTGACAGATCGCAAGCATCTCACCACGCGGCAATTTTTTCCACAAAGACTGCGCTATAAAAGCTGCGTTGGTCGTTTAAATTATTTTTTCATACTTTCATATAAGGTCAACAGCGAATATAATATGTCCATAAAGCAAAAAAAAAAGTATGTGAGTGTGTGTGGGGGAGGGGGGAGGGGGGGGGCGACAACCAGTAGACGTGGCTTACCGTGAGGAGCATGCACTTGATCTCCTTGAAGGCGCCGAGGCAACCGAGGAAGGAGATTATAGTGACGACAACACCGGTGGCGATGAGGATGGACGCCGAGCTGACGTACAGGTCCGTACCCAGGAGCCTTTCCATGAAGGACCGGTCGGCCAGGGTCCAGATGCCCACCGCGAACACCACCACTCCGCCAACCTGAGTACCACAAACAGAAATTGCATACCTATAGTTAAACCTGCGGTGAACACCACGGCCTCGTGCCAGACACAATAAGAAACACACAAATAATGCGTGCACGCACACTCTTTAGGTACAGTCTTTGTCAAAAGTTTAGCACCTAGGGGATATCCTTTTAAGCCATACAGGGGCTATACTTTAGCACTTGGCGTTAGTCCTCCTTCCCATTGCAGAGGTTAGAACAAACAATATTCTCACTTTGAAATGCAGAGAATCCATCACGAACCACAGGACGTGGCTCGGGGGCAAACCCCTGGACTCTAAACTTTTGACAAAGGCTGTGGATCATCGAAACTCCTTAAGCTTTTCTTTTTGCATTACAGCATTAGCTGAATGAGGGACACTGCACAAGATAATACGTCAATATCTCCTACCCAAACACATTTTTACAACCTAAAGGGAATTGAGAATGCTGTTCAGGTGGGCAACGCACACTGGGCAGAAGTGTTTTTGATAATGTCCGTCTGTAGCGATGTATTCAAGGAGAATCATAATGTTGTGTGGCTGTGGTGCCTGTAAATAGCGAACGCCGGAAACCGTAACAAGTCGCGTCACGCTCAGTGGATCACGGCCGGATATGGTGCGCCAGTTCGAGGTATTTGAGGGCTAAGGCCCGATTAGCCCACTTTCATTGGATAGTGCCACTATGTATTAAAGTGATGTCCGCGGAGGCCGGTCGGAGCCTTCTGAACGGCAACATAGTGTCCCTGTTCAACCCAGGGACTTCTTCGTGGTTCTTTCGAAAACGCGAAGCATAGCGAAGCTTTATTTCGTGCAATTATTTCTTCCAATTTCTGTGCAGCTCGGACCACTATGTGCGCCCTTGTTCTCCACGGCTTTATTAGCAGCTGAGTCAGTGACCTAATTCACGGCTTGGTGAACACCGGCAATGGGCCACTTTTCCCACTTAATTGCTTACGAACCACACCAGAGCTAGGGTGTAAAATAATACCCTCTTTGTAAAAACCAAATGTGCAATCTGTTGTCCACGCTCGAGCCCTTAGCCCTTCACAAAATAGCAGTGACTTTAATTTCAGGTAAATGCCAGTAACAGCCATGCTTTGAATAACATGCATGTTCTGAACCAGAGCAGCCATAATATCAAGGGTTTTTTTTTTAATTATTTTATATACACGCAAGAGCAGCTGCAAAAACTGCTGCACTCAGCCTTCGCCTACAGTGACGAGTAGGCAACGGCAGCTGCATAGGAGGTTTCAGAGGCTGTCCACGTACGATCCACCTCTCAACATATCGCAGGATTTTCTGCATACATATCTCGGCAAACGAAATTCCGCTCTAGAAAAATTTCCAAGCTTCACTGCTACACATAACTCGCAGTAACGGCTCCAAAAATAATTGAAAAGAAATATATGCGTGTCCTGTAGGCTGAAATTAAGCCGCCAACTTCGACGTTCACCTTCAAGTCACTTGCCGCATAAACGGCTGACAAAATGCTATACGATTCAGCGACGGTGACGCGTAGGACGCGCCTATTTAATGATGCTTGAGCGCACAGATCACGTTACTCCTTCAAGGGCAGCGCACAGTACTACTGGCATGCCTGCGATACGTCGTTTCGAAAGCGCAGTGCATATCATCCTCCTCCTCCTCCTCTTCTCCGTGAAATAGACATGTCCGGCCTGCTCTCTCCTGTACACTGGCTTTTTTTATTGTTTTTTTTTTTTTTCAGCCAACTGGGAACCACCAACCAGACCAACTTCGTGACGTTATTTCCAATTCCGCGTGTTTCTAGCTCACTGCCAATAAGCTAGCAAGCCACGCTTAAACGAAGTGTCGAAACAAAGATGTTAGGATAGAACAGTTATGCTGTCGTTATGAAACCTATACATAACATCTCTGGGGGAACAGTGCATCGCTTACAATTGAGACAACGGCATCATCGATAACGGCGGACACTGGGACAACTCTGCGCGACGCAGGGTCCCGGACGGAGAGCGTGTCCACTCTCCTCGGGCCAGAGCGAAAGAGCACGGGGGCGCCGGCGGGGCAGGTCCCCGGGACCCTATCTCTCCATTTTTAATGCCGCCTGCCCGGGATCGGGGACGAAGCCCAGCCGGGTCGCTTCGGACCACACCCAAAAAAGGGACGTCCGCGGCGGTGGCCCCATATCCACGTGTGCCGAGCCCACGCGCGCACTCGACGACGTCGATCTCAACGCCGGCTCCTCGCTCCCCTCCAGCCCAGTACCCCGCGTTGTCCCGCCACCTCCGTCATATGGGTCCCGATTTCCCAGCGGTCTGCCTCTCGCCCCCACGAAGCCCTTCATTACGCCGCTGCCCTGGCCAGTCCACCTTTCCCCTCAAGCTCCTTGTTCCTGTTCTCCCCATTCAAGTCTCTTACCCGTCGTTCTCTCTCCCTCTCCTGCTGCCTGCTCAAGATTATAAGCCGTTTCAAAAGGGCGAGCTAGTCGATCCTCGAGCGCCAAGTCGAAGCCCGTGCACACCTGACCTTTATTAATGTGACGCACTATCCATGTTGGGCTGTCGTTGCGTTCATTGGCTGCTCGCATCCGCTGGTGCGACCATGTTTCCTGGGTGGCGTAATAACGCGCAATTTCTGTTCATTTTAAGTAACTTAAGCGCATTGAAAAACGCCGTCTGCGTAGTGAGGAGCCACGTGCATTACTTATACACACCCGGCTGCCTTTTATGTGCACTTCCGCCTAGTTGTTCTCGCGCTGGAAGTTTTTTTTTTTTTTTTTTTTTTCTGCTGCTTGGCGTGAAGCCGGAACGCTTGCTTCGTTTTATTCTCTCCACTAGGCTGAAAAGAGATCGCGACAATTTTAAGGAAAAACGAGCAGCGTCCTTTGCAAACTTTGACGGTCAATCGCTGCTTGCATCCCGGGCGTATAACAGTGACGTCCGCGTGAGATGAGCGGGAAAGAGAGCAGCCTGCGTTTCATTGGTAGCGAATTTAAACCCTTCCTTGAAGTCGCCGAGGTCTGTGTTTTTCGGAAAATAAAACCTCGGAGTATAATGCGACTTTTGCATCAGAGTCCTTCAATCGCCTCGGATTAAGTCGCTGTGAAGCCCTGTACACCACAGCCTCTTATAACAGCCGACCATCAAAGGTTAAAAAAGTAACGCACCCAATCAAGTCGCATTTCATTTTTCTCATCTCTATGTCACCTCGGTTAACAGCACTCTGCGAATCGAATCAGCGGCCTCGCTGTAAGTCTGAGCGCACGATGCCCAATGGCCACCCCGATATACATAAGGCAGGAATAATTTATATGTACAACACGCTTTTCATTTGCCAACAGCAGCTCGCCTCTTAATCTGCCGCGCTAATTAATGCTTTCCATCTCACCGAAGACTTCTTTCGTATCCTTGAATCAGCACTGCAGACGTGTGATTTATGGCCCCAGTTAAGACGACACTCAAAACTGGATGCCAGCCTGAGTCTGACCTTCACCGCAGCGCGTCGCCAGCCGACCGAGAGAAATTAAGAATTTACGAAGGTCACAGCGAGGGGCTGCAAGTTAATATCGCACATATTCCTCGCTCTTTCTCTCTCTTGGGGTAGCGTCGTATCATGCATATTCCTCAGACTTCTCTATTCGCCGCCATCGTCCACGGGCTCGGTCTGCAACCCATATACCCAACGTTGGCGTACACGTTTTTTTTTTTTTTTTTTTTTTTCATCGAATCCGGCGAGAACGGATATTTAGCGAGGGCCTGACCTCGCTTTTATTTTTCTTTTATTCATTTATTTTTTTCTTTTGCTGTGGGATAAAATAAAGGTCTTTCCTCACTGAGCGCCAAAAACACTGCACCGCCAATGACACCTGATGCAAGAGGACAGCTCTCGCCTTCCACATCGTCTAACACTCGCTCGAGAATCGTACTTTTACTCAAAGCCTCTAGGCACCCCCCCCCCCCCCTCCCCCCTCTTATCACAGACTACATTGCATCGCAGCCCGGAGGGGGTTACCACTCCGGCGGCAAAACAACTACTATGCGATGAGGCAGCAAAACAAAAACAACATAATCGAAGACAGGAAAAATTGAATCGAGCGAAAGGATTTAATGAGATAAAGAAAAAAGATCGGAGAGGCAACGTCCGCACGTGCGCATCGCGAAATCTTGCGGCTTGATTACGCGGGGCCAAATAAACCCGGAGTGCACATGTGTGTGTGTCTTTCTACACCCTTGAGCCGAATGGAATCCCGCGCATGTGGAGGTTTTACCTCTCTCTCTCGCTCTCTCTCTCTCTTGCTGTCCTCTCTATGCTTTGGGCGGCCGTATGTGCATGGAGCGGGAGAGTGTGCAGCCAGCTTTCAGTCAAGGTCTCCCGACGCGTTTACGGGGTCGTCCTTCCGGTTGCGGGCAAGACGCTACGCTAAAGCGGCGAAGATGCATTTACAGGAGCTCCACGTTCTGTATATGGTTTTTACGCTATACACTGGCGTCCGGAGACCGTGTAAACTTCAGCGCGCCTGCTAAATTTCGGCGAGGCGGAGCGGCCTTGACTGCGAGGTTCTCAGTGTTTAGATAATGTTGGATCGCGTCTTTCTTTCTTTCTTTCTTTCTTTCTTTCTTTCTTTCTTTCTTTCTTTCTTTCTTTCTTTCTTTCTTTCTTTCTTTCTTTCTTTCTGTGCCGGCAACAGCGGCCTACACTGTTCAGTACACAGTGATGTACGTGAAACGCAAAGCTGAATCAACCTACCTTCGCCAAAAATAGCGACCACTACAATTCAAACTCTTCGCTGTCCGTTTAGAGTTCGGCGGAGCATTCAGTCCGCGCTCTTGACGAGCTCTGCCGAACAACGCAATGTCTCCGAAAACGACGTCGCGCCGCAGTAATATACCTTCCCAGTAAGTGGAAACAAACGAGAACCGTACTCACCATGATGATGAAGTTGGCCACGAAGAGTGCATACTTGACTACTTTCCCGCACCCCTCCAGCATTCTTGTATCTGCAAAACAGTGAAGAAGAAGGCAACGCAGGTTAGTTTTCACGAAGACGCACGTCCCTACTACGAAGTCACTGAAGTAATAAGAAGAGGATTGGTCTCGTGGTCGAATTAGGCCACACCCACTCAGAAGAAAAAAAATAAAATGTCCCAGCTTCTGCATATTCTTGCAATCTTGTTGACTTCATATTTTGCACACCTCAATCGAAACAAAAATCTGCATGTCATATGCACGAATCATTTATATTTCCCAATGAAAATTGAATTTCGCTATCCAGCCAAGGATACACCATCGTGCCTATTTAGATTTGGAAATAAAAAGGGGCGGGGGCGCGCAGGACAAATGAAAATGAAATAAAGAAGGCTCATGTACTTTCATGGCAATTCTAACCACGGGGAACAGCGTAAACAAACTTCGGCGCACGCCGTTCCGGAAGAGATACGAAGTGACGTAAACAACCCGACGCGCGAAAAGCAAACGTAAAAGTAAAGCACGAAGAAGCAGCACAGGGAAGAAAGGAGGCAATCAGCCCGATATCGTAATGCGACGAGCGAGGGAGTATTTTTAGCCGCCCTTCCTGCAGCTTGGGCGTGGTCTCCTTCCTGTCCGAAGGGAGAACAATCAGTCGCCGCCGCAAAAGTCACAAAGATTGATGCGGGGCCCGTGCCGCCCGGAATAGGAAATGCGACCATCTGGGGAATGCGCGACAAGGTCCCTCGTTCAAGGATCGTCCTATCCGATATCCCGCTTTCGGCCACCGCCAGCGCGGAAGTATCGGCGGAGGCGGCGGGTTGCAGTAGTTTGCTTTTATACTCTTTTAATGAAAACCTCGGTATGAGTTCCGGGACTCGGTTTTCCGAAGAATTCTTATATGGCGGGAGGAAAAGTACAGGTACTTCGTTTTAGAAAGGGGGGGGGGGGGGGGGGGGGGGTTGCAGTAGGAAATCGGGAGGGAATTCTTTACAACTGCGCTTCCCGAATATTTTGCAAAACAAAAAACAAAGAGCACTTACAACCATAATAAGTTGACACTGTTTTTCTCATAGGGATGTGCGGTGGTTGAATTGCGGTGTGGAACTGTGCAGTGCATAATTATAAACGACTTAGTAGTCCTCGTCATGAATTCATCCGATATTCCGAGCTTTAAGGTGTGACGAACGCATAATCTCTTCTACGCAAACTAGGCGGCTTTCTCAAGGCACATGGTGCTTATATTTGTCTAGGCTCATCAAGAATTAGGCTTAGCGCATTGTTTCCGCTGTAATAATGTATTCGACAATAAAAAGAAAATAAAGGGGCGGTGATTCTAGCCGTCCTAGTGTGGAATGCGGTTCAGGATTCTGCTGGCGATCAAATTACAGGTCTCGCCTGTTGCCACCCGCATTACTCGGAAGAGCGAGGCGAGCTTGGGAAGATCTCAGCTCGCTCGCCCTTCTCACCCATTTTCCCCGAGGCAGAACCAATGGTACGAAACCAAGCATCGCAATTAGGCATGCGTGTATCCAAAGCTCGTTGCTGCAACAGGTGTAACGAAACACCCTAAAGCCCAAGAAAAATGATGAAAAATGATGCTTCGTCTTGAGTGGGGAAACGCTGAGAACGTGCCTTCACCTGGAACACGCTCACGCACACCTCTTAAGCGGCGTGACTTCCGCTCCATGCCGCCGCAGCCAATTACTCTTCGAACAATTTTTTCCGCCTAAGTAAGTCATCAACAATGTATAGCCGTAGCTGCCATCGATAGGTCATCTTTTCTGCGGGGGGTACGATGTCAGAAATGGCTCGAACCCAGTAAAGATGCGCAACACTTGCTCCCTACAACGTTCCAACTATTCTTGTAGTTCATTTATACTTCGCGAAAGAGTTACATAAGCGCAAAGGCTTTGCAACACTGGGAGAAAACCATTCATTTGAAAAGACGGAGTTGATCGTCAACGCGCACTCGAAGTACGTAATGAGTTCGACTTACCAGCCCTGTATTCCTTTAAAGCGATCCTTTGTTGCTACTGCTTCTTCAATTTCATTTGCTTCCTATTGACCTGCGATAACCCGCATAGCGTGCATCTAACTTTGCTTACCGTCTTTCAGAACCATGCGTCAGTCTGTATTTATAAAGATGCTAAAAGTGCCTCCTGTAACTCAGGTGTGCTTGGAGAGTCATATGATATCTGCTGCGAGGACGCAAAAACGCGCGAAAATTTTGGCGCGCAATCCAGATATGACGGTCTTCTTGGAGCGAAAGCGGCAAAAACGAACGCGTTCAGCAGGCCGCAAGGTTGGCAGCCATAGCAGCATTCCAGATAGGTTCTCATGCGACACTTCAGCTGGGGCCGACATTTGATTGGACTAGATTGGAGTCCGACAGAGAAAAATGCCCCAACTCACCCACGTTCTCAACCATAGCATCGAGGAGGAGACCGGCGGAAGACCGCCGCTCGTTCCTATGTTCGCCGCCGAAGACGGTCGACGCTCTGGCCGCAGCACCGTAGAAACACCCACTAGCGAACCGAAAGCGAACGACCACGACCACAAGCGACCAAGGATCAAACAGAGTCGACTCGACGACGTGCGACCGACCCGAGTCGATACACACGCACTTCTGCGCCCGGCGCCGCGACCCGGGGATAGATCGACGCAGTAAGCTCCCGCGGCGAACCCTCGCGGCGGCGTGCGGACCACGAGGCGGTGACGCGGGACGGAGCCCGAGACAAAACCATTACCGGGAGAGGGTTGGAAAAGAACAAGTCGGCGGCGAGGAGGCCGCGAAAGAAATGAACGAGCGTTTGGCGAAGCGCTAGTTCGAGAGCCTGCATGCCTTCCTTTCACTCACTGCCCGTCGCCGATCGACCACGCGTGCAACACCTACCCCATCGCGTGCACCAGTCGGTGGACCGGCAGGCTTCGCGACGGAGTCTCGTCGTTCGATGAGGGTGCGACACCATTTGGCCGCGCTGACCCGCTGGACAAAAGCACCCCCGCGAGAAGCAAAAAGAAAAAGCAAGTGCAGCGACCCATTTCAAAAAAGAAAAGGAAGCAAAGAGCTTACGTCATTTATACCAATATAGAAAACAAGGAAACCATTTCTATAACGACCTGATCATTCCTTCCTTTCATTTCCTTACCTTCGCATTTCAATCCGCTTCTTGTTTTTTCTTTTTTTTTTTTTTTCGCGGACCCATTCAACTTTCCTCTAAGCTATCGAGAGGTGGGGTGCTTACGCGATGTGATTCCCGGGCCCCTGACACAATATCGGCGTGCAGGCCATGATATTGCGGGTGTTCTCGAGAGTTACAGCTGTTAAACCGGTCGCAGATTGTTCGACACTACATAACGGCGCGACTTATACATCCTCGTCGCAATGAAAAACAAGGAAAAAAAGAACATTTGGCAGTAAAAGGTTTGCCACTTTGGCAGTAGGCACTCAGACCGTGAATCTGTTGCGTGGCCTTCGCTTCAGATAAGACGCACATTACGATGAAGGGGGGGAAAAAAAAAGAGAAAGCTAACGCACGAAGCGTTAGTCCGGCATCGTCTGTGCAGCCAGCTGGTTTCGCGTTGTTTCCCCTAGGCCCCTTACTTCTTCTATGCCTGTCTCCTCTGGAAAGCAACTCACGCAGTTCCAATGACAGTGCACGGTGAAGTCTGCAGAAGAAGTCGTTTCACGCGGGCAACAGAATGCTTAGAAGGTCGGACAGGTCTGCGTGCATGGTTTCCTCGTGTTTGCGTGCGCGCGTAACACGCGACGTATCGCGCAAGGCACGCATTACTCTATGTACGGAGACTGCAGTGCGGATCGTTCACCCGCAATGGGGCATAGCAAGATGAGTGAAACGTCCTTTGTTGCGCTCTCCCGACATGCAGAATGGGGCAAAAGAAAACAAAAACAAGGAAACAAACCTACGTTATGCATACACGCTCTTGTTGAGCACTACAGTAAGCACGCTATATGCGGCCATTCGCAGGGAGGGCGTGTACGCTTTAGTATCAGGTGGCAATGACCAAAACATTGCTTCTCGGTCAGTAAAAGCGTGAGACACGATTTACCGGCAGAAAACACTAAGCGAAGTGTCGTACACACAGTCTGTCAAGCACAGGAGAGGATGGGAACGCATTTCTTTGCAAAGAAAGCAATTATTCCGAAGTAAAAAGGCTGTCAAACAATTGTAACTGCAAAGAAAAAACGTTCAAGTAGCTAATATCAATTTTCACAAAAGGGAGACTAAGTTGGGACATCAGCATGAAGCAAGTGCTTAGAGAAAGCATCAAATATGCCTACAGGGTGGCGCTTTAATAACTTATAAGTGATACGTGGCTGCGTCGAAAAAGAAGAAACTCATTTTCTCTCTTTATCTCTTTTTTTTTCTTTTTTTTAACGACTGTAGATCACGCCTCAGACGAATATGCAGTGCGATACCGTATTCTGCGCTGCGAAATGCGGAAACCACAGTTGCTTGGGACGGGTTCGACATCATTAAACGGAATAACCAGAAAACATCACTATCGCCCTAACTTATATATGCTAGCTTCAATAGAAACAGACTTCCCCAGAAGCGAACCGATGATGGCACCGCATCTTATGCGCTCTAAAGCACGAAATGCCCGAGGCAAAGCCTGCATCCAGTCGCTCCTTGAGAGACCTTCCTCCTCCGGTTAAGTGCCGATTGGTACAGTAGCGACTCTCGAAGAGTCAATATATTCATTTTCCCTTTCGGCGTAAAACTCGTAAAATTAGTTGCCCAGAAAAGCGGAAGCGCCACAGCAACCGTCATTTTTCTTTTACCCCCAAGACGCCCACGTTTAGCCGATGATTCCACGCTCAATCCGACATCCGGCATCACTGGCGTTTGCGTCGATAGAGCGCGCGTGTAACAGTCGAGGGAGGGCGGACAGGAGGGAATCCCGTAGGACGAGCTGCTGTTAATTGCCGAGCGTGACACCTGGCCGCGCTGCGCGCACTCGGGCATTGTCGTTGCGCAAGGGTGATCACGTGGTAACGACATGGCGCGAAGCCATCGATGGCTGATGTGTCGCCCCCCGGCAGGTGGACCGTTTCCGCATGCCGAGCGTACCATACAGCCCCCGCCTCCTGTTTGATATCTCCATCGCTGTCATCGAACGAAGCTGCACAACGGAGAGGAGTTGAATTATAGGCAATCGAGCCAAAAGCAATCGAGCGGTGCCTGTAATCGCGTCGCTGCGAATTTTGAGGCATGGTAATTGCTGGCCAATCTCGGCAGAGAGCGAAAGGTTAGATACTCGCCTCCTTCCAAAGGCACTGTGACGACACTGGAGATTTTAGACTTTAATCTGGCTTAATGCAGGCATTTACCCTCAACCGGTTGGCATGCGACACCTCCTGCCAACAAGAGCTCGGATTGTCCTTTCAAGCAAGGAACCTAATAATACTTCGTGCCGTAGGGCGCCGGTAACCCCCTCAGTACATCGTAACTGAACAATGGCAAATTGTAGTGACAGTATAGTTAGTTGATAGCGATTGAACAGAACGCTCTACACTGCATTACCCGACACGTTTAAAGTATATTAACTAATGTGAAACATGAAAATCAGCTCCCTCTTCACCATCCACGACATTACGAGAAAACTGAATCGACGCGTGACCCAAGGTACGGCCGAGCTCTCAGAACCTCCAAACAGCACGTTCGTGAGCAGAACAACCTGTGCCCGCTGATTTCAGTTTAGCGACGAGATGTCAACTGGACAGCACGACTGTTGGTATGACATTATGAAATAAAGCGACAAGGTACATCAATGTCAAAAAGTCAATCGTCAATAAGCAATAAGGGGATGAGGAAAGGCTGAGACAGGATGACTTAGGGCTCGATAGAGACATGCCGACAGCGCCTACCCTTTCGTCGCCTGTGCTCGTCCATCGGCCGGAAAGTCGGAAGAGCGACGGATCGTCGGTGGCACAGCACTAGTCCAAAAGCAGTCTCCGGAACGGAGCTCTTGTTTTAAGAGCGTTTGCGGTTGTCGATGCCTCTTCGCCGAATCACAGAGCGTGGCGCTGCCGAATCTCTCGTTGACGTCGTCAGAGCGTCAGTCTGTATCCGCGTCGAAGACACGACGATGCTTGCTGCTTGGTGGCGGCGGCGCCTCGTAGCCGTGTTGCAACGTCGTCTTCGACGGAGGGCAACGGTGTCGGGACGCGTAGGTTTCCCCCAGCACCTCGGCTTCTTCTTTCGTATTTTCTTTCTGCCGCGAGCGCGTGCCGTCCGTGGCCACGAAAACACGACTACCAGAACGTCTACGACGACAGCGACGAGCCCAACGGTGCAATGGCCACACTTAGTGGGGGAAAGGGTACACGCGACCAGGCCACGAAGAGCCAACCGCTGGCACTGCAGTGCAGGTCAACAAAGCAACGCTCCCGGATGGTCGCGGCGCGTACTGTTCCCGACGCGGACGTCTACAGCGTCGTACGAACTCCGCTAGAGCCCGTCTCGGCTGCGTCTAACACGGCCTCACGAGCGAAACACCACCACCACAACTGTGAGTGCGTGCGTGAGTGAGTGTGTGTATGTGCTCGCGTTGCTTCTACTTCTTTTCTTTTTCGCGTTGGCGGTTCGCGTCCCTGGGGAAAAGAAAAAGCATTTACAACGACCGAGGCTGTTACTGCCGTTGCCGCCACCTTGTGCGGTGCTCGTCTCGTGAGATGCTGTTGGCTGCCTGCGCAGCGCTGTCGCCTCTTGAGCCGCCCGTGAGCGGCAAAGACGACGGCCCCCAAACCGAAACGCTGCTGCCTCGCCTCCCGTTGTGTAGCCTGTGCAGGCTTGAGTTCTTTCTCTCCACACCCGCCGGCCTTGGCTTCGGAGGGCAACTGGCGAAGAAGCGTATGCTCCTCTAAGTTTATGGATGGCCCCTGACGCCAGTGTCTCTATGTTTGCGATTTTGCTTTTTGATCCACAAGCACATACACACTCAGGAGGCATCAACGCTAGCCGAGGAAGACAAGGTGAAGGTATATGCCACCTAGAACAGCCACCTCACAAAACTGAGGCATGGGAGAAGAGGAGCGGAGCGAGATTGTGAGCATTTGATTTCGAAATAGCCAGGCGTATAATTCATATTCAGATTACGACGAAAGCCGAGCGGCATTTCCGGCAGCCGTATATATTATACGCGTGGTTGGGAGCGCGAGAACTAAGTATGCAAACATCTCTCCCTGAATTAAGCGCTTCAAGGTTGAGAGAAAAGCACCAACTCACTAGCCTTATCGCAGCCACTTATCATTTTTATACCGTGACAAGCAGCCTCACTAAAGGACGGAGTTTGTTTCCTCTGAACGACGCCCCACATCATCATTCCTCCGCCAGTGCAGTCCGAGGCGAAACAGGCGCGATCGCGACCTCGCAGTACAGATAACAACAAGAAGCTAAGAAGCACAGGTGAAGTGCGTCGAAAAGATCGTACTCTCAGTATCGCGCTGAGTGCTGATCTTCGATACGATATCGCCCGCTTTGTATAACAAATGCGCGAACAGTGAAGCAGCCGGAAGGTACGCACGCACTTACCGGCGCAGGTGCTCTCTGGCTTTACTAAGAATGAATAGAATAATTAAGTACGAGAAAGAGCAGTTAACAGTAAGCCATTCTACAAATACACATAGCAACTTTTTTTATCTAGCTCGCCGACAACTATATAGCATACCCCTTGCCCGTTTATTGGCACATCACAAAGACGGAGAAGTTAGCCCTCAATGAAAGACAAATGACTACGCCACATTTTATTCCTCCATATATTTTTGGCGGTCTGCACACCGAGACGAAAACAACTGCAGATGTATGTATGAGAATGAATGGAACAAAACCATATTATGTCGCCGTTATTTCTTAAACACTGTGCAAACAAATTGGTAACCTGTGAACAACAGGTTAGGATTCTGGAAAACGCGTGACAAATGGCCTGTGGGCTGCATTGCTGATGCGCATAGATTATGTGTCTGACTGATTCTACTCGTAACTACTCGTAACTGATTCTACTCGTAACTCGTAACTGATTCTACACAGAACCATATAAATCATACTCAGCAATACGGTTGCTTTACTTCAGAGCTCCAGGAGCTGCTCGATATCACTGCCGACTGCTCATCTTTTAGCGAAAGTGCTTTAATGTACACCATATCATGCATCCGGGTGCATTAATTCAGAATGCTTGCCCTTCGAGTGGACAGCATGCTGATAATCACAAGGCGCTCAAGTTTCAATAAAGTGAGGCTCGCGAAGGAATATCAACTGACGCTGTTTGCTGTCCTCTTCTAAACACAATGGACGCCCCCGTGTCTTTCACGCATGACCAGACCTCCGCGTGGTGGACCAAGTTTTTATTTCGCAAAGAAAAGAAAAATAAAGGAATAAAAGCAAGATATACTTCACGGGCGACAGCGAGTGGCCTTTCCTGTCAGCTTCTTTTGTTTCCCACACGGTACAAAGCCCCCAATGCGTCACGCTCTCGCAACGCCAGCGCCCTCGTTCTAAGGCTGGAAGAAAGGGGCTCGCCGTGCACAAGCAATGAAGACATCCCGCGTGCTCTCCCCGGGATAAAACGAGTCCATCTTCAACTATCGCGCCTTTCGAACAATGCGCGATCGACGTCAGCGTGACTTTCTCGCAGAGAAGACAGGCATAAACTATACCCCACAGCGACGACGACGTTTCGGTCACCCGACTGCTCTCCTGACCTCTGTCCCGTCCATGGCTTCCTGACAGGTGTTCCGCGAAGTCCTCGTGGAACGCCGTGCTTGCCCTATTGATCCCAAGCCTTCAGCGACAAAACAAATATAAGGATCGTTCGAGCGCCTATTCTTTCGCTCGTCACGGCCAACGCTTTATGGAAGTCGTGAACTTCACTCAAGGTCCACTAAATGGATATGGAGGAGCGGCATAAAGCCATATAGACGCCGTGGGCGCTTTGTGAACGCGGCGCGTAATAAACGCAACACAAGAGAACTAGAGGAGCAGCTGGTCGCTTGGTAGGCACGTCACTCCTGTCCATATTAAACAGCTCTCCGAGACCCGCTGTGCAAGATCGCAGGTAGCCGGCAAAGCCCAGGATGGCATTCCGGCGTCAGACAGTTCTTTTTTTTTTTGTTCTTGTTTTTTTTTTTATCTTTCCTGTTGTTATTAATGACCCTGAAGCGATGGTTGGCCGTGAGTGCCTTCACGCATTTTCGCGTACGAAAGAAGGATTGTGCGACAGCGAGTGAAATGATCGTTCGCTTTGTATGAACGAGGCGGAATGTGAGGGGGTGGAGCGCTGTCAGAATGTAGACGACTGCAGCCCTTACCAATAGTAGCCCAAGATATGTGGTAAGAGGTTGCACCTCTCAGAATGGTCCTTGGCTGAGTAAGCTTGTCCGAAAAAAAAAAAAAAAGACATTTATCAACAAAAGCTTACGCGAGAGTCTAATTGGCAAGTACCTGGCACGTGTTAAAAGCATATCGCTTAAGATATCATGCCATCGCCGAAGTCGCAGCCAGCTCATTGAGGAGACGAACCGCTAAATATGTCCTGCATTTACGAAAGAAAAAAAAATGTATGTTTTATTCGCTTTCTTGTTTCGAACCACAGTGCTTATACTGGGTTGCCTTGCGCAGGCACCACCATCATATGACGCAAAAAAAAAAAAAAATCGTTCTTGCCACTGCTCTTTGGCACCGGTACGCCCATTTACGTAACGCTCTACTTTATCACGCGCGGCTCGAGTACGACTGGTGGCGACATACCTGCAGGCTTTCTCCGAAAGTATGCATCTTTTTTGCTTCGCTCCTTACTCATATGAAAGAGAGGAATGCGAAGGTTCAGCTCAGCACAAGCTTCTTGTATGCACCAGTAAATCGGTCATTCGACGAATGTCACGGCGAAACGACAGCGACACTCATCATCACACCTCTTGCTACATCTCGACAAGGCGACATGCACGAAAGAGAAAGATGGGAGCGGATTTCAAATACAGCGAGCAGAGCCCGCGAAGAAGCGAACGAAAGACAAGAAGCGACGTCTCCAAGTGCCGCACAAGCTAGGGGAGAGTCGACCTTTAAGCTCGGTCACCTCTGCCGTGGTGCCTATTACGGAACGATCAGCCTTGGGAGAACCTGTCTCGTACGCGCTCTGAGTCCGTCTATGAGCCGACACACAGTGTAAAGAGAAACACAATAAAAAGAAGAAAGAATGGAAGAAGGAGCCTGGTATCTGCTTCCCCGGGAAGACCCATTACGCGATTGCCGTCGATGTCTAGCTGAGCCTTCTCATGTCAGCCTTGTTGAGAGTGGTGGTAGCGGAGGCCTCACGGATTGCCATCCTCGTTCTTTACTAGGCTCGCGCGCGTCTACGCATACGTCATCTGCTTAGTTCCGGATTGCTGTGACGACGTCGTTGTCGAACAATGAGCGATATAACGAAACGCTCTCCAGCTCCCTCCTTTTTCGGTAGTTGTGAAAGCATTTTTCCCCCTCCTGACGTAGATTAATAATGCATCATGACGATTGGATGAACGTGACTCCTTCGTCTAGATCGTCGTAGCTGGGGCAGCCCCTTGTTTTGAAGCGAAGTTCGCGTGGGAGAGGAAAAGTATTAAGATGATTCCTTTGGGGGGAAGGGTGAGGGAGGGCTCGTGCTGTCGACCCGGAGAGGCGGACACAGCCAGCCGCGATGATGAGGGTGTAACATACCACAGCGGTCGAGGACGTGCAGGCTGGCGTTCCCGGCGTACGCGCTGGTACGTCAGCGCTTCAGTCTCGTGCAACTACGGATGAGTTGTTCTCTTTGGCACGCAGAGTGAAAACTCGCACTCGTGACGTACTTTGCAGCTCTCTCTTCCTCACTTCATCTCTCTTTCTGCACGATGCGAGCGCCTCTGTGAAGACAGTTCAAGGATCGCGCTGACAGATGGAGCTCGGCCACAGATTTCAGTGGAGTTACTAAGCCTATATAGTAACTCTAGATTACAAAAAGGTTTTATGTATTCAAATGAAGCAGATTGCTAATTGGACGTGCCGCCTTGTCTGGCAGTCATTGGCCTTCGAGCACTACGCCACGTACTATAAACACTGGACGAAAGTTTATATACGCGTGCATGCTGTGCTGACCCAATCATGTGCTATAGGGTGACCCTTTCCTTTGGAATGCTCCCGAGGTTTAAGTGAATACTTGAACTGGCACAAGCCAGATTACGCTGTAAAACTCACAAGGCGTCTTTTATTTTTTCCTTTCTCGGCATGTTTAGCATCGAACGCCGCGTGCAGAGTTAAAAAACTAAAATACTTCCATATCCTGTCGAATAATTTTTTTTCCTTGTTACCAAGTTAATTCGTATTTCACAGTCAGGATCGCATTGTAGCAATAAAAATAAAGAATGGTACAGAACCTCCCAACAGGAAACATTTCGTTCCATGTTCAGTTTCCACATCGTCTTGGCCAGTGTGTGTATATACGCACATGAAGTTTATTCCATGAGTAGCGCAAATTGCAATGCCGCCAGTTGTTTATCAGTGCTACACTGGTTATGACTATTTTCATAAGCTAAGACCAAGTTAAGACCAATTCGAGATTTAATTTACATTAGCATAGCTGAACCATGGACGCGACATGACGTCGGCCGACGACCGCGCGTGATGTACACCTCACAAAAATGGTCATGCATGATCATTAGCCCCTTACTTATTACTAACGCCCGCTTTGACAGCTGACCTTGCAGTACTGCAAACTTACTCTCGAGCATTTTCAGTTGCACGATCGGCGCATGTTAGCGCCTGTGTAGACAGCACTCGCACGTTCGTTGTGCATGAGCGGTGGACCGAATGAGGAGCACTGTCGGTATACCATCCGCCAGAGAACCTGCGCTGACCACCCATGCAGTGTTGCCTCACGATTCATTATCTCAAAGAGCGCGAAAATGCGGAAGAACCGGCCGGCAAATCGTTACGGGACTGAAGACGAAGGAGAACTGCAGTTGGAGTGCATCGGCCGTGCAGAGAATTGCTTGTCACGACTTCATCTCGCTCGGCATTGAGAAAAGCGGCTTGAGATTGTGCGGTGCGCAAGAGGAGAAGGTGGTATACACAATAAGAGAGGCAAATAACGTCCGCAGTCGTCCCAGTGCAGCCATTACACTTCACCTCTCTCTGTGCTGTCAGGTACAACTGAGAGGTACAGGTGAGAACCTGTGAACTTTCGTGAGTGACCGCAGTCGGTTCTTCACACGTGAAGCCGCCTTAATCTACTTCCCAATCTCAAGGTGACTTCTCAATCGTAGGATTTCCTCCACAGCAGTGTTACTAGATCTCACGACCAGAGCCTGTTCTTAAGTTATGCGTGGCACAACCTTAGTGCAATAAAAATTGCGAAATGTTTCTGCGCCACGGCCATCCTCGACTTGGGGGCACAAATAAAAACACACACTCCCCAACGCATACAGTGCGTATACACTCTGCGCAGCGGAAGAATGCCTTTTCTTTGTTACCTTTCCCAGATACCCAGAGGTTGTATACGACAGATAAACATCTCCTTTTCTCCGCACCTCTAAAATAAAATTCTCCCGCCTGCAAAGCAGCAAAACTTCCCTTTAAGTGATGTCCATAAGAAGCCAACGACTCCAACCCGCTTCCTCTTCTCATTTATACGGCTCACACGCCATCCTTGAGACACATTCCACGCCAACGCCTGTCCAAAAGCCTCGCTAGCCGTAGCTTCTAAGCAAGCAAATGAAACCAACGAGACCTGCGAAAAACAACAGCTTTGACAGTATGCCAAAAACGACAGCTATAATATGACTCCTCGGTGTCAGCCTGGACTTTATACATTTTTTTGTCATCGACACATAGTAGCCAAGAGACGACGGAATGTGTCCCGCTACACGGCTTGTGGCGTGATGTAGAAACGGCACCGCGTGAAACGAGAGAAGGGGAAAAAATTCGAGGGAGGAAGGAAGGAAGGACGGCTACGGAGGACAACGGTAGCTCGGAGCGCAGCTAAAAACAGCCGCTCATTACCATAGAAATTACTCGCCCGCGGCAGCCGATATTAGCGGCGGGCCAAGCGCGCTTGGAATGACGGAGGAAGGAATATATTATACACAGGCCGACGAAATCTGCTGTAACACGTTAAACGAGAGCTGAGCCAGTGGAGGGTAAGCAGGTATTGAAGAAAAGAAAAATGAACACTAATACACAACGACCAGAAGGTGGCAGCGGATAGGTTATCTATAATGCGGTGTTTTTATGCAAGCAGCGGTCCTAACGTTTACAAAATTAGTCCCCGTGTATACAATTCAATTACAACGACGTTTGTGCCGTGTGCCGGTTGCGAGCGAGAGTAATTGGCGCGTGGCCGTTGATTAGGCTCTTACGCGTAAATTTGCTCTCGAATGGCGGGTAAAAAATGTCCTTTGCTCAATCAGCTCTCTGCAGCCATTCATTGGTTAATAATGTTCTTACAAATGCCACCACCAACGAAATAAAGAAAATTAACGCTCATTTCTTCCGGCTGTCCAACAAAAGAGAAAGAAGAACAACTTTTTTATCTTTTTTTTCCCCTAGTATCTGCCTAAAGCGAAGCGAGCACAGAACGTCGAAGTAAAATAAGCATTGCGAAGACACTGTTTATTTTTAGACCTGTAAGTAAACATAAAAAACTTTCTCTGCTGCCCAATTCTTGGTCGATTACTCTGTGTGGGTATGTGCCATGTGTCACTTGGTAAACAACAGAAATCTCAGCTGGGGCCGGAAATTGCACTTGGCATAGCTAGACTCCTTGCTCATTCATAGCAAGATAGGCATTTAATGTTTTGTGTGCGCGTGCGTGTGTGCGTGCGTGCGTGCGCGTGCGGGTGTGATTTTTTTTTTTTGTTTCGTTTCTACAGGTAGACATGTGTTGGAGATTACTCGATCAGTGTATTCGACTAAGCCTTATCAATAACACATTGTGTTCTGCAGACTGGACGCTGACATCGCTTGTTGTCTTTTTTTTTCTTCTCCCTTTTTTTATACTTTTTCAATGCATTTTGGGACACAGTGCGCTGCCATTGCATTCGGGCGGAAATACTCATTGCCTCACATGAACAACCCTGGCATACCGACCTCGAACACCTTGCATTCGAATATTCAGATTCTCAGGTAACATGGGATAAAAATGAAGAAAGGGAAGGCGTGGAAAGCTTGATTACAAAAGAGTGGGCATAGTCGTGGCCACACCCAATGCAGGCGAGAGCTACCACAGCAGGCATGTACGACTGTGGGACTGGAGACTCGTTGGAGGAAAATAAAACGTTGCGAGGCGCGAGCGCAAAACAAAAACCAAGACTGTCTCCGTGCGCAGTCTTGGACACAGTCCACCTGATCCGCGATGCATTCAAGGACACGAAGTAAAGGGCGGCAGCAGCGGAGACAGAACTCGTAGTCGCCAGTGCTTTGCAATCGGACCACGTTATGCAAATTGGGTGGCGTAGCTGAGACCGTCCAGAACGGAACGCTGGACGCCACATAGTGCCGGACGCCGTGTGCCATAGACCGCAACACTTTTTCTTGCGTTGGAGGCTGCTCTGCATTGTATCTTATCTTCGCAAGGGCATCCACCTCCGCACTTTGTGCAGCGACGAGAGAGGTTCGAGTGTATAGGCTGTGTCGATATTCAAATTCGAGATTTCAGGTAACGCCTGTGGTCGTGTAAGACGCAATCGGAGCTCGTATCTTGACGCTATGCTGACTGTTTACACGTGCGAAATGATAGCATCCAACGTTTACGCCACTCCTCCTTTTAGCCAAGTACATGCTGTGGCGTCGGAAGAATAATTGGGCCGTCAAATGTCTGCGCCCGCCCGGAGAACGTTATAGATAGCGCTGTCTCCGACTTTTAAATCTGATGTAGGTTTAGACATTGTTCGGCGAAAGCACTTAAGCACACTGAGTGCGCAGTTTATCGCTGCTGGAAGGTTTGGATCGAGTTTCGCTTGTTCTTCGACAGCGACCAAAAGTAATTCTGCTCGAGCACCAACCGCATGACGTAAGTGGCGTACCTATATGAGCTTAACTAGTGACATATCTAGGGACTTAAGCCCTATAGCCTCCGGACACGACCAGCTGCGCTCCGCCTGCACAACTGTTCTCGACGTTTGTAATTCTGAAGAAGAACGCGTTCTGAGGGCGTTGGGAGTGCGGAGTTTATTTGATTATTTGACATGGAATATACCTGACTTTCACATACGCTCGTTGCTTTGGCTTGTCGCGAATCATAAAGTTTCATGCCAGCTTGTCAGCTTATCCTGTCGTCCCCACTCATAATAAAATACATTTCTTGTACTACTAAATGTAGAAAAGGGAAGTTTAGCCAAATTGATGATCAGTCGATGTTCTCGAATGCTTGGTTAACGATAGGAAGGAAACAATAGGCGGGGGAGAACAACTGAAACAGGGTGTATGCACTGCTGTGCCCCAGTGTGAACTACTTCCCGCTTTCGTAACCGTGCACGTGTGCAAAGCAGTGTGCATTAGTGACATGACAGATCACGTAACCGACGCAGTGGCGGCGGTCGACCTTCGCGAACCACACGCGGTGAGGGCGACAAGCTCATTTCGGAGCCGTGTTTCTTTTAATAGCCGCCGCAATCGGTTCGGGAACTGTTTCTTTATTTTCTCACTTCCCGCCGGCAGCGACTGGCTCGGAGGCTGTAACCGAGCGCCTGCGCACGACGGTGTTGCCCCGGAGGCAAGGAGCGGGAAAGCGGCGCTGGGGGTTCGGCGCAGCAGCGGTCGACGGCCTTGCACGCGCAAAGGCTTCGGTCGACCTTGCGGGGCCGTTTCCGCCGCCGGCGAGTGAGCGTCCTGGCGTTGCAATGCGCGGCTCCTTCACCCAGCTACCAAGCCGTCCGGAACCCGCAGACGCTGTATGAGTTACGCTCACGAGCACGCCACACTGCCAGTGGGCAAACTTGGGTGCTGCTGCGTTGAGCAGAGAAGCCTCCTTACAGGCGAACATGCTCAGATGTTACCCCGTAACAAATGACGTTAAGTTAATGAAGCTTTACGTTAAAAGATAGGAAGCGTGCAGAGTGGGTCAGAGAAATAATTCAAGTTGCTGACATTCTAGTGGAAATTAAGAAGAAATGGGCATGGGCAGAACATGTAGTTCGAAGAGAGGATAACCGATCGTCTCTGAGTAACCAATTGGATTAAGGGGAGGCAATCATAACAGGGGGCGGCAGAAAACTAGGTGGGTGGATGAGATTAAAAAATTCGCAGGGGCCAAGTGGATGCAGCTAGCACAGAACCGGGTTAAGTGGAGAAATATGGGAGAGGCCTTTGCCCTGCAGTGGGTATAGTCAGGCTGATGATGATGATGAACAAATGACGAGAAATGCACACTAGCGGCCTACTTTGAAGCTGAAAAGCAAACCCGTCGTAAGTTTTGCTACATGAAAAGCATTACCTTAAAAACCTTGGACATCTAACAGGAAACGAGAAAGTTATTTTTTTTTTTTCGAGAACTCAATAATGAAGAACCATGTGGACAATTAACTAGCCCAATAGCCTGAAGATGTGCATTACTTCGAAAGAGCCACGTTCGTGGCAATAACATTCAGGATTTAGGATCGGTTGATCACCAGCTTTGAGCGGCATTCCGATTTCAAGTTTTACAAGTTCTGAAAGTTGCGCTAATTGTTGGCGAAATTACTATCTTGAAGCACGCAGTGAAACAGAGGCACAGCTGGGATTCGGACATCACTCAACAAGAGCCCCTATCTTGGAGCCTTCATCGGTTCTGGACTAACGTCAAAGACATTCGTTAAGAAACGTTTTTAGGGAGACCTTATGTCTCTAAGGATCGTCGCACGAGTAACCATCAATACAAGTTTTGCTTCTGCATATTTATAACCGTCGCACTCATAACACGGAGGAAACTACTTATATGGCGGCGGTAGAACAGTGCTGCTTGTCTGTGGAAGGAAAGAAGCTTCCACCCTACTGCACAGAACAGAAAGCGTGTAGCGCGCACATCGTAAGATGCGCGAAGTCCCACGGTCGCGGCGGAGGGCGCCCGCTTCTGAGAGGGGGTGCTGCTGTCGCAAGGAGTCAAGCGTGGCCGCCGGCGCGTGCGGCGAAGGATGCGGCTCAGCTGACCGGAGCGACGCCGTTTTCTGCTCACTGGGAATTGTGACCGTGGCAGGCACGCTGAGGCGCTGCGGACGCGATACGAGCCAGCCTGGTGAAAACGAGGAGAGCGTTTTTCGACACGCGGTGCGCACACACGCATAAAAGAAGTGGCAATTGCGAGGCTAATCATCAACCACTTGTCCAAGGTAAAAAAATAGAAACGAGGAAAAGGAAAATATTCACTTTTATTAAACGCAGAATAGCGGCGCGCATCTTCATTCTGGCTCTGCGTTTGTTTATACTGTGTGTAGAGAATCTATCGAAGTTATTGCAATTAAGGACGAATCATGGCAAAATTTAACTCGAGTGATCCATCGAATTTACAGGACAGGGCAATGTCCCGGAAGAGACATTGTCAAAAATGAGCAAATCAGTCGATTATGCGCTAGATACGAGGAGATTTGCTGTCGATCTGTATTAAATAAGAAACTTGGGGTCAGAGGACTACCGTTGCCGCTGATAGAGCTAGAACCTGCGTATCACTACAATCACGCATACACAATCAAGAGACATAACGGAAGACCTTTGAAACAATGAAGGCGTACTGCTTGCCAAGACAATCAGACTTCTCACGCAACCACCAGCGACAGGAAGGGCGCGACATCGGGCTCCCTTCGTAGTGGGACTGTTGAGGCGTTTCCGCGCCCGAAAAGCCTTCGCTGCGAGTGTGGCTCTATCGGTCGGCTCTCTTACCATTCGATGAAGGAAATACAAACGCAACAAAAGATGAGCCAAGTTTCGCGAGAGAAAGAGAGAGAAGGACAGAGAGTTGAGAGAAAGAAACCGCATTGTTTCCCTGACTAACGACCTCCGGATCATTTGGCAGGCCTCCAAAGGTCGACACAGCCGCAACGTACCACGTCCGCGTCCTTTGCCCCCCTTCCCAAGCAAGTCAACCTACGACGCACACCAGCAGAGAGAAAGAAAGAAAGAAAGAAAGAAAGAAAGAAAGAAAGAAAGAAAGAAAGAAAGAAAGAAAGAAAGAAAGGAAGAAAGAAAGAAAGAAGCTGCCAAAAGGAAATTGAATGGCCGGCATAATTCCTAGGTGCCTAATGTATGTTCGCAGCTCCGGCAGGCATTTAGAGCAGCTGGATGATGCTCCGCGCAACACAAGGAGCGAAGACGAGGGAGGCCAACCGGGCGTTAGGTGTTATGGGGCGTTAATATTCTGTGCTAATCTCAAGCGTCGTTCGCCTTCGCCGCTGCTGGAATGGATGTTCCTCGTCGCACACCAGCTATTCCGCGGAGAACGGTGGCACGCCAGGGTTGTCCAGCGATGTAAGAGAGAGCGCGTTTTCACGGCTGTTCAGTTTTAGTGCTTCGCCAGAGACGATCTTTTTTCTGTCCGGTTGGACTGCGGCCAGATATGGCGCTTTAGAGACGAGAGCGTGCGTTGTCTGCAACTGGGGGTGCGACGCGAAGATGGGTTAATTCGGTCCCGTAATGAGGTGTAAGCTTACGTCTACACTACTTCGTGCCTCATTTCCATTCTGGTAAATTTCGGAGATTTGAAGTAAGCGCTATCAGCGCTCGCTCGTACTCTTTTTTCACACGACCGAAGAAGAGGAAGGGTGCCTATTTACTGTGGGGTGGTGGCCAAGAGCCTTCACTCGATGCTCGAAGGAACTGACCGACCACTACGAGGACGCCAACTTCTGTTAATAATCTGCGCTCGGAGCACGAATGACTCAAGAGACCATGTGAAGAAAGAAGTGACAAGCTATTCAGTCTTAATGCCGTCGTTAAAAGCGTCGTCGGGTGCCAGCGTTGGCGGTATACTAACGGCTGCCAGAAAACATGGGCCCTTACACGCATATTCCCTGCGCATTTTGTTTGCTGTCTTTCAGTCTATGCCATCAGCTGACTCGTTCGTAGTCGTTTCCTTTTTTTTTTTTTTTTCACTTTCAGAAAGCAGCACACATCAAAAACGTTTATGGAGTGCACACTAAACTCTCATTAAAGCACCGCATCCCACCACGACAAAAAGAAAAAGGATTGCATTTGCTGTCACAAACACACGAGCAATAATGATCTACAGAGCCGAAGGTAAGATTTCACGGCAAATCTAATTAAGCACGAAGGCATCGGCTTTCGAAGGGTATATGGCCGAAGCGATTACATAATACTCGTTGGCGCGTTGCAATCGTATTCAGTAGGCGTCGTAATTTTCTTCGAGTCCCTCGCAGAGCCGATGTGGCAGTTAGCAGCGAATATGGAGCGTCAAGGTCGACCTTGCGTGTCAGGTTTCGTTTCGATGTATATACATGGGACAGCCTCGCGCGCAACCGCCCAGAAAATATGGCGGTAATAATTTCCCCCATCCATGTTGAGTGACCAGATAGAGCCGAGCGGTCCGCGTGTATCTAAAATCCTTTTTTTTTTTCCTTCCCGTTTCTGCCGTACCCACCTAATGGATGTGACGATCATCACTCACAGAAACCTCAATACTCTCAGCGAATAATGGCTACGCCCGTGTTCATTGTCCGCAGGGCCGATTAGCGGCCAAGAGGTGAGAAAGCAACCGACGAAGCGTGACTCATTAACTCTGGCAGAGGCGGCCAGCATGCGGTGCAGTCAGGTCTCCCATACACATTAGGACCACCAATACATCACACTCTTCACGGGTGTCGCTGAAGAAACGGGCGATGGAGACGAAAACTGTGATCGATCGCAGATCACCCGCAGGAACGCGCACCCTCTAGAAGGATGGCGGCTATGAGGCGAATCACAGGACAGAAAAGGGAAGAAAGGTAAGGCGGTCGGAATTCCTGCCAACTACTTTCGCTAACAGGGCATGCCCACCTGCAGTACAGTCGATGGACGTATGGGCGACACAGGAGCATGACACTGCATTAGATGTTTCTGATAAGGGGCGCATAGCACTAAAGGAAGAAGGTTGGTTGGTTTTCGGGGTTTAACGTCCCAAGTCGACTCAGATTGTGAGAGACACCGCAGTGAAGGACTCCAGAAATTTCGACCACCTGGGGTTCTTTAACGCGCACTGACATCGCATAACACACGGGCGCCTTGCTTTTCGCCGCCATCGAAAAGCGGCCGCCGAAGCCGGGATTCGATCCCGCATCCTTGGGCACAGTAGGAAAGCGCCCTACTCACTGCGCCACCCCGGCGGGGTAAAACGGACTCCGGAGCGGAAAAGAGGATGTTGTTAAGAGGTCTAACACCGTCAAAGAAGATGTAGATGATGGCCTGGCGGCTACAACTACGTAAACATCCCGAATAGTCCTTAACCAGATCAATCAAGCGTACTCACGATGGTAAATCACTTTCCACCAAAACACTCCGGTGTCCGCTTTCCCACCAGGCTCCAAGGCCTTGAGCAAAGCCCGCACTTTTACGGCTACCTGGTTGATTGACTCTCTCTCTCTCTCTCCCCTATCATCGATTCACGCCGTACGGGGAAATATATTACAGACACTACCGCTTGCGCTTAAATATTTACATAGGGTCTCTAAACGCCCCACAATATCGATGATCACCGTGATTAGCACGGGCCCCGCGTGGTACTAATGTGGTCATGGTGACGGTCATAGACCAAGCACGTCAAAGCATTCACGTTCCGCGTTTGAACGCTGTTTTGCAAAAGAGCTGTAGCCTCTGAAGACTGGCTCAGTATACATGATCAATGCTGACGCCAGGGCACCAGCCGTCTGAATCCCCGCCGCTGCATTTTAGCAACAGGCATGGCGGAGAAGCGGAAAGTAGATCGCTCTTGTGACAAAAGAAAGAAAATAATCGCACATTCAAGCGCTGCGATTGTAATCTCCCACCGCACGTACGGGTGTAGACCAATCGCCTCTCTGGAGTAATAAAATCGGAGAAAAGGGAGGAGAAAATGAGGCAAACAAAGAACTATCTCCTTGTTGCATCACCCAATAGCTACGTTCTTCAAGTAGATAAGTGTTGCGCGCTGCACGCGAGATGTCGCCAGAGGAGAGGCAGCAGCGGAGAAAACGTTGGGCACGCACTGCCTCTGCTATCTTGTCATCTGGCATCCTCTGCGGCATAAAAGGCCGCAAAGCGCGCTCAAAGCTAAAAGAGACATCCCCCTCCCCCCTCCCTCTTTTTATTTTTATTTATTTATTATTTTTTTTTTTTACCGCGTGCACGCGCCGATTTTTGAAAGCGTCCCAAGATGCTGACGGAAATTCGCCCGAGCACACAGCAACAGCGCAAGAGAACAAAGCTCTCGAAAGCAAAACAAACGAGACGAGCAAGGTTGCGCCGCAGGCGCGCGCTAAGAGGACGACTAAGTTTCCGCAGTTGCTGCTGCCACACGTTGCGCAGCACTCCGCCAGCAGCCAAGCCAAGACGGTGTACGCTGCGGCTATGCGTGCCACTCAGCCGTACGCGCTGCTTGTCACCTTAAATCTCTCCGTCGATACATATCTGGCTGCGACTACCAACACGTTAAATATAGCCTGCGTCTCCGCGCTACGAGCAGGCCTGTGTGTAGCGAATGCACAGCCGAGCCAGAAAAAGGCCCGGTCGTGGCCATATAATACCTGCCGGATATGCAAGGCAGCCCGAAGGACGCCAGCAGATCAGCCCACCTTACACGCGGCTGGTCAAGGTATCCCTCCACCCCCTCCGTCCTCAGGCGATGTCCTTTTCCGGGTTCCCGTGCACCGACTCTTATACGGGCACTGCGCAAGCAAATGATCACTCACGCGGCAGACAAAGGTCGCCTGTTTGCGGATCAAATAAGACGTTATCGGGAGTTCTGACGCAACTTGTGTCAAGACTGCAGTGGAGGGAACGAAGCATTTTGTAACGCTCAAGAAAGGGTGCTCATTAAAGGGACAGTGCCAGCCTAGAGAATAAATCGTTGTTCCCTGAAGCTATACGATGTCGACCACAAACGCTGCTGCATGTGCACTTGCGTTTTCGACGATCCGACGATTAGGAAGGGCACTGGTGTATGCCTTATACTAAGGCAAAGAGGCGCAAAAATTGTGTACGCACGCTAATGCCTGATGGTGTGTAGATTAATGCGTGGCGGATGAAATGAAGTGCACTCTTCGTGGTGCAGACCGAGGCTGTGCGAATATGCGGAAGGAGGAGGATGAGTAGAAGGAGGGAGAGGAATGGAAAATTTTTTGTCGCGTTTATCCCTTTCTTCCTGAATGAAACCATCTGTCCGCGGTCCCTTGTGATATACTGCAGGCCCGCTAGAGCAGCTGTCGCTGGCGTTGCGAATTGGTGGTGGTGAAAAGGGCGCATCAGAAAGATAAAATGAAAGTGCAAAGGCACGTAATTTATTCGTGCCAATAGTCGCCTCTTCTTACGTGATTCCTCTCTTCAACATTTTTTTTCGAACGTCACGACTCACAACACGCAAGGCTGTGCAACGATTACACATAAAAGGACCTTTAAAGAGTAAGCGCAGAGAGCGTTTTCTGGTCCACGTTTCGCGTAACTATGTACCATGGCTCATGATGTATTCATATAGTTAAAATAACCAGCATGTTTTGTTTGTAATAGTTTGCAAGAGATGGCGCCACTAGTGCTGCCGCTTACATTGGTTGCATCGATGCATTTCGCGTAACTATGTACTATGGCTCATGATGTATTCATATAGTTAAAATAACCAGCATGTTTTGTTTGTTATAGTTTGCAAGAGATGGCGCCACTAGTGCTGCCGCTTACATTGGTTGCATCGATGCATTTCGTTTTTTCACTCCTTTGCCGAGTAGTGCTACAGTCCAAAACTGATCAGCTCATTTTCGATATGAAGCCTTAATATACGAGCGCATACGCCTGAGCCAGTCTCCGCACACCTATGTACTTCTGTGCAGGACGGCCTTGAAGGCGTCCTCGGCTACAGAGATAGGGAGCACAGTGTGCGCTTTCACGCACGCATATACTGTGCGGCAGAACGGCATCAATCTCGCCGGACCCCCCCTGGGGGGGTGCCTCCGTCCCTTTTCGATTACTGGGCATTACATAAGAGAGCGGTGCCGAGAACGACGCCAGGCAGAAACAGCGGCCTTTAGAAGGCGAAGCCTGAATTGCACTCGCACGCACGCACGAAGGATCCTGTTGCGCGTGAAGGTCCCGCCAAGTAGCCGCCTTTGCCGCAGCCGAAGCGAGGTACGTCTGTGGCACCCCGCCGCGGCGAGAGAGCACGCGGTCTCAACTGTGGCCTGTCAGAAAGAACGGAAGTGCCTTTTTGGCGCGTATTGAACCAGTGCGAAGCTTATAGCCTAATCTGTGGAGTCGTGAAAAGGCTACGAGGCGTCACATCACCCCGCCTCTGCAGTCAGCGAATCACTCGGTTTTCCTACGGCGCTAGCGTTAAAACGCCGTTGGACGCTTCCCTGTTCAGCGGCCGAACCAGTAAAGGCGTTCTTTTCGTTGTTATTCCTGTACCTTTTCATACCACCTCCCGGTTGGCCGTTGTTCAAATCTCGGTGTAATTAGCCATTTTTCCTGTCATATGTCGTTTTCCTTTTTTTATATATATATAGGGCCAGCTGAATTGGCAATCTCGAACAGCGCAAACGTTTCAGTTTCCGGACGGTGACTCGTACGCAGAAAAAAATAAAAACGTATGTACCGGTAGAAGGTTTCCTGTTGATAGAGCAAGAGTATCCCCGCGTACACTCCCCTCGCTTCTAATTTGGCAGACTGGCCCATCTTGTTGGTGGGACGCCTTTGCAGGAAAGGCGTCGACTCTAAGCGACTGGCTTATACGAACGGGTCACATCACGCGCGAATAGATGGCTTTTCTTCCTCAACGAGCCAGGTATTAAGATCCCTTGAGGTAGCGCTTGGGATGAGAGTGATACGAGCGTTCAACGTCACTTGGAAGCAAATCATTGCGTGATCTAGAGACCGAACACCCGCGGTACAAAAAGACAAATATAGCATGTAGTTTCGGTATTCCAGACATAATGTAATCAATAACTACCCCAGGGATTTCCAGTCAGTATTATTTCCTTTTGATTTGAAACTTTGTTCAGGGAAAATTCGTTAACGAAGCCGTCTTGGCGTTAAAACTGAAACATTGCCGAGAGAACGAGGTATCTTTGTTGTGTGGCGCTTGTGCACAGCACGCCGCGGAGGCCCAGATGCTATTTAAGTGAGAATATATGTGCAAGTAGACGCCGTAAACAGCCCGGAAATATTCGTTCGTGACAGCGTGAGAAACATGTCGCAGAATGGGGATGAACCATGTAAACCGACGCGCCCATTCACCCTACGCCACTTCACCATTCTATAACAAGAGGAAAGCGGATGTCAAATTTAACAACGCCCCTGGCCCGCCTCATTCACCGCGACGCTGGCTTCCGTCTTCATTGCTGGTCATGACAAGTCGCGGCAGGAAGCTGCCAAGTGCCAAGAAAGAGTGGCACTCCACGGCACGCGCCGAGTTGCCGATGGTACTTCGTGACAAACTGACGGGCACGTCGCGAGTCGTCGGTCTCCACGAGGGCGCAAAGAGCGGGAGACGATTGCGAAAAACCACCTCAACACACACGCACACAAGCGAGCTTCGGCATCCTGGGCCGCTTGCCGGCGACCTTGTCTTCGCACGGGTGTCGCTTGCTGGCCACTAGGCGCCGATATTCAGCTGCCTCCTAAGAACGGTGCAGCGCCAGAGTGGTACGCTTTTCCACAACTCACGACACACGTTGCCTTTAGCTTGCTGTACAACCTCCCTTCGACTGTTCTCAGTTCTTCTAGCGCGTGTGATCTCGGGTAACTGTGGCGGGACTCTGTAAGCGACCTACATTTCAAAACACACAGTTGCTTAAATGTGCGGAAGCGCTGTTGCCATACTAGACCCCCGCGTAAGGAAGTGCAGTTCCTTCACATGTGTGCAAGTCCAATGAGCAACAGACGCTCAAACCCTTCATAAAAAAAGCACTCTAAGGACGTCTAAGCTAATCAGAGGGATTGTCTCACTTAACAAGGACGGTTCGTTTTTGGCTATCACCCGAACCGTTGTTTCTTTCCTTCTCTTCGTCGACGCGCAGGCGGCGATTGATTGGGAACCGCTTCCACGCCCAAACGGTTTTCCCGCGTCTTCGGCCTCTGGTTACCTAACGACGCCATCACTTGCCTCTGCACCGCTGCACAGCATTAGAGAGACGGAGCGCCGAGCAGCGTAGGCGAGCTCTCCGACACGGAGCAGCGGCAGTGCGCCTCTCGCTGCGACGCATGCCAACAACGGAGGGACTCTCTCGTCATTAGGAGTCGCTAAAGAGGCTGGTGAGAGCGCCATCGCCCCGCGCTCTTCCGACTTGGCCGTCGCTCCAATGGCCTCCTCGCAAGACAAATAAGCGCTTATGCTGGTACGAGCAGCCACCGCCACGGCGTTGTTCTCGATAGTTATTTTCTTTTCCTTCTCTCTATGCCCCCGCGTACCTCTTCGTTATTTCGTCATTTCCGCCATCGATCGTGTCTCGTGTCAAGTGTGTTGTGCGTTAACGGTGACCGTTACCTACGCGCGTCTCGTAACCAGGAAGGCCCTGAACGGAGAGAATTTCCGGCGCTGATAAGTGGGCTATGATTAAGGCGACGGACTCGAGGCGTGCGCGTTACGTTACGTAGGAGGGGAAGACAAGGACACGAAGTAGGGAGGATTTACGTAGCTGAATGTGAGTGAACTTCGCAAGGCGATACAGTAGCGACAAAAAGTGAGCGTGCCAAGACGACGAGGGGAGGCTTTCTTCCCTCTATGTCTCTACATTTCACGTTGAGAATAACAGGTTAACAGCTGAGCTTAATTTAAAGGTGTTTGTTTAGCTGAACAGAATAGAAGACAATTTATGAAGAACTGAACGTACAACTTTGTTTGTAAGACGACTTAAATTCCACCACTATCCACGGCCTGACCTTCGGTAATATATACCGTGAAATACGAAGGCATGGCGGAAGAAACCAAGTTTGTACCAAAGTACTAAATATAAGAACACAGCCGTTAGTATCTGAGTTTAAAATAAGATCGCTAACCACTGCGTATGAACCATACTAACACAGATTCCAAATCTATCTGATTGTCACGGTTATTCTAGATAAGCAAATATAGGGTTGCACCCTACGTCATGACTGAACACAGTGAACTTTTAACCCCTCTGCCAGCCCACCGGTTAGTCCAACGGGGTTTACCAGCGCGCTTCTCAACCCTTACAGGCACAAAAAGAAAAAGAAAAGAAAGAGACGCGCAAAGGAGACGGAGTGGGCAGAACAGCATACAGAGCGTCAGCAAAGAGCGGGCCTGAGCGATGAGTTCAGCGAAAGTGTCAGCCAGCGAGAACTGAAAACTATAAAAGAGTTCGCGAGCAAAAACGAGCTGACACTCGGGTGGCCTTAGGGGGACCGCTGTTCACAAAGGAGGCGGTTTTCACCGCTTCACTCGCTTGCTGAGGAAATCCACACCCTCCTCTCCTCCTTCTCAGGTGACAACAAAGAGGTACAGAAGGCTCCACGCCCTCCGGGACGCCGAGAAGCGACACCAACAAGCGCCGAGCGGATTGCCTGCGGCGTTCCGAAGCGAAGGTGGGGAGCGCCCGCTTTGTCGCGCGTGTCACGGCCACGACGGAAGAGAGCGCACCTCACATCCTCGCTGACCCCGGCGTGGTGTCCACAGGTTCTCTAAGGAGAGGGGCTTTACTCTAAGGAGGGAGCAAACGGCCTAATGTTACCCGCAAAGCTCGGTACGAGTCACGGTGTACGTCTGTGGTCCACAGTACAATGAAAGATGGCCCTACACAGCCGCAAGGCCGACCCACTGGATGCTTGAAGACGAAAACACGCGCTCCATGCAGATTCTGCCCCCCCCCCCCTTTCTTTTTCGTTTTCTTTTTAGTTCCACACAATCACCTCTTCCGTGTACAAAATGCTTCACCTCGTTATCTTTCTCTCTATATTTATGCAAACTTTCTTACTTTTATTTCAGTGGAGGGTCGCAAACCAGGTGGTGGGCGCAGCCTTCTCACGTTCCTCTTCTCTGTCCGAAACGGCAGCAGTCGTTTGCTGATTTTTCAAATGAATATTTTCTTCGCGATGCTACGAACCTGTGTGTTTACTCTGCAAGAGCGGTTTCTTGTGGCGCACCACGTCCTGCCGTGGTTTTCGGTTTTTCTACGCATGCGCAGAGCGATATTACCGGTGTAACGGCGGCTGAGCAGGGCGAGCAACGGTAGGAGCTACCAAAAAAACGCTGTAATCGGCGCTCGTCCCGCCGGCGGCACGAGCCGCCCCTGACCGCCATCGTCCGCCGAGTGAGTAGCCAGCGGAAGAGTTGCTGGTGGCGGTGGTGGCGTTGCCGCCGCTAGCAACGCCACGAGGAGCCAAGGTTAAGTGCCGGGCGGCCCGGAAACACGCCCTAGAAAAGGATGGCGGGTGGCCTAGAGAGGGGAGAGACACCCACAGGCGCTCTTCGCCGTTTCCACTTCGGGCGTTATGTGAGCGGAGCCCCCGCCGTTGCCCGACCCCATATCACTGTCCGTCATCGGACGAGGCGCCGCTGCCTTCGCCTTTTGTGACGAACGAGTAGGCGTCGTGGCGAAGCCACTTTTCTCGGCGCCACGCGGTACGTGTGTTTGGGCTACTGTGGCGCAACAGGTATTGCCGTGGACCGAAGATGGGTGCGTCTTGCGGTAGCCGCGTCGCTTTGCATAAATAAACTGCGTTGATCTCGTGTTTAGAAACCGACGCGCAAATAGCGCGTAGGAAGAGGCTCACACTGCAGCGCACCTATATAAATATATATGTATTTCTCAGCCCGATTTCCCATCATTTAGCCCCGCTCAAAACTCTCGTTAATGCTGCACCACTGGATGAGGATATACGACTGTTTTTCTTTGAGACGATACATGAATAAAGTTATCTGTGAAGTACAGGACAAAGAGTAGAAGCAGATATGTAGATACGATTGCCATGTACTTGCGCACTCCTCTCGGTGCCGTGTTTTCATTACGCATCTGGCTTGCAGGCCCGACGAAGAACGAAATCATTCCCTTACAGGCGTCTTCCGAGCAACGATTACCGAGATATTGCTCTCTCAAAACCTCATCGATCTGTTATTTCTCGCCGCTGAAATTATCATAACTAGTCCGGTCGCACCTTTTACGCATTTGCCTCGAACTTAGGCGTTTTTTTGTCGAATACGCATCTTCCACGGCAAGGACCTGACTTGAAATAGCGGTGCTGGTTTGTTTTATCAGCGACGCCTAAGAAATTCGAACAAGAATATCCCAGCTACCTCTGCAGAAAACCAGCAAAGCACGAGCACACCTTCTGTGGAAGCAAGGATGCCCAAGGCATGCACCACGCATGCGGCTTCTTTCGCGCATCTCGCATACGCGCGCGTGATTGCGCATGCCGGCGCGTACGTCCGCAGCTGACTGAATACGAATATCAGTGCCCCGCCCGGATTTCAGGGCCGATTACCAAGTGTGTGCGTGCGGGGCCCCGTGTGCCTCCGGTCGGTCGGTCGCTCCGTCGCGGTAAATTCCCAACTGGTGAATCCCGTGGCGAGACTAAAATGATGCAGTTGCGCTAACCGAAGTGCAAAAAAGGGTAACAAACCGTGGCCTTGTATTCGCACGGTTGGGAGCCTCTGCTGAGCAACTGCACACCAACGTATGATATAACGTTTGTATTGAACTATTACGGGAAACACACTATACTCCTCTTACCTTTACCGCGTATGCTTTACACATTACGGCCGCATGCGTCGCTGCACCAGAGACTGCTGCTGTTACTACTACTACTACTACTACTACTACTACTACTACTACTACTACTACTACTACTACTACTACTACTACTACTACTACTACTACTTCGACTACTACTACTACTACTACTAAACATTCCATATGCTGTGCGTCAATGCACGTTAATGAACCCCGAGAGGACGAAATTTCCGGATCCTTCTATTACGGTGTCCCTAATATATCCTGAGTCACTCTGAGAGGTTAAACGCTGCATATAAAACCCAAAGTTATCTCTCTCACCACACACACACACACACACACACACACACACACACACACACACACACACACACACACACACACACACACACACACACACACACACACACACACACACACACACACACACACACACACACACACACACACACACACACACACACACACACACACACACACACACTGTGGTAAACCGTAGTCCGAGCCCTCATACACACAGGTCAGGCAGATTGCGCGCGCAACACCCGTGTAACCGAGCAGTCCGAATTGCCTGCAGCTTCTTCTTGACGGTGGGGTAGCTGCGCGCATTTTTCTCCGGGGAGAAAGGATATGACACGAGAGAGGGGAGACAGAGAATGAAGGGAGAGCAAAAAAAAAAAAGTAAATAAACGGAAAGGCTTGCGGCGCGCGTGATTCTCCGCTTGTTACGAATTCAACGCGACGAGCAGAGTCCGACTGCCAACGAGACGGCTGCTTCTGTCGCTAGTCGGGTGCTGCGCTGCGTCGCGCTGCGTCGCGCTGGGTACTAAGCGTGGTCGCTCTTCTCGCACTCAGGGACGGCGCTGTTGTCCGCAGGCGTCACAGTGCAAGCAGTCGCCTGGAGCAGCAGAGGCAGCAGCGTGGCCTCACGAGAGATTGGCATCGCGACTTTGATGCTGTGTATGCAAGAAGAGCGAACCTTGTCCAGCTAGAGGAAGTTTTTCTGTCCCTGTCTTTTCTTTGTCCTTTTTTGCACAAGAAGAAAAGCAAAGCGAAGAAAGCGCGAGGATGCTGTGATCGTGGCGCCGGCGAAGAATGCTCCGGCAGTCGAACAGCTTCGGTTACGGAGACCATGGAAAAGGAAAAAAAAAAAAAAAACAAGAAAGAAATATGGACAAGGGATATGAACAGCCGGTCACCTTACATGGCGCGCTTCTTTCCAATTTGAGCTGTAGCGTGTTTTGCTCTATTTCTATGGGCCAGGACGCAATGAGTTGTGAACGACTGTCTTGCTTTTTAACGTGGTGGAGTTGAAGGCCCTACCTACCCTCTAGAAAAGACAGCGTCGAAGTTGTGAGCGAAAAATCATGACATGGCTCCGCCAGGTGGTAACAGCTGACATCGCCGGACCCTGATTGATCATAAGGTCGCCTCATGCCACGCGAACACATGACATGACCGATTTGGGAAGAGCTGCCAACTCGGGCCTCTCCTTTCAGGTCGGAAGGTGAGATCGAAATGCAGCCTTCTAAGGCCCTTGCATTCGAATGAGATATTTTAACCCTAGCCCGCACTGGCACGTTCATACGACTTGCTTAAAGCGGGCTTCATACACGGGTCGAGTCGCGCTTCACATAACACTGTATGCTAAAGAATAATACTCAGCGGGTGAGTACCAAAGGCTATGTACGCGATTAAGCCTCAAGTAGAATTGGCAATCGAAAGCCATTAACGCGACTGCGTCGTATACTTAAAGGTTGAGCTTAACGTCACCCTCCCCCCCCCCCCCCCCCTGATTTTTTTCTCGCACTTTCATTTTAATTTGAACTTAATATTTGGAAGTTCCATATATTAAAGTGCTTATTTTAGAAAAAAGAAATGAGGCCCAGAAGAAACACGATATTACGAATACTGCGTGTTTCTTCTCGTCCCTTTTTTTTTTTTTTTTTCGTGTTGTGAACGCCTTACCAGTTGGATCGGTGCCAACTGCCCCAAAGATAGTGTTGCTGCAAAGAAAGGCTAACGACTCTTTTCGGCGTGCAAGTTAGGTTTTAACTGATGGGGAGAGAATGCATGAACTATATACAAACAAGAAACTTAGCCATTGTCTGCAAGCGTTCACAGGGTGTACACAAGGATTCGCCTTCAGTCGAATGACGTAAGGGCACAAACGAAAACAAATGCCACATCGAAGGAGCAAGTGTGCGTGTGAATTGCAAAGCTGTAGGATTTTGTAGGTTCTTTATAAGAAAAGCCCAATTAGTGAATGAAATGCAAATCGCAGTGCGGCCGAGACCAGTAGTTTGTGCACTCAGGTAACATTGCTTGTATTAACTGAGCGGTAATAAATAAAATCTATGCGGTCTGCGCATGTTCAAATGCGTGTTAGCAATCGAAGAGTAGGATGTAGAAAAATATAAAAGGTTACCAAAGGACATTTTCTCTACTTTTTTTTTACATTTTTTTACAAAATTTACATTCCTAAGCAATCGAACTGAGAACAGAACCTCTCCTCCCAGTGGTAGTGTATTAGGCACATCAATGATTTTCATTGTAGCTCTGACACACCTGTGTATCCAATGTATTTGCGACGGCCTGTGGTCATTAACATGAATTTTCAAGGAACTGTCCAACTCTCGTCGTCCATAGGTAAAACCACTTACGAAAAAGAATGGGAAAGGAAAGTTAATATCTCTTCTAAATTGCGAATTCTGAAAATTTGGACTGATGCCTGCCCGACCAACGCGTTACTCCCAGCGCCGTAAAGGGGGCTTTGCTGTAGTCACGGCACGCTATGCAACGAAGCATAATTACGCAGTCAGGGGACACCGTTAATGTAGGCAATTTGTCTGGCTTTTATACGACCATGTCAATAAAAATATGTTTATAAACAGGGTCGCAGAAAATAAGGAACGAAGAATTTCTTTCCTTTTAAAACTTCAGTAAGCATCGTTAACCGCCAGAAGGAATCGGTTAAGGCGCGGAGCAATGACACCAAAACGAACGACAACAAGCTCTCCACTGCTTGGAGTTGGAGGAAGGCGCACGTATTTCAAAACATTTTACCTTTTGCCAACTTGATAACTTTCGGTGTGATCCTATGGCTCATATTTGAGGAATACGAGCCCTTTTAATTGTTATCATTTCCTTTTTTTCTTTTTAAACGAACACTGTTCTTTAGAACGAGGCAGGTTATTACGAAATTTTAACTCACTACATCAAAATTCCCGCTGCACGGACTAAGCGTTAACTAACGTTTCTCTCGCGCTTCGCTCGCCCAGTAGCCAAAGCAATAATGCCGGCATAAGATCCCGAGCGCTACCCGTAAACTCCTTTGCACGTCAATTCTAATCCTGTAGAGAAGCGAAGCTGCTCAGACCGCCTTCAAAAGTTGGCAAAGATGCAACCGGGAGCGGAATACCGCGCGTAGCGATGGCACGAATAGGTCACGGGGCAATTGTGATATGTTTTTCAGCGGCATGCGAACTAACTGGCACCCGCGGTGCGACGCGGAGGACATCGAGATCGGGTCGCGTGCGTGGGGACGACTCGTCTCCGCATTCCAATTGCGCTCAAAATAACAAATCAACCACCGCAGCACACACTCGAATCGACGAGCTTTTACGTTCCCTCGTTATCTGATTGCGGGAGAACAAGCAAGTAGGAAAAGAAAAAAAAGAAAACGCAGCAGGTTCGAGCGTCATTGAGAGATGCACCGGGACGGGACGTTTGTAACCCTTAATATCGGTCTACCGCATTCGTTCAAGGGTGCTCTTTTTCTTTTCTCAATTCGTGTTGCCGCAAGGTCAGCAAACGCCGGACCGCAGTGAAGGCACTGCGTCCGTCGGTAACCGCATAACATCTCCATTGGCTTATCAAGCACGACTCAAGTTTCCATGCGTGACCAGATTAGAGCGACGCGCTCGATAAAGAAAAAGAGAAATGCCTAGGCGTAAACAGATCCGGGTTCAAGAAAATGTGCTCGAAAAGCAGGTGAAATTCATAAAAAGGAAAAGCGGAGAAAACGAATAAGAGAAGTCGGCAACCTGAAATCTGATATCGAAACTTGATTTTCAGCGGCGTCAGGGCCGATTCCCCGCAATTGTACGAGCCAGATGTTTGGGTCTGAACAGCGTGAAACATACAGGGAATAAAAAAGCGGCACCTAGCTTTTGTAGCCTAAGAAGTCAATAGCCGCGCCTTTGAAATTACATAACTCCGCTCCCTTCTCATAATATGGCTGTAGGAGATGCGGCTGTTGCCTGCGCAGAAAGTTTCCCGGCCGAGCTTCAGAAATCAGTCGGTAATCGCAGTAATGGTATACATAACTGAGAAACTAGCCAAACATGAATTATTTTTAGTATTTTCTCACAGCTGAGTCCAGCCATGAATATCAAAATCGCCTGAAATAGAAACCGAAACTAACAACAAAAGACAACAGAAATGGAGACACTGGCTAAAGCGGTAGCATAGAAATAAAACACAGCACAAGGCAAACACAAGTCCAACTCAAAATAACAAAACCGAAGAAACAAAATAAAACAGGTACTTACACCTGAGGTACATCTTGGCAGGTGCTTTAGCGTATGGGGCTCACTAGAAGAACAAGTGTCCCCGGCGGTGGATCCCTACAGTCACAAACTGCGTCGTCCAACTCCACGCGACGAAATGCAGATTACCACTGGCGCGAGTCAGGGAAATAATGGTGATGACGGCGTCGGGACACCCAAGAGGATGCGAAGTGAATAGCGACCGACTTGCTGGCCGTGGTCTCCCTTGTAGAGAATCGGTGCCGGTTGTGGTCGGGATGCGCGGGAGAAATGGAGGTGCCGGGTCAGGAGGACCTGTGGTCCGTGTGCTGGCTGTCTTCGGTACCGGCTGTCTTGCTTCTCCGGATTGGAGGCATATATAGCAAGGAGCCACCCGTCCGCGTCTGCTCTTCTCCTCCGACTGTGCCTGGTTCGCCGGTGCGAGTCGGTGTTGTTTAGCGTGTGGCCGCTCTGCTGTGAAAGGGGTCTTTCCAGCCGGAAAGACTGGAGGGCCGGAAGGAAAGGGGCGAGGAGGGAGGTGTGCGCACCACCGGCGCTGTTGGTGAGAGGCAGCCAAGAAGAAGAAGTAGAAAGGAGGAAGAGCTAAGGCGGCAAGAACGCTGGGAGGGAGAGAGCGGTACACTCGCGTAAGCGATAGAAAAGTGGCGTACCTGACCGGTGCCACCGCCACGACCACCTCGGGGGCGAGGAGGCTGTACACGCCGGCAACTCTCTCTCCCCCCCGCATTGCTCTTTTTCTCCCCCCTTTCTTCTATGCGGGCCGTTATCCCGGAGCAGAAAGGAGAAAGCGACTGTTCAGGGTTAAGGTTAGCATGGCACCGGCGACAGAGGCGTGCGGCCCGGCGGGAGAAAGAGAGCGCTCTTGGCTGGCAGCGCGAGCGGGGAGCAGCGTGCGCGGCGGAAGAGCGGACCGCGCGCGCTCTCGGCGGTGCAGCGACTTCGACGGATGCGACTATGATAAGCGCGTCGAGCGGACCGCGCGCGCTCTCGGCGGTGCAGCGACTTCGACGCGCCGTCGGAACACGCTGCCGGCGTATTGAACAAGAGCGGAGAGAATGCAGCACGGGAGTATGCAGTGAGCGTTCGTCCGCGCATATTTTAATTAATCAGAATAATAATAAAAAAAAAAAACTGTGCTCGGTGTTTTGCGGGTGCGCACATATCTCAAGAGAGTCGAAATCAGAGAGAACACTACCACCGGCTGACCACTAGTGACCCTTGCCTGGTTCTCTGTCTATCGGCACATCATCTCTTAGACGACATGCGATGTCACGCTGTAGAGAGTCTTCAGCTGTTGTTCAGGGTACACAGTAACACCGAGAAAAAAAGCGCTTCCTGAGGCATTTCTTCATGCGCTCGTATTTCATCTGAACAATATATTCCAACAAGACTGGCCTGAGCTAGTTGGTGACGACCATACACTGCTGCAGAAATGAGAGTCGGTGTGAGGAAAAAAAGTGATACACAGCAGGCAGTACCAGTCCCAAAGGAGTCGTATTTGCAGATTAGTAAGCGGGTCTTATTGAGGGTGTCATGAATAGCCTGCACATGCTTCAAGTAATATACGAACAGTTGATCAAACTAGGACAATTCCAGCCTACCTAGCGTATTTGCCGGCGCTAAGATTAAGGCAGTTAAGGCACTGAGTCTCGCAGCGCTCACCAGCAATGTGCCAATGCGTCTTTCAGTTGACAAGACCTGTTTATAAGCTTTAGATGCGCTGCAAGTCCGGCAGAGCGAAAGATTAACGGGCATAACTGAAGCATAGTAGTATTGGAGAATGCTTTCCTTGTCCGCGTGACCCTTTTACAATGTCTGCGATCGGCCGAAAAATATTCTTGCCTTTCCTGCTTTACTGTGTCCACTTTTTAATCTTTCCAGTTTTTGCTTTTATTTTACAGCGTTATTCACTGTGATATCGAAAGCCCCCCGGCTTGCAGAGTCGAGCCCGTATATATCGAACTCCGATATTCTAATTAGCGCCTGTATCGAACACACACATTAACTCTTTAAGAACCTTGAGTAATAGCACAGGAGTGTCGAGTTGTATAACGAACTGCGATTTCGCCGGTTACTCGACACATCGAACTGCGCTCCTATTGTCTGAAAGTGATGCTTCTCCTAACCTCTTCATGGTCCCTTTTCGAAGCCGAGTCTAGCTGGATTACGCGGCCTTTGTACACCTGATGTCAGCCAGCGATGGGTTCTAGGGGGGCGGATAGATTTCCTTTACAAAAAAAAAAAAGAAAAAGAGTATAGAAACAACTTTTTTATCTGTTTTTTAGTTGTACTAATATTTTGAGCGCTTTCTTGGTGAAAAATAAATGACGAATGATATAGATAATCTGTGATATAAATATTAACGCTGGTCTTTGTCTTTCTTTCAGAAAGGACTGGTGGGATATTCTGACGAGGCAGACTTTAGGTCTACTTGAGGGTAGCCATTGATATCCCTTAGTGCTCATTTTTCACTCCCCATGGTTGACACGTGGACCGGGGTATTCCGTTAAAGAAAAACAATCTTGCCGGAATTAGCGTACATTGACCCGCACCGACCTGCTGCGTTGTGGGGCTATCTGGCCTTTAGGAATGTGTCCAATGATACATGAACACCCAGAGCACACCATTGATTTGTGTTAAAGAAATGAACACGCACCACTGACAGCCATATGCTTACGCTCTGTCCTTTCCAAGACCGCGAATAGCCGCTCCCTATTTGATTTCAGGCGCGATGGGTTAAATTAATTCAGCGGTCGTTAGGCAGCTCCACAGCATTAACTATCCGGGGCTCAGCTCCCAACATACCGGCGTCTCAGGTTTCGCTGATTACGGTGCGTCAATTTTTCAAAAGGCTTGACTGCAAGCCATTTATTCAGGACGACCCCTTTTGAAATATTAAATGCACACAACGTTCATTGGCGTGGACGAAAGGGAAATCAAAATGCGCTGAGTAGACAGGCGCTGAAAAGTAACCACTTAAAGCAGCGGCGCTGCTGTCTGAGCGGCTTCAGCGGCTTCCCAAGTATCGCCAGCTTTCATCACTGACCGATATGACCATTAATCACGCGGGGACGCCGTTAGTCGAGTCGTGACTGGGTCCCCGATACAATTTCGCCTGCCGCGCCTGTAGCAGCGTCAGGCAGGTTTATGCGATAAACGAGCGTGCAACCAAGCCATGCCGCGCACTGCCTGCTCCGGACAACGGGCTTCACGTGAATGCATATTCGTCGTGGCTTATGAGGCATTACCTGATCGTTACTCGTTGGTTGTGCACCCCGTATCAAATTGCAGTCAGCCCGACGCTCCAATTCGGGTCGAGTGCGTGACGTGCGCACGCACGCGCAACGTTATACATGAATGCCAGAAAGTGGGTCTTACATATGTGTACGTGTATGCGTGAGCACATTACGCCGAGTAAGTTTCGCAGAGCATATCGAACGCGCGCCGTAGACACGCACGCGATTACTTCTCCCTGCGTATTGTATGCTGAAATCCGGGAAAAGCGTTCAGGTGCAAATAAATTCTTCGATGTAAGTAAAGTGAAGGTGATGCGGGGTTGGTGTCTTCGCTAGAGCTAGGTCTACTTAGAAACTCGGTCTTATATACATTCAACTTAGAACTCGAAAAAAAAAAAAGGAGAATACAGGACTGAAATAGGGAAACATACAACGTGGCGCAGTCGGTGTGTAAGATAGATAAAGAGCATGCATTTTCGTACTGAAGGTTAGATCATACGACAGTCATTAAAAATGAATTCCCACCCATTGATTAAACAGTTTTCGATCTTTGTTGCTATTAGTTTTACCATTACAATCAGCGCATTACAGTGGTCCCAAACAGGGCACGACCCTCCATTTGAAACGTGGCATGCGACCGCGTTTATTTTTGAGGTAGAAGCACCCCTTTTCCTCTACAACGTCTTCTGATGTAACATAGCGCAATGCCATTTTTAGTATTTATATATATTATGGAGCCAATCGACCCCATCAATGCAAGTTGCGAATTTTTTTCTTCTTTTTTTTTTAGAATAACTTGTTGTTTAATGTCTGCGTCTACAATTGTATCTAGGTCTCGTGCTCCTCAACTTTCCACGCTGTTAGCTTTAGAAAGAACATATTTTTGTTATTTAAATATTTCTACCAATCAGATATGTACATATCATTACTGAGCGTACTGGCATACACGCAGCTATCGTCTTTATTTCTGCTAAAAGGAGAGAACCGCTTCGGTTCCCGTCGAAGGTTTCGTGAACTTAGCCCAAGCAAAGTGGTAACAAACGTTTGTTGGCAACCCAAACAAATATATATTATATATATATATATATATATATATATATATATATATATATATATATATATATATATATATATCGCTTGTATACTCGTAGCATACGCACTCTCTTTAAGAAATTTTTCAACACGGAGCAAAAAACTAATTGATTCAGAGAAACGTCCAAAGGTCAAAGGCAACCGCGCGTATAGCTCAAAGAACCACGCGTGTCCCTTCGACGTCAACAGAGAGCCATCAATAAATAGCCCTCGTTTATAAGCGGCTCGTTTCTGCCCACACTGTCGACCCTGTCAGCGCCTTTGCGCCTGCGTTCACAGGCTGTCGCGAGATGTTTGCTCTCGAGGCGCGCCGATGACAGCTGCCGTGGCTGTCCTGCGGACGCCCGACACCCTGTCACGCGCCCTGGTCGCCGGGCCTTGCACGTCTCGAAGTCCTGTCCCTTTTGCCTTGCTCGTACACGACTCGTATTTCCTCCACAGCGTATCAACGCAGGTGATGCGAACGCTGAAAGGCGCCCAGGCATGTCAGCGGCAGTGCCCCGCACACGATCGCCGTGCCACTAAAGCCGTGAAAATGAACAGACAGGAAAGCAAGGCTGCGAATTTGTCTTTCGTCACCGCTGTCATCGTTTTTGACTCTTTTTATATGGGGACGGGCATTATGCGCTCGTTTGGAATAATGAAACGCCTAATACCCCGCGCATTCTGTTGAGGCCGTTTCGGTCCACTAAGTGACGGCGGCTTGTTCTAGGAACGATGACGGATCGCTGTGGCTTCGGGGCACGCGGATCGAAAGCAGCTCGATGATAGATGTACTTCGATCCGATACGTATTTGCCTTTTTATTCTATACGAAGCGCGCAATACGGAACGTGCATACCGGAGCGTTTATACATTTTTGTATATCTCCTGCACCTTAACAGCGGTGCATCAACTTGTCCTTGACGGAAACAAGTTCAAAACTGTGTCCTCTTCGGTTGATTAAGGCGCCAATGTCACAGCATCAGATGTTACTATTTTGTCCCACGTTTATTTTTTTCCCCCTACACTGTGAAGCCCTGTGTAATCTCTCCTGTGCGCGTTGCTTTGCTATGTCGCTGTTGGCGCATATCGCTACCTAAGAAAGATGCAATTGGCGTACTGCCGTCGGTCTTAATAGCACACTGTCATGGACTAGCGATCGCGGCGTCTGCACACAGCAGTTCTCGTGCGAGCGTCACTGGTGACTGCGAACAAATGGTTAAAAGCAAACCCGGGCTTCCTCGTTCGCTAACAAGCAGACATGGTTCTTCATAAAGCTGAGTAGTCATAGATATTAACACTTTATTTTTCAGCCCGATGCACCGAACTTAAATTTAGGCTTTACTTCGCTATAGACCAACTCTCCCACTATAGATACATTACGACAATGAGGAAGCCTTGAGTGGTATATAGTGTCGTTTTTCAATATGTAATGATTTTCAGCTACAAGGCGGAGAACGACGTCAATTGTTACACCATTGTCATTACATCATATCTCTGGAAGTATAAAGCATTTGTTCCGTATGACTTTTGTGTATCATTATACACTATTTAAATAATTCATATCTTTATAGTATCTTATCATATAGGATGTCTATTATGTTAGACTGTGATACCCTCTCTTGCCACCTGTCAACCAGATTGCAATGGAGATGAAAACTTTCTAAAGCGGACTGCGAATTCATTTCTCACCTACCCCATCCACTTGCACATGATGGAAATAAACTGAATATAATCTTTACTAATAGGCATCCGCCTAACCCAAGCAACTACAATCGCGTACGGTGGACAATGCAGCAACAATGATGTAATAAAATCAGCGTAAATTACATTGCATCCAACATGTCAAGCATACCAAAGTTAAGTTCTCGAAATTTTGTTCCAAAGCGCGTAGGACAAGTATCAAATTTGATTTTTTTTTTTTTATTGTTTACTCTTCTCACGACCAAGGCAGTCGCGAGATCGTGGGAAATGCTGTGAATGTTGGACGATGTGGCTCACAACGATTGGTTCTTTAGTATTCTCTGATTATTAGAGAGCGTTGCCCTCAGATCTTCTTTTATATCTACTCCTTTGTCTGCATGCGCTCAAACTATCGCAGTAATTCGCTGAGTTGACGCCCAGCAAACAGCCATTTGATATCGTGCATAATTATTGTTTCGGGAAGTAGAACGACTGATCCTACATTAACATCCCTTCCAGCGCTCACAAAATTAAAATAAAAATAAATAAAAGAAAGAAAGGTTCCCATTTTAATCTAGGCATTATTTCTCAAACGTTTAGGAGCATGTGACCTTATTCCTTGAATACATATCAATGAGCATGCAACTTCTTGCCACGAAACAAACAGAAAAAAAAAAGTTATAGAAACCGGAAAATGGACGCTGCCTATCTGACCGGCGCCGCGGTCACACCCTTAACTATACATGGCAATGCACAAGGAACTCATTCGTAGCGAGCATAGATCCGGCACTATACGTCAGAAACTAGCCGGCTTATACCTCCTATCACGCTTCGGTAAAACACATACGGGAAATTTTTCGCCCCTGAAAAATAAAATAAAAAAAAACAAAAAGCAAAAAAACAAATCAAAAAGCTAGCGTTCATCTTCTAAAGGAAAATGTGTTGGCTAAGGTAACGAGATTTTGTTCTTGTACCTGTGCAATATAGCCTAAGCTTCCTCCATCCTTGTCACTGGCTCCAGCAAAGTGACAACTCACATTTGCTAATTTCTTTGTTTTATGTCCGTCCTCCTCCTCTTTCCACAGGCGCCACGACCGAAGGGAGAAATGTGCCCTTGGCCGAATCTGCCCACCCAATGTACAGGTATCGTCTTCTCCTTAACTCATTGCCTCGAATTCCTTTTAGGCCACAAGGGTTCGCTTGTGCCTCGGTTCCGTCATGAGGCTTGTTTGAATTTCAAATGCCCCTATAATACTGCCTCCCTCACACAGTAAGCCATTCAATGCATATAGAAGCAGTGTCAGGTTGTGGAGAAAAAACAAAGGACTCGTCGAATAGAACGCTTCTGAACTAGAAGTTAATTTATCCTTGGATCATTGAACATCACTGTTAACTCCTCCGTGTTGGCCGCTGTGCAGGACGAATAACATTTGAAGTCGAGGCACGACAGTTTCATGACTGAAGCATCGGCTTAACGACGTAGCAAATCTTGCCTCCTTTTTGTTTTGTTTTTTTGTCCCTTTGTTCAGTTCCATCAGCATTCACATGCAGCCCAGGAACTACGTGTGCGATGCATTGCCAGCTGGTTTCGACGTATTTAGCAATGCACTTTGGATGAGTCAATCTGCCCCTCGTCACGTTTGAGACGTTTCCTCTTTGCCCGCCCAAAGAAATTGCCTACTCTTTTTTTTGCGTGCACGAAACGGTCCGCCCAGCTAATGCGAACAAGTGAAATAGGCTAACAAGTATGGGCGCTCACGCTCCTTAGTAGAGGATGTCGCAAGGCCTGCTGAGAGAAACGGAATTGAGGACTCTATATATAGAGGGAGAGACAGTTTAGCAATGAGCGTGTTAAGAGCTCAATCGAATCTTGACTAATGGATAATTTCTAATCTATCCGACTCACCACGCTCAGTTAATTATCACGTCTGCACCACAGCTGCTGCATGGAGCAGCATGCTTCATGGCGTCTTTGTAAACCCAGCGTCGCTCAGTTGACGATATACATAATTAGCGAAGGCTTCTGGTCTGTAAAACGTGTTCAGGATTAGCACACGTCCTGACTGTGTCGTCTCGCTGGTCTTTACAACAGAATAAACGTCAGTCACGAAGCGAACCACAACACGCCGACATCTTTGTTCTTGTTGGCTCGGTCTCGACCGAGGCATCCGCGCTTCGATATAGGGACGAAGTGAGAAAATGTTTCTATATGATCGGACCTTGGATAACCTGAAAGAGGCTCGGGTGGCATGCTTTTTTTCGGGTATCGTCCACTAAGGCTAGCAAGTTAACCCAGGTACAGCTTTGGCACGTTATATCAATATATCCCTTGTTGTATGTAGCAAATAACCTTTTAGTACGTACAAAGTTTCCGCGGCTTAGCCCTAAACTCGTTGATGCCTGCATTTAGTCCACGCCAGGTGAGTGAGTGGCCGCTGTGATGACGCGCAGTGAATGCCAGCCATTTCGAACTGTTTATTTTTTTTTTATTTAATGTAAAACGGTTGAGTGCATCCATTCCTACCCAAAAAGCCCTAGCCATGCGCCGACCATTGCCATCAAACCTTGGTGCGCTTCCTAATAACGTATCACACATATCAGCACAACGAAACAGTGGGCGATTTGAGGAGCGTTACGCATTTTGTGTAGCCCCCTACAGAAGCTATCTTGGTCAGTTTCATGCAGCCTAATGGAGGTGCCGTGGGTTTTTGTGTTGGCATTTGCGCGTGTTGATTTTGTGTCTGTGCGCTGTGCGCTGTGCGCCTGTCTGCCTGCCTGCCCCTTTCTTGGCGCGTCTTCTCCAAGTTTTTCTTTTTATTTTTTTTTTGGCCGTTCAAAGGTTCCTCTGGAAGAAGTCGACCGTAACTTATATGACCTCGCATGTTTGATTTATCTGCTTACAAAAACATCACACATGATATTAACGGTACATGTCTATATTACTAAAATGTAACATCGAACATCTTCTACTGCGCTGCACCGCGCTAGCCGAACCACGACGTGAGTTGCTGGCGGCTTACAGAGCGCAGGGGGTAATCCCGGGCAGCGTAGCTGTGCTCCTGTGGCCACCGGGCTGTGCGCGCGCCCGCGAGCGAGCTCACGTGAGCTTGTGTGAGTACATCGAACAGGCGGGCTTGATGACCCGCCTATTTCACCTCGCCAGATAGTGCGCGCTGGGACTGAACGCTCAATGTGTGCTATTTCCCACAATAACGGCTGATCGCCCACGACAGCCGTCAGTTTTTTGTACAGTGTGCAAGTGCGTGCGTAGTGAACAGTTGCCTGGACGTGGAGCTATTGCGGAGGCCCGCCCGATGTGCCGAGTACTCAGTGACCTAAGACATTTGCGGGTGGGCCTCAAGCAAACTACTGTATACTGTACCATAGTGTATATATTTCTTTTATTTTTACCTACTCTTTTCTTTCTCCCTATCACTCACCTCTTTGATTTCCTCTACCTTCTCCTCGCTATCCCTTTATTTCCGCCGCCCCAGTTCAGGTGCTTCAGATATAAGATAGCAGATACCGGGGCTGGCAAACATCTTTTCTTTCCTTTTGTACATACAATAAATAACCACTACAACATACTGAAAAACAGAGCATGCCAAGATGACCTCATTGAACACTGCCCCTTCCCTCGTAGAACAATGACTGCGCCGCGAAATTGGCGAAAGACCTGGCGTCAATGTGCAGGGCAGGATAGTACAGCCGCCGCAACGGCCCATCAGTTCGCTGAACCTGGCGAAAGTTCCGCCCGTGCGGGTCATCGACTTGGGCTCACAGAAAGCGAAAGTATACACGAGGAGGGTGCCTGCCCTCTGGGCGTAATTCGTCCGTTGCTTCCCTTCGCCTCGCCAGCTATGTCATGTGTGTGTGTACGTGTATTTCGTACGATTACTTCCAACGCAGCATGGTCGACGCGCGTAGCTCCTCCTCCGTTCGCTCAAAGCAACGTCCGGCGCGATCGCTGCGTCTTCATCTCTTGCGCGGCCGGTGCCCGCGTGTCAACGCCCTCCGAGGGTGACCGGCCATCCCGAGCGCGCCCGAGGGAGTCCGGCCGGTTAGAAGAACGCCGGAAGCGATCGAACGCACCAGCGGCTACTTTTCGTATATAGTAGTACACTGGGCACATGCATGCGGCCATAGCGGACCGTACTTGCTTCCGTTTGGTGTGCCGTACATTTCACCTTGTCGCGGATATGAAAGGAAGCGCCGGGCACGCTATATGGCAATGGCGAGTGAATTATGGATATTGCTCTTTTGTTTCTTGCGCGCCTGTGGCCGGCCGCACTGCGCACGCGATGAACATACCTTACACGGTGACGCGCGTCGAGCGTGCGGGCACATGGGGGAGAACTCGTCTTTGGAGAGGAGAGTAAAGGTAGTAGAGTATGTCAGTAGCCATGTTCAGCATGGCTTTCAGCACGCCATCGTGTTCGTAACACCAAACTGTGACTACTCGCTGTACTGCGCAATTAGGACAACCATAGCTAAAGCTAACCTAATATTAAGCGGCTCTTGAGGCCAACAGTAGTGCATGGTAAACAGCGATTCGATGGCAAAGGCACTGACGTGTCACGAAGGAATATTAAGCCAGGGTACGTATAAACTGGTTTGCGGCTTGGGTTTCTGGATAGTGTACAAAAATGTGTCGCTGTCGCCGACATTTTTTTTTCTTCACTGTTTTGCGCGTTGATTATTAACCCATAGGTCGTCTTTAGACTTTTATAGCCGCACCAGATTCTCTTGCATCGAAGTATTTCCATTCCTGACATCATCCACGTATACCTATGTACGTTCCAAAGCGCTACAGCAGCCTCGCCAAGTTCAAGGGCAATTGTTTGGCATCAATTGGCATATGTCCCATCGGCAGCTACTGCTTGTGACGTCAGTGCCCTAGTAATAATATGCAAGAAGTAACTCTCGCCGGCTATTGTGCCGTACTCCGGGCTAGATCAATTGCAAATAACCTATTGAGTAACGAACACGTGCAAACGCGCCTCTTTTATTACCTTTATCTCAGTGAAGATAGCGGCAGAAAAAAGCACGTAGAGGACATTTTGCCACGACCTCGGTCTGTCATAGCCGGCCGGCCCCCTGTGCCATCCTCCTCTGAACACTTCGCAGAGCGGAACGCCGAACGTTACCTCCTATGTGTACAGTTCGTTCGACCCAGTCTTATGTGTCCAAGCCAGCATATTCGGCTCAAGCTGCCACGGGCCGTCTGTAGATGTCCGGTCCATAGTTAATTAGGCTGGCTTGTATTACTTGCTTCATTATCTAATGGTTCACTAGGTTAGTTCTACGGCAATCCTACAGTATAGGCGCCTAAAATCAACCAGGTAATCAATTACCTTACATGTACTACGAAGTTTATCGGCTATCTACAGGCGTCGCACTTTCCTCTTCTGACTGTTGATCGATATGCACGTAACTAGGCTGTAAGGATATATTACTTTAAATAACACAAATTTAAGGAAATATTTACTAACTAAAACAAGAAAGAACATCTCCACAGAACCACGTAGTAAGCTCTGCTTCAAGACATAATGGGTAAGGGTTATAAAACTGCTGGGTAAGGCTTTTGAAGTGTGGTTCATTTTTCAACCCACTTACGAATGTTTGGTGAACGTTTGCTAGATCAGCACCAATGCATGCGTTTCCGTATAGACATTCTTGGTTCGTGAAGGTTTACAAATAAATGGCTTCATTAAAAGTAGGCAATACGCAGCACCTGCTACTCGGAAACAGTGCTGCGATAGCGGACGAATTCGAGCAGTCTACATTTACACTGTACGAATTGCAATATAAATTAAGACCCTTTGTAGAGCCTCCATTCAAGAATTTTCCAAAACAGAAATGCAGTAATCTCTTGTGTAATTTACAAAGGGAAAAGTCTGGCATGACGACAGCGGCTACCTATATTGGTTTATGCATTCAATTACTCCTTCCGCAAGCTTATAGCCCTGTGTCTGGCGTGTCGTTCCTGTCATTACGTAGCACTAATCGAAGCTTGACTTACGAAACTCAGGACGACTCTTCTGTGTATTTCAACAGGCCAGCGACGAAGGGAACCGCAAAGAGCACGTGCATCAGAAAAGAGCCCTTCGAATAGGGACAGTATTTTTATTCTGTTATCGAACGATGAGCACAAATCGAACGAATCCGCCACCCACGAATCGTTAGCATATTGATCCGCCCATCGGTGTAACCTTCGATATATAATGCAAGAGATGCTTCTGTTGCAAAATTACTGGACAGTATATCGCAGTGCCAGCCGCAGAGATCCCCGATCTCCCCTCCCCCCCCCCCCCCCCCCCCCCCCCGCCCTCCTTCTTTCCCACGCTCACCTCTTCTTGCGAATTCAAAAACCAGCTAGTGAGGGCCCACGAATATGCGGCACTTATGTATAAGGTATATTGCAGCATCATACATGTATACGACCATGCGGTGACTACGAAATATCGTCGGAGCCTCTAATATACGACACAATTTCGTCACAGCGCTCGGAGCCGCACTTAATTGCCGATTGCCATCGAACACGGGGCGTGATAATGAAGACCGCGTGCGCGCCGTGAAGCAGCCGTCCGCTATGGGCGGTCAATGAAGACGGGCGTCATTAGCGGCCCAGACGGTACATGCCTCTTGTATATACTTTTTTTTTTTTCGGTAAGAAATGTAGTGGCATCACCCTTCGGCACTTATATATCCGCCCCGGCGATTGTATTTGGCGCTCACATGAATACAAACGGCGCCTAAGGAGGCGAGACGAAGGCAATAGGCAATGTATTTTTTTTCCTATCATATATTTTTTTTGCGCGCTAAGTCACGCTTCCGCAGTTAGCGTTAATTTCTAAAGCACACACAATCACGAAGAATCGATAGAGCATGAACAGCGAGAGCGTGACGAGTGTGGAACCCGGAAGGCATGTGTTACGACGCTGAGTTGTTTCGTAGCCAAGTGGAGAAGAGTTTCTCATTCACTGTTACTATGTTCGCTGTACTGTTTCCAGGCACGCAAAGTGGATCACGTATACGTATACGTATTAGCCGGCGCCTGGTTTCCTGCATCAAGCACTTAGGCAGCATAAGAGCGAGAATATACTCAATGGGACTTTGGCGTGACCGACGACGTAACAACGAAAAATCCCCCTTAGACACCGTTTATACCGAATCAGGACTCGTGCCAACAGGAAAACGGCATGCCCTGGTGGACGAAGGATGAGCTCTCTAGTGGCTTATCGAAAATCTGTAAAGTACAATACCGAGTTAGGAGGACTTCGCGCGTGACTGCGCTGCAGGTCTGGGCTCCGAAATCTGAACTTTGCAGGAGCTTAGTAGGGTGGAAATTACCAGTTATCAAGAAAAAACAACAAAAACATTCTGTACGATTTGCTCTGTACATTCTCTACGGTAGAGAGTGTCATGTGCAAAAGGAGGTAGAGCTTAAATGATTCCGCCACCATACCAATGTAGGCTTGCCCTAGCTGATGCGTTCATCATCAAGCGCAGTCAAGGTTTCGTATGGAACAGGGGAACACAGGAGGAAAAGCTCCTCCAAAAGCCCTACTGTACTTGAGCAGAGTTTTAAGTTCAATCATAAGGCGGTGTGAAAATGAAGGCAAGCTTTCGAACCCGAACGTTACTCGTGACTTTTTTTTCTTTTTTTTGCGTGAAAGACCTTGATATCCGAGCTGCTCTTGAGGCCCGTGAATGTTGAAGACATTTCAGTCTCATGCACTTCACACAGACATTTTGCGGCTGCCTTGAATGTACCCGAGTAGCCATCGAGGTACTTTTCACTGCTAGCAGGACTTCTAGATATATTTCCTGGCCTCACTTGCTTGAAACAAAAAGCGATCACTCTGTCTCTCCCCGCTTCCTACTCGGACGGTACTTCAAGCTAATGGCGAGTCAAGTAGCATCGAGGCGGAAAACGTTACTAGAAAATCCCCGCTGGATGTAGTTACTCGAGTGCCACGACGATATTAGCCAGCGGTATTCCTGCCGTGACTGTAGTCAACGCGTTGCCCAATAATGTTGCCGTGCATCAAAGACGCTCTCATTCCACGAAAGGAGGATGGACTTCGTCTCCCACGTATTATAATGCTTCCTGAAAGCATGAACCATCAAGCCCGTCTATTACTTTCGTTTTTTCTTTAAATCATAACCACTGAGGTGGCATGTTTCAACAAGCAGTCAACTTGAACGAAGAACAATGAGAGGCCGTGTTTCATCCACGGGCATGAGCATGCATTTTTTTTTTTCGCTCTATTTGAGCATCTCGAAGCATAAAAAATAGCCGAAATCACCGGATCTGTTGTGTGGGAGCACCTATCGATAGTTGGAAAATTTTCGATTCTTGTTTACCCTTATAATCCTCAAATGGTTTGTGGTTGATAGCCCTACACATCTGTGCTAATTGTTTAACAAATAATGTAGTGTTGCGACAACACACTGTAAAGCCTAGAAAAGGGTGGGGTGATGCTCAGAAAACCATTGTCGTTCATATATTATGCCTAGCCTATACGGTCTCGGTACGACTATATCGCATACCATCGGTTCTCGCAGCATGGCACAACATGATGGTATCATTGAACCGCCCTTATCAGTCCGATGTCTCTTTTTCGCTACAGTATGCAGCCCCGAATAATTGCGTGGCTTGCCTATTTCTAACCGCTGTAGCAGAGCACGAGGCGAAGGAATGAGACCAGGGCGCATTCAGTCGGCGACAGTCTGTGTAGAGACGACCTTCTTTCACGAGAGGCGCATTCTTCGCGTGGCTCGCGAATGCCAGCTGCACGCGCCGTACGAGCACGTGTTCCCCTAAGCGGCCGCCTTTACGTAAGCGCCGGCCTTACGTTCCTGGCGGGCATTCCGAGCTGGGCGTCAGACAAAGAAACGGTGCTCGTGGCCATCGAAGCCAGGTCACACACGTCCGACTGCGGGCGGGGGAAAAAGCTGGCGCTATATTTTACACAGTTCCGGTTTTCATTGACCGTTCGGTACGCGCAGTTTCAAACCAAGCGAAAGAGAAAGAGTCATACTCTGATGTGCGTAGGTACTACGTCGGATGCCGCCCGAGGGCACGAGGGTAACGAGCGCCGCTGAAAAGGAAACGACCAGACTCGGCATGCCTCTCGGCGAAAGGGTCGTCTTAAAATAAACAGCGGAGAACCTATAGCTGTGACCTCCGGACGGACACAATGGATGTGACGCTGTTATAGCGGTTTTAACGCAATCGGACCACGCATCGACGCGTCTCGTCATCCAGAGGGTTGCATATTAAAAGATAAGCGGGTGCCAGCACATCAGGAAGGTCAGCGTCGTCTCACGACCGCGCATACAGACTCTTTGCATGAAAAGGAAAACGGAAGGAGCGGAAGAGGCGTTCGGGTTGCTACAAGAACACCCCCATGACGTCTACTGGTGTGCGCGTGCAGACGGCTCTGGCAAGACGTGCGGGCCGTCCGCAGTAGGCGCGTGCTGCGCTCTCTAGAAGACACGACCCGACTCAAGGAGGTCTGTATTCTCCATACGATAACCTTGGCCGAAAGCGAGCAACGACGTTGAAACGGCGGCGGCCGCGCACTGAACGCGGGAGGCTGTCGGGTCCATTGGAGCGAGTTTGACGTCACCCGCGGTTAACGGCCACCACTCTAGGCCGAAGAGCGAGGCACCCTCCACTCTTCCCCACGCTGCCGCACGTCGCAACCTCCGGAGAGTTTGTTTTATTCTTTCTGCGCACCTGACTCCTTCCGCGCGACCGGATGTCGCGCGAGCATTTGTCGAATGCTACTTCCTGACGGGCAGAGAACGCGTAGCGGCGGTAGCCGTGGCTCGCACAGGTGAGGGGTGTAAGGGTGAGGGTCCCGTGCCAGGCGAGAGTTCGTCCGTGAGACGACGGAACTTTTGACTACGGCGCGGCGCACGCTCTAATCTCGGGTCATCGCTGTCGCCTCGGCACATTGTTGGTTTTATCCTTACTGTTTGATAGGCAAGTTCTTTCTCTTACGTGTTCGGCTGCCGGCAGCCGTGTTACGTTCCCAGCTCGATCGTAGCCCCCTTCTATTCTTTTGCGGCGGACGTTGTGTCCTCTCTCGTCTGTCGGCTGTCGCGGCCGGACAGGGCGCGGTGCGGCGCGAATTCGTATCGATAAAACCTCGGTGCAACGGACTAGTTGCTTTGACGTCATCCATTATGCGAGCGGCGCTGAACCCGGCACCGCTATTTCCGGGCTGCACTCGGTCATAAATAGATCTTTTCTATACGTGGGACGATAGCCTCCAAAAGTGCCATGTGGAGGTCAGGCAGTGCCCTCGAATTTTGGTGCCCGCCGTTTCAAGGGCGCGTGGCGTGAGTCTCTTGGTAACCAAGAAATAAGTGCGGGACAAAGAACACTTTGTGGAGTGAAGGCGTGGGGCTTCGCGCTCTTTCTTCTTTGTTCTTTCACGGCGCCCGAGGAAAAGTTCGCGCACTGTTATTCGATACCCTTGTTATTAAATTTAAGAGACAGAAGCTACTCCAAACCTCTTTTAAAATGAAAATTTTCTCGGTGTTTAAAAAATGATAGGAGCTACCACGGTGGCGAAATCGATATGACGTTCAACCACTGGTTGTAAGTTAGCGGTATCGAACGCTGGCCTCGGTGATGGCGGAATGCGGATACGCCCATTTGGTGTCTGATGTCAGCGCAATCTCCAGAACGCCAGCTAGCCTAAACTGATCCGGAGCCTTCCACTACAGTGACCCTCATAGCGCAATGCAACATGAAAACCGACTAGGCGTTAACAACCTCCTTTGAACATAGACCGGATAATACATCGTATACTTGAGGTGATTAATCAACTGGGACCACAGCGTAGGGGGCATCATCAAGAATCAGGCACCGAAATTCGATTAAAACACTTTTTTTTTTTTCATATAATAAACTTGGCCTGAACAGTCGTGAAAATGATGATAGTTGTTATGGTGTCCCAGTCGAAGTTGATGCCACAGTCAAACTCATTACCGCTTACAGGGACGGATAGCGTCTAGAAAAACACCCCTCCTCGAAAAACAGGAAAAAGCGGGAGCAGTACGCGACGTTTGCATAGGCAACAATACGTTACGAAATCAACTCATTAGAACACAAAGCTTGGCCGCGTCTCAGGCAAGAATGCCTTTCTTTTGTCGGTTCTCCTGTCCCTGCCCGACGTCCCATAACTTCTTTATTTTTTCTCCCACGCTTCCGTTGCCAAAGCTTACACTAACGGCTTCTGCGTTAGCTATGAGCCGCATTTAATACGCCGCAAAAGAGCGCCAGTGCCAGTGAAGGTTTTGTTTCGGGACTGTAAGTGACCGCTCTGAAAGCATAATTGTGTGGTACGCTCTTAGGTAGCAACGTGTATGCTTTGTAAAGCAGCTGTGGAGAAATACTTGCGCTCATCCATGCACAACCGCTCCAGGAAAATAACGAACAGCGCCCGCTTCAGATGCGTGTTTAGGAAAAGCGCCGAAATTCTTCGTCATAATCACGGTTCCGGCTTCCAACACGAAACGCTGTTCTGCGGCCGCTGTTCATAAAATAGATATAAAAAGCCGCGCGTGAAACAATAGCGCATTTGCGGTGGTTTCGCTATTCTCAGCACGTTCGGCGACTTCAGTGTTCTGAATATGTAAAGGTACAAGGCCGGAGCGGCTGAACAAGCGCGCGCAGATTTGTAGCTATTGATGCCAGACTGGAGACGTATATACGTTAAACCTTATACCGGTTGGTTGTTGAAATATAAGGTCTCTTCGATTTGGATTTCATTGGCTGCACTTGTTCTGATAAGTGCTGCAGCGGTGCCAAGTTGTCACGTGAGCGTGCAGTGCTAGTTACGACAATGACCTGCGACGGCAACTGCCAAAACTAGTACGTAGCTGTCAAAATCAGTAAAGTGTAGGACTCATGCTACCTAGCCGACGCAACCGTGTGCGCAGTACATGACGATGTATCGCTTGCCATAACACGATCACTATGGTCAATTTAGTAGTGCCGTATAGACCTACCGCACTCCTGAAGTGACTACGGTTGATTGCGACAAGTTCACCAACGTACGCACAGCTGCATGATCGCTAAATTGGTCCGCGAAGATGCAATTTATGTATCTGGGCACGAGAGAACGTTGCAAGCAATTGCCACGAGTATTAGTTTACATAAGATTACCGATTGACTGGTTCGCGGTAATACATCCAGGGTTCCGGCCTTCAGTCCAAAAGCGCCGCTGCTGAAATAGACTACGTGCCTCATTGCGCTGTATATACGTACAGTACATTGACTCACAAACGTCTATGTTCCGTGCTCCGTTGCTCCGTTAGGCGCCAAGTTTGATGTCGTAGAGTTGATGTGCACGCTCGTGACTCGGGTCTCACGTCACTCACCGGCCAAGTCATGCTGGTCTGCTGTGCGAAAAGGACTCTGATATCTATATATGTGCCCTATATATTCATATATGTCTATATATATATGCCCAACTACGTGTAATGCCGCTCCTGACCACCATCAAAATGTTAATCAGCCGCGTGCAGTATAATTTCCCTGTATGCGCAACCATTCACGCCCGTTAGCGACGAACCGTCCGAGGTCTGAAGGTAACAGACTTCACAAAGCTCTGCAGAACGATGCGCAGCGTCGTCTGCTCTCGGCCGAGCGGCACGTACACCACGCTGCACTTTTGTCTGCACCTCCTCCGGAGCGATTGCCCGACTAGCGAGAAATTGTGCAGAACTAGTCCTGCACCTTGACAAAACGAGAAGTGCAGACTGCGTGTGCGGCACTGGCGAAACGAGGACGGTGGTGATGCACTCATTGAACTGGTGCAGCTGGTGCAGCCAAATCGAAGGGACCTATAAATGCAGCAGCCATTCAACGTCAGGATGTTCTGGCCGCACTCATAAATATCCAAACCTTTGAGCAGTTGCTGCAGAGAGCAGGGAATTTTCAAGGATGCACTTTTTCAATAATATTTCTCCAGGCGTGGCAAAATTGGGCCCCCTCAATCGCACTTTTACCGTTATTTTGTCTCCGACATCATGCTATCACATACCACCGAGCCGTTCTCCACCACATCCCTGTCGTAAAGACTTTATTGCGAAAGCAATACTACTCTATGTTTCGAGCCTTCAGCGTAGCGCGGCCGGTAGCCACGGCTTACCCACGTGACGCTGTGACGTCACACCCCACGTGACACTAGGGTGAGAGCTGGGCTACCACCTCAAGCGGTCGGCAGGAGCTGCCAACTTGGGTCTCTCGTTTCACATGGGACGGTTATGTCAGAATCAGCCTGCTAGGACCCTGGCATTCACGTTACCACTATAGGCCACTAAATCACGTTCATACGGCTTGGTTAAAGCGGGGCTTTATATGTGGGCTGAGGACGATGAAAAAGAGAAGAACGCTCGCTCACCCGCAGCTAATGGTTTCGCTCAATATTTCGTTCAGCAGTGATGAACCCTTGTAATTTTTTAATATAATTATTATAAGGTCGTCGACGTCTATGTCCCTGAAGGAAATCCCAATTTTGACTATAACAAAAATGAAAGAAATGAAGGAAGCCTAACAATAGCGCTCACGAGAAAAGATAAAAATAAGTATAACTAATGTCACCTATTATTACAAAAATTCTTTTTTTTTTTTCGCATCATTATTTTACCTCTCCCAGCCCCGCCGTGGTGGTGCAGTTGTTAAGGCGCTCGGCTGCTATGTCTAGGGATGTGGGATCGAATATCGGTCGAGGGGGGCGCTTTTTGTTGGAGGCGAAAAGCAAGGCGCCATGTGCTGTGCGATGTCAGCGCAAGTTAAAGAACCCCAGGTGGTCGAAATTTCCAGAGCCCCCCACCACGGCATCTCTCATAGCTTGAGTCGCTTTGCTACGTTAAACCCCCCAAACCAAGCCTATTTCACCTCTCTTCATTGATAATTCGTCATCAGCTCCGACATCCAGGGCGTAACTATCGCGTTTGAATTGGGAGAAACGTTTCTAAATGCAGCATTTTTGTTAGTATTTAGACCTAACGTGATTGTTGCTTCGGGAGCATATTGTAACGTTATGGTGGCCAACGGCAACATCAGGTTTCGGTATGTTCTTTCGCTATCAAGATGAAAAAGTCAGAACAGCTGGAAGCGACACGGTCGACAACAGCTTTGTCTATGGCACGCACATCGTTTTTATGTCAAGTTGTCCGGAGTTAACCGTTAGTAGAACAAAGGTTCATAGTAGTACTTGAAAAATGGCGACGTAATTCAAGACGAATAACAATTGTTTCAGTATATCACCCAGTTATCTTAGTATAAGTCGATGTTTCTTCGGGCCGCAGTTGTTCAACAACGATGATTTGAGTACTGCCTGGGGAACTTCGACTTGGCATTGGGAAAAAATTCGATTTATACGTCTAAGGAGGACTTCGCATCCAGTATTATATTCAAATAGAGTTTTAATTCAGTAAAAATCTTCTTTTTTCAGTTATATCTTTCTGGACGCTGTGAAAAGCAACTCGCGTGAGTTGTAAGACGAAATGTAAATTTAGAACATATTCAGTTCAGATTAATGAGTGGCATGGAAAATATTATCAAATATGTGCTTAGCGGAGGGTCATGTAACGTGAAACGGGTGACACCGTAAAGTGCTACTCCAGCTCACACGCATTTGCGCGTTGCTACTTATTGTGCTGCAAGCAAATTCAGCGCCTGATACTGACGAGTTGTTTTTGAGAGATATAAGCTGCAAAACTAGATTTCTCGTGAATCATACCTTCGAGCGCAGTAAGCGCATGTAACAGAGTGTCAAATACAGTAATCTTTGTTATAACAAAAAGAACAGCCTGCTATGCTTCCATCACAATTTTGTAATATAACGCTCAGTGTCATTGGTATAATTTCACCGTGAAATACGAAATACTTCGTTGACCAAAGTGATGATCGCGTTGTCCAAACGAAGACAGGTCCCTTTGTCGAAACTTTGGTTCGGCTTGCGAACTGTGGCTTCCCCTCAACCCTCCTAGATCTTTCACACTGTGTAGCCATCATCTTTCTCCCTTTCTACCCTGGATCTTCGTTCACTAGAGAAACATATCCCCAAGACCAACAAACCGCGGCATACTTTCGAGGAGTCGAGCCAGACCATTGCATTAAAGAAATGATAAGTACGGAAGAGTTAACGCACATTTCTCCTCTAACCACCCATTCCTCCTACGTTCCTTGCGCATTGCTGCCGCAGTTCCTTTGAAAGCCAGAACAGGATGAAACCTGGTTTGTCGTCTCCTCTGGCGAGAGGTGAACCGGTCTCTCTCGGTTTTCGTGTCACTGCTTAAGATTAAGTGAGCCTTCGGACTAAAGATTCTCTCTTCCTTTACACGTCTTCTGATTGGTAATAAATAACGTGGAAACGTCTCACGAGGTCATTGACTACAGATCGATAACTATTCGCAGAGATAAACGAGGACGATCATTGCAAGGTATAAATCCGGCATGCCTCCTGTAACGTATTTGTGCACCTTTGTTTCTGTGTCCACATGTCTGTCTGTGCGTGCACGTGTCAAAATATGCTTAATCACTGTCACGTGCATCAAGACAGGCTCTCCGTCAAGATGTTGAGGCGGATACTGAAAGTATGCAGGAAAGGCGCCTTGACTTCATTTCCTCTACTGTGCCGTGGCCGTGAACGTCTTTCGCTCCCCGATACAGATAGCAGCTATCATTTGGATTCCTTGCCGGGCGTCCTTTAAGGTTAGCCCTTCCAAAGTCGCTAGGGTGTCGTTATCTGTTTCACGCCATTTATGTCACTTCTAATGCGGTCTTAAATTTCCTTGGTCCACAAGCTGCACGCATACAACACACAAGTGCAGCGTACTTCATAGGCCGCCTTTTTCTGACTTCTTTTCAGGTGTGTTTTGGTTTTTGTTCACGCACGTGTAGTTTAGTACTGAATTAACCTAGCTGCTTTCTTCTATTGCTTCCTTAACCGTAACGACGTCGTTAGCGAGCCATCGGTATAGTGTTCAAGTCAACAGTTATCGTGGATCAGGAAGCACTTAAAACAGATCGGAAGCGATCAACCTACACGGTCAATGTGGGATTAAAAGCCGCGAACTCAAGCGTGAGGATTGTCTTGATAGTACCGGCTTCTCAAGGCAGACGCCGGTATTGCGAGCGTAATTAAACTTAACCAGTCTCAACTAGCGAATACAGTATGAAGTGTTTTCGCTTTCATCCATGGAAATAAGCTCCTTGACTTGATAATTACTAGAGCTATACAGGTTTCTTTCCTTAACGAAGGCCTCTATACCAGCTTATTCAGTCGTCTGCGCGCGTACCTTGATACCTTCATGCATGTGTTTAACATTGACTCTTTACGAAACGGAAAAAGATAGCCTAAGCAATGCGTCGTGCGTTATGACTGGGCAGCAGCGATTGATAGTTTCACGACGCACGAGCACTAAAATTGTATTTTAATACGCCGCGAACACTGCATATAATTCCAACCATAAACTCAAAATCCTCCCGTTTGAATTATCACTGCAGCTATTCCGCAATCACATCAATGGGCATCTATGTTCAAGCACTTGTTATTGGGGAACATACTATTCGCCAACATGCGACAAATCGTCTCAGCCATGTCATTTCAATTGAAGCTATTTTCTGGTGTAGACGTTGTTTCAACCACTTTTAGAGAAAATCACAGACTATAGCTGCTATAGGCGGACTTTTGTCGCTATCTTTTGGAGCCAACTTGCTGACTGCATGACCATAATCTGCGCCTCAGATTTTGCAACATTAGGTTTGACTCTCCCAAAATAATTTGCGTACAAACTTGTTTTGAAGGCTACACGGGAAAATCATTCGTGGTTGCAAGATCTTTTATTCACCCCGACTTCAAAGTTTTAAGGCTAGGCGCTTGGCACTGGTACCGAAAAAGAGCAGTAATTCCACTTGAAGTTAAATATATCTTACAACTGAAAAAACTTTAGATCGCATTATGCTTCACGTTCCAGGCCCAATAAGTTAGATTTCATTGTTCGCTTGGTACTTACATGCATGAAGCCCACTTTTGCGATAATTGTAAATATCACTAAATGACTTTTTCTTTATTTCGATCTTTCTTTAATTGAAACCACTTCTTTAACTGAAAGTTTCTGCACCTATCTTGACTCCCTTTATGACCCACCAGGAGGCTGCGACGCTCCACGAATACGTTATATAGATTCTGGAAAATATGCGAATCATTTTTCACGCTGCCCTACTCGAGTATAAATGCCGTCAGATATTGTGACACCTTTTATACTAAATACCATCAAAATAAGCTCGGAGTCAACTACATTGGTGGGTACAGCAAAACACTATAGACATTAGTCAACAGCCTTGTGAGATTGTCCTCCTTCTTGTGGTTCGTGTAGACCCCAATCAAGGCCGCATGCCGCACCATCTTTCAACGTTTCTCATCGCCTGGTCGTTCGCACTATCGATCTTAGGCGATGTCTTCAGTTTCGTGCCCCAGTCTTCGCTGCAATCATACTATGACAGAGCAGCACAGCAATTGAGTAACGAGGATGTTTTCCCTCAATGGTAGCCAATGCAAGTTAATGTCCACGTTAAGATATTCTCTGCACAGTTCAAAGTGTGACAGATATACGCGCATTTTTACGCACGCAGGCTTGGAGATGTAACGTGGAATTACCAGACACACCCAATAAGTAATAACTTTACTCTTGTCTACGAAACGTTATCGTGTTCAGCTCAAGGCCCACAAAACGGACCCACAAGTAATAAAAATTTAAAAGAACGTACAAGCTCTGCCGAGGGGGCAGCATGAATTAATTTATCTCTCGACTGTTAACCAACTAGCAGTGATATCCGTGCTGTTCAAGCCGGACGCAGCGCTTACGTCCACGTGTACGATGACCAACGCGACAGTTCTAATACGTCACGTCGGTGTGGCAAGTAACGAATATTCCCCCCGCCTTGTTCTATTCCTTTCGATCAGCTGTTTCAACATTTGCATCGCGCTGAGCGCCTGACGTTGTTCGCGCTTCAGTTTGCGCATTTCTATTTTTTTTTTTCTCTTTGTTGCAGATAGTACGCTTGTGCGTACCTATACGTGCAGGTCGGCCGCCAGTGAACGCAGCCTTGAGACGCAGCTCAGAGCGGCCTCGATGTAAGCAGAGATAAGCTGTCCAGAGATTCATGGTCAATTTGCGCACACCTCTTTTCTTAGGAGCTACGGCAGAAACTCGCGGGACTCTTGACAGTTCGTGCGTCTGAGAATTTTCTTAAAATGCGCTTGAATCCCACAATGTCGCTCTCGCATATTCGTGTCTGTTTGTTGGCAGTTACGTCATTAGCTTCTTTTTTTTTTCTTTTTTTTTTTTTGTTCTTGATAAGAGCTTGGAAAGTGACTTAAATGTTATTTTGCCGCGCCCAACAAGCTGGTTCCATAGTAAAGTATTTTTTTGCAGCAATTCAATGACCCGCGAAGCCGGATGTTTTTGAGGCTCAGTACATCAGCCCGTTACAAACATGATTTAAGAGCCCATGCCGTCACGAAATATATGTACTGAGTCGTCCTTCGTAGAGAGTTTATCGTGCTTTTAATTTAAGAATTGCCATGCTGTAATATAAACTGTGTCTGTTAGCTGCAACTTCTTTAGATGATGCTACTACAAGTTTTATTAATACCCCCGCCAATATTTTTCATTATTGTGATAAAGGATGGCGGCAGACTACTCGTATCATTTCCTGTGTCATGAGATTATGACAAATTCCTAATACTCCAGGAATTTAGACCCACAGCGAAGCGAGCAACCGATTCTCGTTTGGAGTTCGGAGAGGTGAACTAAAACTCATATACAAAATCGATCCTATCTACAGGTCAGCCACAATCAAACCATCGACGGAGAGAAAAAGAAACTGTCATAATAACATCTATAGTATAAGAGCAAGAAATGTACAGCGAGTAATTACTGCAGGATAAACTTGACGTCGTTTTCTGCAGGCGATAGGGATGCCCGTTCTCGCATTACATACGTCAGCTACCGTTGCAGAAGTATCAACCATACAGTACCGCGAAGGGTCCAGTCACTACACACCGTCCATCAGCTAGGCTTCCAAACGTACAGAGACGCACTGTTGGGCGCGGCTGCATCTGAGTCGAAATCGGTCGTAATTTCTTCAGAGGTATGTTTAGGCTCACCGATTTTTGTGCCTTTTCACGGGTGCTGAACTGCTGTTTAAAAATCAGTAGAAGCTGCCGATTCTGCCAGAAGATCACGCTCGTCGTCGGTGCGTAGACAAGGTGGATTACGCTAGCTCAATGATTCGTCTACGATTCAGGAAATTTTTGGCGGTGAGTTTATATACCAGCATCATGACAAAAACGTATACATTTTATAAACCATCACCCTCCCACCATCACTGATGTAATCGATATTAGTCTGGCAGTAAACTATTTCCTTTCACTTTTCAAGGCCCACGAATGATCACTTTTCTCCTTTCAATTCGTTTCTCATTTCAATTTCTATAATTTTTTTGTTGTCTGATGCAGAACTATGGATAGCAAGTGCAACCGATCTGCAGTACTATAACCGATAATAATATTTATAACCTTTTTATATACCATCAGTGGTTACAAAAACCTATCGATATCACAAATGGTCGATAACTTTGCGTCATTTGCTCGGAACCACTCGCCAGGCCCCGCACACAATTACTTGCCCAGACCCAGTGTCGGGTACCTTACGAGCACTGCTCTGCGTGTATCCGAAATGAAAATATCTTCTTGAGATGAGAGATAGAGAGAAAAGAATACAGCGCTTGTAATTAAATATGAAGGCTGGGAGCCTTTGTGGCACCATTCAGTGACATGAGTAGACCGCGATCACAGACCGATCGACGTGTCCCATGAAAGGGGATGGTCAGCAGGAAGTTGGGAAAACCTCGAAACTGCGCTGCAATACTGATGGTGAAAGAAGGAATCAATCACCTGTGCCATGGCAATTTCCCGTCAGTTCCGCGCAGCGGAAAAGAAGCGCGGTCTATAAGGCGTCAACAAACTGACGATAGATGACTGGCTCTTCGCCCGATTAAAATAGCTTTATAAAATGGGCCGGACGTCGCTCACCGCTGTCACGGATCACCGCGCCAGCGCTATTACAAGCTACAGACGTACGGCCGTGCAGCTTATGACAGACACTGGCATTGCTGCGGAAAACAGCAACCGTCGAGGGATTGCGACACTGACGGACTGACTGACGGACCCCGGGCAAATATGGCGGTACGGAGGCGTGATAAGCTGGCACCTAGACTGTGTTCACTGGGGGTGACTTCGGCGGGCTCCAAATTTGCACCGGTTGTCACTTTCACTGAGGGGGAAACAGACACAGACACAAATACACTGCAGACTAACTATAGGTGGACACAGGACAGACCACCGGAGCTCAACTCGGATTTTCCTCGTGCAAATGAGAGGCAATGCAAAACCGGTGTTTTTGTGGGCCGTATATACACTATGTAAGTAGACACTCCCTCTTCCTCCCCGCCATCCTGGGTGTTTCTGCTCTGCATGTGCACGCTTCTACACTTTTTTTTGCTCTGCCCACCAAAAGTGGCGTGTCCAGCGGATGTGCCTGTCTTTACGGGCTGACTCAGCGGCTGCAAGAAGGCGGGTGGGCACGTGGAAAGAATTGTGCTATATAAAGGGCCAGGGCGAGGCAGTTGCACCTTGGTTTGTCTTTTCTTTTTTCTTCGCTTGCTCCATGTCAGTTGGAAACATAGACAAAAGAGATTTACCATACGTTCAAGTACCAGGGTGACGTGTTTCTACTGCTAAGAAGTTTGCTCGTGGTTTGTCGCTTGTTGGGCGCCGATGGCTGCTACTTTACGATCGGACTCTCTTGCTTCTAACCTGTTAAAAGACCCTACTTGGGGAAATATGAGAGAATATCAAAACAGCTGTGTCAATACAGCGGGGTTATTATAGAACGCACGCAAAGAAACGAAAAACGAGAAAATGACGGTAACGAGGTTTCAACAAATTCTTAAAAGTTACTCTGAACAATTCTGTCTCTGTCTTCAGGTCTCAACTCGATATAAAAATTCTCATATTTCCCAATGATGTCACCAAGCAAGGCAGTATAGAGATTAGTGAAGGGTCCTACCGCTTGTCACATGCAACCGTTTGAGAGTTTCCTTTAAAAACTGACATTTCCCCTTGCGATCGTAAAATAACATTCAAAGCCAGCTGGGTTAACTTTTTCGCTACTTTCAACACCAGTGAATTTTGAAGGGAAGTAGATATAATGACAAGGACAAATATCATTTCAATAATATAGGCCACAAAGTAGCAGGGGCTCTGCAGTTGGTTATCATAACTATTTATTTTTTTCAGGCTGCTCCCCACGGCAGATGACAAAGCTGGAGACTGGCGGAGCTAGAGGTTGAAAGAGGCGATAATGTAACTTTCATTATGCTGAAATTAACTCGACTGAAACTTGGCACTCAATAATCGACTGTTGTTTCATCAGCAGACGAGATCCATCAACACAAACTTTCCAGGCGATTTCATTGAAGTGCCAGAATGGGGCATCTAGGATCCTCAGAGTATGTCTTCCGCGTATCTGAAAACATACAAATTTCCTTTTCCTCCAGTTTTTAAAAATTATTATGTAAAAACAGGCATTCATTACTAAAACAAATTCGACAATATCGCACTTTCGCAGCACATATTGCGGCCTTCCAGAAAGAATGCGTAACTTCAATTATATTATGAGAAGACAACTGAGAGCTAGACGTTCACGGAGGGCAAAGTTACAATGACGTACGAGTTCCACAAATTGAACACGAAGGGCGCATGAAAGCAGGCAATGTTAGCTCATCACGTCATGAAATTAATTCGTCAGGTAAAATATACCTTAATTAAAATGCCACTTTGTTCATGCTTCGCTATCACTGACGTCACCTTCATTTCAGCCGACAAGAGTAGCAACGTGGGACCAAGAAGAGAAAACGCAGGTTTTGCCCCTTTTCTGGGGATAAAAAGGAGTGCTTGAAAATCAGCTCATATGATTACCACTGCTATCAACCTTATTTCCGTCACACGACTACAAATTGATGGTAATTAATGCTAATATAACGACTAATTATTCTTCGCTTGTAAATATGCGTGTCGTTTGCATTTGGTTCCATAACATTCACCAGAAAAACCCGTTAACAAGTTATCGGAAATGGCGTGATTACGAAGGAACGCCCTTTTTTATTAACCTGTTAATTTGCACTGATACCTTCCCGCTACACAAATTTTCCAAGAAAGGAGGTCGAAGTGCAGCGGTCATGAATAGAGACCCTTTGTTAAAGCGTGGCCGAAAAATCTGCGCAAACAAGTAAGACCACTTTTTTTTTTCTTTTGGCCCTGCGGCGATTCGCAGCCCGCATGCGACGTCTGAATACACCTAAAACACTAAGTACTCTACAAGGGAGTAAAAATGTAGTAATGTCCTCTAGCGCACTGTCTGTAAGAGCATGGTATCTTTTTCAGCCCCGGGGCTAGCTTTTCGCACACAGAAGCGTAATCCCACCTCACACAATTCATTTTATTGTCAATACTAATTAGCAATCGCAGAAGCCACTTTAACCGTGGAACTAAAAGTCTTGGCGTTAACAATTAGAGGAGTCTGAAACCGCGAATAAAATCCCAGTAAATGCGAGAGCGCAGCATGTTTTGAAGTGAGAATCGGCTTCCGTTGCTGACATTGTGTGTTGCGCATTTTTCGGTATGAAAATCTACCCCAGGGCTTAGGAAGCATATACCCTGCATGTGATAGACGAGCGGTAGAGAGCATGACACTCCGCTTTTTCGCCTTTACAGGGTTATTTGAATTTAAAGTGTAAAATGTTCGTCACAAAAGCTACGGTTCAATGCGTTCATACGCAGGGTTTTCACTTTCACAGCTAGCTTGATTTTCTTCATGCGGTCGAATGTAGAGTTATTCATACTTAGGTGATCCTAGGTACCGCAAGAATGCTACGTCATGTCACGGCAATTTTTTTTCTCTCGCGTACATGCGCGCCCTTTATATCGCCCATGCACAGATGTAGACCCCTAACGACATAGTCAGCTGTGACACAACTGCCAATGTTTCACCGTATTTTTTTTTCCAACAGCCAACCACCACTACCCCACATAAGAGCAAGAAACTACCGAGGCCTGTGTCTACAGATGTCAATGGCAGAATTGTTTCGAGACAGAACGTAATAAAATATGTGTAGTTAGACCCCGCTACCAATTAGAGGGTGCCACTTTGTATTTTTGCGGGGAAGAAAGTCCCCTGCATACCTTTCTTGACAGTTTTTGAAACTGTCGATAAACAAATAAGGCGTGCAAAAAAAAAAAAGAACAGAGAAACCACATATACTGCAGTCTCGAGCACTATGACAATTATAAGTACTGACTCACAAAACGTACACTTTCATGAATACATAGAACAATCTCGTTTGTCATCGAGCAGACCGTTGCTGATGGCTTACTTTTAAGAAGCTATAAATTTATGTTTCAGAAGAATGTATCTTAGCAAATTCACTTCATCACCTTCTTTAGTCCTTGATTTATGTTATCGACATGCAGCGCTTTCCGAACGGGAAATTTTAGCCTTGTAAACGACGAATGCTTTCGCGAAAGGTGATTTATAAGTCTGACCATCAACCAGGCTGAGTAATTATAGAGGTGCTTCAAAGGTCAGAAGCCGTAAATAAGAGTCGAATTCCGTTCATCGACACTTTCACATATTCTTAGGTTTGTCCCGCGCCCATATAATAAACCATATCGCTTACGGGGCCCCGTGCGCATACCTGGCTCTCTTTCTTTACAGTTGCATGTGAGAACACGCGAAATAAATGTGAGGAACCTGATACAAAAACAACACGTGTGTAGTACTTAAAGGTTAACCACGCCCCCTCCGCACACACTGCAATTTCACCCTTAGACGTTTTTTCCCCCCGCTTTTTGTTCTCTTACTGCCCATTGTCGGCTCGGCTCTACGGCCAGTCGCTCGAAAAGTGAGCGCTTACGCAAGGCCCGCATAAAACTCTTCCTCGGAAAGGCTACAAAGAATGCCGTGCTCTAGTGTGACCTCCCTAAAATCACTGTTCGCGTTGTGTCTGCCCTCTGCCTCCCCTCCTCTCTCGCCTACTTCTTTCTCACTGCACCCTTCAGCCTTGTCTCTCACTCACTGTTGGGCGTATGTCTTGACGAGTCCCACTATCTTGTGGGGATGAACGTGTGCCCAAGCCCACACACATGCATCAGTGCATCCACAGTGAGCGTAATTTATTTATTCTTCGCATCGCGCCAGCCCTCTCTATTAAAGCATTACCGATCGCCGGATCCCGACGTAATTGCTATCCAGACACCCACACTGCGCGGCAGCGTGTGCGTCGTATGGACGAGAGGCGTATATTGCGTGTGTCTATAAATCTTAAAACCCATTGTGTACCTTTAATATCCGGCGAAGAGCACATTAGGAGCCACCTTGCTTGTGCTTCACCTCCCAACCCCACCGGGCGAGGTTAGCGCGACGCCAGCGCTCTATAGCGCTCTATACCACTAAGGCAGCGAATACCGCGTGTGCGTCTGTGCGTGAGGCTGATGGACGGAGCCACCAGAACTATACATCTATAACGTCGGCGACACACACACACACACACACACACACACACACACACACACACACACACACACACACACACACACACACACACACACACACACACACACACACACACACACACACACACACACACACACACACACACACACACACACACACACACACACACACACACACACACACACACACACACACACACACACACACACACACACACATGCACATGCACACGCGATAGCGCGCTTACATCTGGCCTGTCTGGCAGGCGTCTAGCCGTGGCGTAAGAGTGACCAGTGTTCATTTATTGCTCGCATGTGCGGCCAAGCAACCGGTGTGAGCTTCTGCCGAATGTCGCAAGTATCGGGTTGGCAAGAGAGGAGGCGCAAGATGTACGACAGCGTCTATGGACCAGTGTGGGATCGATTCGGGCTTAATCACTCCCACGCGCTAGCACGTCGCCCAATTACTATACCGCCCAACCGGAGGTCGGTTCAAGGCCTGCGACAAAGGAGGCGACCATTGCGTTGTCTTATTAGAGGGCATCTGTACAGGATAGCGCATCCCATCACTCGGTCATGGCGGTACAGAAGCACCACTTCCACTTGCGCCACAGTGAACTTGTCCACTAACGGAAGTCCGCAGCTGCACTCGTGGTCGCGGATGTCGTGAGCCAGTCGCGAAAAACCATCACCGTGAGCCTCGATGGTATAGCAGCCGGTCAGGGACTATGATCACCAGGACGCAACGTGGACATTGTAGATCATAGGGCAAAGCATCATTTTTACGGGCTCTGTATGGCGACTTGGTATAAGCAGGGAAGTTTCATGGTTTCTGGGTACTTTTTTTCTGCTTATTCAGTACAGCTAATATTTGTTGACAGAACAGTAATGTTGCACAAATTAAGAGCAAGGCAAATTATTGTGCCGATTAGAGCTCATGATGCAGCTGTCGTTGACGTTTCTTGTAATTTTACTTAATACAAAGCTGCTTTAAGAGCGCATAGAAGTGATGTTAGCGGCCAAAAGGAAATACGTTAACATTCGCAGTGCTTTAGAGCTCGCACCTTGTAAGTTTTCGTTCACTGTTTGGCTAGTGCACAAAAAAGGCAGTTTCACCTGTGAATGTGGTCGGTCTGGAAAACATCGTGTCAAAGTTTTGTTCACTTTGCGCGCACATTCTTTTTAGCCGCTCCACTCAATAAACGAGAATCGGTAGGTAAAAGAACTACTATACCGCACAGACACCTTTAAAACTTACAGCCATCTGCAGTCGCCCAGACACGAGTAGGTAAAATCACTATTACACCGCACAGACGCCATCAAAACTCACAGTCATCTGCAGTCGCCTAGACACGAAGGACTCTACTTCACACTTATTATCCTTCAGGTGACTTTTCCCGTCACAGGCTTAGTCATAACTGCATCACGCTATAAAAAGAAGACGAGCATAGATGTCGAAATAATCTTAGGTGCCGACGCACAACATACGCCATATTTCTTTTTCTGCCGAGTGTACATTGAGGTACGGATTTAGAGGCCTTTATACACATCCATATATACCAGCGTCCCAGATAAATGCAACCAAGATAAGAAAGCGTAGTGTCCTAGCCTGGTGATATAAAAAGAGGGCTTTTGAGTGCCCTCGGCCTATAATTTGCAGCGTATTTTTCTTATTATAGGGGCAATCGGTTAGTGGCGAATAATAATAACAGATAACATATAATCATTGGATTGATAAAAAAAGCGTCAATTCAAAAGCTATAGGCCGTTTTAAAAACTGCTGGGTGAAATATTTGCATCACGGTATTATTAAAGCAGCTTTATTCATTGGTTTTCGACCAAAGCTATCACGTGACCGGAAACCAGCCTTTGCATTGATATTTTGCCCCTGAAGCTTTAACTTTAGATAATTAGTGTTTATTAATTACTCGATGTACTGGCACCGTCTAGCCTTTTTGGCTTTTCACGCGCGCATATGACAGAGCGTGGTCTTCAAAAAAAGTACAGATGAAGTCAAATGAAATGAAAATTTGAATAAAAAAAAGTACTGCTCGGAAGGCTACTCGATTCTTAGCCATCCTCAGTTGGTTTCTCGAAGCTAGACTCATGCACCCTTCTTTTTCGAAACCCCGGTTTCATTTAACTGGTATGGCTAGCAGGCTAAATCGCTTCATTCATGATCTCATACACGCATAAGTCCTTCCTTCTCCTTCCTTTGTGCCCGCAATATTCACCTGGGTGCGTAAAGGTGAAAGTGAACAACCCGATAGCAAGATGAAAACAACACCGTGTCTAGTCACGCCCCCGCACGCGCTGCAATTTCTCCCGTCGGCGATTTTTTTTTTTTTTTTTCTATTACCGCTCATTGTCGGTTGTGCTCTACGGCAAACCTGTGCGTGGAATTATGGCGGCTCGAAAAATGACCCCTTGCGCAAGAGCCATCCAAACTTTTCTTCGGAAAGGCGGCGGCTGGCTGCGAAGGATGAAGGGCTGACCGGAGACCTCAATGAAATCACTGACCCCTGGATGCACTTTATTTCTTGCATCTTGTTCGCATCTCGCAGAAGAACATCTTAAGCGAAAATATGATATTTCTGTAGTAGGACTAGCATGCAGTCGTATGCGGCGTGTGTATCACTCCGCCACGAGCAATAAACAGAATCAGTTTTTAATAATTGTACCAATCAAATCAGGGGTACCGAAATTCTTGAACTTGTAATTTGATGTGATGTAGCTTTTTATTCAGCTAACAAGAAAAGCCTTAACCGCGGACTACTTTCTTTTGCGAAGGAATATGCGTGGCGGTTACTGCAAACTAACTTTGTATCTGACTACAGGTGCCACTGAGGCGACGCTTTGGATTGTCTGGTGTGACACAGCAAAGAGAAACAGCGTGGGAGAGAAGGGACAGAGTGTGGCCTATATGTCTCTTCCACGCTGTGCCTCTTCGCTATTTTCTAAATGAGCCTAGGCCGTCGCCAACATGGAGCTATCCGAGGAGCGTTATTTTAGTTGTGTTTAATAGCAACAGGAGAAATTAGCCAAATGAAAGCGAGCTGGGTTTAATTTCGTTTATAGGTTTTAACGTCCCCACGCAACTCAGGCAGGGTATGAGGGACGCAGTAGTATAAGGCTCTAGAAATTTTGACCACCATGGCGTTCTTTACCATGCACCATTATTGCAGGGCATACACGGACATCTTGGTCTTCACCTCCATCGAAAAGAAGTCACCGCGGCTAGGATTGAACAAGAATCACGTTATATACCTAGCCTTGTTAAGTAAAAGATTGTTATTTGAATATATGGTGCAGCATTGGTCCGAACTGCATAGGATCAGAGGCCTCGTCAGGCACTAATTGCCTTTAGCTTCTGTTCATGCATCAGGCATTGTATTTGTCTCTTGTCAAAAAGTGAAATTAATAAAAAGTATAATAAATTCTTCGGTTCCGCATGCAGTCGAGCGCCCTAACCCCTGAGCCATCGTAAGGGGGGGGGGGGGGGGGGGGGGGGATTTAAAAAAGCGCGTTTCAAGCTCTTTATCGTCAGCACTATGCATTGTGCATATTTACTTCGCACAACAGTTAACCCTAATCCACTTGGAAGTAGCAGAGCGCGACGCCAAAGACAGCCATGGAACGCGCATCCACTTCAATGTTTCGGTGTGTTTTGAATCTATTTTCTGCGTCTACGGCCAAGGTTTAATATCTAAAAATATCGAAATGCTTGACGCTTGATGCGCCAATTACGTTAAAAGAAGAACAGCTCGCGGTTTATTCTCGCCTATTTGCAATGCTAAGTAAGTATATAGACTTGGATCTTGAGGCTGGTGCGCAAGACGCATTACACTGTGAAAGAAAGACCAGACCGTCATCAATGATTCAATATCACGCCGGTGACAAGCCAGCTAGCTATCCAGCAAATCAGAACGAACGAGCGAGCTCGAAAAGTCGGCCTTTTATTCTCATAGAAAGAATTCCACGTTTCAAACGCTTTTGAAAGCAGGGACGCTGCTGAGGTCAAGGCTCCTGATATAACTACACCGAAAACATGCATGCAGACAAATATAAGTAAAATACGTTCGCAGTGTCCAATAGCTCCACTTTTCAGCTCCGTGTTTTTCTTTCGCATCATCAGACCAAGGGGAACCTTGCACTTGCTGGTTCTGACGTCCTTCAAACTTCGACGAGCTCATCAAAGCCGGGCGCCAATATCATAACACAGGAAGCATTGGCATTCCGGGACGATTGACGGGCGTTGCCAGAGCGCCTTTTGGCACGGGGAGTTCTATCTTCAATGCATACATACATACATACATACATACATACATACATACATACATACATACATACATACATACATACATACATACATACATACATACATACATACATACATACATACATACATACATACATACATACATACATACATACATACATACATACATACATACATACATACATACATACATACATACATACGTACGTACGTACGTACGTACGTACGTACGTACGTACGTACATACATACATACATACATACATACATACATACATACATACATACATACATACATACATACATACATACATACATACATACATACATACATACATACATACATACATACATACATACATACATACATACATACATACATACATACATACATACATACATACATACATACATACATACATACATACATACATACATACATACATACATACATGTTTCCTGGCTCGCACCAGTTTGTCATCCTGTCATTACACCTTGATGAAGGCATGCCTTGTCATACTTATACGAATTAAACAAACGTTCTCGAGAAGCCAACCTTAGCCACAGGATACAATGAAAAAGAAAACTCGAAAAAGTGCTAACAGGCAAACACATCGCAGTAAAGGTTGGCGTTACTAAGAATTGACCAGAAAGGTAGAACACATTTTCATGTTTGGAGCTTTCGCTTGGAAGTGAGACAAAGATAAAATATTTATTCTGACTTTGATTGGAATTTGCATTGGAGTGTGCAATTGAGCCTTGTAGAGCCCGTGTATATATTGCCCACGTATGCAAACTTGAATACGACATTTCAATAAGAAAGAGGAAGCCACTGTTCCATAGATGCGTTATTTAGGACTTCTCTCAAATTTGCCTCACTTGAGTGCTTACAAGGAGCGTGGTTCAAGTTGATGAACACACCTCTACGAGCGGAACTGCCTCTTGCCGGGACTTCGGAATTTAAAGCATGCTTCGATATGTGCCCCTGTCATCCCTTCACATGAATCACGTCTAGGCTGCGGGCTCCATGGTATTGGTCGCTAATAACTGTTTCCGGCATTTGGCGTGGTTCCAGCGGGGCCCTTGATCGGCTCGTACAGACGCACACAACGCTTAAGGAACTCCGCCGCGCGACAGCAACAACACAAAAAGAATGACGAACAGCCTGTCAATTTTTTTTTTTTCGAAGGTGGAACGCCCCCCCTGGTAGATGCAGTCTGCGGCGGACCAACTCGACTTTCCTGTACAGCTGATAAGTGGCGTGGACCACCCTTTCTTCGAGCAGTGCACGCAACAGACATTATAGAGACAGGAAGGCTTTGAATGGATTCCAAACAGCACGCGCATGTACACACACAGAACTCCGCTACGTCTCAGAGGCACTAATGAGTCCCGCCTCAGCGTCCTGTATTGTGATTGAACGTCGGAGTGCAAAACGATTCCGAGGAGGGCAGAGAGGATGGCAAGATAAGGGGGGGGGGGGGGGGGGGGGGAGAGGCCGTCGGAGTACGCAGAGACAACAAGACGCCGCGCCAGCCGCCCGCACACACACGACGCTGCTACAACAACCATGCGTCCTCACGGAGTGGTGGTAGAGAGAAGCAGGCGGGGGAGACCCTATTTCTGGCAACCATTCAATTAGGTGCGGACGTCTCTAACGTGTGTATGTACCTTTTGTTCGAGGGCCTGCCGCTATCGCGAGCCCACCGGCTTGTCAAGGTTACATAACCGCTATGCGGCCCCGCTCTAGGATCTATCGACCCAAAGAGTTCGGCCCTCGCCCATGCGCGCAGACATGGTGCGGTGAAACCGTTGGGTGGCAACGACAGCGTCCTTGGTCGCCGTCAAGACGCGGGAGACTCGCTGACTCCAGCCGCCGGGCAAACATAGAACTGAAGACGTCCGAGTGGCACAGAACGGAGGACGATGTGGGGGAAACAGCACCGTACGAAAGGAAGCGACCGGTGGCCGGTTGGGGTGGGGGCCTGGAGGAAGGCCGATGAAGGGAAAAGAATAGTTATTGCGCGGATGGCTATTGGCATGGGACGACATGACTGGAAGGGCGGGGAATAGCCACGCTCGGAAATAAACGAACGACCAGCACGAACGCGCGCGCTGGCCGACGACGCAGGCACAACGGTAGTACCGGAGGCAGCCGCCGCGCGAGCCTTTGGAAATTGGAAAAAAAAGCAGGAAACTCGGTTCAAGCGAGGGTGGAAGAAAGAAACAACGCTAAGGATGGAAGATAAAGCAGCCCCTTCCAAAAAGAGACTGTGTGCAACAAAAGGCGGACTTCCTGGCACGCGCCTATGCGGAACGACTGCCAAGTAGTTAACCATAACTGTGCTTGTCGTGCCGCATGAGTTGTGCACACCGGAAGAAAGGAGGAAGGCGTCGTCTCCCTTTTCGCTGCAACGTTCGCCTGTATCCGTCGCTGGAGTATGTAGTAAGCACGAGCGTATCGAAGAGCAGACCGATGAAGGAAAAAGGCAAGTCTTAAGACGTACAGCCAAACTCTGTGTTCAGGCATTGGATGATGGTACCCTTTCAGCGAACTTGCGCCTAAAGTTTCAACAAAGCCCCCCCCCCCCCCCCACCCCCCCCCCCCCCCGCATCTTAATCTTGTCCCGCCAAAATCGGCGGACAACCGTAAATAGTTGCGACAGCCCCACTTAGAAGCAAAAACGATGTGTGTGTTCGAGTACATATATTCGTTGCAAGTGTCATTGACTCAATTGAGTTCCAGTAACTGCCGCAAGATCACTAAGGTCCTCAATAATTTTATGATTGGCCAGCTGCTGTCTTATCACTGACGTGCGAGCGGTTCAACGTTGATAAGGTTGTATTCATAGATACTGGTTCCTCCTCTTCTGTTCTATTGACCAAAACCATTCCTTCATGATTGAGACTATCATATCCGCGTTCCTTTGGATAGCATAGAAATACTGGGTGCTATTATTGCTATTATTAACTATAGTTGGATACAGGTAAAAAGAAAGCGGCAAACAGCCCTCAAAGGACCTCCCCCCTCCAGTCAAAGGCATCGCTCCAAATGTGTGACGTCGAGGCACACACGGGAAAAGAAGAAGAGAAAAAAAAAACAGCAGAAAAACGTGTTCTTCCGTGCTCACGGTCTCGCGGAGTTTTAGCAGAATGCAAACTCGACAATGCTGAAATTCACCATCAGAATTCGTCGCTTTACCTGTTGTACTCTGATGAGCAAACGACTATATTGATCGAATTGAGTAAAGGTATGCATTTTTGCTGGAACTCACGAAGCATTCAGGGCCTATTTGTCAGCACGGACTCACTCGAAGAAACCACGTTCCAAGCGTTACTCGTATGTGCAGGACGGTCGGCCGTGACGTCATGGTATAGCTCGGCAGCTATTGGTTGGAGGGGGTTCCTTTGATAGCTGGATATAGATGACGACCTAAGTTACCTCCAGTTAGTAGTTGGGAGGGTTCTGGAAGCATGAAGTGACAGAAGCGACCTTGGGGACACGTGGACGTTTCTTTGAAGACGTCAGCAACGTAGCTGGAAGCCTTGTCCCATGGAGGTAATGAGACAGCAATAGGGACGCTCAGCATTTCTTTTGAAGGAAAGGGCGTAACGTCCTCGGCATGTTCTCTGCTTTGTGCGTACCTTTAAGCTATTGGCATAATTGCTCGCGATTTGCCCGCTTAGCGTCGATAAAATCCGTTAGTACTGTGGCTATGAGCCGTGTTATTGTAGGATGAAAGCCAAGTTTCAACCACTACAAAGAATTCCTTCATGACAGAGAGCAGACCGCTGTTAAACGTTTCCTTGTTCCGTAAATAAAGAGTTAAATGTGAAGGACAGTGAGACCAAATTAAAAGCTCAATAATAATGATGTATCTAACTTGCTTGGTATATTAAAATATCAAAAGCTGGATTTCGTGTACTTTTCAGCTGAGTAATACAGACAAAACATATATCTACCATGGCCTAAAGTTAATAACTGCTTTTTTTTTTGCTTTATTGTATCCTACTATAGAGATTTCATTACCGCAGGAGAAACTTGTTTGACTGGGCTGTCAAAGGGTATGGTCGTCAGCTCTTTCCTGCGTTACTAGAGCCGCCCAGCGCCCTTCACTTCTTCGTGAAACTGTGTATAGGTGTATGAAGAAATCAGTGAGTAAACAAATAATTTTAGTTGGCGTCTTGATCTTTAACTACCTATCATAAACGTCTGCAGTCTGAGCTCTTGTAAAAGTCTACGAGATCCGTTCTAATCGCTCTAGTGTGCAGCAATTCAGAGAAATATAGAACCGTTGCCAGCAATGATTGCTGCTGCTAGAGTACGGTCGAATTTACGGTCTTCACCAGGAAGGATTAGAAAACCAGAGGGGTAAGCAGCAGTTTCACTTTCATCGTGCATCTGTAGAACTTAACTAGAAGACAGAATGTAAACGAATGCGCTTCTTCCACACCAAGAATTTCGTTTTGAAAAGGTATGTCCGCCGTCCCTCTCTTGAACCGACGTCATGTTTAAAAAATTTTTGCCACCGAGCAACTTTTCTATGAACCAGTCTTGAAGGTTGTCGTGTCTTCACTCCTCGCCCCCACAAGATGCAGGGAGTATTGAAAAGTGATCCTGCTCGCAACTGTCTTCTGTTCTGCCTTGTTACTGCCTGGCGACAGGCTTGTACGGCATCCACCTTTAATTTGCGACACCTGGTGGAAGACAGGACGTCCTGATGCAAGCTGGAAGGTTGCCCGGGAGATGCACACACGCGAGCCTTGTAAATCGCCCACCGACTGACGCCTATGCATTATAGGCGATAATTATCTACGGTGCGGAACTTCGGAAAAAAGTGATCCATGAAATGGCCGATGCCGGGATTTCGAGAACGGGAGTGTCTGCTCACCAGTACCACAGGTGCAGCGGACAGGACGTCGATAAACTAAATGGGAGATTGCCCAGGTGGCGTGCAGCGCGTCGTCTCAAGCAATCGAAAAGAGTTATGAGTGCTAACGCCCATAAACTAAAATAGCCCACTGGTAAAGTTCAGTATCCAGTGCCATTTGTGTTCATTATCACGCAAATAGAAACGTGAATATCAAGAAACTCGGATTTTTTTTTTCCAATGATTGCGAAAATGAATGCATCAGCGATGAGATTAGTATTCGCCCGTATTGTTTAGGTTCGGAAGCGCTAACGCAAAGTTTGGAGTGTTATTGTCAATGCCAAAACATAAACAGAGTTATATTCTTTATCAACTGTTTATTGCCTGGTGCCTTTACATGTGAGACTGTCGGCCGTCTAGCGTGCCCAATAGTGTTTCCCGACTCCTTTTGTACAAGCTTCAGCTTGCATTTCCGGATACACAGGTGCACTCTAGCCGACAAGCAGAACGCAGAGTAGGGAAGTAAAAACTACAAAAAAAAAAGAGAGAGAGAGAGATAGCCGGTTACAAACAGTGCTGGAGGTTAAATGATAGAGATGTTCGCATGTTAAAACTAATCGTTCCCATACGTACCGCTTTTCGGTTGCATTTTTAATATAAGCCTTCCTAATGACATGTTAAGAACTTGCTTTCTGCATAATAAGCGCTGCATGTTCAATTATATGCGCTCAGATATGTGTGCGTATAGACGGCTACGGAGTTACACATTCTGGCCGATAGTTGCTTACTTATTTCACTACGAGAAACACACCATTAGAATAAAACGCGGCAAAGAAATGAGGATCTGTCCTCATCAAGTCATCAGCAGAGTGGCCAGCAGCCAGCTAGCCCAAACTACAAACTAGTGTTAGTGAGAGCGCTCGATTTCGCCTCTGGGACTTTGCGAATCACTGTGTTTAATCGCATGGGCTGTTATTCGTTGCTTGAAAGGGTATTTGTAGCAACCGCCGAAACCTAAGCAAGGGGGAGGACGATAGTTCTCTTTCGAAAGTGATCATCATCATCATCATCATCATTTATTGTCTCTTAAGGGCCCTGGGTCTGCCATTACATAAGGGGGGGGGGGGGGGGGAATGGAACCGTAGTAATGAAAGGACAAGACGAAAAGAACACAGGTGATGCAAAATAAACAACGTTGAATGACTTATAATGACGCCTTGTGATTCTGGACTGTGAATCACATATGACAGATTTGTATATGTATATTTTCTAACAAAAAAAAAAAAAGATTAGTTGCGAGCTAGCGCTCGTCTGTATTTCCTTCCTGTTCGTAGCGTTTCCTTTTGCGCCGTACCTTCCAAAATGAATAATGCCTGGTGGTAATTTCATACAAAGTTTCATATTGCAAGCGGCGGAGGGAGGCTCAGGTTTGCGGTTACTCGGATGGCATCTCAAGCCCCGGGCTGCCACGTGTAGAAGACTCGTGGTGCGTCTGGTCGGGACCTGGCGGCACGCCAGCGTCAGCACGCCGGCTTCAGGAAGAAATTGTCGTACGCTTCACTCGAGGCTGCACGAAGCGATCTCATCGCTGTCAGGGCAATATAGGAAGTACACTTGCGTAATCCTTTAAATGCATGTTCCTGGAGCCTAGCAGAACGCAATGTCGCGATAAACCTTGGGGCGTGCCCTGAACACGTTCTGGCACAGTCAAATTATCACCGCACGTGGCAGAGCTCAAGTGTCTGACGGCAGAATTAGCGGCGGATGGTGATAACGTATACACTCTGAAAGCCAACCACGCCAACTAAATTTAGAATAAAACTTCTTCCCTTTCAGCTTCGGTGATAAATGGGGAAAAAAAAAAGAAGTAAACCGATCCCGCAATGGCGCACATGGTAATATTTCCCCGATTGATGGAAAAGTAAAGTATAAAGAATAAGAAAGGCAGGGTGGGTCCAGGAACAGCTTTTTTGCCAGAGGCGGTCTCTCATTATCACGTAGGTAACTGCACAAACACAAAACTGCGACATGAAAGAAACACAGCAACCATAGAGTTGCTGTGTTTCTATGCGGAGAACCCCCTACACTCTACCATGTTACATGGGCCTGTCAAGAAACACAGGTAGCACCAATAAACACCACAACAACACCGGAGCAGTGGGAGGCTGCGCTGTCCTGCTCGACGCCTGACGACCAGCTCAAGCTGATTGACAGAGGGCGCAAGACGGCAAAGGCCACTGGGGCCCTGGACTGAGAGCCCCACCAACGCCGGGAGAATTCGCTTTGTGTGAATTCCCTTTGTGTAAATAAAGTTTTTCATTCATTCATTCGTTCACGTCATTTTTCGTGTGTATGTTCGGATGTAAAGTTAAATTGGTTCACAGGAAGGGAAAGGCGCAGTAACTGTCACACTTGCTCTGTGGACACCCGAACCGCGCCGTAAGGAAGGGAGGAAGGTGGGAATGAAAGTGGAAAGAGAGATGCGATAAAGACAGAGTGCATTAACAGCCATAATGTCCGGTTATCTACAGTGTATCTGTGTATCCTGATGGAGGAGATGAAAGCAAAGGGGGTATAAAAGTTGTGACTTTTGGCCTGTAAGTAAAGAAAAAAGAAGGGAAGAATAATGAAGTCTAATACTTCAACAGCTCCAGCCCACAGACATGAAATACCGAAGGACAGATCTGGCCCCCTTAAGGTGTACTGTCCCATAATTTATGCCTCCTTGAAAGGATAAAAGCCTGAATGCAGTAAGGAATATTGGGCGAGCCCGCTGAAAGCCTCGCACCGTGTCAAATGCTCCGTCGGGGCTGAATATACTGAAGCAAAGAAATCGACCAGAGTATGCTCTGTTATCACAAAAATTACTGATACGTCAGGACTTAATGTTCGGATGCCAAATCTTGAAAGATAGATTTATGAATATTAGAAACAGATATGCGTAATTTAAAGACGTTTCTCAATTATACACTGGCAGTGATCACCCCTTCTGCCGCATTATATCCTGCTGCGCAAAAAAAAACAGAGGGTACAGTATTTAATAAAATGATGTCTTCAAGTTAAGCAAAAGCGAACAAACGGTTGCTGCCAAAACCTATCAGTCGAAGTCAGTCTTTGAAGAGGTGCTTCAAATAGTGAGGTATATATTGCTCACATTTAACTTCTTTGAAATATATTGACTGTTACTACGAGCATTTGACAAAGACACTATTAAGCAAAGGAAAGAGCAGTAAGGGTTTCAATGTTTTAGGTTACAGTGCACGTGTACCTAGATTCTTATTTCTTCTTTTTTCTTCTTTTTTTTTTTTTGGGGGGGGGGGGAGCTAGTTGAACTGCCACCAAATATTTTGTACTAGAGCACTGATCGATCGATCATAGTATATGGCTTCATAAAGGTAACATATAACAACATTTTATATATATATCCACAAGACCTAAATCCGATGAAAATAAATGTCAAAAATTGAAATACAGCTTCATTTTCAAAAATATAATTTAAGGTGGTGTCACATGTCTGCCCTTTGCTCTCGCTGTTATCCTTTCCCGACCGCACAGGCACAGTGAGGTGCATTATAGTAAAATACATTCAAGTATTTCAAATTAACTGGCCTACCACACGCAAAGTATTACACGTTTATACTTCATATGAATTTCCTGCTAGCATTTGGGGCATTCTGTATTCAATTGATTCGACGACGGATTAAATGAGCTAGCATTTTCCATAACAGCCTAAATAACTGAGAAAGAGCTTTGTGGTATCCGACAGTGGATGCTGCCGCCTCCGCGCGAGAATCGCTCCATCGCCCATTCTTCCGCCGACTTCAGACAGAACAAACACCCTTTCGCTTTCCCTTTCACTCACCCTCAGTGAATGTGGAGGCTGCACCGCAGCGGCCATCATCAGGCGCACGTGTACGGGTGCCGAAACTGCCGCGCTTGCCAAAACAGCGCGATGCATACAGGCAAAACACTAACGCACCGTCGGTAATCCCGACGGTGCAGGTGTTGATCAAACACGTGCGAAAAGTCTGAGGACAAGGGCAATAAAAACACGCCCGACGGTGCATGTCACGAGCTCTCATGCACGTGCGCTCGTGGACACAAATAAGAGGGACACAAATAAGGGTAGTGTTATAACAGGTGTTCGATATTTCTGTCCTCCCTTCGAAAAAGAAGCACGAAGCAGCTGCTGGACACGCGTATGACTAAGTAGGAGTCTGACGGAGAAACAATGATTAAGAGCGGATCATGATAAGGGAATAACCCGAGCCCATCTCGTCCCGGTGTTTCCTGCCTTCTGCAGTTCAGCACACGGTGTCATCTCCGCCCACCGGCAAAGAAACAACGTAACCGACCGGTCGTGAAGTGACCCCGTCCACGTGCCGACATTCACCTCCTCCTCTTCCTTCTTGGCTGCACGAGCGCAGTCTAGTGCGCGGGCCGAACCATAGCCCGTCCGGTTTCAGGAGGAATCGATGTCGAAAGAACAGCACAAATGGCAGGGGACTTCCCGACACAGCTTCAAACTTCGTCGTTAGCAGAATGATCAGAGAACGTGAGAAAGAGGGGGATTATATCCAGGGGGTAGTAAGTCTGAGGCTTTATCTCCCACCGTGGTCTGAAGCGTAATCCCCTGAGCTATGGAGGTGACACGAGAGTACAGTGCCTATCGTCGGTTCGTCTTTGGGCCATCCTGCGAGCGTCCAAGAGGTTACAGAGGACCCGCGTTGACCGCTGATCGTGCTAGCGACCTGGTGGACCAACCTCTTTCCTTCTGGGCTTTTCCGAAACTCTCGGCTGCCCCTTGGTTTGGCGTTGTGGCCCAGCCGACCTTGGGGGAGCGGCCGCACGTGTTCACGCGGAGATCGCGTGAGAAGGGGTCACCATCACTGCTTCTATTCAAAGGAATCGTGGTCCCCCACTGCGCAATGGCTGCTCCCGTGGGACGTGAACGACCCTCATCTTAGCTAAGCGCGCCTTCGGGCTGCACTGCAGTAATGGCCGGGCCCCGCAACTGAAATGCCTGAGTGATGGAGATGCTCCTGAAAACCCGGTCGCCGCGGGGCAACTGGTGTGGAATAAAGGCACCGTTCTTGTTGGTTTTGGTTAGTCGGGCAGCAGCAACTGCAGACACCTCGCTCGAGGAACCGGAATTTCCCTGCTTTTTGGGTGGCTATAACTGAACGCCATATGCAATAGTTTGGGCAAGGTGCGTGTATGTGTTCAAAAAATCAGAACAGACGATGCGTGCTTGAGATATTCGGACAGCCCCGTGCTTTTATTGCATTACTTGTTGAGCTTTCAGACTTCGAAAACAACGCGAGAAATAGCCTTGCCGCAGTCGACCTTGTCGATGAAGAATAAACTTGACGAATTGCTCAGCAACTGCTGTTGGCAGGTTAATTGCAGCACGACTTCTGCGGAACCCAGCCTGGTTCGCGCTGCGTTCTGCCCAGTACGGAGACTAAACAGAAACGCTAGTAGCTAGGAAACAAAATAACCGCAGGTTATATTTTTATGTGTAGAATTCAGAAATAATTATGGTCTCAAAACCTCGGCTTCGAGGCACCATTGCATTTTTTAATTCGTGTAATGCATTCATGAACCGCACGTTGTTGTTGTTGTTGTGGCTGTAAGAAGAAGGAAAAGAAAATGCACGGGCCTGCTACTGGCTCTGTAGCTGAGCCACCTCCGCTGCCTCGTGCAGATAGAAGAGAATATAGAGAAGAAAGAAAAGCAAGAAGGAAAGAAAGACGCGCGCCGCAACAACAGCCGTCGTCCACCACCAGCGGTGGCGTGTGCAATGACGGCCCACAACAGTCAAAAATTCGGTGCCAGGCTAGCCCCCTGCCGCAAGCGGCGGTGACCCACCTGTACCAGCCCCATCAGGGGAGCGACAAGGTCACAGGTGTTTTAAGCAGCAGGATGAAAAGCGCAGATAGGAAACAGAGAGAAATGCTAGTTATAAATGACTCAACGTAAAGACCCTCAATTAAGAGGCTTTAACTGAACGCGCTCTGCTCTGCAGGTAGCTTCAGCCGCCTGCCACCGGCAAGGTCGCGCCGCTGCGCCTATACAACAAAGAGTTCTACATAAGGCTCAAAAAAGCGTCGAGATCTGCGGAAGTCAGCCGTCCTGTTCTTTTTTTTTTTTTTCTTTGCTCTCTTGTCTCAAGCCTTATTCAAAGAAAGCCGGGGGCTCGCTCAAAAGCAAGGCCGAGCATCGACGCCGCAGTTGATCGCACGGCGTGCAATTTTCGATTTCGAGGGGGATCGCGCAGGGCGCTTTTCTACGAAGAGACAAAACTGAAACGCGAGTCAGGAGTCGAGTTTTGGATGAAAGGGAGGAACAGCCGTGAAACTTTGCTTTTTTCCGGCCGCCCTTTGAATTCCGGAATGCTTCAATGTCGTCTGGCTTGCACGTTTGTTTAGTTTTCCGTTGGTTCCTCGCATGACGTGAGAGTGATGTAAAAACGCATTCCTTCTCATCGAACAGTTTAATGTAGAAATGTATAAGGCAGTGAAGGACATCGATAGAAGCCGGATTAAAAGCTACCTTTCATACCCACTGCTTATTTCGTTCAAGCAGATAGGAACTGTACGGACATGTAGGCAGCAATGGATATTTGCTTCCGTCTGCTGTTTGTTTCTCAAATTCCGAGGACTCGGATCTCGTCAGTAGAAGCGAAATAGCCAGCGGACATGCGCTGCCCGTTTGAAGACGTCTTCAATGCTTTCACAACATGGCCGTGCGGTCCTGAGCCTGTTAGCAGTAGCTTCTGCTGTGTGACAGCGTTAAACATAGGCCTTACATTTTCTTTAACCGACTCCGGGGCGAACAGCTTGCGATTTCAATAGTTTATTATTATTTTTTTTTCGGTGCGATTATCTTCGCGATGGTAAATGGGCAGCGTACCTGGGCGATAAGATCAGATAATCAAAAAATAAAATACTGAAAAAAAAAAAAACTCATTCGGACTACAGGGAACACCCACGTATATGCCTTAGCTTTGCGTCAGCCGATAAAGGCCGCCAAAGCGCTAGAAAGTTCAATCTCTAAATCGCGCAGGCCCAGCGCGTGATATCCGCGTTTGAGTTAGAGCTGTAAGCGACCTTGTCATGACCTTGTCATCTGAACCCGGACAGGCCGTTTGGACAAAAAGAACCAACAAATCCGGGGCCGAAGGCGACCTTGTCTCTGTCGGTTGCACGCCGAGAAGTATAACGATCTGCTCGCGCTCGAGCTACCGTGCAGTGCGCTTTCTGGTATCGTAACAGAGCTAGCGCCTTGCACGCCTCGCAGCAGGGTACAATTACAGGCGCGAACAAGAGAGGATTACCTAACTGCGCGCCACTGACCTTCCTGCTCAGTGAGAGGGGGGGGGGGGGGGGGGGGGGGGGGTTCTGTCCCTGGACGGGCTTACCGAGCAGGTCCGGTCGAGCTACAACTTATCGTTGCTCTTTTCGGGTTCCTCTCTGAACGTGAAGGGAAACAGATTCGTGGGCGCTTCCGTGATCAAGGCCTCGCTGCCGAAACCGTGCGACTGCCCGGTTCGCACAACGCCGCCTGCTGCTGGTCACGTTCGGGTTTCCAACTAGTATAAATCAGTACGAAGCCTTCAAGTACGGTCTCTGTCACAGACAATGCGGAACCTAAAGGTTGCGCTCCCACTGCCGCGTACCATCCTCAGCTGCTGAACAAGAGGACGCGGTTTCGACCCCGGCCACGACAGTCACGTTTCGATGGAGGCGAAACGCAAGTTGGGTGCACGCTAAACAAAACTGCTCGAAATTAAGCTGGGCTCCTCAACTATGGCGTCCATCATGGCCCATGCCGCTTTGTACGTTGAAACCTATGCCCACCTATGCCCCACCCTAGTTTTGTCGAAGCTGCTTGAAGCTGCGGTTCGATGTGTAGTAGTGCGTTCGTCCTCGACAGTGTCGGCCAGATGCCTGAAATACGAAAATTAATTCCCAGTGATTGGCAACAAAAACAGGTCTGTTCCATCGGAGTGATGCAAATCGCCTTCCACCGTTATCATTTCTTTGTGTTCCGGTTTACTCTGAAGGATATGGATGACCTGTCCTCCTAAAAAGTCACGTATTGTAGTGTTCGCTATACATGTCCAAGAGCACAGTGTACACTTCTAAATGCATTAGCGTTCTTCACTGCTATCTAGGTGAACTTGTATCATAATTGTTACGAAGCGTAGACGCAGTAGGATTCAGGCTGATTGAGGACGCAATAAATGGCTGGACATGAGACGTGAAAGCCCCAACATTAATTTCTGCACTACTATAATAAACCACCCTTAATTGCGCTCAGATATTAGTATACGTTAAAGGACTCAATTGCAGTCGAAATAAACATTGCGACCTGCAGTATGCCGTGTCTAGCCAGATAAAGCTTCGTTGACAGCTGAAATCCATTAATCAATAAATCGAGCACCTACGGTACAGCTAAACCATGAAACTGCTGAGTTCACAAAACGCACCCTACAATTAACACATCGCCGTCAAAGTTCTGTTCATCTCAAGCCATTTGAGTAGATTAGCGATAAAAGATGCGTAGTTTATTATTTTCTATTACCGCCCGTGCACCAGCCCACCGCGACGACGCCTGGCCTAAACCGGAAGCCCCCCGTCGGCGCTTTATGGATCACCGTTTCAGGTTCGCACGAAGCCATGTAAGCTCAAGTGTGTCTGCTTTTGATTTGCTTACTCGCACAAATCGTATCTGAAGTCATATCCCGAGCTAGGTAATCTCCAACGATAGCCGCCTATTTGCGTGGGCCTAGGTGCGGATTGTCGGAGTGACAACGGTCTTAGTAACGGCTCAGGGCAGTGACGGACTACATGACATCCATTCGGCGGATGTCATATATTCAAAGCGGGAGCGTCGCTGGCCTGCATTGTGCTATCACCAATGCCAAATCACAAGCAAGCTGCGCGCCTCCTAATGAAGGGAAGTGTTTCGCGAGTTGTTGGCATTCGGAATCGAGGACGAAGTGCCCGACGGTGATAGTACTTCTGTCCCGTGTCCGGCTTGCGCAAATCACGGTCGTAAACTGATCTTTGATTTCAGGGGGCAGACACTTCGAATGGGCACCGCGCCCAATGTCCTGCGATTTCATGGCGTTAGTCTTATCGCGACAGCCGTTAGCACGCACTGCAGCGCTCGATCCAATTTTTCATGCTGGCTAGCTGGCCGGGTGCCAATCGGTACTGAGTGGCGTCATCCCTTAATGACCGGATGTAACGAGTTATTGTCGCGAACGATAAAATGCGGTCAATAAAATGAGGTACGGCAAAAGAAAGCATTATCCTGTTAAGTAAAAGACGAGAGCATCGAATGCACGAATATTCATGGCACCGAACTAGTTCGAATGATGATGATCGTTCCTAGGAGTTTTGCGGTTCGCGGAATATCGATGTATCCAAAAATCGGCATGCGCCTTTGTTATGTGAAAACATGTGTACAATGGTCAAGAGTGTAAGAGAGAGACAGTATTCATGAGTGGGTAGCTCCATTATTAAAATGAGCCGTGCCCTTGACCAAAAGAATCAAAATTCGTTATTGTTTCTGCACTAAGTTTATAATGTTATGCGATAATAACTCGGCCATAGAAAATTGACCAGAACGCTGCAGGCATGAAATGACCTAACACTATTCTGGGTTCGGAGTATACCAATCCAAGGCGCTTGAGCCAGAATCATGCTTCTGCCCATCTGGGATTTTTAATGTGGCGTGGGAAATGGTATAAAAGTGGTCTTCTACTTTCCATATCACTAATCATATCAATACTATCACTAAAAGCGATTGGGTCTTCATGCCAGCCCAAACAATAAACGATATACTCAACTGAGCTTAATGCGATTTTTACTAATAGTTATGTTCTAACAATTGCTTTACTGCGGACAATGCGTTTCCTTTTAATACTACAGCTATCTGTACCTCATCCACAGTCTTCACCACTATGCCATCAGTGGCAAACTCAGTATGATATTGCCACTTAAGTAAAGTGTTAGCTTGATATATAGTTAAATAACCTTTCGTTATTAATGCACTAAGAAAACATGCGCACATCAATAAAGACCGGCTAGAAATTGTCAATTGGTTAACTTCTTTTTCGAATGAAAGAAAGCGATAATGATTGAATGGCAGAAATGGGTGCGGTGATATAGAAAGAAAACTAAGTATTTGCAATTACGTTATTGCTACTAAAACCTAACATTTAGTCTTAAAATAACATAATTGAGAAAAGTAACCTAATCTAAATCAAGTCAACAAAGACGACTATTGTTAATTTGGCGCCAGTAAGAATGGAATTTCTAGCCCTAATTCAGCCTCGCAAAACAAGGTTCAAGTATTCCCCCGGATACACAAGATAGCCAAAAAACGTTCGTCGGTTTACAGCAAGCCATTAACGTTTTAGAGCGCAGCTCTTTGGCGACCGTTCCTGCGTTTTCGCAGCTTACTGTGGCACCCTCCACCAGTGACCATCCTGTACAAAATCGCAATAAAACTTCTATCCTGCAACCTGTTCTATTTAATATTCCCTCTATCTTTATTTTTCATGTCTGAGATTACATACTCATTCAACGGGCAGGGCAGCATGCGGCTCAGGATCTCGATGGCTGTTGCACGGGGTTGAAATATAGCATCGCCGCTCGACAACATGATGTGTCGACATAGTTATTAATGAAGTCTAGAATGCGCCGTCGATTGCAGCGTCTTTTTATTTTCTAGTCACGCGAAGACTACCTTTCGTTCTAAAACACGCGATGACGGGAGCTGCCATGTGTGGGTACGCACCCATGGTCACGCAAGTGTTTCATTAAAACCGTGCTGAAGAGGCAAATGGGCTTATACACGCCTCCCTGCGGAGCAGACACTCGCTAGACGGTCGTCAAATGCTCATGTGTCTGAATTGTGACATCAGGATGCAACCACACGTGCCTGGGACTAATCTGAAGCCTGGTGGGTGCAAGTTTGGGCTTCGGGCTATTTAGCTGGTGAGCAGCCTCATTGGCGACACCGTACAGCGTCACTGGTAGCAAGTTCGGAAAACACAGGGACATAGCATCCGGCAGTCTTTGATTTGTTAAGTATGCAGGCAGGAGCATTTTAGTAAACATCAATGATTATTTTTGCCTTACTCTATCGCCAGGCAGGTCTCTTTCCAGTTCTGTTCTCTATTTTCTGTTTTCAGCTATTATTAGGTAGTTATACGCTTTTACACGAGCACAAGAACTCATTTGGCTTAATGGAAAGTCGTATGGCCTATTGCGCTCGCACTGGTTCTGTTGGGGCATTTTCAAGACGGCACCATTCCTGAACTTTACGCACATTTGATACCTTCTGTGAGGAGTTTCAGTCTTATTTCAAGTTGCGCCGATTCAGGCTCGCAACCCTTAATTAAAAAAATTATGAGGGCCGTTAAAGAGTAGAGTATATAGCGTTTTTAACACCGTCGTTTCCTTCCACAATTTGTAAAATTTGTTCTGAATTAAATTGTGTATATGTTTTAATTATTTTCGGAATTTAACACATAAAAAAAAAAAAACAAGTTGGTACGTCATATTGTGGAATAGCGCGAAGGAGCGCCCGTGTCGTCTTCTCTTTCCTCGGTCCTTTTTGCGCTATTCCGCAATATCAACAACTTCCAACTAGCCCAATACAGCGTACTGGTAGTACGTCAAATGCTCCACAACGCATTCACAAGGTACCTCTCTAACACACTTGGTATCAACGGCCGATTTAGAATTAACCGGAATTGCAGTCTCTCTTGGTGAAGTGCTCAACCTGTCCTCGCCTAGCACCCTGTTACCCTGTATTTTTTAGAGGCCTTTTATGGAATTTCCTGAAACCTTTATAGTTAGTTCATGTAAACGTATCATAATTTCAGTGCGATAAATAAGATGTGAAAACGACTCTTCGTCACCTATGCCTGTCGTGCCGGCCTAGCGTACAAAGAACCATAGTTGTAACCGACGGTATTTTGTTGTCTTGAATGACTTCTATTTTCTGAAACACCTCTATTAGAGAAACCGTATTCATTTTGGCTTCATTTCGATGTCCCCCCTCCCCCCCCCCCCCCTCCTATCCCCTGCAATTCATTAGCCTCATTGGAATGTGGGGCGTTTGGATTTCCCGCGAAAGGTTATGTAGTTCTGACCAATAAGTATATGCTTATCGATCGCCGTCTACGGCGGCGACTCTTCGGCGGAACGAGCTGCATACGATATAGCGTAATATCGGGAAAAAAAATGATGTGGTCTGGTGTGGTGTGCCTGCAAATGAGTTATGAAGAGATGCCCCAGTGCAAATGGAGGACTGAATTATTTTTCTCACCTGCATGCCATGGTGGCCTAGTGACTCTGGCGTCTGGCTACTGACCCCCGTGCAGCGGCACCCAGTCATGACCGTGGGGGCAGCATTTCGGAGGAGACAAATTTTAAGACGTCTGCGGGCTACGCGAGCGCCGCGCAATTAACACGGGACCTTAAGCCATACGTCGTTTGCCATAGCTCATGTTTCTCTTCGGTACATTGATTCCCAAAATCCTGACACCATGTTTATTCTCATGCACGTACGCACATTCCAAACAAACAAGGCATTTCTAATTTCGCGTCGACGGAAATAGGGGTTGCCCGCCGGGCTGGTGCAGTGGTAAGACGCCCGACTACTGTGCCGGAGTACCCGGGTTCGAACCCGACATCGGCGGCTGCGTTTCGATGGAGGCGAAACGAAGAGGCGTCCGTGTGCTGTGCGATGTCAGCGCACGTTAAAGAGCCCCAGGTGGTCGAAATTACTCCGTAGCCCTCCACTACAGCTCCTCTTTCTCTCTATCCACATTCATTCCCACCTTCCTCCCTTCCCTTACGGCGCGGTTCAGGTGTCCACAGAAACAAGTGTGACGGATCCTGCGCCTTTCCCTCCCTGTGAACCAATCAATCAATCAATCAATCAATCAATCAATCAATCAACAGAAATAGGGGTGCCAAGGCACGGTTTTAACGTGTTCAGCCGAGGAGCTTCAAACCAAGATAGCGACAACAGTATGAGAATTGCGAGGCGCAGCAGTGGGGACAGTGGGGGGAAAAGTGCCGCTGCACGAGCACTTTTTCTCGCGCATATCTCGCTGTGCTCCGGGCAGGGGGCAAACGCGCGTTTCCTCTCGCTATACTCTCCCAGCACGTGTTAAGCTCGTGTGTCCTGATGGTTGCGAGGGCTTCGCTGCCTGAGAAACGACGTGCCAGCGCTACTATCGATGCCGGAAAGCAACGGCCGCAGACAGTCGGAGAGACCCGCCGGTTCCCATCCGAGAGGCGCTGTTGTCGAGTGACGGTCTTCCTGCGAGATGTCGCCACGGCTGGCACCAGCGCACGGCAGGTGGAAGGCGGAAACGAAAAAGAGGAAGTGAGATTTGAGCGAGAAGTTCCGTTCTGCTTACGACGTGTTTGGAAGCTGAAGCAGCGTGGATTCTCTGCTCAAGGTCGTCTCCCATCATTGCACAAAGCAAGTTCACAGCCGCGCCTTACGCAAGGAGAAATTATAAAAACAGATGAAGTGGAGACGGTGTGTCCTGCTGAAGGCCAGCTTAAAGAGCAAAACATTGTCGTAATGCCAACCATTGTTGCTCATAAACGGCATAATATTTTTAGCTGCTCAGCAACTGACGCCGACACGACCCGCGTGACGCATCCACATTCTTTTTGTCTTCAAATATAGACTTGAGGAAATAATTGTATCTTCAGAATCGTACTGTTACCTGTCGGTACATGAGTAAAGTCACTTCCTAACCCGTTTTCACCTCCTTTCTATGAATTTTAATAGGGTCTACTTTGTCATGGTTCTCTTCGGTTTAATTAGCGGTTCTTCAGGCGCAAACTTCAAGTGACATAAGAGGAATGCAGTACTCGAGTGCTGCGGATTACTTAATCCCCCTGGAGCTTCGCACAGTGAATTAGCGTTGCACGGTCGACGGCCGTCTTTGTGTTTCTCCTCCTTCGAAATACTCCCGTTGCAGCCGGTACTTAGGGATTAGTAGCCGCGACACCAAAACCGCTGAGCCATTACCGTGGGTCATTTATAATCAACAAGTGCATGTTGCACACTCACTATATCACCCATATTCGGATACAAATAACGATAAAAGCGGCAGATGCCCCCCCCCTCCCCCCTCCATTACTCCCTCCCCTCTGCCCCAAAATAGCCTTTCAGCCAGTGCCGTCGACCAACCCTCATGACGCCGCTTGTAATCCGATTACGATGTGGTGAACCTCCTTTGACCTGCTTACGCCCTGCGTTTTCCTGTCAACAGGACCAAGGGCAGTTTTCACGAGAATATGGGCCAACGCGGCAGGGTAGTCCTTGAAGGGGCAAAACACGCTTTTTTCTTCAGACATATCCGATTAGAGGATCAAGCAGGCTTCTTTCAATAAGTGATGCCAGCATACAATTGCTCTGAAGGCGAAAATATTTCTCTTTGTCGGCGAAACTCTATTCACCATTGTGTTTCTTTACGTTGACAAATCACATCACATTCCAAGCTCTGGGGATAATTATTTCCAGCTAGACAAATGAGCACATTTAGGTATATATAGCGACCAGCGTGAGGCAGAGAATGAAACGAGAGGCATCCGGACTCGATTGCACCGTGTGGCATTGTTCTCCGAGGTCGTAGGGCAGCAGAAACGCGCGCCTCTTCCGACTTATCCATCAACGCCGGAGGACTTTCAGAATGCCCCATTGGAGAGTGCGGAATTCTCATTGCCCAGGCAGGCGGACAGACCGGTGGCGCTCGATCTAGGAGGAAATTGCATAGCCCCTATAGAAGGGGAAACCACCTTATAAAGGCTATTGCAGCGTATCAGAATTGGCTCGCCTACCACGTTTACCCGGCATATATTCGCGAAACCATACACACACCCCGCTTCCTTGAGCCGACGCATCGCCAAGACCGAGCGTGGGCGCTTTCGTAACACTGTCGGCCAAACCAGGATGTCAAAGTGGCGGAAAATAAAGAAAGAGAGGCAACAAGAAAATGCACGCGTCTCCTTTCTTCTTCCTCTTTTATTCTCTCTACACGCTCTACGCAATGTGGATCGCATGTGTTAAGAAGGTGGGAAAAAACGCTGCCGGTTCCAAAGTTTGCGAGCGCTCGCGTGTCAGCGCTTGTTCAGGTGGTGCTCCTTCAAGCGTGGAGAAAAAAAAATCCGCGTCCGCACATGCTGTCTCCGGGGTACACTTGATTAGCACACGGCGCGGCGCGTGCCGACATAAATAATGCGGGGCTTTACGAGCCGTATATAGCAGCGGAAGGGCCACGGGAAACGACGCGCTGGAAGTACACGTGCTCGCAGGACTTCGTGTCACGGTGCGCCGCCCAAGAGCGGGCGGCAGTACCAGATGTGCGCGCAGAGAAGTCCGCGTATCACTAGCAAGGACCATGCGGCTCCTTTAGAGCTATGCAGATGCCAGGTGCAGAGCGCCGTTACATATGCGATTAGAGCGTGTGCATTCGGGACACGTTTGAACCGCTGGTGTCATCATGACCTTGCACGACACGAGCTATTATATGGCCACAGTTAAGGTACCACACCTGAGCGTCCATTTACAGTGGCTACAATCATAGCTCGACTCGGAGGCGCCATATTGTAGAGTTGTGATATTAGAACTTGGAGAACGAAATGACGAGTTTGGTATCTGTTAAACGTCGAAGCTGAACGCCGATTTCCGGAACTTATAGGCATGCAGTGTCCTATAAGTTCTCATCTGTGCGCTAAAAATTAGCACATAACTTGAGGTTGGTCGCAAGGAAGGTAGTGATCGTTGTCTATATTTAGAGCAGTTGGCCGCAGTAGCTCAGTGGTGTGAAATATCTAAATTACTTCAAAGATTTGTATACTTTTTTTACATTCCTAAATCGTCTTAATTCAATCGTGCCTGAAGGCAAATTAATTAGCATTCGGGCCAAAGAAAGTTACAGAACTGCATATTTATCAATCTACAATTACACTATGTTCCTCTCGTGGCTTTTAATTTCTTTTTTTTTTTATTTTGCGCATTCATTCTTAGTAATTTTTTCTTCAAAGCCATTCTCAGTCACTTCCACCTTTGAGCGCTTGCAGTGGCAGACGCTTCCTGGTTTTCCCTCCTGTCTCCAACAACGGCAACCTGCTATGGCCGGGCAGGTGGAAAAATTCCTTGTTTTCTTCACTATAGGGCCTGTAATGTTAACGCATTAAAAGGTGAAGAACGAATTCCCGTCGAGCTTAGGTAGGGAATGCCTTCAATACACTCTTCCATCTCTTCCTAACAGGTATATCCACATTAACCTCCATTTGTTTTCTTTTTCACGTCGTGAACTACATAATTTGTTTTTGAATAACATGGTTTAAGTTTCATTATGCATACATATTGCTGTTTCGTGTATTCTCTGGTGTTTCCTTGATGTGCTTGTTTTTAAAATTGTATAAACGCTTGTGTTGCTCCTTGCCAATAATTAGGATTGTAGACGTCAAGCTGCCTAAGGGCAGCATTTTTCTACGATTTCTCCATCTGCAGTGTTAGACGGGAAATAAACTTTGACTTGTACGTCGTCGAAAAGCTGCCCATACTATGCCCAAAAATATGTAAAGGAAAGAATGAGCCCGTTGACACAATGGCTAAAACTACATCCTTATGCAGAAATATTGTTCCGGCAGAAAAAAGTGCAAACAAATGAATGACGCTCGAAACGCCGCGGCTAGTGAGGTGTTATACTACAGATTCAACAAGCTTATCGTTTGTTCCTCGTACACGCCCAGTCCAGTCCTTATGCATGCTTTGTAAGACCGTATACATACGTCCACTGAGAGGCGCGCGCGCGCGCGCGCACACACACACACACACACACACACACACACACACACACACACACACACACACACACACACACACACACACACACACACACACACACACACACACACACACACACACACACACACACACACACACACACACACACACGCGCGCGCGCGCGCACACGCACACGCACACGCACACGCACACGCACACACACACACACACACACACACACACACACACACACACACACACACACACACACACACACACACACAGCTACAAGTTTCGTGTACAAGCCGGTTGCTATAAGGCCGAGAACGCCAGAAACGACAAGACAAGCCAGCGACACTTCCGCGTCGCCCTTGCTTCGCCGAAATATGCACCTCGCACCGAACACGCTTTCGTGTCGGCGTTCGTCTTGCATCCATGGCGCAGCACATGCACCACTTCTGTACAGGAGCAACAGCGGCGACCGACCGAGAATATCCCCCTTTTGGGTGAGTCACGCGTCAAGGACACACCGAAGCCCGAGCGAGGGACCTCCTGTATTCTGGCGCGGCTGCGTTGCTCCACGACAGACGTGGCCAGTGCCAAGGCCGGCTGCGGTGGCGGATCACAACCAGCTGGCCAGGCTCTGGTCGTTTGCCGAGATCGGACCAGATTTCGCCCGAAGAACCCTTAATGGAACGAAACGGATGCCCGGAGAGCGCCTCGATGCGCGGCGGTGCTCACAAGAGCGTCGGCCGGATCAGGATAAGCATGCATAACGAGCTAGGGATGTCGTACACAATGAGCCGGTCTCAAGAAAGAAAAAGAAAAAAAGCCCGTTTTCCCACTATATAGGCAGACAATGGGAGCCGCCGTTAAGAGCTCGTGCGGACTCATCTCTATAGATAGCAGCACTCAGATGGCATGAGTAACGAGCCAAAGGCGCTATGCACGGGACAACGCACCGCTCAGTCCTAGGGTAAACAAAGATCTTCCCAACGATGCGCTGAACGCTGTCGAGGTTCACACCTCTAAGTCGTCAATTAGGTGATGAATAAAGAGATAGCGATACGCATTTGTTGGCGTCCTCGTGCGAGTCAAGTTCTATGTCACGCCGCTACGGGTGAGAGGTTATGTGGTTAGGCTAGTGCCTCCAAAGTCGCGACGAGTACAGCGCCATTCTGCGCGGCCGCATTTCGGTGGGAATAAAAAGCAAGAGCAGTGGCGTGCCTCCTACGATGTCAGCGTGCATGAAAAAAATCTCCAGGAGGCCGGAATCTATCCAGTGTCTACCACTGCTAGCTGTGCCTCATACAGCCGTACCGAGCTTCAGGACCAAAAGATCCCCTTGTACTTCACACCATGTGCGGCAGGCTACATACTCCGGCTGCATACCACATATCGTATGGCACCTTTATTTCATGTTCTCAGCGTGTAATCTTATACAATCTAAAGAGACGCAGGAGTTACTCCGCCACTCCCACTATATAGACCTTATGTCTGCATCAGAGAAAAAAAAAAAAAAAAAAGAAAACAGGCAAGATCGAGACAAATAAAAAGGAAAAATGAATGTACTTCGCTAAAAAAAGAACTGGCACATCCCTAGTGCGAAAAAAGCTGCAATAAGGGCAAGTATAAAGCTGCGATGTAGATACCGATTTTGCATCGGATCGAACATAGTAGATGTATTACAAACGGATACCTGTCGCAGAGGAATGCAAAAGAAAATGAACCGGATGTCTTGCGCAGGAGATTGAAGCAGGATATCCTCTTATTAACGTCAGACACATTACTGGCTTCGTTAAAAGATTCCTCACTATGTCCCGGTGAAGAGAGATAAGATTCCTGAACTTGTTGCAAACGCCGCATTCTCATTACGCACAGCTGTACTGCATACGTCATTCCGCCCTAGACGACGCCAGTCTCCAGTCGGCAGTGCGCACTCCCGTTCGCAGTGCAACGTGCCCCTACGTCGCAATTAGCCATCGAACGCTTCAAGGACCTCGTCGCTGCACTTGATCTCGTTTCACGCAAATTATCCTGCCCCGTTTATTATACCCCGCGCCGCGATATGCGGAAACGAAGTGCTTGATGCGTTGACGTATGTAGGTATACTCTCCACCGACAGCCCACCCACGTGAACTCCGTCCAATGGCTCCGGTGACAATAGTCCACAGCATATATGCATTTCCATCTTCGACATTCGTGTAATTGGTGAAGTACGTTTTCAAATCTACTTGGTTAGAGTATGGAGTAAGGAAGGTGAGAATGAAATTGCCCCTATTGGTTTAATTACTGGTGGTTATCGACGCGCGTTCGGACGTCTTCGCAGCCCAGTCCTTCTCATTTCCTGTATTTTTCCGTTCGGCCAATGGCTCGAGGGAAAAGCGTCCTTCGGAACGCGCTGATCAGTCGCCTGAAGGCGAGGCGACGACTGCAGTTTCGCAATTACGCGCTGGCGGCTTCTCTGTTCCACGCTCCGTTATAGCTCCGGGAGACACCTGGCAACAGCTCCGAGATCGCGTGCTTTCCTGTGCGGGCTTTATGTGCATGCCCAGCATTTGCATTTGTTTCTGTCCAGAAGCTGTATACTTTTACATTTACTTTCAAGGCCTCGTATATTGTTGACAAAGATTAGAAAGAATTCAGTGCTTTTAGAAGGGTTAGCACCACCTCTGATTGTGAGCGCTTACTTGGCACGCCGCGTACACCTACATTGCATCACTACCTCTTCAATGTCTGCGGCTGACAGCACTGGAGAGCTTACTCCATTACTTACACCTTATCTTTCAAGTAACCGGTCAGATTTTAGCGTGATTTAGTAAATTATGCATTTTCATTTCTTTAAAGCAATCGAATGCGTCGCATGTTGATTCGATGTCGGCCGAACGATATCGTGAGCCTCATTTTTGTCTGTTTGCCGATTTAGGAGGGGGTTATGGGGTCAGAAAAAGTTGGTTAGCGACTTTAGCTTGCTAGAGGCAATGGCCACTAGGGCTGGTATAATATTGCAAATCTATCCTAGCCTTGTCGTCCGTTGTGTCAGAGGCAAGATTCGAGGTACAGTCGGGGCGTGGCATTTCTTAAGCTGACGATGAAAAGAAAGTATGGTAGCACCCGCTAAAAGCCAAGTGCTTAGAACTGTGGAAATTTATTTTGAATCATTGGTAGCGCGGGATAAACGCATGTGATTGGTCAACTTTTGCAAGTGATTGGTCGTGATTGCACGTCATTGGATGCACATGATATTGGACGCACGTGATTGGTCAATTTTACGGTACCTTGAATGCAAGTGCACGCATTCTATATATAGGCTGTCTTCGTTCTCTTCTACAAAACTTCCTGGATAATGCGAACAAGCAATTAATATGCATGTTTGTCCATACATGCATACAAGTGGACGGCGGAAGCAGCAGAGGCTCGAGAGCTGTACCGGTATGCCTGGTTCAGTCAGCATTCCCGTTAAATCGGTTTGCGATTAAAGTTTCAACAACGTCCATACAATGTGCGCTTGTGTGGACATGGCTGCTCCTTATGGGTATCCAGGTGGGTACAATTCCTCACAAAAGTATTTGTAAGTAAGTCTGGCATGCAAAGCGCAGACTAATAAGCAGATTTGAAATGAAATCGTTGCATCTTGCGGCAACAATATGAAGTCTCTATGAAATACATAAAGCTTCTGAACTTGCATAAGGGTCAAGCTTCTTGCATTCTTCTATATCGCTGGTGCTTAGAACAAATTGAAGGTGAGGACGGCACTCCAGACTCTTCCCAACCTCCGAGTATAGGTTTTCTAAAGAGGTATCTTTAGTACACCCCATACATGACTTCGAAGTAAATCCCTTGGACTGTATAAGTGTTACAAGTCCTTAGGTCTTAACCTGGCTGTACCTAAACGCGAAAGAAATCCTAGTTTTAGGCACCGCTGTACAACACAAAGGGGGTCAGTCTTCTCAAAAACAGGTAGAACCTTATACAATGTTATCATTCATGGCCAGAGCACCGTCTCTAATAGATCAGAGTAAATAATACGGACTACTTTTGTTGCAAAGCTATACACCCAAAATGAGGTACAGTGTGGTAATTAAGCAATAGACTCCCCCCCCCCAAAAAAAAAAAAAAAAAAAAAAGGATGTTCGCCTGAAGTTCCTGCTACAGATACAATACCTAGGTTCTTCCTACGTATATATTTGCATGTATGTAAAAATTCCTATCATATCGTCACGCGGTGGTAACAGTGTCGTAGACGACTAACGAACAGACAGTTGTAGGACTGGAATCAATTCTTTATTGGGCTCACTTGCACCCGCAAGAGAACTAAGCAACTCGGTGGCGCTGATAGCAGCAAGCGTGCTCGTTGGTCGCCGTCATAAGAATGCCCGCTGCATTTGACAGTGCTCAATTTAATGTCAGCGCAGAAACATCTAAACAAAGCCGCAAACAATGGCTAGCATAACCTGGAACGTTGAGAAACACACCCGAGTGGCTGAAATCTTCGTGATACATCTCGGCGCATCTGGCGCGACAAACAAAATGATAAAGCTGCGTCTGGTGACAACGAGTATGAACGAACAAAGAGTACAGAATCGATCCGTGCGCTACAATCACAGTGATAAAACCGCATGCCAGCGGCTGTCGAAAAATGATAAAAATTTGAATGGTTAGCGGCAATATGTATTCAGAAAAAGTGGTCATGTAATTCAGAGCGATATATTTAGCAAGTGGGCTGCCGTTAAAATGCGAGTATTCACAGGAAAGGTTTTACTTACATAGAAATAACTGAGGAAAATAACTGCAAGACTTTTGGCACTTTGCCTTCTGGGACGAAAGGGATAGCGATATCAAAACTGTGGCGCTTCATCAGTATCGGCATACTTAAAAAAAAAAGAGACCACATTAAATAGTGCTTGTATCACAACATAGTTAGTTGCGCATTCTTAGGATAGCCGAACGTCCAGACCACGTGATTCTTATGACGAAGATCATATGTTCATAATTAGCCACCGTATATTCGCGACAATTTACTGTGATGACGTAACACGCGGACTCCATTTGTCCAAAGGAGGTCCACCGAACGTGTGTGGCTATACCACTGCACGCGTCTTCCTTCAGAGGTGACCGCAATTTTTTTTTTATTTAGCCGGAAACTTAAATCTTCCATGAAAGCACAGACGGAGAGGTTCAAGGCAGCTGCACTAACTAAACACTGCAGGAGCTGCAGGGACGGCGGCCACCGCAAAGAGATGCCGCGGCTTCTTCTCCACCTTTCTTTCTGATCTTCTTTCTGATATAATTAAGGAGTTACAAAGAAATATACCCAACTAAGGCAGCAAAGAGAAGATTACTTTGTTAGTCACATTCGAATTAGTCATAAAGCATAAATGGAAACGGGCCGCTTTAACATGACTTGCGGGAAATCCCCTTTCTTGCCCCCTGACCCTTTGAGGGGAAACTTCGCGAATAAGATGATAAAAACGATTTATGCTCATATATACGATGAACAATGCTACACATAGATAAGTGTCCATGTAAACCTATCGCTAACTAAATTATCTTCGTGTCATAAGATTTTAGACAGGAACTTAGCAATGTCCCCGCGCAACCACCCCTCCCCCAAGCTGTTATTTTGGAATTGTTCTAACTGAGTGTGACTTCCCCCCCCCCCCCCCCCCCCGCCCCCCGTCTCTTTTCTTGCTGATTTAAGAAAGCTTCTCCCAAAAATAACATCTACGTACCTGATATAGGGCTAATATTGACACATGCGAATTTCATAAGGGAGATTTAGAATAAGGGGACTCAACCGGTTAGGGGGATAGGGTAATAGCGGGCCAACAATGCGCACGAGCGAATTGCTGCTATAAATGCGGTAATCACTCCAGGCATGCGCACTCGCCCCCAGCGCTTACCCCATTCCCTAAAACGATACGGTCACCCTATTCTAGGTCTCTATTATCGATGATTTTAACCTCAACTATACTGCCAGTGACAATAATATTTTCTGCTAAGAGACTTAATTGGAGAAATGGGGTCCACAAAAGCGGCATGGTTGCGCAGTTTTGTGCGCTGTGTTTCGACAGGCCAACTCTCGGGAAAGCCCTGCACGTGTAAGCCCATCTACGTAAGTACCTGATATAAGGGTTATATATTGACATATGCGAACACGTGAAAGACCTGACACGTGACACGTGTAATGCCTGACGCAAGCGTGGCACGTGTAAGCTTTTACACGTGCATTTATTACAGCTTTGAGCGACGCTGTATTTGAAGGATACCGATAAATGCTGCCTATATGACATCCTTTTACGTCATTTAATACTCTGAACGCCTCCGAATCGTCACGAACAGACTGTGCTGGCCACAACAGCCGCCGTTAATTTTCAACTTGCTACCCCACACTCAGGACTTCAGAAGCAGGACAGGTTGCTCATTGCGCGACCCCACAATGCTCGTAGTGAGGTTGCTTGCACGAATTTTTACCTCTTCGAGGATGAAATGCGCAACTGCGCGAACCGAATTCATGACAGGCAGACTCGAATTGACGTGCAAAGTGTCAACTAACGAGATGTTGGCTCAAGGTCTTCTCTCTACGTACACCCCAAACACACACACACACGGCGACCTTAAAACACGTCGTGACGCAGTCCGAAAGCTGCCGGGGCAGAGTCAGAAACGTGATAAGGGCGAGACGGAAGGTTGCATCTAGACGTTTTTTGGCAGCTGGCAATGAGTGCGAGAAACCGGGAGACGCACGGGAGGCGGAGAAGGAAGGCGTCACTTTTTTGGCAGGGAGGCTTGGAACTTGTCCGCCGCCTCCACTAGTCAAGTTGTGCTTCTACATCGGCGCCCTCCGTTTCAGGAAGCGGATGTGCGAGTCTTAAATTCCAAAGCGAAGCGCCATATGAGAGGGCATATCTGTCTTCTGTGCATTAATTCCGTTTTTCCGCTTTGCAAAGCTAACTGTAAACAAATTTCCCCGTGCGTATGCACTGGCTACATGACTTTGCACGGATTCCGCAGCCTTGGAGTAACCCTAAGCAGCACAGCCAGGCAATATATATATATATATTCAAACGAAAGAAGGCGTGAAAGCAAAACACGTCTTAGAGGAGAAAAGAGAGCGGCGGGATGGGTGAGTGTGGAGGTCGCAAGAGAAATGATGCGAACGCAACGGGGCCACTGAAAACAAATGCACACGTGTAAAACGGTCACATAAACCTGTGTGGCGCCGCCAGCAATGAAAGTTTCTTCAGAGAACTCAAAAATTTACTTTTTATGGGGCACGGGATGGGCAGAGCACAGCCCGCTGCTGGCGTCTTGTCCGGGATGACCAGTCACTATTGCTGAAGTCGTCGATTTAGGCAGTCTCATAAATATTGCTTAAACAAAGCTTGAAAGCATCGACTCATATATTTGTATCAAGGTGATTTTCCTGCCCCAATTCCAGCGCTTCAAATTAATCCCCTTCTGTTTTTGCCCACTCGCTTCACAATCTGTCTGTAATCCGATCTCCCGCTGTGGTGACTGCGTATGCCCAAGTGAAAAATAAGCGTTCGTCGGCATTTCTATGTTCGCCGACGAAAACGCGTCGCGCAAGTTTATTGCCTGTTGATCGAAATCGGGGAGAGAAAAGCAGAAGATGGAGCTGCAGTGACTGAAGGTACCAGAGGACAACGCAATGAAAACGCTGAACGATAATCTACGACGACCTTTCTTCTACTCCGCGGCACCTGCCTTTTTTTCGCCACCCCCCCCCCCCCCCCCCCCCTAAGTAATAAATGGTCGGGCAGGGAGCGACCGGCAGACATTATTATTATCGAATCCTTCTGCATTAGAGACCCAATGACCGCGTAGCTTTCCCGGCCACTGTTGCGTCTTCGATCGCCGCGAGGAGAAAGGCTACCAGCCTCATAAGTGGCTGCGCAATATTATCTAATGCGAGTTCGCCCATCCTCCCTCCAGCAGGGAAGAGACAGGAACGCGGGTGAAAGTGCACGGACAATGTAGGAGGGAGCGGATGGCGCCAGAAAAATGCTCAGCAATGCATTCCGGAGTGCAATGCGACTGCGCAAAGACAAACAAACAAATTGCAAGCGAAGGGAACAAAAAAAGCGTTTCCTCTAGGCAGTGCACGGTAATCGACCAGGTAACCCTTTCGTTTGTGGCAAAGTAACCTTTTCGAACACACGCACAGACGCCGCCACACTGGGGGGGGGAGCTCAAGGTAATAGCTGACTTCGGCCGCCCGCTGACTGCTTGCAGTCAGCACGGATGCATGTCTTCCGATCTCAAGGTCCGATAATGGGTTGTTAGCCCGCGTTGCTATTTATACACGGCTGCCCGCCGCGGGCCCCATTGCCTGAGGCGACCCCCCATAACACTGGCTTCGGCTGTTGTGGCTGTGTGGCAAAGATTTGTGCGTGCGACGAGCACGAAGAAACAGGTTTGTTGTTGCTGCTAGCTGTATCTTCAGCACTCTTCTTCTCTGTCACCCCCCCTTCTGGCTTACTCAAACGCAAGCCCCTCGTCCAGATTCCTTGGAAACCTCTTAATTTTGGAGTGCAGCGTGTGGTCCGTGGACGTTACTGGTGTAGCGTGCTTTCAAACGGCTTGCCGCAAACGTATAGTGTTCAAGCATAAGCTCGTTCCTGGATGTCCGGATTTCCCGTTTCAGGTTCGTTAAGCCGATCACGAAACGTTTATTGGCTTCTAGCGAACTATAAACGCCGGTTTCATAAGGTGCGCATAGGGTGAGGTGAGCGCCCAATGCAAACCATAACCTTCTAAGAAGCTACCGATATCTCTGATGGTGCTCAACGCGGGCATGCGATGTGCCGGAATCCTAACCCTTCTTAAGAATAATGGATGCCCCAAGCCGGCACGCGCCTACGAAACCCACCGTTCCCGCTTCCTGGAACGGCGCCGCGAACAGCTGCATATGGCACCCTTAGGTCAGCTCACATCGGAGGTCATTGAAATCTTTAAGCGTATAATTTGCTACGGCTGGGGCACGTTAGCTGAGCAAAATATGGGGTAGAAAAAGGCTTGTGCGCGTCTACGTTATTGCCCGCTTACCGGACACATCACAGCCGAAGAAAATGGTGAAAAAGAGGGCGGCCTACTCGACGCTCGCACAACACGACGATCAATCACCTTCCCCCCATCTCGGTTCTCTCGGTGGGTCCGTAACAGAGACGTGTGCAGGAATGCGCCCGAGATGGAAAGGCTAGGACACTGAAGGATTTGCTGCGTGTTTTCGTATATACGAGATCGTCTACGCGCGTGTCGTGTACTAAATTACACGGTCCGAGCATTCCGATAATCTTGCTCGGGTAACCTGCTTCAAAAGCGAGCACAACAGTAAGTCGGGAAGAGTGAAAAAGTGAAACTCAGAACTGCAACTTCTGGGCGCAGCAGCGATGGCAGCGACGACGCGTATACCGCGGCTCTTATTACCGGTGCAACCCACAACTCGAGACAGGGTGATCGCTTTTCCCCACAGCTCCCGACGTCTGCGGCGATGTGAGCTCCGCAGGGGTCGGTCTCGTCGGACACCGACCGCCCCCTCCAGCTCTGCTTTGGCGACCTCCGAAGGTCACCCGGGTCCTCCTAAGTGGCGCGAGCCTCCCGTCGGCAGAGACGCATGCGGCGCACGCCGTGAAAGGAGCATACGGCGGCTCGGGAGAGAGTGAAGAAAAAAAATGACATCCGAGGCCGAGGCCGTGACAGACTTGGAAGATCGCGTTTCCTTGTATATTTCTTCTATGATTTTCTTTATTTCCTTCATCTGTCGCAGTGGCCTTATCTTTTATCTGATGCGGGAGCGGCACAGCAGTCAGGCACCGGGTCAATAGAACTCATCGGGTGGTCGCCGGCTCAGCGCTCGTACCTTCTGCTCGGTCAAGACAAGCGAGACGAGCCAAGGTAAAGAAACTGGGGTACTTGATCTCATGAGCTATATGGGTATATTTTTTATCTCCTCGGCTTGCCAGCAAAGCGACTGATCTGGATTAATAGAGCCCAACAAAAGATTCCAATCAAGGCCTATATCACTCACTTTCTCTCTTCCCTCCCCCCTCCCCCCATATTTGGTGGTTGATAGCTAACGAGCATTCTAAACCTGGGTGACTTTTTACATTCCGCGTGGTATATATAGTGCATGATCACTATGGCCCAGACATTCCACCCATGTCTGAAGCGCGCGGTCAGATTGTTGCGACGATATGCAAACCGTTAATGGCGAACTCGTGTATTGCACGAGGAGTTAGCAAACTGTGCTCTCATGTCGCCGACCCGTGCTTGACTGGCCGGGAAACAAAAGTATAAAAAGAAATAAGACAAGAATGAAGGAAAGTCAAGACCCACAGTCATTAAATCGAGCCCCGGCTGACCACAGGCACCGCCTCATCGCTGATGAATGTTGTTTCCCCGTGCGATAGCAATTGCAGCCTGCATCTTAGCCAGCTGTTCGTCGCTGTGATTGCAACAACGATAAACGCGCGCAGAGGTGATATTTAGCGCGAGTGGGCAGTGTGATCAGCGACGCCGTGAGAATGAATGCGCTCGCTGCGAACTCTGCCCGCCGCGACCCCCGCGGAGGTGTGATAGACGCTAGCAGTAAATTTATAACTGCCGGCAATTTATCAGTGCCGTCACCTCGCCTCTTCGTACATCGCACTCGGATCGCTGCACTTCAACGCGCGAATAGTCGAGCGAGAGAGCGTCGTGGCTTCACCACTGGTGTGTGATCTGCTCTTACTTTTCCTCCAACCTTCCACTATAGTTGTTTTCCGTGCACCTCGTGCTGACGCACCTTGCATCACCAACTCTTGTTTGTCTTGGACTGCAATTTTTCAAGCCTGACTCAATGTGGCGGACTCGCGGTTGATAACTGCATTTTTTATTCTTTTCACGCCCCTGAAACGATAACGACGGAGATGAAAAGGAGAAAAAATAAGAGGAGGGAAGCGGGGGCGAGGGGGGGGGGGGGGGGGGGGGGGGGAGATTTAAGAAATATTTGGCCTGTCATTACAGAATAAACTGTCGGGCATATCGTAATGGACATCTAGAGGCGAAGCAGTATTAAGTCGTTCAATCTGCTTTGAGAATGTTTCTATACACCATATAAATCCAAGCTTGGATGGCAATTCTCTGGCTCCACTCTGTGCGCAAACATTTTGATTGGTTCACGGGTTCAAAACATACGAAACGGTTCAGAGTCAACTGCTGGAAAGACAGCAGGAACAACCTGCTTGCGTAGGTTAGGTTCAACGTTTTATTGCAGTTTTGCTCACGTGAGGTTGGTTGGCCCAGCAGCCATCGAATAAATCACGCGTCTGAATATATATGTCTGACACTCGCAGCTAAGCTTCATCGTTAGCTCCTAACGTGCATATGTAAACAAGCACACGTCTCTAGATGCAAGCAACTACGACGTACTCTAATGAAAGATGAGTTCGGAATTTTGAGGATTTCGTCCTACTTTACCGTGCCTTCAAGGAACGTATTGCTTAATTGGTCGCCTTTTAAAGGATTGCCTGTGAGGTCACAAGGATTGCAGTTCTGGCATAGTCAACTGCTAAGAATTCTAAGTGTTAGCCTTAAAGAAAAGGCGGTCTACAGTGTACGTTCGAACTGCGTACGCTGTTTAGTCTTAGATTCCGTTAGGTCTAGCAGCATGTACCGCTAAGTGCCGTTGGCATTGTATGCAACAATTGGCACCATTTATTTGACAACAGCCCCATCAACAGAAGCCAAGCGACGAAGCACGGATACCAACAAGCTGTCAAATTCCATTTGTGATCCCTGCTTAATGATCTGTGTTACGCACTTCTTGTTTGTCTCCAATCAGATATTAGGTTTTTTTTTCTGTTTGCTTCTTTGTATTACCAAAAGTAACTGCGTTCACTGTTCAACAATTTTTGCGCATGTACCTAACTCAGTTATTAGTCATTTGATTAACTGTGTATATATTTTATTTCAACTGCTGCTGTATTGTCTTTCTTAATGCGTTCTTGTAAGTTATATATGAGGTCCCCCGTCATGCAGTCTCTGTCTTTGGGACCTCCTTGCTTATGGCAAAAGCTTCAGCCAGCGCCACCGTGCATGTTCTGGAAAGTCCTAAACTGCATATAGGTCCTTGGCATTGTTAAGGACAAACCGATAATGCTCTGGCTCTAATCAGTTTTATTTTAACGCCGACCTCCAGATGGCGTTGTTCAGCACTTCCTCCTCCCCCTCTTTCGGTCTGAGGTCTTGCATTCAGTATCGCACGCGAACGCGAATTCCAGCGCGTTAACACGCAGTGTCGACCTTCGCGCCGGCGATGAGAAAGAAAATAATTACCCACTTCTTCACACTCGGCGCATACCGGTCCTCTCCATTCGAAGTTTCCTACCAGAGACGCGCGTAAACACAGACAGCACACGACGCAAGCTTCGAAGGCGCGGTCCGCCGAAGTCCCCTCACTCCCCATCCACCACACTGCGGCAGCAGCAGCAGCGCTCTGCTGCTATTGAGGCATCTCAGTAGAACCCGCACAGTGAGTTTCGACATCCCGCGTGAACAAGCTCACACCGTCCGCCGCGGGAAAACTCTCACGGCCTGTGCGATTACAAGTTTGCCAATTTCTAGCGAAGCGTTGTTTTTCGTCCTTGCCCCGTAAATAATGAGTGGCTGGCGAACCAAAGCTGCAGTTCTCTTCTCGTGTAGCTTCGGCCGATGTTTTTCCTGCCTTTTTGCGCGCGACTAGGTACAGCGGTCGTGCAATAGCGTATGAAAAATGCTCAATTTTGTCGTCCGGGAAGCTGAGAGGAAAGAATATGCAGAGAGAACAGTGAAAGAAGTGAACAAAACTGCAAGAAAGACGATGGAAAGAAATAAATATCTGTAGCTGGCGTATACATTGGATCGGTACTGGAAACGAGCAATTTGAGTCTCGCCGTTGTTGTTGGAGCAGCCCGCGGCCCGCGTTTGACGTGCGGCCACATTCTTGCATACGCGGGGAAAGGGGAGGAGGAGGGGGAGCAGAATAGCGTCTGCACGCGTCAGCGTGACACGTCGCGGCGCGGTAAGTCGTCGAACCTCGAGCGCTAGCTAGCCATACGCACGGGTAGGAAAACACGCTAACCACAGGTTGAAGCGCATACTCACGCGTGGCGGCGAACGAAAAACGCAAGGCGCGCCCTTGCAACAATAAAGGGGGGGAGGGGGCTGTGTGCGGCGCGTTCAAAGAGACGTGGCATTATTTCTGTCGCAACACGTCGACATAAAACATCCAGCCAACAGCTGACGTGCTGGAGAGGAATGCTGAACTCGACGACTTACTCTATAGCGTCAGGAAAAAAAAGAAAATAAAGAAAGAAAAAGAGCTAGACGGATAGAAAAAGGCCTATGATAACTCCCTATTTTCTTTCCGTCGTGCACGAGCGATATATATGCCACGAGGATTTTGCAGCGAAATATTGGGGCGCCCAGGCCAGAGTACTGACACACTCGCGAAATGGGTGATAGCAGGGCCGAGACAGCGATGTATTTACATCGCGCCGGAAACGAAAGTACGCACGAACAACCTTGCGGTGCGGAGAGCACCGGAGGATTTTTCTTATATCAGAAGTTTGTTATATGTACATACGGTAATACAAAATGTACTATGCCTGTGGCTACGGATGGAAGTGGCGTTCCTAAGCTCTCCCGAGGTTACGCGCAACATGTATGCAGGAGAAAGCACGGGAATCAACAGTCGCCGCCATAGCCATGTTGGTAGAGCGCACGATGTACTAAGGTCCTGGGTTCGAATCCCACAGGCGAATCCAGCTGCTATTTCCCCTATTTTGTGGTCCATTAATTCGCAGCCATGAAATGATTGCACCCGTTACTTCTTTTTACAAACAACCCAAGTTAGACTAAGCCAACATTTCCGAAAGTTTACACGGCTGCGGTCGTTTTTGGCACCCTTATTCGTACGTCATATGGAGGCGTTAGTTTCTCTGCCCTTGTCTGCTCGCTGTTTTTTCTGTTATTATTTATCTGCTTTTTCACATTGTCTGCTTATTATTCCCTGTTCTTGCTTCACTCTAGCATTGGAATCATCTTGCCGTGGTGCCCTAGCTACAACGTACCCTTCAAGGCCTACCTCAGTTCAACCACATCCTCTGACATCAAAGTCAGTTATGGTAGGCGCACTCAGATCAGGGCCCGTATTCCGAGTTTGCGTCGTTATCGAAAGTGTCGCTATCTCCCCGAACTCGAGTGATCTGATTGGTCGAAACGCTGGAACAAGATGTTGCCACTTTTTCCGGTTCCGTAGCGGCAACACCCGATTCCGGCGTTCCCACCAATCAGATGGCTCGAGGTTACGTGATATAGCAACACTTCGATAACGACGCAAACTCGGAATACGGGCCCAGGACTAGTTAGTCACCTTGGCATCTCGGAAAGTAAAGCTGAAGTACAGCGTTCGAGGAGTACAGCGTTATAGACCGAGCTCATGCTCTTAAAAATCAGAAATTTTGGGATACATCTCGCAATTTAAAGAAAACAAACCGAGAGGGTGTCCACCATTACGCCGAAAACACTCGTTCTCAACATCAGCAGAAGTATTTGGCGACCAGCACGATAGCAAAGCTCAGTTTTATTAGTGCTATCTGTTTAAGGTAGTAGTTATTTCCGCGTTTCACGATGAAATATGCTTTCATGAGATTATCGGTGCGTGTAACATTCTGAAAAGAAATCAAGACTGTATAGGCCATTGGAAGAGAAGCTTGCGCCCACACTCGCGTAAAAGAAATGCGTGGCCGTTGTCTAATTACATATCGAGTTTTGTGCCTCCTCGCTTATATATAGGTAGACCATCTAAGTGTGCCCTCCCGAGGTTTGGGCCCCGGCCGTTACTATTTTGTGACTGCTCATCATTTGCAGTGTCTTGAGCACTTTCGCCTTATCTTCCATATAACCGCTCATGAGAGTGTTTCAATGCGAACTGCATTCCTAGGACGAGAACAAACAATTAAAGAAGTGGACTCATTATCGCTAAGGGCCTCGTCAGGTTGTCATCGGATTAGAAAAACAGTTGTTCTCGTTTTTGAAGAAAAGTAGCCTTCACGACAATCCATAAGTAGCTCAACATATGGTACATCGTTCTAATGACTATTGACCTTGTACCAGCTCTTAAATATTTAACAAACCGACCACTATATATCTTACAGTATCTCTGAAACGCTCACAAATTTCATCCAACATTTCCATCTAACATTTTTACCGACGAATGAAGGCATGAATTTCAACTGGTTTGTCCTTCTGATTTCCGTAATCTCACATCTGCACAAATAGCTCGCTCTGCCGCAGATAATTTACTCTGTCTCGATTCTCCTGATCGGTCATCTATAGACTCTTCTAAAATTACATAAATATGGCTTCTTGAGATTCCTTCTACATTGCACTTAGACAGAAGAAAAAGTAAGTAAGGTAAATAAAAGAACACTTACCAAGGAGTGGTCCGTCATCTATAGACTACCTTTCTATAGCACATCCATCGCACCCTGAAAGAGTGTTGTGCCGAACATTGGTCGCCATCACTACCAAATGAAAACTGGCAGCTCGTCGCGGGCAGAATCTTCGGCATTGTCTCGCAGTGAATCCACTTGATTACGTATATCTGTTGAAACTTCTACCACGGTGGCTTGCAGCTGCCGTCGGTTCTAACCGTTGTGTCTCCATTAGACATGCTACCTAGCCTTGTGTATCTGCTTACCTTTTCTCCAAATTGTTAACTCCAACATTCGTCATTGCTGATTGTTTTGAAAATTTCTCGCCATTTGCCTTACACTGAAGACATTGTCTACGGTATATTTGCTAGACAATAGCTGATCTGTTGGGGACTAGTGTTAATCTCTACCAACGGTCGTAAGTTTGAGATGTTGGCAAAAATCATCACTGTGCATGCCGGGTACCAACACAATCTCCTTAGTTCTTGGAGTTCTGACAGCCGCCGTAATAACTGCGCATTCGCCCTAGTCAGATGAAATCCGATTATGAAAGAAGATGGTGCCAAAACTTCTACCAATGTTTAACATTTTTCTGTTATTTATTATTATTATTATTATTATTATTATTATTATTATTATTATTATTATTATTATTATTATTATTATTATTATTATTATTATTATTATTATTATTATTATTATTATTATTATTATTATTATTAGCCGTGTCTTCATAGGTCACAAGAAACATTTCCCCTAAACACCTTACTGCTTACCGCTTACCCTCCTTTACTGCGCTGATTCATGCTTCTCTTTTTCTACGTCCTTTGCAAAGCAATTCTCATATAGCTTTCTGGGTTACTATAAGGGGTGTTTTAAATTTACTCGGTACAATCTTTTTCCGTCAAAAGCCGTGAAAGTTACTCTTATGCGGTCTGCTCCGACCGAGTTTACAGCACGGTGGACATTATTCGCGCAGTAGAGTGCGATAAAAAGATGAATAATTAAATAAAGTTAGCTAGCCAACTTTTCGGCTGCATGTTAGAGGCCTACGCGGGGCCTTGCTTTCCGCCGCCACCGAAAAGCGGCCGCCGCTGCTGGGATGCATGGCCCTTGGGTATAGCAGCCGAATGCAATAATCACTGCGCCACCGCGACGGGGCTGTAATGTACTTTGCACTCCGAGTGTAAAATAGTTGAAAAAAAAAAATTGGAGGACTCCATATGCTGACAGGATTTATTGAATCGCTATTTTCTATAGTACATACAAATATCAGTGCCACGAAACGATGTATCGAAGGCACCTGTCTAAAGTTCCACACTGTCTTACTGAGGAGAAAGGCCTCGCCCTGTATCTCATTTGAAGTTGCTCGCTCGAGAAAAATGAGCCAACTGACCTTTCGGAAACGTCTAAGAAAAAACTGAAATGCCGCATTCGGAAACCAATATCTTGAGGAAGTCGCCTCCCTTGTCGTCCAGAGTGAGCTGGCATTCGTGCGGACAGTGGACATAAGCTGCACACGTGGCGGATGTGGACACCTACAACAGCTTCCTTATATGAAAGCCAGCTTCGACGAATTCTGGAATGGACCCTGGAAGCGAAGTTCGCTGGAATAACACATTTAGAGGTGTCTTCCTTGTCGCGCCTTTCTGTGGAGTCCGTAGGTGTCGAAACGGAAGTGAATAACACGATGTTCTCGCAGTTTTGTGTTTGTTCTCTTTATCCTTCCGACGCCAACGGTATAAAAGATAGCAGACTTGGCGCGTGCGGATGGCGTAAAAAGACACGGCCAGGCTGTTTTTTTTTTTTTTTCTTCTTCTTAAATGAGTCTGGCTTTATGACCTGTTTTTGTGAAGGATTGGAGCCTGTGAACGCTAAACAGTGTCGATTGTGTAGCAGCAGATATGAAAACAATGAGAAACATTAACATGCGGAGGTATCCAAACTGGGTATCACAGGTATCATTACTTTGCGCCCGAGCCGGCAGGCGAGGCTTCCGACATGCGTCCCAGCTGACAACATAACAAGAATAATCGAACGTGAAACAATAATGAACGTGACACGTGCCTTATACCCATAGCTACAAATATAGCCTTAAAGCAACAATAGCTACTGGAAACCTTCACGTATTGCACTCAATATTTCGTTGCTTTTTACCCCCTTAATTCTCGAAATAGTTATAACGTATTTGTTAACATATTTTGTAAAACAGTGGTAAATTATCGTTTTCGTGTCTATTAATATTTTTGGAGAGCCAAACTCGTGAACAGTTTTTGCATTGATTTGCAGTGGTGATCCTGCCTTTGTTACAGGTGTAAAATGTCAAACTGTTGTTTTTGTGCATGCGAATATTTCAACTGTGTCTGCTGCTATTATTATTATTATTATTATTATTATTATTATTATTATTATTATTATTATTATTATTATTATTATTATTATTATTATTATTATTATTATTATTATTATTATTATTATTATTATTATTATTATTATTATTATTATTATTATTATTATTTTTATTATTATTATTATTATTATTATTATTATTATTATTATTATTGTCTTGTAACGGCTTCCTGGGCCTTGTCACGCTGTATTTTCCCAGCATTTAGCTCAGCCAGCCTACCAGAACGAATTCTGGCAAATAAACTAAATTGAATTGAAAATTGAATTGAATATTATAGGCTCCCTAACCTATATGAAGACCTGTCGCCATCTCGTCGGAGCCAAAAATGAAAGTTCTTGCGCCAGCTGGTGCCACACAGGTCTTCGCTTAACGCGTCGTAGCCCTATTCTCGCATTCGGCGCTATCTAAAGCATTCGCGCTATAATCGAACGTGGCGTGTGAGTTACTATACCCAGTAAGACAAATATAGTCTTGAAGTAGCAATAGCTACTAGAAACATCCACCAATTGAACGCATAAATAATGACATCTTCTGCAGCGTGTGCCAGTTTAGGTATATTGCGCTGCTTTGAGCATGGGCAGTTTCAAGAAGGGTTGAACAGTAAGATGTAAGATGAAGAGAGGAATCAGTGCAATGAAAGAAGACAAGTACTGCTTGTCCTCGCGTTTACTCTTTTCTTACCTTGCCTCTTTTTCTTTTCTTTTTTTAAGAGACAAAAAGAATAAAAAAAACTACAGACCCACCCCGAAACAAGACTACCACGAAGATCAGCGATCGACTGCTGCTTTGCCCTTTTGACGGTTTCGAGGTTAACATAAGGTTTCTTATTCGGTTGTTTCAGGCGTCCTTGGTTGAATCCGTTCACGAATGTTGGGAAGTTCCGGATAATACGTTCATGTGTGATTTCATTGTTGATAGTTTTGCACTACAGCTCAGAGCGAAAAGACACAGGCAAGGTAGGGAACAGTACTGCTGCCGTCTGGTTCAAGTCAGACCATAACTGAATGCGTTTTAGGGGATCAGAAGTAGTCAACAGCTTTACCCTCCTACATAACTCTATCTGATTATGAAAACAATTCGTGCTATGATTTATTTTAGATGTTTGATCCTGCACCTTCCACTAGAGCTATACGCACCACGCCTTAGCTGGTATTAAAGCCAGAATTTCCGTTAAACATATGGGAGATTAATAATTCATGTAATTCTCGCAATTCCCGCTCGAATTCCTGTTTTGGAATACCGTCCTTGCTTTTTTTTTAACGAATGGGAGAGACTCGTATAATTTTCATATTTTTGAAATTCTATTAATGAATATGGATGCGTGTCGCGAATCGTTATATTCGGAGTCGAAAAACTTAATTGGTCATTAATGAGGACAGGTTATTTAACAAAATGTCTAGGGAATGGCTGACTATAAGGTATACATTTAGCTTATCTGTGCCCTTTTATACCAGTGCAAGTCGATCGGTCCCGGGAAAACCTTCAATAAAAGCTCTGACGAGATAAAAAGAAAGGCATATTTATTTACAGCGATAACTTAGAATATTGTCGACCTCACAAGGAACGTTATATGCATTGAAAGTTGTGTTTAACAAGAAATAATGGTTAGGGATATAAGATTTCGTGGTTGTATAAGTTGAAGCTGTGTGAGTAAGCGCCACTCTGTGCCCAGAGGTTCTCTGCAGTGCAGGAAAGGCTGTAAGTTAATTTAGAGCGGCTCATAATGCAATGCACTGTTCAATAGCCGCAAAATGATCCGGCTGTTGCATAGGACATTAGCTTATCAGGGGTTGAAATTAAACTGCGGTTTCGTTTGGTAGTATAGAGTCAATTAACTTCGAGCGGAATAAAAATATTCCGCAGGGAGAAAGGTAGCTCTTCTATGCTATAGGTGTCATAAATAAATAAAATACATAAACGGTCGGATATCTTAAATTCACTGAGGCTCTGCTCATCAGCTTGAGAGACCACTTCGCACAAATTTTTCGCCAGATTGTGTCATCATTTCTCTGAAAGGCCGCGCTTACAAGCTTTACAAGAGAATTACACCTTCGCGAGCCTGCTCTTTCTTCTCAAAACTGTGACATGGGGCGGTTCAACCATTACCGCAATGCATGTCTCTCATAAGAATGAGTTCATAATTTATATAATCATCATAACGTAATGATGATAAGACATACGAAATTCATTACTGAAGAGAAATCTGGTGTGTTCTTGCATCACATCGACATCATACATTTTTGGTAAGTTTTTGCGTTACATTTTTTTGCATCATACCAGGCTAGAAGTATTGAAGGACTCTGAACATACTAACACCGCAAAATATTGATGATATTCATTCTTGGCTTTTTGGCATCAGACACATCATAAATCTGTAATGATTTGATACATTTACCCTTTTTGCCATCATTACACTTGATGGGTTTTTGCACACTTTTCAGGTGCAAAAATAAGAAAAAAAAAAACAGCAGTAATCGTGATGCATGAAGACATCAGAACAACAGGTTTTCAAGCACCAGCTGGACATTTTTTTTCAATTTCTCGCGCAGTAATGGTGCCGTTTAGCTGACAGAACCATGGAATTGATTCTTTAGATTATTCCTATTCTGAACTGTATACATGACGACAATTTTTTTATTTTTTTTTAGAAAACTTAAATGTAAGTTCTTTTCCACACCCATTGGGGGGAGGGGAGACCGTTTGGAGTAAAGTATATAAGCCAGAGGTACGAAGATCGCACCTAAGAAGTGCATTGAAGTGACAGGTATTTTTACTGTATTGTAGTGCCATACTCTCAATGTTGTTCATACTTGCCCTGTTTAGAAGTTTGGTTGAGGGTGTTTAGTATATGGCAGGTTAGGTCCTGGGGAGATTCATTTTCTACAGAAAGTTTAAAATGTGAATATTTACTTTAAAAGGCTGTTAATGCAGCAGTTGTGTGACGATCAAAAAAAGACAATACGAGAAATGTTATTTTAGTACCTCAAATAAGTCAGACCCCACAGAAATGCATGATGAACTTTACACGTGTGCTTGACAAACACATCAAGACTAATCAGAAGCGCGGTGGCTTATTTTCCTCAGAAATGCCGCAGAAACCCAATGCAAAAGCTTTTATAAATACCTGATGAGTCATGATGCTTACAATCACAGACTTTTAATCCTAAACTCACTACAAACGTTTTGTTAGGAATAACGACACATTTCGATGCGAATCACGGTATATTTTATTCGCCTTGTAGCCGCTCCGGAGTCCAAACAATATTTTCAGTTTCAGTAAGCTGCAATGTACCCGGCTAAATGGAACTTGCTTCAAGCGAAGGGAGAACCGCGAAATAGTGAAAACGATTCGCTAACTTATATTTCCAGTATATTCAATATGGAAAATCGTCACGCAGATGTCTCATGACCTTCCATGGAGACCAGACTTTCTCCAGCCCCCGTGGACGTGTTCTACAAGGTGGAGATAGGGCGCCTAACATGCGGTAAAGCTGCCAAAATCGCCTGCGTTAAAGGCACGTTGTGTCATATGCGATGGCCGTTCAAGCATAATTAATATTTAATCCTCTTTAAAACTTTAGTACCTTCACCCAGGATGTCACTCACCCAAGTCTGCGGCGCAAACCGCAGACTGAAACAATGCATGACAACATTCACGAGCCTTTACGGGTGAGAAACCCAATGCATCCTCTTTCGGTTCTGGCTGGAAGTAGAGACTAGCAATTTTGAACCAGCAAGTAAAAATTCACAATGATTGTTTCCAACAGCTATTTGACTCGGTATGTACGGCGAAATCAGCCCACTTGTTATTTCTGGCGCGGGCTCTTACAGCTCCTTTGTTTGTCCCAAACCCGCATCGACTGAGCGCTTCTTTTAAAATTTCTGATAAGCGTACTAAAAAAGTGCATCAATTGACCTAATATTCTGTGCGAAAGCTTTATTCTGCTCATTTCATTGAAGCAATAAAAACACATTTATAAGTTATGGGTATTTGACTCCTGGTTAAGCTACGCGATGTTAGAGCTTGCGTGATTATCGTCAGAAAATGCAGCTGTATGCCCGATATTTTCTGCACTCGTAACCAGCACAACGTTGTTCGTAAAGAATTGTATCCTGCTTTAGAATGTACGCAGTGTGCTCGCGTAATCGTAGGTTTATGGCTTGCTTGAGTACTTGGGCAATGCATAGCGATCAATTTCTTGGGCACCGTTTTAAAGGTATCTTTGTTTATTTACTTCTTCATTCTCAAAGGACTTCCAAAGACAGTGTATGCGAGTCCCTCAGGTACTCTACAAGGCAATATTTTGATGAAGAAGAAGAAAGGAAAAAAAAAAGAAAACAAGTGCCAGCGCATTTAGTATGCATTATCCTTGATAGGAGATAGGAGGAGAGTCATATTGATCAACTCTGTACCATCGACGACGACGTGTCCTTTCTTGAAGAACTGCGCAGGTACATCGGTGGCGACACTTTTGAACGTAACATAATGAAGCTGAATCCTCTCAAGCAGGGAGATGTCAGCGGAAATCAAGCCGGCAGGGGCAGAGGACAACGAGGAAGGAAGGGGATGGAGTGGTACACTACACTCTTTCGGACTTCCCTTATTGTTAACCACGCAGAAAAACAAGAAGCCTCGCTTAGTTCTAGGGTGATGGACATATCACCGGCAAGACTTCCCATTATGTGACCGGTGGGAGCCCTTCCGTTCTCCGCGCACTCTAGTGGAGCGCTGAAAACTCCAGTGTAACACTGCAAACCAATAAAAGGAAAAATTACAGCGCTGTTGAATCTGTCTTAAGATACTTGTGTTTGTGTGCATTGAGTGCTTGCTTGGTTCCGCCTAAGTGTGCCATCACTTAAGCTCAAACTCACTCACTGCCTGTACAATAGAATGTATACGCTCCATTGAAGTGCAGTGATCTGCTCTGTGGCTCCAAATTTCGATGGATTTCATAGGAACTCAGTACAGCTGGACAGAATTACCGAAATAACTCGGTAGAGAACCATCAAGAGGGAAGCGCTATGGACTGCACACAAGATGTCGGAACGCTTGCGGCGAGAGACTTGCTTATTGTGCCAGAGCAGGAAAGAAAGAAAAAAAAAAAAACACGATAGAACCCCGTAATCGCGTCACTTCTTCATTGGAAGGCGGTATGAAATGTTGAAATGAGCATGTGCATCTACATGTGTGACCTGCTACTTTAAATAGGCGCTCCAAAATAATTTCCTTGTTCATAACGCAACTACATCATTAATTATGAGGTACTATAGTTTAAACAATACGTACATGAAACAGTATCAGCCCTGATATCTAAACGTCGTCCTGCTCGGGTCAGCAATTACTTCGAGACAAGAACCGTTTAAAAACGGACCGTCCAGACCCCGCGCACGCCATCAACGTAAAAAAAAAAATATATAATAAATAAAAATAATAATAATAAAATAAATAACGACAAAAAGAATTCTGGCACTACATGTTTCATGCATAATGCGCCCAAGTTACACTGGAAATGTCCTCCTTCAAATATTACGCAAGCGTATACAGTTTTCTGCTTGTTAGCTCTTTAGATTTGTCCGCAGACCAAATGCCTTTCCCGATGGCTGAATTAGTAATTTTTAAAGATTCGTCGTCCTTTTTTTAACGGGCACTGCCGTGCTCTCATTTTATGCTCCTCTGTTTAGCAGTTAGTAATCTATCATCAAAATAGCGGAACCCTAGATGGAGTAAACGAGGCAAGAAAATGTTTGTAAAAATCTCTGAGAGCTTGGTCTCATCGGAGTTTTAAATGATATCGTACGAAGAAGCTAGATCGCCACAATGGCTCTGTTAAAAGCGAAGAAGCGCTTTACCGAAACCCATTTCAGCAGTTGTTGAGAGGACTAGAATTACGCAGTTGTTTATACGACTTGTCAGTAGACGTGCTATTATACTGAATTTAAAGCTTGCGTTATGCGCGCGGCCAATTCCTGCGCCAAATTGAAACTTGGCAGCGCGTTCGGCCTCTAGCGGTAGCCAGTGCAGCTACATCAAACCGGATTTCCAGCGACGCTTCGAAGATGGCGCTGCTCGTAAACGATGTGCACGGTTGGCCTTATAAAGACGCCCGTGTTTTCTCTTTCGTAATTGGCTAGAGGGCTTGCCAAAATGTTCTTAATAGCCTGAATATATCTTATCCTTACGTAGTTCACGGGTCATATCAACATGTCTGAAGGGTTTGTCGTATACGGCTTAGCTCGACAAGCTGAATATGTTGCCGGGTTAGTAAGGAACTGGATATCTGCATGTTAACTGGCGGATAGAATATTCGTTCGGAAGTGAGCTGAGTAGGAGCGCAGTTCGAAAACAACAAAAAAGGAGACTCACGACGCTGAACTGAGTAAGAATCCAGTCGTTAAGCACGAAGTGAACCGTCTATTACCTCACGCGTACATAAACATACAGCTGCTACATTTTGTGAAAGGCCACCCGAGCTAACTATAATGACCCCCCCCCCCCCCCCTCCCCCCTACCTCATCTCGATAACGAAGTCGTATAAACGCCAAGGTGCCACGTGTCGCACTCGGGAATCACGGGTCCCGATTGGCTTGATTCCTATCCCACTGTCCTATCCCAGTTGGCAACTCTGCCGATTCGGCCTCGTGACGTCACGTGCCTTGTCTTGCCGCCCGCCAGACGGATGCTCGTAATGTTTCGCTGACAACGGCTGGATTTCCAACATAAACTGCACTTTAACGCTGACGCTTTAAAAACGTATATCTTACCATTGACAATGAGATCATATTCTCGCTTCAGAAAACTTGAACGACTTTCTGTAAACAAGAGAAGTTTCACGAAAAACAAAGTTCATGTCCAGTGAGGGAAGAAGTACGAAGCAGCAATCTGCTGGCATCATAAAAGCCGGTATTCCCCTTTTTTTTTTTTTTTTTTTTTTTTTGCGGTGTAAATCTACACTGGCGATCGTGGAGTACTTCTCGCAGTATTTAGGGAGTGGCCGTTCGCTCTTATATAGGGTATAATTTATGAACACTATGCTCACAGAGGACAAAACTCCCAATCTATTCCCCTTCAAAGCGATTAGGTTAGCTACACCGTTGTTTTAGGAAGAGGATGTGCCGAGGGTTTGTGCTGTGGGACCACGAGTCGAAATGACTGTGCTCCGTATGTATTCATTAAAGACCCAATAAATTGCGGTATACTATGGCAGTAGATGCCGGCGTCAACGCGCCAGTTTCAAGACTATGTCTACCACAGCGCACAGCCATAAGAAAAGAACTAGTGAAGGGCCAATGCCATCCAACGCCATTACTGGTTCTCGCAAAATGCAGGGGCACTCTATGAAAAATAGCATTGGCGTTGGCCTCTCCGAAAACCAGTAATGGCGTCGGTCAGCATGTCTTGTTCAAGTTCTTGTCTTATGGCTGTGCGTTGTTGTCGACGCAGCCTCTGGAAATTGGCGTTTTGATGGCACAGGGCTGCTCATCGACCTTGTAAAATTAACACATTGCAGGTTATGCTTCGGTCTTTAACTAAGACGAGGATCAGCGAACATGCATGTACGCTTTGGAAATCGCCATTGTCATACCAAGGGCTCATATTATGTATAGAAGCGCGGATGAAAAAATGTCAGTGAGGTATAACTAGCGAAAAATATTATGGAACTCTTCCTTCCTTAAATTCTGTGAATGATGACATCTTTGCTTCATTCCTTCGGTCGTACCATCGTATTTATCATACAACGCAATCTTTCGTAAATACTCCACGGCTGAATTTTGTTGTTATAGTGATTTCAAGAAAGACCTCCACAGCACGCACGCCACTTTAGGCACATAATGCCTTATGGACTCGCGCTAAATTAAGAAAACTCGTGGACTTTCTGTCAAGTTTAATATCTGAAAGTGTTCAAAACTTGCATCAAGCTAGACATATCGTATATTAATGCATCGCTGATGACATCGGCCATCAAGGAATCCTAATGCGATGTCTTGCTTCTTGAGGCGACTACGGTGCACTCGAGAAAGACGAAAGGGCAGTGAAGAAATGCTGCTCAGAGAGAACATTTCCGGCTTGCGGCAGACTGTCATAAGCTGTGCCCTCTATACCTTTGCGTAACGTTTACTCTTAGGGACACGACGCATAGTGACTTTCGATTCGTTATCGATCGCTTTTCTACCATCTTTGCTTAATTTGTTTTTCCTTGCTCAAGCTCGAGCAATACCGGCCCTCACACAAGAAACATGAGCTCGGTCGCTAAGCATACGATTTGATTTCATCTTTTTGCGTCGTTTGATCGCACTGTCAGAGGGAGCCGCCATGCACATGTACCAGACAAACACTTGCGTACATTCTTAACGTCCATGTTTTGTAACATCCGCTCACTGACAGTATGCAGTTGCGAGAAAGCATGCATTAAATGCATAGTAAATGAAATTTTCTTCGTAATTTTTTTGTTTGGTTTGTGGGGTTTAAGGTCCCAAAGCGACTCAGTCTATGAAACATACCGTAGTGGAGGACTCCGGAAATTGCGAGCACCTGGGTTCTTTAACGTGCACTGACATTGCACAGCCCACCTGCGCCTAGCTTTTCGCCTCTACCGAAAAGCGGCCGCCATGGCACGGGATTCGACCCCGCATCCTTTCGTACAGCCGTCGAGCGCCCTAACCACTGCACCAACACGGCGGGATACTTGCTTCGTAATTATTATGCCATTTGAATGCATTGCGATGCTATAGTGTCGATAAAACTTAGAACCACGTAGAACTAAGTACCGCTTTGGGCCTAGTACGATAGTGTTTTAATAAATAAACATAGTCCCCCCTTCCCATTCTGGGTCTCCGATGAGGAGCATTTGCAGAAAGGGTATGTTGTCGTCGCGTTGTATGCTAGAGTCTTTCATTGCGCTTTACATTGCATAAGCGCTAGGCAACATATAAGCAGTACCTCGTATTATTGCGTCATTACAACAGTCACGGCAATACTGCAAGAAGGTTCAAGTTGACAAGAAAACGCTAGGTCAGAACAGTATGGCGTGCAAGGCAGGCAACCGGTTGAAATTAAACCACCTCAACATGTGCATAGTAGATCGAAAATACAATGAGCTAACGAAATGAAAAGGCAAAGCTAGTACGAAGCCTATTTCCCCTGCAGCGCTGTCTCGTCCCTTCTTCCCTCGTCTATGTACAAGTGTGCGGTTTAAGCCCTAGCATTTCGCGCCAATTTGCCCATCGGTTTGTGTAGTTTCGTTTTCAAGTTCTGTGTCTTTCACCAGCATTGATAGCTGCTTTTTATTTAACGCACGACGCTCCGCTAGTGTATACGCTGGCCGCAAAAGCGCTCAGCTAAATGTCTCTATTGAAAACATCGTATACCAAATCAGTCAAGTGTTCCTCTCACAGGAGAGTGCTAAGTTCGAATAATTGCGGAACATGTCTCCCTATCACGGGTCCCCGCGCCAGCACACAAAGCGCGCAATCCGCGAAGCTTCCTCGCAGCCATGACGACGACGGCGGCGGACACTGCGGCGACAAGCGGCGGATTCGAGAGTACCCGCATTGCGCGCGAAATAAGAACGCGCATTTGTATGGACTGAGCGGACTCGATCGGGGCGTATGAGGTATACACTCTGTTATCCCCGAGATTGTGCCCTGTGTGCACAAGCGGGGCTGCGCAGATGAACTTCACCGTGTTTCGGCACGACGGACGACACCCACGGGCTTAGGATAGCGGCGTATCTGCGGCCTGCCCTCGGCCCTGTTCCCACGTTTTCTCGATGTGTCGGCCGTGTGTCGTCGGCGATTGGCTCTTGGGAGCACGGTGTGGCCGGAAAGTGGTGTTATTGCTTTTCATTTCATTGTTTCTCTCGTCGCACTAGCGAAAAGAAACTCGTATACGCCTTAGTGATTTCCGGCTTACCGTTGCCTTATTCCAGTTCAGCGTAAGGCCACGATTCAAATGGCTGACGTTTAGCACAACGGGGTGTAAACATGTGGCGTTAACATATCTCGTGAATATTTGGAATATAACATCAGTTCGAGTAGCTAAGGGTAATGCATGAAACGAAAGCATTTCGCCAACGCGTAAATATGGGGATTTAAAGCATTTCGCCAACGCTTAAATATGGGGATTTTATGAATAAAGTATTCCAGCGGTCAGTTAGGAATACTGTATGCACTTAGCAAAGTGAAAAAAAAAAAAAAAAAAAGAAGCACGTGATATACACTAGTGAAATGTCTTATCAAGCGCCGTGGATGCTTCACTCAAGCCTGTAATACTTACGCAGGTGTACACGTGTAGGTGGTGTACAGGCCACGATTTCGAGTGGACGTCACTCTTTTCCTTCTTCGTTGCTACTTTAACTCGAGGGGCCTCTCGTGAGTTTCGACGAAGGAATTTAAAGCCTGTAACGGCGATGCCCACACACATTTTCGGCGTCGTGAACAATTTGTGGGATGCGCATTGCTCCTCCCCACAAGTAAGATGACAGTAAGGCTTCAGTAACAAATGCTTCACTAATTACGTACTGCTTGCGTTCTTTATCGTGTCGTCATTATATTTATCATACTGGCGTTCAAAGCGAACGAAAAGTGAAATAAGCTGCAATATCTCGGTCATCTCCAGGTTTCAGCATCTTCCCCTTCGACACACACTTATTTCATCAGCGAATAACGTCTGCTAACACCAATTTACTTCACCAATAATTTGTGACTAAGTTTAATCTTGACCGCGTCCACGAACAACTTAACATTTTTACGTTGAGCAACACACGCATTTGGCAGTGTTCGTTCTTCTGAAAACTGCGGTATTTTGCTTTCGTAAATGCTCTGGTTAGGGTTAACCTATATCTTGCGTGTTCTCGAACTGCTTAGGCACCTTGTGCGTGCTCTTCCGTCAGAGGGAGGTCTGTGCGAAGAGTTTTGGACTTGGAAAACTGAAATCGTATCAAAATACCGACCGCAGAGAACGTTACGCAGATAAATTCGAACAAAACCGTAGATGCAGATAGCTAATTTGATCCGATTAGAAGGCTCTGACATCTGATAGCAAGACGCAGTCTGAAGTGATTTATGTAGATAAGTGCTCAAAATGAGAATAAAATTCGGAAATGAAGCGCACGAATATGTACTGATCGCGATGCGCTGCATACGATATGAAAATTTCAGTAGCACGCCGGCGCGACAAGATGAAAAAGCGGCCAAGCATGAAGGAAGAAAGCAAGCAAGCAGAAGGAAATGTTGCAGAAGGTCGTACGCACGAGCGTTCAAGGATCGCTAAGATGTGTCGTTGAAGCCACAAGTAGTCTTGTGTTTCAGGTTGCATCTTTCCGCCTATTCCCACACCAAGCTTCGGTTGGGAATAGTTTGGGTTATGGTATTGTTAGTAAGCTCACAACCAGTTGGAGCGACGGCACACGGCAAAAGCGTTCAAAGAAAGGAGTAGAAAAGTGATCTGAGGAGATCTTACCTTGGATGTTAGCTGAAAAAAGAAACACTGTTAGCCAATTTTGACATATAGCACACTCACTCAAAATAATTCGCGCATGAGGATGCTTTGAACGCTTTTTTTTTTTCTTTTTTTCTTTTTTTTTTTTTTTACTTGCGACGCGAAAGTTGCTGGAAATGTCCCCATTGCATACATAAAGTCTGCGAGATCAAATAACTTGTATTGGCGCACTTTAAATGTGCAGGATAAAGAACAGAAGTTATCTGCTTTCTTATGAACCTAATAGACAAGTTGGTTAACAAATTGCGTGGTATATCATGGATTTTGTAACGTTAAACGGTGATAATTAAGATGCCCTGTGTTTATCAGATGACTGGTGTCTGAAACATGTGAGAAACTCCCAAACCTATACTTAGGTTGTTCGCGAGGGTAATAGGCCATCTAAGAAAATGCCGGGCTATTTACCACGGAGACACGATTTCATACCCAAAGCTGCGACTATAAAAATGTTAGCACTCTGCCGTTAAACGCCGATTATTTCGTCTAACGGAAATATATTGGGAGCGATGAAGACTGCACGTTTTCCCGGCACCTTTCAGTGTAAATCAAAATCTTCCATATTCAAATAATAAAAAAGTTGTCATTTGCATCAGCGTTTTTAAGCGATGCTCTATACAATTATCTTTTCCAGTGGAAAGTAGGGATACACACTGTGTTTCATTAAACACCTGCAATTAGAGCTCCGCTGCGGAGAAGCAGAAGAGTTTCTTGCGAACTGTGCGCTAATGCTTTACATGCTATCTGATGGTCACGGTATTCCAGCGCTTTCTTATCTATTTTCCTTTGTTTTTCATTTCTATCTCGGATGTGAAGGATTTCTTGGTGGTAACCGTTCTACACCTCAAATAAATAGCCTTTTCTGATTTATTGACACAATATTCTCGGAGAAGATGAACCCATTGATCTCTTCCAGGCTTATTTTTCCATTACACACAAAAACTCTAGCGCCGAAAACATGCGACACACAAAAGCCAGAGTGGTTATATTCTACCCGGGTTGGTCCCGAGGGTAATGCTGTATATACGCACCTGGGGGCCGGCTATCAGCGGCCGGCACTTGAGGTTTGCCCCCCTCAGGAATGGCTGGGTCCTATGTGCGCCTCAGTCGTCGAAAACACTTCCGGGTGCACCTGAAACGAGATTGGAGAAGCTGGAGTAAGTGCACAGCAGCGACAACACTGATAACATCAAATTTGGGAGGTGCTATAGCGCCCTCACCCTTTCAAGAAATGTTCGGCGGAAACGATTCGGTGTAAAGAATACCAAGTTGTACATGTAAATACCTTCCTAACGTGTTAGTGATCTTAGTAATATCCCTACGGTGATTTTAATAAGCCTCGTAGTGTCATTGAATCTCTATCTTTCAACACGTGTTGATATATTAGAAAATTTTGTATTTAACTGGTGATATGAACGTTGACGTTCGCTCCGAATTCAAGATACAGGGCATACAGGGTGATGCCGGTGAGAATAGGTTCCTTGGGATTTGTAAATCTTGTGGCTGCCAAAACGTGTAACCTGTTCGACGTCTTAAACTCTTGATTTGCTTGTCACTAATGCCGATAGAAAGCACAAAAATGCTCGAACATACATGTCAGATTTAAGTGACCATCTTCCTTTATATGCTTTTTGCCGGCGTGATAACCTCCGCAGAAATACTGAATTGGGTTGCTCATACTACCGACACAATGACCATAGAACTCTTCGAAACGTTCGTAGAGCAATTATGAACAACTTCACACATAGTCTAGTGCTAACAGATGCCTGTGCCGCATACGACGCATTGAATCAAAAATGAAAATTGGTTCATAATTATTGCTTTCCAAAAATATATAACGCAAAACAAAAGGAAAGCCTTGTATAACTCCGGATTTGCTAAGTCGAATAAGTATAGGAAGAAAAAAAAAAAGACTATAAGCGCATTATCTAAATCGAGGGATGACTTCAAACTGCTCATTTACGAACGCTATAGCAATCTAGTTAGGCGTTAGCTTAAATAAGCAAAACAAATATTTTTACAATTCCAATCCAAACAGTTACCTTAAAACACCTGATGTCAGCCGAAAAAAAAAAAAATCAGGTGAAATTTTAAACAATCTCCGGGCATCACCTGCTTTCATTAGTACATAACGAAAAATCAGTTTCAGGAAAACATCTTGCGAATGTGTTCAATAGCTGCCACAAGCGATCAATGCACTTCGTCCGATTTACCTAATCAATACATTTTAAGCACATCTAGTATACGCAAATCTTTAGTTATGTGCCTCAAGGAAGATAGTGAAGTCGCAACTTTGTTCTCACACTCAAAATGCAGCACGGCTCAAAACTTAGCTTTCAACTCAAAAACCATTCATTTACACATACTCACGCAAATCTACAAGTTTTGTTTCAATTTCGAAATATTCCTAAAAGCAAATTGCCAAAGTCGTCGCCGTCTACAAAGGTGGGTCTGTCTCACATATAGCAAAGTACAGACCGGTTTCTATTTTGCCTATACTCTCCAAATGTCTTGAAAGGATTATTTACACAAGGATAAATAGTTCCTCATGAAAAAATTTGTGCTGCCATATTTCCAGTTCGGATTCAGGAAAAACAGAACAAATGAGGTGGTCCTACTAAAGCCCAATGAAATAATAAATAAAGTATTTGAATAAAGGCTTTTTGTTCTCGGAATAGATAAAAATATGAACAAAGCATTCAGTTTTGTCAATCATGGTCTTCCATTAAGAAAGTTATAGCGATACAGCATTACGGGCACCAGCCTCTTCTTACCACAGTCCTACTTGAACTATCGCAAGCAATATGTCGTATATAATAATGTCTTTTCAGCTACAAAGGTTACGGCTTTCCACAGGGTATCGTTCCATAATCCCAGTTTTATTCCTACTACTGTATACAGAAACAACTTGTTTTCGGTTCCCATTGCGGTACATCTCATTGCCTTTGTCGATGATGCAACAATGGTTACTACGGGTTAAAATGTAAACAATGTAATGACATCTGGAAATTAATTTCCGAAACATTTACTAAACTGGTCGCAAGGTTAGAAGTTAACCGAAATAGAAGAAAATGCATATTTTTTCATGCTAAAGAAAACAAAATTGACCATGGAGTCGCAGTAGCAAACTTTGATGCTGGGAAAGATGTAGGGACACAGGAGAAGGGGTAGGCAGCGAATACTATGGTTAGATGACATACTCGAGGCATTTGCAGATGAATCTGTGTTAAAGGTAGTGAGAGACTGGAAAGGTTAGCGTGATATGGCTTATTGGGTCATGAAGAATCGGACATGACTGAACGACTTATCAATAAAGGATAAACGTGTATTGTACAAATTAACGCCTTTCTACTTGCGGGGCTACCACCAAAAAATTATGGGAGACACTTAAGCTCTACCTTTAAGGGTATGAAGGGATTACGTAGGCTGCTATCGGACATTTAAAGACCAGCTTTAGCGAGGCCGAATGAACGTCTCTGCGTAGATTAGGTGTAGCGTGGCTGACTCGACACCCAAGAGCACTGGGAGGTTGATTCTTACTCCACCTTGCCTCTTTAAATGGGCAACCTAAGATGGCAGCTCCTACCGAGATTCTGATATCGTGTGGTCTGGTTAATCGCACAAGCCATTGAAGAATCAGTGCATGGCAATGGCAGCTGCCATGGTGATGATGTTGATTGTGATGAAGCTCTTCCCTTTGTATCGGGCGGTCACAATGAATGTGTCCTAGCACGTCAACATCACGGTAGATAGCGGAGGCTATATACTCACTGCCTCTATTTTTAGTAACATGTATGCATTGATACGGGTGGTATGATTGCGAGTTAACATATACGCAATCGATCATCACGTATGCAGACGAACAAGGCCTTGGCTAGTGCCTAAGTTTGCACTTTTTTGTTCTTCCAGAAAAACTGAAATTTAGCCTGATTCAACTTTCAAACTTTTATTGACGGTGACTTCTAGCTATATACTCAAGGGCATTAATAGCTTGTTTGTTTAACGTCATAACATCGAACACAGCTATCGAGGTGACAAATATGTGAAATGCATGTGGAATACTGCAAGATATGCCGTATATTTATGAACGATGGCTACTGCATTAAGCGGGACCAATACAGGCAAGCGCATTTCTCGATTGAGGTTTCTGTGTGGATGACGTGGAAAGGGCAGCGCACAAGCTACGTCATAAGTTTCAGTTTTTATGCAAACTGGCGCTACCTCTGACGATCTATCAGCGCTGTTTCGAGAAATTGGGTACTCTGAATAAAATGTAAACACAGTGTAGCACTGATACGTTATTGCAAACAGAGTAACAAACGTAACCATGCATACACTAGGGGGAGTAATTTTATCTTACCATTCTTGTTCGAGGATGCAAAATACGTGTGCATAAAGGGCAAATTGTGAAAGGTCCGCTAAGATGCTTCAATAAAGCGGTTGCATTCCCGCCGGCTTTGAAAGACAAACTAAGCAGCGCTTTATTATACAGCAGGTCTTATAGTTTGCATCGGCCATTTAAACCAAGAAAATAACACGAGAGTATAGGCTGTCACACTCTTCAGTTAAGCCGGCATTGTAGCATTCGTCACGAGGACTACAAACGATCAAAGTTCACTCCAGAATCCACATGGAAAAAAGTCATCAGAGATGCCAAAGACTACATACGGGAAACCATTAGAGTCACACAGATGAAATGTTTTCAAATGCGGGTTTTGACATGTATTGAAGTTCTCTCTGTTGCCATTGTATTCGGTGTGTGTATGTTTGCACATTGCAGGCGTCTACTGCCATGCTTCACGCGGCAGCTGGGAGTTTTGCCGAAACATCATTTGAAAGCGTGCAGTTAGAGGTACGCACTTATGTCGCTGCTTCGAATTCCTTTCCGAAGGTGGTCTCCAACTTGAGTAGCACATGTATGCGATATGCATAAAGACATCGTGTCGCACGTTTCGAAACGCTGTGCGACAAACAGTTGTGTCATTATTTTACGTGAGAGCATATATGTGCAGCTCCTTTTGGTCGAAAAGTCGTCACCGTATCCCTGTTTCGGCTCGAGTTTTGTCTGAAGTGCTCGGAACGTTGTAGGACAAATGGAGCGGAGGCCTGTAGTTCAGATAACGTGCCCTCCTTTACGGCGCGGGTCAAGTGTCCATCGAGAAATGTGATAGATATTATGCCTTTACTTTCGCATAGCCCAATTTAAAAAAAAAATTAAGTGTAGGCGTCGACCGACACATGAAACAGATGCTACTCCTTTCTCTCCCCCAAGACTCTACTTAATGTGCACAAAAAAAATTGTAGGATTAAAAGGCTGTGCTAAAGCCGCTTTGACGTTTTGGCCTTAATGTGAACCTTGAGTGGCCGGCTAATGTTGATACCAAAATAAAAAAATTGGCGCCCCATAAAGTGGCGAGTATATATACCTATATAGACGAATGACATGCACAGATAATCTGAAGTGGCGGTGGAATCCAAGGAGGTTCTAATAGTGGAATCGGTCGCGGCAGGGCCTGAATGCACAACAGTGACGCATCATGGATGCTCGCTAGCTGTGCGCTCTATACGGGCGCCTGATGACGACATCCATTTGGCAGTTTTTTTTGCTGTGCATCTGCAGACGAGCCATTTTTTCTAGTTACCGCTCGAGAACGAACACCGCCGGTATTTCGCTTAATGGTAGCAGTAATGTTTTTGCATTGAAAACAAAACAAACTGAAACAGCTATAGCGATCATTACGCGACGACCTACGTCGGTGGCCTATTCGGTTCGAGAAGACGAATAAAAACGTTGCGATGGAAAAGAAATCTCTAACTGGTATCACAATAAGCACAAAGCACACTTGTTGCAGAAAGGAAAGTAAATAGAAATTGTTTAACTGCGAAAAATAAGACGATAGGCGGCGGTACACGAGAAAAGTGCAAAGTCGAAAAGCATAAAAAAACCTTCGGGACACAGAATGCACACGGATCACACAACCAGTTACATGAAGAGCTCGCGATGCACGATATGCGAAGGTAGCTAAGAGCCACGGGCACCAAGGAAGCACAGGGGATATTTTAAGTTGATTAATGCAAAAGAACAACGTAGTCATGGGGATAATTAATGACCACATGCCGCCAGTGGGATGCGAGCCCGCGACCTCCGATGCGCAAGCAACGCAAGCTGAGCACACAAACGGAAATAAAGCACATACACCAATACAAAGTACACAACCAAAGGAAATTAAGCCCGCAAAGCACAGAGACGACACAAAGTGTACAAAAATCGTACGAAGGTGCTTTTCTTATGGGTGGTGAAAACGGCAACGGTTCTCAACAGCACCGCAACGCCCTCGACATATGCGCACTACATGCAAACGGCCCATGCCGAACACCGATTCCAACAGGCAGCAGCGAACAGAGAGGTTCTTATGCAACTAAGCCTAGCGCAAGCACTCACGGCAGGTGGGTTGCGGGCAGGGGACGGAGTCCGTGGCGGCAATGCCGACGGGGCCCCTGCGCGCGTCGGGCGGAGACTGACACGGGTCGCGATGCTGCGACAAGCGGCCGCAATGATGGTGGGCGCGGTCCGTAGCGCCGGGCCCGGGTGCGCGCCCTGGCCTTTGGCGGCGCGGCCTCCCCTCCACCCAGCTCGTCATTGCCGCCGCTCGTGGCGTGCCCCCCGGAGACGTGTTAGGACCGCGCGCGTGGCGAAGCTGGGCAATAGCAGCGCTTTGCTGGAAAAAGACACGAGTGTGCGTCCGACCCGGTCTCGTAAATGTCAGCTTTTGCGTGCGCCCTAGGATGTGCATGCATAGGCTCGTGTGCATGCCCTTGATTTTTGTTCCCGAGGTTCTTCTTTCACTGTTTCTTTGGCGGAAAGATCATACTTTTTTTTTTTCGTTACACGTTGACTGAGTCTATTTTGGTAGGCGGGGAGCCTGATACCGACTCGCAAATGAACGTACTCGTCTCTCTCTGCAGCCCACGCGCATTAGGTTACGGAGGTATAGGTTAGACACCCTCTTAGGGATATGGGTGACTGAGTTCGAGTTTGAGTGTCGGAGCCCAAGCCTAATAGCACGCAGCCAAAGCCTCCGCCTTAACCTTTGTATCACTTCTCTCTGTTGCAAATGTATTAGCCATAGTGTTTCTAGCCTCCAAAGGAATGAGTAGTACCCAAAATTACATTATTTTGATGTGAGCCCCATCACAAAGCTAACGACCGAACTGTATCAAAAATGCGTACAAATGATTCTTAGTTTCACAAATCGTAGTTTTGACCTAATATCAGATATTCCTCTCACGTAGCGCTTTTTTTTGTACTTCTGTAGATGCTTCTGCAGTAATTATCTATTGTAACTACATCGAATTCCATATTTATGCAAACATTTCTTTAGTAACATTAGGCTCACGGCTAAAAACAGAAGAAAAGCTTTGCCGTCAAGAAAATTTCTCTTATCTGTCTTTTTTTCCAAATAGCAGAGTCATCTTCCCTGTGGGGTGAGACAGAAAAAAGGTGCCAACTCGTCTCCCAAATGTCACCTACGCTTTAAGTCACCTTCCTCAGCTGTCCTGCAGCGACGCTGAAAACAGTGTACGAAAGTGTAACGAGTGTTGACCGCTAGCATTTAGTGTCTCCCGAAGGTTGACTTTTCGCTAAATGAGTACTTCAAGCTAATTAAGGGGGTAAAGTAACTTGACTTTATCCAAGCACTAAAACTGTTCCTTTCTATTTAGTATCCTCGTTTTCTAACCCAAGGAAAAACGTATCACCCCCCAAAAAATGACACGACAAATGACACGACACCAGCTGTGAGCTCAATGATTAGATATATCAGATTTTATAGCGAAAGTAATACTACTCTAGGTTTCGAGCCTTCAGCATAGCGCGGCCGGTAGCCAAGGCTTGCCCACGTGACGCTGTGACGTCACACCCTACGTGGGCTGGCAGGAGCTGCCAACTTGGGTCTCTCCTTTCACATGGGACGGTTATGTCAGAATCAGCATGCTAGGCCCCTGGCATTCACTTTACCCCTATAGGCCACTAAGGCACGTTCATACGGTTTGGGTAAAGCGGGGCTCTATATGTGGGCTGAGGAAGAAGAAAAAGAGAAGACGAAGAACGCTCGGTCACCCGCAGCTAATGCTTTCGCTCAATATTTGGTTCAGCAGAGTTGAACCCTTGTAATTTTTTTCGTCTGTAAATAGTTATTCTGCGCCATATAGCTTTGCTATTTCTGGTTTAGTTAGTCCTTTTGGCGAAACTATCAAGAACCCATTCTTACCAGAGGCAGATGATGAACATGTTTCTGGCATCATTCAGGGCTAGATTATACACGACGAGCCCGTACTTGACGAATCGCCGTCGTTCACGAACGGTTTGGAGCTCGAGCGCTCGCACCTCGGAAGCGGAAGGTGCGGCGCTTGCAGCACTTTTGCATCCCTTTTGCCGACTGCGAGCACCCACCACTCGTTAACGCGCCACCCACTTCCACAGGGCTGCTGCACGAAGCTGTTTCTCCTTGCTACTGGCTGTATAGTTCAACCGCACACGGCAGATCGCGAGCTGTTAGCGAAACGTCCGACGACTGCACAGCGCCTCAGCTGACACCAGTCATAGCGTAGTTCAAGATACAGACACGGGCCGCGCGATGGCTCAGTGGTTTCGGCGCTCAGTTGCTAAGCTGGAGGCACCCAGGTTCGAATCCGACAGCGGCGGCAGCGTTTCGATGGATGCGGAACGCAACAGGCGCCGGTTTACTGTACGAAGTCAGTTCACTTTCATTTCATACCATTTCACTTCCATTTAATATCCATCTGCTAGCCAAGACAGAGGCCGGTTTCCGACAGGGATTTGAACCCACGACAAATGAACTTGAAATTGCATGCCATTCATTATTCGTGGACATGGCGAAGTCAGATCCCCACGTAGTGGAAACTAATCGCGAGCCCTGCCCTGCGGCACATCTTCCTTCCTTTATTCTTTTACATATTCCACTTTTTCCTCAGGGGGAGCCTGAGGTGGCCACCGAGAAATAAGTTATACGGCTTCCATTTCTTCATAACAAAGTTTCATTTTCTTTGCTCTGTGGCGGCTGCGTACGTTTTTCTAAAGCAGCGTGATACGCTAAAGCCAATCAGAGCTCGTCTGCGATAGTAGCTGTAAACATATATAAGGCGCCCCTTAGCAAAAAACAGGCACACTAAAAATGTACTTCAAACGCATTGTATTTATTTCGTATTAATTTCGCATTTTTTTGTCCCAATGCCATACAAATATGTTATAAATATACTAGGAGTACAACACTGCATATCTTAATATAAATATGTTTAAAATATGCTTTTCGCCTATTGAGCATATTTCTAACATACTGAAAATGTACTTTCTTCAGCTTGGCAGGGTTCGCAAAATCTTCCACCAATAGACTGACAATGTACTTTGAAAGTATTACTAATGTACTTGACCTATTTTTCATGCTGGGAGAAAGTACCCTTGGAATGGATTAAAAATATATGAAAAATAGGATGCGCTCATATTTTTTGGAGCATTACAAATATGTTGCAGTTATATTTTCCAAACCAAGAAAAATATACTAATAATATACTAAAAGCATAAATTTATACCATTCTCGGAATGCACTAAAAATACATGAAAAATGTGATGCGCTCATATTTTTGATGCATTACAAAAATGTTGCAAAAATGCACCAAAAATATAGCTGCCAAATGCTGAAAATACGTCCGACATTTTGAAAACTAGCTACCGAGAAACATAAATGAAGGGCAATACCGACAAACACCTCAATGCGACATTTGTGTCCATTGTCATGACCCTTTTTCATGCTCCTTGGTTGACAGTTTTCAAAAGTCAATGTTACTTAAGCTAACTTACCGTTATTTCCGTCCGTATTTTACCCACCCAGTCTGAATATATGTGACACAACTTCCTTTATATCTTTATTTGAAGCATTTGAGTACAATGACCCACCGTGGTGGTGCGGTGGTTAGGGTGCAAGACTTCTGTGCCCGAGGATGTGGGATCGAATCCTGGCCGCAGGAGCAACTTTTCGATGGAGGTGGAAAGCAAGGCGCCTGAGTGCTGTGCAATGTCAGTGCACATTAAAGAACCCCAGGTGGTCGAAATTTCCAAAGCCCTCCACTATGGGGTCTTTCATAGTACTCGCAGCAAACAATTTCGGCCATATCATATCACACATTAAATCACAATACAGTCCATGGAAAAGAAATACGCCTATGCCACTCAATATCTATTTACAGAGTTTAATTTTTAAGAAACAGTGCTACAATACACCAATATATAGAGTAACAAAACACTGATCTCGTGCTAAACGAAAGCAAGTAGAAAGTCCGGACCGCAGATCTGGATAGGTTCCAAACTTTGGACGCAACGTGGACTGAAAAGGAAGAAAACAAGACACAAATTAAAGTAGGCTTTTTAACATTCCAATTAACAATCATATACTGCTACAAGAACAAGCTTTAGAAACCAGATGGTTCATTCCTTCTTAACATGGTTATGAATGATGACAAAACAAAAGTAAAAAAGCTGAGCTGGAGTTGGAAACCGCAATGTCTGAAACGCCGTATTTGAAATGTAGACTATGGCAAAGCCACCAACCTGTAATGGAAACCACAATGGGGCATTCTGTTTTTTTATCTGATCCTGACATGAATATAATAGTTCCATTTTTCAGAATAAAGGAGTGCGGGTTAGAATCTTGGAAGCATATTTTTTTTTTTTTTATCAGAGAATGAGAAATGAAACATACTTCCCGTTTATGCATGAGGTTCCATAGCGTGCATCAAAGAAAGGACCGAACACGAGCGCTCGTGTTCTGTCCCTTCTTTAATGTGCACTATGGAACCTCATGTAGATTACCCACTAGCCCGAACCCTGACCCTTCCTGTTTATGATTCTTTACTTGCTTTCTTCAATGCACTCGCTGCATTGTTGAATTTGTGACGCAAAAAAACTCTGGACCATAGAGTAAGGTAGGTGGGGAAATTTTGACATCGCATGAACTGAAGAGGAAGGAAACAAGACACAAATTAAAGCCCTATTTTAACATTTAAAACAATCAAATACTGTAACAAAATAATAAATACTGTAAGCTGTAACAAATATGGCAGCCCCTATTTACGCAAAATAAGTGAATAAAATTCTCAAATGCAGCCCAAATCTGGCCAGGTTAGATATACCAGTACCGCCCTTCTAAAAGCCGGTGTCATGATCACAGCTGACTGCATGCTTTCGTTGATTTATAAATGCAAGAATGGACAACTCTCGCAAAAAAAAAAAAAAAAAAAAGATAAATGTGCCGCTTCTTAACATTCGCATCCACCATAGCTTATGCTACTCCGCACGTTCAGACGACAAGGACGGTCGACTCTGGCAAAAAAACAAGAAAAAAAAATCTCCGCTTCTTAACGTCCGCCCTAATCCATCCTAATTTACAACGAAATTTTGTTTTTACACAGCAGCATTTATATAAAAAAAAACACTGTTATATTACGAACTTCACTGCATGAACAGTTTGTCTTTTAGCGGTGTAGAAAATACAAAACCCAAGTTTTCAAACCCTTCCCTTTCCGCTTAATCTTGAATGCATGCATTTGTGACTATAATACAAGCGAATTTGGAAGAAACAGCAAACGAAACAAGTAAAGCTTTGGTAACATACAATTGCATACCTCAAAATATCAGTACAGTTAATTTTCTGTGGAGCCAAGCTGCTCCCAACAGGTGCTCTACCATTAATTTTACCCACAGAAAACCTTTTGACCAAACTTGGGACATCTCAATTAAAATCCTGACTGACGGCTGGAGGTACAAACATTGCCATCAAAAATTATCATAAGCTTCATGTGTTGATACAACTGCCATGAAATGGGTGCTCCCACTCAATACGAAACCAATTGGCGCTGTGAATGTTTTAACGGTGCCTGAAAGCCTGCAACTGCATTGCAGGTATAATAGGAATGGGATGTGCAAACTGAAAGTCTCTGCAATATAGACCACCAAGTTCAGTTTGATTCTTGTACTATAAGTTCTCAATGGTTTTCTCACATGAATGCAAACTAGCGCCCATACTGTAAACGTGCCTCGACTCGACGCTCTACCACCAGTGCTTGGAGTGGAGAAAACAGCCACTCCTCCACTTCAGGGCCAATTAGGATTCATGAATCCAACTCTGCATTTCCTCTGACAAGTTCTCTCTCTACTCGAAGCAGCGCAAATGGCGTATGGGGATGAAATTAAGGCGTACTTTTGGCCCGAAAACTGTGTGCTAAAGTAGCACGCTTAGTTTTTCATGTTGAGTCTTCAACAACCTTCGCAAGCAAGTTCGATGTTAAGAGCATAGTGGAACTTGTTTTGTGGGCTAGATGAAAAGGGTGGCTGTGAAAAACTACCAAAAATGCTTTTGCGCCTGGCAACAGTCGCTGCTGGTGACAGAGTTTTATTTGTTTGTTGTGAGATGTTCTCGCCCTTTGCTGCTTTGCCTTTTTTTTTTTATTGCCATGCTTTGACAGACATCAAAATACATTTGAAAAAAAAAAAAAAAAAAAGTAAAAGCCGGCACTTTCTATGAACATGGCTTTGGCCTTCAGAGGGCTCGGGGGCAAACGGTGAAAACCTGCATGCTGCTTCACAGTGCGTTTCAGCGCATACACACTGAATTCAGAGCCCTAACTGAAAATGTGCTTGAAGAGAATGCCTTTGCTGGCAGCGAATATCCTTCCGTAGGACAAGCACACCAATGCACTCCCTCGACAGTGCCGCGCGTCCGAAGACGCACTACGTACCCTCAGGTGACAGGCAAGCCATTGATGCGTGGGGTGCAGCACAGATGTCCGCACAGCCCCACCGCACCTTCGGTGCACCCCAGCTTACTGCATGTGACATGCTGTTCCCCCACGACAAGTTTGCCGCCGTTCATCAGACAAGGCGAGCTATGGAAGGAGTGCGCCTCCCCCACAGCTTGAGTCCACCTGCAAGCAAGCTCACCATTAACCGTGAAATGCGCGCCTCAACTCTGCACTCAGTAGGCTCCGAAAAGTTGTTCGCTTCATCGGCAACGACTTGAAATGTACCCACACCACAGACGCATAATGCGATAATCAATTATAGTACTGGTACCGGCGGCTGATCACAGTTATAAAAGCTCGGCACGGGCAGCAAGAGGCTACGGCCACACCTGTAAAACTATAACGTGCCAGATGTCCTGGCTCGCTGTCACTTTCAGCCAATGCTTTAGAGAAAGGTTTGGTGCATCCTCGTCATATCCACTTTCGTGAAGTTTGGTATACCGGTAGAACAAAGTCCACACAGCGAGCAAACGATGTGATGTCCTCAGTGTTTACAAGTGGAGTGGTCGAGGAGCGGCGCCAAGGCAGCGGCACTGCGGACTAGAGATTCTTGAGAAAACTCGAGTTCTCTCTGCCACTGTTGGGAGTTATTCGAGTGGAGGTTGTTTTCTGAAACGAAAAACGGGCCTCGGGGGCCGCTTGGAGTAGAAGTTAGAGTGAAGGCGCAGTCGTGAATATGGCGGTAAGACTAACTGCCACATTCACGACATGCCTTCACTGCAACTTCTACTCCAGGCCGCTTGGAGCGGGAGATCTGTTTTTTTTTTTCTTTTTTTTTTTTGCCAGAGTCGACCATCCTTATAGTCTGAACGTGCGGCGTAGCATAAGCTTTGATAACTCTGATCAGCTGCCGGTACCAGTACTGTAATTAATCATCGCATTACACTTTTGTGGCATGGGCACATTTCAAGTCGTCACTGGTAAGCGAAAGTTTCGTGGCTTGCCCTGCGCGATGGCTTCCCCAGACGACGGTGGACTTGCAGGGGAGCAGTGTGTTACATGCAGTAAATTGGGGGAACTGGAGGTGCGGAGAAGCTGTGCGGACATCTGTGCTGCACCCCACGCATCAGTGCCTTGCCCATCGCAGTCGAAGAAGCGCATTCATTTACTCATCCTACAGAGCGATATTTGCAGTCAGCAAAGGGCATGGCTTTTCAAGCAGGTTTTCAATTATGGCTCCGAACTTGTCCGAAAGAGACTGGGCAATCAATGAACAGAAGGGTAAATGAACATCGGGCAGACACAGGCAAAAACCTCCCAAAAGCAGCTTCCCAGCATTTCAATCAGATGGGCCGTAAGGTTATTGAAATTTATTTATTTATTCTCCATGTTGGGCTTTAAATCTTCAAGGGACACAAAATATAGGGTGGCATATCTAATCCATAAATTTAGAAGATTGGAACCAACAGGAGCAAATATTGTTACGTGGAAACTATGTATTTACAGTATATTTACAACAGCCTCAACAAGCATAGCCGCGAGCAGCAACATGGAACCAGGCCCACTTTGTTGTCATCTCCTTGTCCCTTCCAAAAGGCAAGTGAAGGAAACACTTCGTTGTCGTTATCTTGCAACAATATCTTGAAAGAAGCATTAGTATTCCTTAAATATATTTCCTCTCTGCCACAACTAGTCATGACAACAATCCCATAAAGTGTAAATAGTACACTTTATTCATAGCATATGTACAGGCTGTTTCACACTTGGGGGAAAACTCGGAGCGAGTGGCATCGCGAAACGGCGAGCGCTGCAATCGGGAGCCGCCAGCAGCTCGAGCATGCGCAGACGCTCGAGGGGCGGAGTCTAAGCCGCGTCGTCTGCTACGACGCTCGGCGCTCGCCGGGAAGGGCACCACTCTGGGCAGTGCGCGGTTTTCGTTGTTTTGCGGCAACTAAGCCGATATGCTGCACTAAAATTTTGCGACGCCAGCATGTAGGCCTTCATTGCCAACAATGGGCCTGTAAAGACTTCCCTTCAGAGCATGTGTCACTTTCTCTTTATTAGGAGGGCAAGGGTACTAAATGCGAGCAGCCCTATCCCCAGTGTGCGTTCCCGTAATAATCCAAGAACTGACACTAAACTGCGCGCAGTGCGTTCAGCCTTTATTGGACCACGAAATGAAAAATTACTAAACGCAAAATAGCCCATGCGGCTGTACGAGTCTAATACAATGAAACGATCTGATACGATTGAAAGAAATCTCTACAGGAAGATATGGATGCTGACGGTGCTGCATCTCGACAACACTTTATTACCCCCAGACAGCCGTGCCCGCCGGCCGGAAAACGCACACGTCACGCTTGGAACTTCACCTAGTCTATCTTCATGTCCCCAGCCACAGCGATAACAGTGCTCATTCTAGAAGGCAGCAGTGTGTAAATTGTCTCCGTCAGGGACCTCAAATCAAAGTACGCGCCATGAGGTATTAGTGGTGGACCTACTGGTGATTTTCGTTTTTTAAACTGCTTAAGGTCAAAAGAAATAGTGCTGAAAAGCCAACAAGCCTCGTCATCTTCCTTCAGTCACTGCTGCGAAAATACTGGCGTGACTCGATAAAGATACCGGTAGCTTTAAAAGATTGAAGACTGCTCTCGGCGCTCATCTTCCCTGCCTCATTCCAGCTTTTTTATTTGACAAGAGCGGTACTATACCGTCGGCGATAAGATTTTGTCTTGTGCACATGGCCCGTATTCCGGAGAAAGACTGATTCAAAATTGTAGAACTATATTGCAGGGACTATACTCAAAAAAAGATAGCTGATATTATGGGAAGATCTCTAAAAGCTGTGAACAGGATTTTACAAGCATACAAGAAAGAAGGACGCATCAAGGATGCTCCCCGTGGACGTCCGCCAAGGGCCACAACAGAAGATGAGGATTTGTGGATAGTTGCGGCTGCTGCAGACGCCCCCCGCGCATCACTTCGAGAAATAAAGCAAAGCTTGAAGCTGAAGGCATCGAAGGCTACCGTCAGGCGGAGACTGAATGAAGCAGGCCTGAAGAGTAGAGCGGCAGCTCAAAAACCTCTGCTTCGGAATGAGAATAAGGCAAAGCGGCTAGGTTTTGCAAGAGAACATGAGAGGTGGTCCATTGAAGAGTGGAAAAATGTTGTCTTCAGTGACGAATCCACTTTTACGACCACTGGTGACGAAAGAGCACGAGTGTGGCGCCCTGTCAAGACACGGTATAGTCTTTACTGTATACCCACTAATTATTCATTTGCTAAATCTGGAGATTAACATATAATATTTACGTTTTTCTAAAGAGGTACGGCTCTAGCCTTATTTTTTCAGCATCCGGCAGATGAATCATAAAACGTCAGAAAATAGTCCTTGGTCTAACAAATATTTAAATATATTTGGTTACTGGAACTGCTTATTAAATTGACCTAAAGCGCCGCAATGACATCACTTATTTCAGCCTGTATTGCAATTTAATCACCGAGTCTACGGAGGGTGCATGAGCTTGTGATTTGAACCAGCACTCGCAACGGTTCTGTGAACATGAACCAGTAAAGTGAAGCTAGCCCAGATTCGAAGAAAGGTTGAGGCATGTGGTTTAAAATATCGGAACTCAATGGACGCTTTTTCGCTTTTTTTTTTTCAGCTACATGTCTCAGTATCTGCAACGGGTCGCGGCGAGCGGGCGTACAAGTGTCAGCGTTTGGGCATGCATCAGTAAAGATGGACTTGGACCGCTAATACGTCTCGAAGGAAAGTTCACCGCCGAAAAGTACGCGGGAATTATAGGCGACGTTTTGATTCCTTACATTCTTGACGGCCCATTCCCAGAAGGCGACTACATATTTCAGCAAGACAGGTCGCCCATGCACACCGCTCGCGTTGTGAACGAGCTGCTCGAAGAGCGCGGTGTTACTGTGCTCGAGTGGCCGCCCCAGTCACCGGACCTCAACATTATAGAAAATGTTTGGGGATAGTTAAAAGCATCTTTGGCGCGCCACGCTCTGCATGGGCTGTCCGAGGATAGGCTCTGGTCCACAACTATCGCCGAATGGGAAGCGCTGCGCATGAACCAGTCCCTTACCGAGTCACTTTACGCCTCACTGCCATCCAGAATGAGCGCTGTCATTGCTGCTGGTGGAGACATGACGAGATACTAAATTAAGTTCGGAGCTTGACGTGCGCCTTTTCCCGCCGGCGGGCACCGGTGTGTGAGGGTAAGACAGTATTGCCGAGACGCAGCACCGTCAGCATATATTTCCTTCATTCGTATCGGTTTGTTTCATTGTGTCTTACTCCTACAGCCGTTTGGGAACTGTTTTTCATTTATTAAATTTTTCTCTCGTGATTAAATAAAGACTGAGCACACTGCGCACACGTTTCTGTGTCTCTTTCTAGTCGCGGCGTATTACTGCAGCAGACACAGTGGACAAATACACCTGCTCGCGGTCAGTATCCCGATGATGAAAAAAAAGAAGCATGCTGTCAGGGGAAGTGTGCACAACCTCAGTTTCGCAAATGAAGGCCAAGAGGCTGGCGTCGCAAAATTTTAGTGCAGCATATCGGCTTAGTTGCCGCAAAACAACGAAAACCGCGCACTGCCCAGAGTGGTGCCCTTCCCGGCGAGCGCCGAGAGTCGTAGCAGACGACGCGGCTTAGACTCCGCCCCTCGAGCATCTGCGCATGCTCGAGCTGTTGGCGGCTCCCGATTGCAGCGCTCGCCGCATCGCGATGCCACTCGCTCCGAGTTTTCCCCTAAGTGTGAAACAGCCTGTACATACTCTGTATCCCCGCCCCCCTCCTGTAATAGCAAAAGCTCCAAGTGTTTTTTCAAACATGTTCGTTTCTCATTACTTCTTACTTTGGTTCCCCCTTGAATCGTTTCAGATAATGCCATGCTTGGCAGGTATAGTATACTCTGATTTGTTGTTATTTTAATTTTTTTTGTCCTTCTCTCCCCTTTCCAAAACCTCTTGATAGCTGTTCCCATGCAGCTAGCTGTATTGCTCATCAGGTCCCTTTGGAATGCTTGTCCCTTTCAATGTATGAAGGAGCACTGAACAAAGGTAAAAGGGGTACAAGAATGCTGAATTGGGTGAGTTGGTGCGTTTGCATTTGTCCTTGTCTTCTTTGCGCTACGTTTCCTAAAATGTAAAAGGGGTACATCTCAGTTTGCAGGTCGAGCCAACGTTTCGACAAGTGGACTTGTCTTCGTCTGGGCAAAGCGATCATCAGTGGCAGGGGTTTAAATACGCTGTTGCTTCCAAAGAAGAAAAGCTGTGGAGGTGAAAGTGGGTGAGAATAAAGCAGGTGAAGGAGTGGGGAGGGGAGGATGGGTGAGAAGATGAGAAGAAAGTAGGTCATGGAGTGAACAAAAAAAAAACATCTTCAGTATGTATTTCTCAGCCTGGAACCAGGGATCCTGTGGCCAGCAAAAGAAGTAAAACAGCATACCAGGAAAAACTACAATACCGGGTAGATTATTAGTCACCACTTAAGAGAATCCCTTAAGTATATTCCCTATGCAATATAACTATTTGTGGAAACAATCCCACATAGCGTTAATTGTACAGTTTATTCACAACGCATGTACACTCTATTCCCTTCTGCAATAGCATAAGCTGTACATGCTTCTCCAAACACATTTCCCCCTTATCACTTGTTGCTTGAGTTTGTCCTCAAACTTTTTCTTTTGCATGTCATTTGTGGTTCACTGTGCAGTTATTATCCTGTGACTTTGTACTAACCTCCCCCCCCCCCCCCCCCCCCCCACCACCACCACCAGCTTTGCAGAAAGTTTTAAGAATTGGCCCCCTTAGATATATTCCTTATCAGGGCCCTTTGCAAAGCCTGTCCCTTTGTCAGGTGTATCTGCACCAAACCCTCTTAAGTGGTGACAAATCATCTATCAGGTATTTTAGTTTTTCCTGGTATGCTGCTTTTACTTCTTTTGCAGGCCACCACAAGATCCCTGGTTCCAGGCTGAGAAATACATACTGAAGATTTATTTATTTTTTCACTGCATGACCTACTTCCTTCTCACCCATCCTCCCCTCCACACTCCTTCACCTACTTTCTTCTTACCCACTTTCCCCTCCTAATCTTTTCTTCTTCGAAAGCAAAAGAATATTTAAACCCTTGCCAGTGACAATCACTTTGCCCAGACGAAAACAAGTCCACTTGTCGAAAAGTTGGCTCGACCTGTGAACTGAGGCGCACCCCTTTTACCCTTGTTCAGTACTTCTTCATACCGGGTAAACCATCTTCCTTTCGTTCTACCTGTCCCTTTTCAAGAAACACGTGTCAGCATCGAACCTGCTTTAGGTGCTGACAATCGTTTACTTTGCATATTAAATTTTCTTGCTGCTGCTGCTTTTCTTTTTTTTTTTTTTTCATGCGATGATGAAAGCACTGGTTCCATGCTCATAGAAATTCATACCCAAGGAAACATTCTTTCACTTCTCGCCCTGCTTCTTTCCCCCCCCCCCCCCCCCCCTAGATTGTCTTCTTCGGAAGCAAAACCGTATTTAAAACCTCCACTAGTAATTGTGCTGCCCAGACGAAGACAAGTCCCCTTGTCGAAATGTTGGCTCGGCTTGCTAACTGAGGCTCCCCCTCTACACTTGTTCAGTGCTCTTTCATCCTACAAGCGAATTCCCTACTTTGATCTAATAGATGTGCCACCTTCATGGTCCCAACAGCGCAACAAACATTGTTTAGACTTGATGTTAAACTCTTCTGTTCATAGTAAAACTGAAGGTGTATCTGGGCTGATTAGATTTCTTACTGCTTAGACTGTGCAGCTCTGTCAGGTCAATTTTCAGTGCCCCAATGAGGCATTTACACTACCCAACTTGACACACAGTACTTTCTGAGAGAATAATGCTTAGCAACGGGTATAAAAAAATAATGCAGAATAGGTGCCTCTTATAAAGGGCTACAGGTTAACTTAATTTTCATTGCAACAGTTGATCAACACTTACAGGACAGCCAAAACACTCAGTACCTCCAGTATTTCCTGCTGCTGCACCAGCCATCCCAGAAGTATTGAAGACGTCAACAAGTTCTGGCAACTCTATAAAACAACAGAACATTACAGAAAGAAAACATGAGCAACACTGCACATTGGAGCTTCAGATGGGTGAAGTTTAAATTTCGCAAACTTATTTAGCTACCGACAGCACAGAGCAACACAAAGATGCTACTCAGCTAGAAATCATTTGCACTATGTCGTGCAGCAACCAACAATGCTACTGAGTAAAACTTATTTGCCTTTGTCTGGGCCTTAGAAAATAACCTTCTTTTTTTTTTTTTTTTCATTTGCTCCTGCACAAGGTCTGCAGACATAATCAGAAAGGTATCACTTGCAGAGTTTAGAAATCGTCCTTGAGGTGGCACCACAAAAGGCAGCTATGTATTGTACAACCAACGCCGAATGAGCTACCACTGCACAGCACCAACTATAAGATTGGAATGCAAGGAGGCAGTGTCCATATTCCAGTGTACATAAAGCAATACTTACAGGAAGAAGGTGTGCCTACATACGCACCCGCCAGCTGCTCGGTTAAATGGACTCACTTGCTCAAAATAATGCGCAATGGTCTCAACTGCCTCAGATGAAACAGACAAAGCGAGCACTCAGATTAAAATATTCAAGGTGCATTCTGAATGAGTGAGCCCAAGAAAATTTGCGCTTTTCTTTCTAGATGCAAGATTTCTGGTTCCCAATTCAACGAAAATGTTTGTACTCTAAAAAAGTAGTCGCATACAGTGCTAAGTCTGAACGACAAGCACTGTATCGCAACAGTGCTCAGATAACAACATTTTAGCGCACATTATTTGGATTACATAACTGGTATCAAAGCCTCCCTTGACCTTCACCCACTGGAAATTCCGACGGAAAATTGCACAACTTTGTCCTCATTGACCAAACTTGCTCTTAGAGTTGCCACTAGGCACTTCTTGTTGCCATTATAATTCAATGAGCGTTCAGCGTCTTCATGGTCACACTGATGCTTTCAACAGGTCCTTTTTTCCTAGACCAATTGCAGCATGGAATAAATTATCCGAATCAATAGCCTCCAAGCATGACATTTAAATTTACGGCTATACTTGCTGCCGATCTAAACGAACAACTACAATGGTTTCCTTTCTGTGCAATTTTTATTCTTTCGAGTTTATGTGATTGTGGTCTATGTTGCATTTGTTTTTGCTCTTATACTGCCCATAGTCTGTTTTAGGAGTTTTTGAATTGTGCTCAGGTACAATTTATGGCATTCTTGTATTGCTGTTGTATTACTGCATTGTAGTGCCTGTTCTCGTTTTTCATTTCCTGACCGCTGATACATATGTTATCGATCCCCCCCCCCCCAATGTAATACCCCACTTGGGGCCTTTAAAGGATAGAAAAGGATGATGATAATGATGATGAGACAGACTATTTGGCTGGCAGAAAATGTCTGCTCCTTTCCAGCTCTTCAACACAGTAAAGGTTATATGAACGCGTAACTTTTTCTATCACGCAAACAAGACAGGCAGTCTTGTGCTCGTGCCAATAACTTTGGCATGTAATTATGCGACATAGTACAGCTAGAAGCAATATGAGAGAACACAGGAGCACGTGGCCTCCACACTTTGCAAAGTGCTGCCACCGACATGTGATCAGAATCAGCAGTAAAGACGCACGCAAAGTAAGCTTGGACGGCTCCTTTTTCCGAGGATGCCCTTTACATTATTTCTTTAAACAAAGAAATAAGTGGTCAGTGGTACCATATACTCATGGATTGACCCATAATTTGATGAAGATTGGACACAGACATGCCATCCGGATTGTGTCCTGCGACATAAAAGAGAGCCAAAGGCAAGTTTGCTCGAGTGAATAACCAGGAGTTTAAGTCTAGATGCCAAACTGCGCACCAGACAAGGTACTCCGATTGTATCCAGGGGATTGTCTACCAGATTCCCTTACATTGTGGGAAGCAATACATTGATTAAAACTTCCTGCTGGGCGAGTTGGTAGTTCATCTTGATGTAGGGTTGTTTTTTTTTAGCGCAATTGTCTCGCCTTTCTTGTCTTTGTTTGCGCTAAAAAAAAAAAAAACCTACATCAAGCAGTACATTGGACAAACAGGAAGATTCATTAATGACAAAATTAGAGAGCACGCTGCAGCAATATCGGAGAAGTCAGACACCAACCTCTCAGTGCACTGCAGAGGCTGCTTTATTTATATTTGCAAAGACCAAAAATGTCCAGCTGACCTTCACAATGTGAAGGTTTTGAGAAGGAATAAGGACAGGTTAACAAGGAAAATTTTCGAAGCACGTGCAATCAGGAGCTTGGAAGACCAGTGTGTTACCACGCCTTCAGTGGTACTGTTGAAAAAGGAATCAGATTACGCTTGTTGGCAGGATGTTAAAGATAAGGAATAAGTTAGCTGCAGAGGTAAAGTGAAGGGAGAAAAGATGCGCGGGTTCAGATCAATATAGTTGTCAGTGCAGCGTTGTCCTTGTGTCTGTGTGCGCTTCTTCGGTTTTGTTCCCCTGCTCTGCTGCCTCCTTCCAAGATGTTACACCAATTAGCTCAACATTCTACTCTATTATTGTTCAACTGAGTGATTTCATGTGAAAACCAAAGCCTTGAATGTACACGGCATTGCGCTCCACTGTTTAGGGCATTTAAAAGGCAATAGATGAGAAATGTATGTGACAGCCAAGCACAGCAAAACTGAACATGCCGCGCCTACATTTCTTGCCATCACTCCCTTGTGTTTCGCCCTGCAGCTCGGAAATTTCTTTCTTTCCCTACTTCTTGCTAAGCTTTTCCACTCTTTTACTTCTGAGTGAACTGCACCACCTTCCTTCCATATTCATAGCCACCTTTACTTTTTTATCCTATGCACTGCATTCTTTCCTTCACGGTTCTAAGGCTTATGTAAAGTTGGCTCCTTAGTGTTGGTGAGCCTGATGATAAAGCCATTAAAAAAGCAGTTTTGCATTTTTTTTTTTTTTTTTTTGATATCTGCCCTTCGATTCTAAGTAGTGCGTGTGCAGTGATGTAATTTCAAGGGAAGTACATCCCCGTGGCCAGGTGCACTTTACGACAACTGATTGTTACCAAAAATGTTTTTACCATTTAGGCAAAAGATGTCACTTATGGAAGAGGAACTGGGACTAGAGTTTCATTTTACTATATCCGAGTTTACTATAGTGGGGTTCCACTGTATTAGCACTGCGCTGCGTGTTCGTTTATTGTTAGTTTCGCTGAGCTAAGACAGTGCACTCTTAGACAGGCCCTCCAATGGTTAACCGGCTTCAAGACATAGCAATAAATGAACCAGCTGTGAATGGACCCCTTTCTAAGTCAAGCCAGAGCTTTGAAATCAATACTGGGTTGCAGGCAGTCACAAATTTGCAGTGATGGCAGATAGGACTGGGACAGGCATTGAAAAACATTCCTCATCATATGTCTAATTCTGCACATGCACCATGCCAATCATTTAATGTGCCAGAGAGTGCCATGTAATGATTGATCACAGGCCTTTAATTGTGACACTCAATTGTACCGTGAAAATCCTTCCCCATTTACAAAAGTAATCATTAGCTGTAACATGACCTGTAGAAATTGACACAGAGAGCTGAGGCTGTGTGATCACTACATGCATAATATGATGATGCATTCCCAGGCCATTAAAATTGCAAACAAGCCATTCATTTCTCCAGTAGACACAATATGAAAAATTTTTGACTGATTTTAACTCTTATTTATGTGGAGGATCATAATATTGCAAAAGTGTATTTAAATTGCCAATGACAATTTTTTATTCAATATGAGTTATGCATAGATAAGCCTTCTAACTACTTCAACATAGCCAAAAACATGTAGTTGCTTACCTTTTGATCTAATTCCAGCCTAAGATGCTGTCTCCCCCTTTCCTTTTCCTGGCTTCTATTATACAAAAAAGAAACACCATAATTTTTTTTTTTTTCAAAAATGAGGTTTAACTGCTTAAACACAAACAATTTAGAACTGATTCCTAGCTTTTAACAAGCAGCAGTCATTCATCAATAAGAGGCCTGGAGGAATGTAAGAGACTAATGGTATAATGAAGAATGCAATTTGAACATTATTTTCAATAGCAAGCTGTGGTACTTAAGAGAATAGTGAAAGCTTAGCATCAACACTAAGGCAACAGGTGATGCCACCAAGCTGCCCATTAAGGCTCAGAAAAATAATTTATTTTGCCAATGTACTGCATGTTAAACTCGCTGAAATTGGTGTGCCAGACTTACTGAATAACATAAAAAGCTTTCTGCTGAATAATTTGACAATCTACCAGCTCCAAGATGCTGTGGAGCTGGACGATACACATGGGGTTCACGCCCACCCTGTACAGGATTTCTGGCTCAAACAGGCTTCTGCAGCACACTGCTAACTCGAATAAGGAAGTTGCTACATGATGATCTTAAAACATATCTTAATGGCCCGCAGATCTATTTAATTTCTGACTCTGTCTCAGGGATTAGATTGCAAACGTAAGCATTTTATGCTGTTGTCAAAGAAGGAAAACAATACATTTTTACAGAAATCTAAAAAGCAATACAAAACATTTGCTCATTATGGCCTATAACACACGAATGGAAGGTACAGAAGACAGAAACCTTGCTGGTCTTCAGTCGATGGGCATCACCATATCCCTCCTCTTCCTCAAGCATTGCATTCAGTAATATTTCCAGATTGCTGCGCACAGCTAGGAAGAAGAAAACCTATTAGCAGACATTCTCATACCCGTCTTTGCTTCACTCTATATTATGGCTTGTGAATGACATCACTTGCCTTAACATACAAATGGCACAGTTCAAAATTGAGCTCTTGCTCTGAAAAAGTAATGACTACGTTCATATTTGTTTTTACATATCGAACACCCTGGGCGGGGACACTTATATCCCCACCCACGGTGTCCGATATGCAAGAACAAAAATGTTGAAGCCGACATTCACCACTTGCTGTGGGACTGCCCAGCACTGAAATTGACACAAATCCGGCACTTGGCGATAGCTAGCCTACCAGCAAACAATCCTGCCTCGTATATCACTTGGACGGAGGGACATCATGCTCACTCCTTCACTTCATAAAATCACCCAACCTTTTTCCATTAATTTAATCATTTCTTCATTCTTCATCTCATACCCTACTGATGCCCTTAGGCAGTAAATATCGTTAAAAAAAAAAAAAAAAAAAACAGACGGCACAAGCAGGCAATGTACTTTCCGGTTCTAACCAAAAAACATTCGCCGGTAAAAAAATTACGGCATCTGAAAAACCCAATAACGCCGGTTTTTGGTATCTAGGACCAGTTCTTGACGAAAAACTTTCCTCTTCCGTCCCTTCAGAGTACAGAAACAAGCATAAAGTATTTTAACCATGGCTCCACTTGTTTACGTCACTGCAAAATCCGGACACTGCGATATGTGCCAAAAGTCTTTCTGTGGCGTGACATCGTATTTTTTTCTCCCTTAATACCAACGTTGGGGAAAAAAAAATTACTGCACTGTCGACATGTTGAGCACTACGTGCATGCCCCTTCTCCCCAAGGAGGGCCGTAAATATAAATAACCAAAGAACCTGGGAGACCCTGCACAGCTCTGACCCTGAGACCCAGCTGGGCGCGATCAACCTGACCGAAGAACAACGCGCACCAGCCAGCATCCGAGGCGAAGCGCCAGACGCGGGTGGAGGAGATACGCGAAGTCTATTCCTCCTTTTTGATAAACATGCATGCATACCGCCACAGCGAAATAGCAACGCTATCCGGCTCAATGCAAGGGGGCCAGTTCTACATCTGCAAAAAATACAATAACAGTCTGTATACTTACGGCTGAACTTGACAGCTTGCGCGACGAACAGCTTTGATGAGCCAGTTGCCCGCCGTTTTTTATCCTCTCGAGCCAGGCAACGTTTATCCGATTGACCTTCTGTGAAGGGCCGCTGAACGTCGGCAAGGTTTTTGAGTTACGTTTGACGACTGCGTCGTGCCCCTGAATTACATTAACATACTCTACAGCAAAAGACTCATCGGGAAATTGGAACAGCGCGAACTTGAACAAGGTATCACTGTATCACATGTCACCAATGGATCCCAAAATGGCCTAATCGCACGTGTGTCGCACCCGCCACCTATAAGGAGTAAATAATGTTTCTGTCTCTTCTTTTAGTAGTAACTCACACCATTTAGCCCAAATATAGCCCTTGTTGTTCTATTTTAACGATCTTTTTCCTCATTTATTTTTTTTTTCACTTATGACATCTTTTTACCATGTATACAAGCATGGCCTCCGAGATCACCAAACGGTGATCTCGGAGGCCGTAATACAAGCAACCTTTTTATATATTTATTTTTCAAATTTTATAGGCCTACACGACACATTTTTGTCTCGCTTGATATTGACACACATAATGTTCTTACACAGCTCCTTCTGCATCTGCTTTTGTGTCTGCTTAGGTTTTGTAACGCACCATAATGTGTACAGCTTCATATACAAAGGCGTAGCAATTTCATTATCAACTCCATTCTTATTTTATTTTTATTTTTTTGTCAATTAGCGGTCGCCGTCGTCAGACAAGTCGTACTGCATGTTGCTCCTTTTGCCCGGAAGTTAACGAAGAACTCGTCCGCAGCGTTAGGAGGACGATTGTTCGAGAGGATAACAATTCGGCTTTCTCGCTGTCTCGGCATCATTTCACTAGAACTGCTGGCTGAGAGGCGCACACGACCACAAAACATCAGTCATGATGTATGTGCACCCCTCGAATGTATTCAGGAAAACAAAAGGGACGCAGGAGGTTTAGGAGGTATGACCTAGTCCTGAAAGTGGTATACGTGAGTCTCTCTTAATCACTTGAGTAAGAGACAGAGAAGATCGGCATCGTGGCCACGGACGTTCCGCCACGCTACGCTCTGTGGCCATTTCAACGTGTTAGCAAACACATCGCAAGACATCGTCGCTGCCGTATTCAGCTGATTGTAGTACATATGTGAAAGAGCATATGTGTGATCCGTACTAAGCTCGCCATACTTGTCTGACACGACGTCCCGTATATTTGCTTGTGTTATATACGTGATCGGGATTGGGGCAGGGGGTCGGTAGAACACTGCATGGGAACGGGCCGCGGGCCGGGGCTTTCTGTGTATACACCTTCTTTCGGAAATGAAGGAAACCTGCCGCTGAATTTGGTCCAGTGATTTATTTGACGCCGAATAAAAGAAAGCGTATTGTAGACAAAGGAGTAAAATGTCTTCCCAAAACTCTCTCGACGAAACCTTTGCTTCTACAGATACTACTGCCCTTAATTCTCTGTTGAGAATATTATTACTGTAAGTTTCTTTTTTTTTTTTTTTTTGTCTCATCTTGGCTTATTTTTATGTACTGGCGGTAAGCAGTACATTTTTAAGGCGCCTGCGCATGCAGACTTTGTCGGGCCTGGGGCGGGCCTATATTGGAAACGCGGGCCAGGTACGCGCCTGGTTCATGTGTGCATGGGCCAGGCCCAGTCCCGGGCTTGGAGTTATGGGCCCGGGCTGGGCTCGGCCTTTAAACGGTGGGCATGGGCCGGGCCCGGACCGGAAAATCAGGTGCAGTGCTCTAGTCATGGGGTCGAGCGTGTGTTAATGCTGGAAGCACGTAGAGCATGAAAGCTTGCAGCGCGAACCCAGGACCCTTTTTGCAAGAAATTTCTATAAGCCAGCCAGATATACCAACTGGGAATTAAGTTCTATAAACAAATTAGACCATGCAATTTACCATGGGCAGTATCAAATAACTATATATGGTCCTTGAAGAAAAAAACTATGGCAATTAGACCTTAATCGTTCAGCGGTTCAATTGTGCAAGTGCGTTACTGCAGGAAAACCAAATTCAATTTCGAGCGACCCGGGAATTAATCTTGTGCCCTGAACGTCCGTTTCAACTTGGATACCGCGGCTGCGCTCATGTACCCATGCATGCATGTTCAACGGACAGTCCTTCACGCTCTTCAGCGTTTGAATTTTTATCCCGAGAATGAAAACGAGTGAATTAAAACGATGTAGGCCAAGGATTCTGTGGCTTAAAGGCTACTGTTGCAAGGTAGTTTTCACAAAATACAAAAGGCAGGTGGCGCATAGTACCACTTAATTTCAGTGGTATGTACATTTACGTTCATGATCTACACTATTCACCAGATATGTGGCAGTTATCTATACACCAACCCACCACCAACCACACCAAACCATAGATCCATAGAGTTAATCGACAAACACACACCGCTTTGCCAAGGGAAGGCCTAGGCCTAGCTGTAAAGGCAGTACGATTTCTGGATACGTTTTATTGGACTGATTCGTCGATGTGCGTTCTGTGACAAAAGGGGGACTGTGAAACCTGTGGAACGACGCGCGCTATGCCTTTAAGGTGCAAACGCCACCTTGAGCAAGATATGTGCTCATGCACAGAAAAACAGAAAATCGGCGGTTCAGAATGCACATGGCTGCCGAGACCTCTCATGCCTCTTCGAGCGGTGGAGCTTCTGACTTCGACGCCCCCAGTTTGGCGAGATCTACGACGACGACAGTTCTACCGACCACTCTGCAGTAGTACAAGGCGGCCGGAGAGGTAAATATATACGTTCGAACTCGGTTGGCTAAAGACGCGCGGACAGACTTTACTCAAATCTGGGCTTGCTTTCATGGTGTTAATTCATTTCATTTGAAAACATAGAGCCGAGTCTAATAATTGTTCTGGGGTCGGAAAGCGCGATCTTTGAGGAGCGTCTCATTTGCATAAGTGTTTGCGCAGTCGAGATCTCTCGTAAAAAAAAAAAAAAAAAAAAAAAAAAAAAAGAAAAAAAGTGGCGGAGGGGGGGGGGGGGTACAAGTACGCCAAACATCCCGGAAGTTGCTACTTTGAATCTCTCACTGCCTGGGCGCTGGACATTACACTGACGCCATGTTTACTGACCTTTTACAGTAATTGGCACGGTATTCCGTACAGCACCTTCATAGACTAAGTGTCATCTTAAATAAGCTCTCTGCTCCCAGTGGGCTGCAACCTATGAGAGTAGGAGGAGGGGGAGGGAGGGGGGAAGGGGCTTTGTTTTAAGCTGCATCATATATGCAATCACAAATAATGGAACTTCCAGCAACAGGCACTTAGAGAGAAAACCAGAACACCGCATAATCTTTGTTTAGCTGTTGAGAGACCTTGTCGAGATGCAAAAACAGGATTTCTAGGAGGTCCCTTTTTGTGAGGTGATCTGCACTTGCTTAGTGACTGGAGAAGTGATTTTAATGGTTTACTGTGAATCTCACAGTCCTGTGGTGATAGACAACATTGAAAAAATGGAACTGCACAATAAATGAGATAATGAGGAAAATATTTTTCTGCCACCACCGTCACAATTACCCTACATCTCTCAAATAGTTGCATCAATGTTTTTCTGCCCCTTTAGAGGAGGAAAACAGGCCATATCAGTGTGAGTCCAGGACTAGTCTTTTATGCATTACCTCCACGTCTGATTGTTAAATAGCTTGTGCTTGGATTCTGTGAGCTGAAATTAAACTAATGCATCACCCTTGCCCTAACTCTACTATTTTAGTTCCATGCGGTTAACATACGAACCAGGATATATTATTTACATTATTAGATATATACCATAGTAGGAAGGGCCACTGTTGTGTGTGTATGTGTGTGTGTAAGGGTGGGGGGTACATGCTCTTCAGCATGTTGCATAGAGCTCTGCATTCGAAGCTTTACTTGAATGTATGTTAACGGTGTGCCCGATGTTTCATGAAGTCGGCTGATTTAATGTCTAACATCTATGCTCTTTGTTACCAGGTTACACAGAGCATTGATGAAGACGAGGATAGAGAGGTGCCCCTGGATTGATGCCAGGTATGAAAAAGGCTTTTGGCAGAGAAAGAGAATGCTCATGGCACAAAGTTGTCAGTGTTTAATTACATATTTGTTTCAGTTGCCCCCACTACAAGGAACTTCATATTCGCACAGTACGAAGTTTCTTGATTTATAATCTGGTATCTAATTTTCAGCACAGTTCAAACTAAGCACAGTTAGCATAGTTTACACATGACATCTCACACTGCATTCTTTCCTTGATGGTCTTTATTTTGAGATGTTTCAAAATACCTTTTATTTCTCTGTTGAGAAACTTGGTGTCCTATTAGAGCTGCCACTAAAAAGTGATAAATGCGATAACCAATAACCCTGCCTTTCTTACACCAGGCCAAAGCAAGATATTGCTTGCCAGTAGGCACAGATGTGCATGACACTCTCCTGGAGCAGCCGGCAACAGCGCATGTAAAATTGTAACATTTTAGTTTGGCCTGTCCCAGAATTTGTTATGGAAACGTTACAGTAGCTCTTGTGCTTGTTTCTTTTTTTTTTTTTTTTTTTTGTAACCTATTGTGCTGCAAGTAGAAAAAAAAAAGAAGATTGAGGTCTAAAGATCTAAACTGAAACTGCAACCAGGGTCCAAGATTTCAATTTTTTTTTGTCAAGTTTCAAGTTTATTGCACTTCATATATGATAGCATTACATACATAATAAATAAATACAAAAGGAGTCCCATAGTGAAATGTACTGTACTGGGACCTCCTCAGCTAATTAAAACGAGTTATGAAAGGGAGCAGTGGTTACAGCAAATGTACAAAGTAAAAATGTAGTATGTTATAACAATAATAATTTTTTCCCTTGCCTCTATAACAAATAAATGTTATAGAGGCAAGGAAGAAAAATTCATTCTGAAATTATCGAATACCCCACAAAGAAGTAGCCGTAGACAGAACGACAAGTAGTATCATATCATAAAAAAAAAATGAAAGGAAGAACAGCAGCATAGCGTAAAGTAATACAAGAAAATACAAGTATCCATTATTCAAATATCAATACAAACAAGTGAACATGTGCAAGAAAACAAGTTTTAAAAGTAACTTTTTACAAAGTGTGTATGAAGTATTTCATTAGTTGGTGGCACTGAATGATTGAAGAATTGAAGAACAAAATGAGCGCCATTAAACAAATGTAGCAAAAGACTTGATTTGATGCCCGGAGGTATGTTATTCCATGCTTTGACTGATGTGAATCCAACTACGGTAATTAGTGCACACTCTTGGCAGGAGAAAATTAGTTCTTGATGAAAATCTAATGGTATTGGGGTCAGTAAGATCTTGACGATATATAAACTAGAGAAGATTGTTGTTACTAACAAAACAATATGTGAAAGTGCCTAAGTTATACGTGAGTAAGGCAGAGATGGGAAGAATGTTAAGTTGCTGAAAAAACTTGGGAATATTGGCACGGTATGGGCTGAATGTAAATATACGTAAAGCTTGGTTTTGTACGTGTTGTAGTGGTGTGATGTCACGTGTGAAGGATATGTGAAATCCCAAGTCGTAATGCAGTAATTAAGATGACTATGTATGAAAGCATAGTATTATGCTCATATTCATGGAGAAAGGACCAGGTTTGCAGGTTTGAAATCCATTTATCGCTCTGAACACTGATAGCCTCAGGCAAGAAACAGGAATTAGTGGCTGAGTTGCTGCTAACGCAAGGAAATGGCTTGACAAAAGCTGAAAAATGAGAGCACCTGTAGGAGGACAGGGTTTCCAATGTCACCAAGTTGCAGTTTCCAAAATACACAGTGTTATCAAGTGTGTTTACCATGCTTAGGGGACACCCTATCTGAGGTTGGTCATCAATAAATATAAGGTCACTCACTAAAGTCTGTTAATTTGCTTCTGTCAAGCTTATTGATGACTTTAAAATCATAATTTTAATGCCAATGACACCTATAGTTGTATGGATTTACTGAAAAGTCAGTGGCTCTTCAGATACTTTTTATTTTTTTCTTTCCCACCTTTTATTACCTGACCCATATCACAAAACAGCACTTTAAGCCCTGGTCACATTGTTGCATAAACAGGGATGTGGCTTTGATATGCACCACGCTGAAGGTTTTTTAGTTTTCTTTCAGCTTGAGTGTCACTCGCGCTACCAAGAGTGAGATTCTGTGATCAGTAATGCCTGCGATAATTATGCAAAAAGCAGTTCAGTGTCTTGGAGAGGTATGTCGCTGTGATTTTGGAGGGAAGTGGATAAACAAAAATATGCTTCAAGGCTTAGTCAGGGCTTTGTCACCTTCTATGCATCAAGATTGGTAGGGCCTGAATTACTCTTTTCTCCTCTAATTTAGCAGCTGCGCAAGGTGGAAGCAAAGAATTGCTAAATATATACTTAAATATTGTTTAGCAGAATCAGATCTATGTACGTATCTAGCCTGACCATTAGGAGGAGCCATGTGTGGCTCTGGAAGAAGCAAAATCATGGTCAGTCAGTGCTACCACGTGCATCTTCACGTTTTTGCTGCAACAAGAGCACGCCATAATTACCCCTCGCTGCACACAATTACTCGTGTCTGCCATAGGATGCCACAATGTTAGGATACTCAGGTTATCATAAAAGACATAAAAGATGAGTGCTTGACCTATGGCAATGTAGTTGCTTAAGATTTACACTTTTCCAATGTACATTTAGTTATTTAAATGTTTAGTTCTGGAGAATTGCTGATTTTAACTCTAATGCCGCCAAGACTACTAAAAAAGGTGCTCTTCCTGGCTAAATATCGTTCCAGATACTGAAATTACGAACACTTTTTGGCTTGCAGTTGGCAAGCGGCCATGTAGCAAACTTGGCCTTCCAGCGTTCACCATGTAGCATTTCTCCTTTTCCTTCCATTGACTCCCCTTAACATCCAAAGTGTTTACATATACGGCTTTAGGTGGGCGTTTCAATCAATTTCAGTTATAACAGTTGCTTTTAAAATTATAATTGCCATATGAGCGCTTAAGCCTTTCACATGCAAGTGAGAACTCCAGCAATTTCTGCCGGAGTAACTAAAAAACTTATTTTGAGCCGTCACGGCAGCTCGAGCTCTCCAGTTCCAACCTGTTGGAAATTTTTTGCTGTGTCGATGCCGCTCACCACTGAGTTCACTCAATTGCTTGCATGTGAACCAGCCTTTATGTGAAGATTTAAAAAGTAATTGAACAAATTTTAGTTAAATAGGAAACTAGCAGAGATAGCTATTGCCTCTTTAAACGTTTATCGAGCCTCATAAACTGATTATAAAAATGAATTGCATGTAGTGGCCATCCTCTCTTTTTTTAAAGAATTGGTTCTGTTGTGTCCACTTTTCTGCTCCCCCTCTTTGGTTTAATGAAACTGCCATGCAACATTGATTAATATGCTACTGTCATATAATAGTTGTAAGTGGCGTGCAGTGCTGTTCATGAAGCTTACCATGATATGAATATTTTAAGCTTCAGTAATTTCAGAAAGGAAAGCTGGGCTAAGTTCTTATTGAGTGAGGCAAGATTTTCTCCTCTGGACTCATATTTTTTTTTATCAAAGCAGGAAGAAGTGCCAGTACCTTATCCTGTGCCAAGTGATGCAGACAGCTCAGGTTCTGATGAAGACTGAGGTCCTCAAGTGAGCATGTTTCTTTTTTTCTGAAATGCTGAAGATTTAAATGCCAGATAATTCCATCTTGACACCAAAAGCTTTGAATCAAGTGCAAATGTTAAGCATTTTGGGCAGATAACCTTTCTCTGGCTTGCATGTTCAGTACATGCTCACCTTTATGCTGACCCTAACAAATGTAAAAAAATGGAATTTATCATGCAAGGAACCATATCGCACTGTTTGTCAGTAAAATACACCTGTCATTGTATCAGTTAGATTCTGCTATTTGGCACTTATGTATAAGTGGACTGTAGGAAAATTTGATGTGAACTAACATTTTCCTCCAATTAATATTTGTGGAATATCTCATTTATTTTAAGATGCTGACTGCAGAGCTCAACAAAGTACTTTGCAAGTTGCTGATGAGAGGACACAAGTTGCAGCCCTTCTCATGTCCTCTGTGATGCACCATAAAGTCAGCGACCAGGGGGATGACAGACCCGCTGGACCTGCTGAATATCATCTAGTACCCAGGAAAAGCTCAAAAAATTGTAATATACTTGCTTTTCAAAGCTTTGGGTGTACACATTCCTGAAGCTGAGAACCACTTCTATTGTCTTGATTGTACCAGGTACTTGGGTAGTACAGCTCAGATTGAGATTCACTGCGAGAACTGTGAATGGGATATTGACATAGCCTTTTGCTCTTCCTTTCTTGTAATTCCTTTGAAAGAGCAGCTTCAACGAATTCTTGGGCAGCAAAACTTGAAGTTGCTTCCGCAAAGAATCAGAGGAAGTGTGATGACGTAGTGGATGGCATAGAACATGCCAGGCTGTCGGCTGATTTTTCAACTCACAATATTTCACTATTGTGGAATACAGATAGAATTAAAGTGTTTTAAAAATTAACGTTTGACATCTGGCCAGTTCAGTGTGATATTCTTGAGCTGGACCTTGCAGTCTGAAAGCAGAACAGGCTTATGCCTGCTATTTGTTTTGGTTTTTCAAAGCCAAACATCACCACTCTTTTTACACTCTTTGCAAAGGAGCTACAGAAGCTTTCCTTAGGATTTCCATTAGTTAAACATGGAGAACAGGTCCAAATAAGGATATTTGCAGCTGCATATTCAGTGGATGCCATTCGTTCAGCAGTCGGAAACTATAAACAATTTAATGGTTTTTATGGGTGTGCCTGGTGTTACTAAACCGGGGGCTCTTCGTACGAATATTGAGATCCTGCTCCAGTGTGCAGGACTGCTGTGAAGCATATTGAAGTGGCTAGAAAAGGCACGTCTTAAGTGCCTGTTTATTAATAGAGTCAAGGGACCTTGCCTTGCCGTGACCTCGTTTTGATGTGGTGGATGGTTTCATCCCCGATTACCAGCATTGTGCCTGCTTTGGTGTCATGTGACAGTTACTCAAACTGTGGCTAGAAAGCGAGTATGACTGCCCTTGGTAGAAAAGATACAAATTGACTCAGCTAAATAGCCTGGTGTTGACCATCTCACCTCCAATAGAGATCACCTGCACCCCAATGAGGTTTGAAGACTGAGCTAGGTAATTGGAAGGTGTCAGACCCCCTGCAGACACCCTACCATGCTCTGTACAGAGGAGGGCTCCTGCTTCTTTGTCGAGCAAATAGGTACTTTGGGCATACCACTTCTTTCTTTTTATTATTATTTCTTTTATTTTCTATTATTATCATTTTTTTGCTGGAGGTGCTGCGATGTGCAGGTCTGAGTTACTCCTTTAGACTGAACCAGCTCTGCTAGATGCTTTAACAATAGTTCCACGAGTTGTGTCGATACATTTCATAACTCCTCTGTGGTGCACTGTTATTCACTGAGGCTTGAGCTCCAGAAGCCTGCAGTATTGGTGCAATAGGCATTACCTTTAGTAAGTGTCTGTTTCCTCTTTCACTCCTTGTTTCCACTTGTGCAGCTTTATGCATTTTGGAAGTTTTCCAGTCATGGATGCTTACTGAGTTTTTTATTGCCATTACTTTTACATTTGTCATTTTTGCTCATTCTTTTTCCAATTGTATACATACATATATATATGTACATTTTCCTTCTCCCTGCTAAGTGTTTTGCCATTGTTACAAGTAAGCTTGTTTTTTTTTCCTGTCATGTGGCTTCTATGAGGTATGTAGTTGTGCTTCATTTACCCTTTCATACATCTTTCCTAATTTTGCCTGCTTGGCGAGTATTTGGGTACAGTTTAAACCTGATGTAGTGAAGGATGTGTTCTCTGTGCATCTTCTTTTTCCCATTATTTTTTGTCTCTATGTTTTTTTTTCTTTTTTCACTTTCTGGCCTTTCATTTTTTTTTTCTTTTGCACCTCTTACAATTGTAGTCTAACGGGCCTGGAGGAAAGTGGTGGCACATGGAGCACTGAACGCAGGGCTCCACTTGGGAAGAAAGAGATAAATGAAATAAAAGTTGTTCCTCCTCCTAAACCTGCTACTAATATATCTTTGTCAGTTAATGAGAGTGGGCACGTTCCAGATATCTTGTCTTTGGTGAAGTGAATTCCTCGCTGCTGGCTTACTCAGGCACATTGACAAGATCTTGCCTTTATAAGAAAAAGTTGCTTGCCGAACTGCACTATAAGCACTTGCTTCCACTCTGATCAGCTTTTGAAATGGTAATGAAGGCTTGGAGCATCATGCTTTGAAAGGGTGATATAAAACAGGAGAGAGGGGGGCAAGTGATCTGAAAAGGCAAGCTGTTGGGTGTACTTATGTTCATCTTGACATCTATTCATTAATAGCTTTCTGTTGCCATTGAAAGTCACAATCAAGGAGTCCAGCAAGGTCATATAACATTCACTGCTCTTGTGAATGCTTGAGGCAGCGAGGCTTGCCGATTCTGAAAGTCGACAGTTGGAACTTGCATGTTCTGTGCAGGGTCGGTGCCAAAGTTGGCTAGAGCTGTTGTGTCAGTGACAGAGTGGCAGGGTCAGTTGGCGGCAATATCAGTAAGAATATTGTAGATTATTTCGTCTTCATAACAATATTGTTCAGCGATTACCAAGCCAGCGGCTTCCTCCCATTTGTTGAGTGTTATGGCAGCAGTAATGGGGCAAAGGGGGCAGGTGGGCATCAGCTTCTTAGGCTTTGACTGTCTAGGCTTTTGGCAAATATGGTCAGCTACGAATGGGCAGGATGCTTTGAAGTTAGTGTCTTTTATTGTGCCTTATGTGAGCATGAATGTATTTAGCACTAATCCAGCGGTTCAGGGCATAGCCAAATTGTCTAATGCTTGTGTGTCTGCTTGTAGTGCTTTCACACTAAAAAGAAACAATGGGGACATAGTGGATTCAAACCCAGGAATTACTCATGGGAAGCAAGTATGAAGTGCTGTAGCTATAACTGCAGTGGATCCCCCCATGTGCAGACTGCAACACACTCTTGCACTGTGCACTGGATGTCCTCGTCTCCATCAACTGCCACCTGTGCACAAAAGCTTTCGCACGTCTTACTCGATTGTTAAATTTTTTTTTTTTTGATGCTCAAACAACTGGGTTACAGGGAACTACATAGGATGGCTGAAACAAAGGCTCATAATGCAAAATGAAGCCGTGGTTGTCTCTGGCTTCGTGAATGGGCTAAGCTTATTGTTTTGACTCCATTGCTCTTCGGGTGTCACTTGGCTGATTCTAATGGATGGCTCGTATTCTCACTCATTTCATTTTGTAGAACAGGTGCTGTTATATTTTGATTCTATTATTTTCTTTGTGCAGTCACCATTCTTTGTTGGTTTAAAATGTGTAATAAATTTTTTTAATGTCTTGCAACCTTCGTGATTATTGTCCTACAATGATACATACATCACTGAGCAGCTCATAAGTTGCAAAGGGACACATGAGTCATGATTTCCACTTTTTCTGTGCTTCCATATATCCGTAAAGTTTCAACACATTGTTTAAATATGATTTCAGCCATGCCTACTTGATGAAGCAGCGAGTCTAGAGCTCGAAACTTCATAGCTTTTTGCAGATTCATTAAAATAAAGATGCCAGATAAGAGATTTCCTTTTTTTTTGCACAGAAAGGAACAACTAGATTGCAACAAACACTTGTTTGGAAAGTTAGAGGGCATAAAGAAAAGCTGTTTTCTTTTACCATGATGAAAATAACCACATTTTGCTCAGCCTGACTGGATTTTGAGCGTGAATTTTCTGTCTTTTGCAGAGTTAAAAAATAGCCCTGGGCTAAAGCGCTTACCTAACCCCCCCCCCCCTTTTTTTTTTGTCCTTACTCACTTTTATCCTACACTTCTGCAATATGCCCCATTTTATTTTATATATATTAAATTTAAGAAGGACAAGATGTGATTATTGCAATTAGTGCGAGAGTGATGCATTAGTTTGGCACCACACAGAACAGAAGCAAAGCCATTAACAGTCAGACATGACTAGTCCGGCACTCACTCTGACATAGCCCATTTTCCTCCCCTAAAGAAGCAGAAAAGAACAGACAGAACTATTTGAGAGATGAAGGGCGATAGTGATAGGGATGAAGGTGGCGGTGTAAAAAAAAAATTACTTGCATCAGCTCTTTCAATTACATTTTTTTTATGTAGTCCACTGTCACAGGATGGAAACCCGTTATACTTTGTGGCACGGGCAGAGGCTCTTTATTTTTCTTTCCTTTTGCATGCCTCAACATAATATATGTCACAGGATGGAGGAGAAACTATTAAAACTTCTGTGATAATATAAGCAGGTGCAGATCACCTCACATGAAAGGGGCCTCCGAGAATGGTGGGGAATCCCTGCTTTTGCAGCTCGACAAGGTCTCTCCTGTTGCTAAACAAATCAGTCGGATTAAGCAGGGACCCCGTCTCATTCTTAGTTTTCCTCTTCATACCTGTTGCTAAGTTACGTTATTTGCCGTCCTATATATGAAGCAGGTTAGAATAAATTGGCCCTCTCCTCCTATCTTCGGAGATAAGACCTTGGGCCGCAGCCTCCTTAGCCCACATCTTAATTCAGCGCTGCTTGGCCACCAGCTCATTAATGGCCAGAGATTAAGACCCGCAGTAGCAAGAAGTCCCTTTTAAATGAAAAAATATTGGGAAAGATGGTCAGCTTGATGAATGTAGCTCAGTTTGACATTATCAATATTTAAAACCATGCAAAAGTTGGAAAAAAAGTGTGTTCCAGAATGAGTAAAAAGCCCGACCTGCTCTGTCTCACTTTGTGCAAGAACTTTTTGGCAGTTTCTTGGAACAGGAGCTTGTGGGTAAATGCAACATTGAATGGAAGGAAGGAACAGCTCAAACGGACCGTACGTAGGAAGGCGAGACAGGCGCATGAGCAGCTCATGTGTCTGTCTCGCCTTCCTACACGTCCCGTCCGTTTGAGCTCTTCCTTCCTTCCATTCAACATGAACCAGCCAGCCCGAAAAAGCTCTCTTCTTGAAATGCAATATTATGTCTTTTGCTTGTCACCATACAGTGCAATAGCGCCTATGTGTGTGTCAATTTTTCTGCTGGATTAAAATTTCAGAAATTGTTGAGCACTCTTTCTGTGAATGTAGCTTTGTTGCATATGCAAAAAATATATCTTTCATTACCTTTGAAATAATCCACAGAAGGAATTAAGGGTTGAGCAATGAATATGGGTTCTGCACACTATTCGAAGCACTGTTTTATGTGTTTAAAAAAGCTCGCGCGGTAATAGGTAGTGTAATGTCTGTGATATTGTTAGTGGCCCCAGGTCCACCAGGAGCCAGAGACAGCTTGTACACACATGGCAATGTAGTGGACCCACGGACGGCAACGAAAATGACAGGAAAACAAAACAAAAAGAGCATCCTACATGAATGGCATTGTTTAATGCCAATGGCTGGCAGCAAGGTGTGGGACAGCAGCGTGCGTCGCCTGCATGTGGCTTGGAGCGCTGAGCACTTGCGTCGGATAACATACGGGCTGGCGGCTGGCAGGGTACCATGATGCGTTGCCGAATGCCAGTCTCACGCGGCCACGTTACCTGACCGTTCCAGCTAACAACGGCATCACTGTTCGGATGCGCACGTGTGGCCAGTCCGCACGAGCTGTCATCCACATCTACATCATTACAATGCATTTTTATTTGCACAAGGTTTAATGATCATTAAATTTAGTCCCCAGTGTCCGTTTATTAAAATTGTACTTTTGACAAATTAAATACACATTTGCAGAAATACATTTTTAGTTCATTGCCAATATGCTACCCCAAATATGATTTTGAGCACTGATCTTTGAAGGCAGCTTGAAGTGTGCTTGAAATATATTTTCAAGGAATATCCATTTTCATAATTGAGGTATACTTTAGGCACATTGCTTTCACATTTACAAAAGTACATTTTAAATTCATTTTCAAGATGCTGCCCCAAATATGATTTTAAGCATGGTTTTTCTAAGGATGCTTGAAGGGTGCTGCAAATATATCTTCAAGGGCCACCCATTTACTATACCTGAAGTGTACTTCAGACAAATTTATTTCATATTTGCAAAAGTACATATTTAATTCATTTTAAGTATGTAAAAAATGCCTACATATTTTTTCACCTATTTGAACTATACTCGAAATGTACTTTAAGATACGATATTTTTGACACATTTTAAAAATACATTTTGAATATTCAGCAAGGAATTTGATGAACATATTTCAGACATATTTTGAGCACATTCGTGAATACGAATTACATTTAAAATGCGTAAAATATATGCCGCTGTGTATTCCAAACGTACTTCTTTTTGCTAAGGGGCAGTAACAGTCTCACTGGTCTGGGCCGTGAAGGATCGAAATGATGATCTTTCCATAGGGGCGCAACGACGAAAGATGGCCGTATGCTGAGCTACATCAGCGTGTAATACCCCGAGATGGCTGAAATTTACCCTGTGTGTTTCATTAATGCGCGTATTTACCTCTTCCTCATTTCATTTCATTCTTCTGCGCTTTCTTTACAGCGAGGTTCAGGTGTCCCCAAATACCTTGTTGGCTGCCTCGGAAGTTACGCACGGGTTGGCTTTAAGACCTAATGCACTTTATCTAAAAAAGGACATTTCAGGATTGTGCAACAATGTGGCGACTCCTTTTGGTAAGTCCGCTTGGGCAACCGCCCTTGGGCGTAACCGTCACGCTTAGCTGGAAGAGACTATCCAAACCATGGGAATAAAATAATGCAACCCTTACAATCAGTGCCACTTTTGATGCCTTGCACCCCTCCGGGAGGATTTTCCCTGGTCTTTTGGTGCAATTGCATTGATCCACACGGTCAAACCCGTTCATGAACATTGCGTGATGTCCGACGGTGTCCTTGGCGAAAGTTGGCGAAAGTTGGCACAGCAGCATTCTGCCTATAGTGAAGACATGTATATCATATATGTCCCTCCGCCCACAAAAGATCAGAGCTTAACATTGTCCACCATGGCAGACATGACCTTTGGTTCGACTCTTAATCTTTGGATTGACCTTTGACCGATGAATGTCAGCGTCTTCTGCTGGGTGTCGACTAGCCAAGCTGCCATTAGATGTCAGCAATCGTTCGGTGTAGTTAGAGTAACTCTATAGGTGTAGTAATATAAAGGAGCTGCGTATGCCACGGCTCGTCAGTCTATGCCTCTCGAACGGGACTACAAGTTCAAGTAGGGTTAAGGAACGACAGTTTTTGTACATTTTCTCGCATTTTCTTGCTCGACTGTGTTTTGTTGTTCTGGAGGGGGGAAGGAGGGGGGGGGGGGGAGGTTACGTAGAAGAGCCAAAACGCTAGTGTTTCAAAAGAGGACTGCTACGTTGTAAAAGTATTGCCTCCGTGCATTCTCCTGCGGCCAGCGCTGCTCGCACCAACAAGCCTACAAGCACATCACATCATGTTTACGCCATCCCAATGCGAGGCACTCACATCAGAACCTTTTTCTTTTCCTCTGTTTAATTCTATCTTGGCCTTCTGCAACGGCACACAGCGATACCCCACCCCTCTTTCATCTAAGCGTGAATTTTGCAGAGGGTGCGTCCCTCACCACGCTACAACGTCGCCAAAATGCGCTCTGGGACAAACTCGCCCCTCCAGCAACAAATCAGCTGTACTCCCCTCTTACATGCGTGCAAAATTAACGACCGACAGACGTGCGTATGTGTACTTTGATACCGAACCACGCACACTTCTATGTATAATTCGTGACCTGCGCGGCCCAGAGTGGACGTGAAAGGTGTCCAGCCAGGAATAATGCGAGAGGGAAACGAAGGGAGGAGGCAGATATCGGGCTCACGCTGGCTTGGCACATCACCTGCTCCACGAAGTGACGTCACGTATCGCCCCCTTGACAATGACGTCACGCGCGACGGCACGCGACGCAAGAAGGCCAGCACGGCGACCCGGCGGCCCGGAAGGTGGTGTCCCCGTTGCCATTTATAGGTTCGGGCGACGGCCGACTTTCGCCGAGTTCGGCGCGCGCTCGGCCCTCCGATAGTGAACGAATATACCTTGGATCCCTCTGCGAATAATTTCTTTTTGTATTTGTTTTTTCTTTTTGCGAAACTACGTGCGTGTAGCGAGCGTGATTAAAAAGGTGGGCACAAAAGATGAATGCTTGAGAGGATTCTATCATCACTGCTTTTCTTAGCAGTGTCGCGATAAGAATAAAAAAGAAACAGTAAGAAGAAGATTGAATCACCTTGCATAATCTTTTCTCAGCTTTGAATCGATCTCGAAGTAGCGTATACTGACGGCGCACTTAACTCCGAGAACGTCTTCCGTAATGACTTCTAGTTACCGTTTTCCGCCCGGCACTTAGAAGTAATTTCACGTCATGTCCTCGTTACAGTTCGCTAGAATTTCCTTAAGGCTATCATGCGGGTACTCATCTCATACTGTGTACGCTAAATAATAATAACAGAAATACAATAGCGACGGAAGGACACTGAGAAGATTACCAATCCTTGCGTTTTTAGTTATGCATAATATCATCGCGGATGTGCAGCGTTCAAACTCGGGACGAAACAAAGATTGCTCACACGCCGCTGTACTTATTTTAATGGTGGGGAATGATCAAAACACGCCTCTTAAAATCGCATGGTTGCGCGCAAAATACGCTTTAATAACACCTCGAAACACTGCTCTTGTTCAAAAAGATAAAGGTGCTGAGAGGTAAAATTTCTTATTCTAGCATGGCAGTCAAAAACATGAAGCAAAGACCCGAAAGCAGCGGCGGTGAAAGTGATACTCTAAGCAGTTCTTTTACAGTTAGCACCTGGATACGAACGGACAGAGCAAAGAGACTAACGGAGAGACATACGACATCATTCTTAGCAGTTTCTTGCTCTATTCCTCTCAGGTCACCAACATTGATGACATGTTTGCAATTTGTTAAATGGGTGGGGCCTTTCGTAATCAAAGTCTGCAATACTATCATTGAGTGAAAACATTATTGAGATAAAGTTTCTCATAAAAGGAACATCATCGCTATCATAGCGGGGCTTAATAGCTGCTCATTAAAAAAAAAATACTTTATTGGTACATGAGCTATTGCCAACTGGAAACGCGGCGATACTTTTCAGCAGTTTTCAGTTTTCCCGAAATCAATTTCGCGCTGCGGTGATACGTCAAACTAGCGGATCGGGACCGTTGTTGGCGTTTCGTCGGCACATCATGGCGTTGTTGGAACCTTGCTGCATGGATATTTAGAAGCTAGTGCTATAGAAGAGCAGCTGAGCGTCATTTCGTTATATATCTGCTGCTCGCAATACAGACTCGCGGCAACGCGGCTCTTTTTAGGCACTGAGCGTATACATTCCTTGGAGAGGTTATTTACATGGGATAGAATTCCTATGTAAAGAAGAAGCGCCATTTGCAAACAAGCATCACTGAGTCCACATTACTAACGATGACCATGAACGAGCGAAGCGTTTTGTGCATCACTGGTTCTTAATGACAGGTCTTATTTCGACACTCGTTTACTACGGTGTTCTATTACCCGCAGAACGTGGGATCGGCTGATAACATTTCATTCTGAACAACTTTGCGCTTCTTCATTTTCCCACGCCCCCCTAGTAACTTATCGGACAGACAGACGAACGGGGGACAAAAATAGAGTAAGTCGAGGTAAAAAAAAAAATCTATACGAGCTTCACATACATCTCTACAAAGCCCTACCGGCTACTGTTCCCAACCTGGAGGCGTAAGGCGCGGTTAATTTCTCCGATGAGTGCACGAGAATGGGGACCTCATATTTCTCGCTTTCCACCTGTACCCACGATTAGAAACTTATGTTCCAAGGCATATGATAACTAAATATTCTCTAAACTAAAAAGGGCGGATAGTCTGCAGAGAAAACTCGGGTGACCGTCAATGGCAAATTTCAGTAGCTCCGCTTCAACTCATGGAGCATGAGATTCTGTAATTGCTGCGTAGCTCCAGTACTATACGCAGATAACTCTACTCATCGCTGCGCCATGCAAACACTGTACGAATGTTTTCGGCATTGAATTCCAACATTTTTTCATTTTCGAAGAAGCGCGCGCCAACAATAGCGCTCCAATTTCATGCCGGCCGTTTGCAAGCACATGTCAGTGGTTTCTTTTAAGCCGAAAGCCTTTAATGGCTCATATACTCATGGCGTCCGGCGTCCTGACCCACTATAGCTATCAATCAAATGGAGTCATCAACAAAAATGCACATCATAATTCTCCTTTTCTACTGTGAGGGAGTTAGTTAAAAATAGATAAATCCCGTCTCCATCGGGAAACGAATCTCCATTCCTTGGATCCACAGCCGAGCGCTTTAACCAACTATAGTCAAACGCACGTCATAATTCTCCTTGTCTACCTTGAGGATGATAGTAGCGATGGCAATGAAGCTTCAATTAATGATAATGACAATGATGACGTTAGCAATGATAATGACAGTGCATTTAGTTGATACTGATAATGAGAACGAACGTGATGCACCGTGTGCACGAGCAACGCTTAGGCTTTCGCCTTTCTGCAGTGTACGTTCCACAGTGCTCTCGGAATTCTTTAAGGCGAACGCTTTTCTTGGCTTATGGCGACCTTCGTGTTTGTTCGCCGGAAGTGTCCGCCGCATGGAATTCAAAGAAAAAAGATCTATCTCCACTTGGAGGAGGAAGAAAATCTTTATTTAATTAAAATTAAGGTAGACACTCCCAGGAAAGCCCCTTAGTCCAGGAGCCCTCTGGATGTTCCCTCTAGCTTGGCCCGCTCGACCAACTCTAGCCACAACACCGTGGTCGTAGCTGATCGGCCGGCTGCTTGGACAGAAAGGCGCCTCCCCGGAGGAGGGGGTTAAGCAGACCTAAGTGCGTTCTTGTAATTTTTTTCCTTTTTATTTTTTTGCACCCCCAGGAAACGAAAAACTGGCTCACACTATAGGCTGCTAACATTGAGAAACAACAGCCGCGCATCTCACGAATAATAGTAATACATACGAAACACGAAGACTGGGCAGCACTTATCTCTTTCATGCTTCACGTATCAAGGGCTTTTTAACGTGTGCAGATTGTTTATGCGGTAGCGTGCGCAGCTCGTCTAGTCGAAAAGGCATCGCTGTGGCCTTAACAAAGAATTGCGAAAAACGTGTCGGAAAAATTACGCACTCGATTTCTTATCAAAATTGTGACGCAACCATTTCCCTTTCATTTCATACCATTTCACTTCCATTTAATATCCATCTGCTAGCTAAGTGAGAGGCCGGTTTGCGACAGGGGTTCGAACCCACGACATATGTACTTGTAATTGCATGCCGTTCATTGTTGTGTACACCGAAAAGTGAGAGAGATACCACTCCTTCCTTTTCCCATAAACCAAACCAACCAAATACGTTTAATGCTTTGCAAAACTCTGTGCTAGTCTTTCGATGCCGAACATTCACGGAATGCGAAAAGCGGTGATAAGGCGCTATCAAGTGACTCTTAAGGCAAAGTGCTCCTACTAATGCTATGTTAAAACCTGCGAGAGAGACGTTGTGTGGTCTGTGAAGGTCCCACAGCATTATGTGGGTGACGGAGTATAATGATAAGATCATTGGCTAAATTTAAGCAATCAACTTTATATTTTCGATTTTAAGGGACAACCTTAATAAATCTCAGAAAATTAGAGGGCATGAACGCCGAGAGCGAGTCCAGTTTTATTTAAATAAAATTATAGTGAAGTTCGAAATATCATGCACCAAAAATGTTGATGTAAAATATTGCTGTGAGAACTTTCCAGCATTGCATGTTTTTGAAATGAGTTCAGTACGCTCGGCAATGTTGCCAAAAAAAAAAAAAAATACGTAAGCCTTTTTCTACGTTATGAATTACGTAAATCGAGTCTAATTTTGTGCATAAGAAATGCGAACGACGAAAATTTACAAATATGCAATGCTGGAAAGCAATATCATCATCATCATCATTCTCATCAGACGGACTATATCCTCTACCGGACGAAGGCCTTTCCCATTTTCCTCCACTTAACCCGGTCATGTGATAGCGGCATTCATAATACCTTATCCGCCCACCTAATTTTCTACCCCCGCCTGCTACGCTTTTATTTTTGGAATCCAATGTTTTACTATAGCGACCCTCGGTTATCCTCTCTTGGCCCCACATGTTCTGCCCACGAATATTTCTTCTTGATTTCGACTAGAATATCAGTAACTGAGTTATTTCGCTTACCCACTCTGCACGCTTCCTATCTCTCAGCATTATATAACCTAACATTTCGCGTTCCATAGCCCTCTGCGTCGTCCACAACTTAAGTAGAACCCTTTTCGTTAGCCTCCACGTTTCAGCCCCGTAGGTTAGTACCGGTAAGATGCAATTGTTATACACTTTCCTCTTGAGCGATACCGGTAAGCTGCTGGTCATAATGTGCGAGTAGGTTCAACATGTGCTCCATCCTAATCTTATTCTCCTAGTTATTTTATTTTCGTGGTCCGAATGCGCGGTTACTACCTGTCCTAAGATGACATATTCACCTACCCATTTTCTACCTAATATTTTCTAAGCGCTGCCTAATAGGTAGCGCTGCGCTACCTATTTTAAACTACTGTTCCTTTCCTAGGCTCTCCAACATCACCTTAGTATTCTGCATATTAAGGCCTACATTTCTGCTTCTCCTCTCTAGGTCATTAATTATTCGTTACAATTGGCCTACTGAGTTAAGGCAATGTCATCAGAGAATCACAGATTACTGGGGTATTCTCCATCAACCCTGATCCCTAACAGCTTCCATTCCATATCCCTCTATAAGTCAGCTATACGCCCTCTATAAGTCAGCTGTAGATAGCACTGGGGAAATGGTGTCTCCTTAGCACCTTTCTTAATTTTTAGTTTCCTTTAATTGAAATTTATTTGGAATCTTACGAGCTTAAGATGCGTATTTTTGATTTTGAATATTTACAACCACATGAACGAGTAAGAAATATAAAAAAAGTAGCATCACCGTTGATGTTGACGGCGGTAACTAAGTTGGTAACTAAGTTTCAGCTCATTACTAGTCTCAGGATAAAGCTATACCACCTAGTCTGTCCGCCTTGCTATACAACCCAATCGGCAAAGACGTATGTCGTGAAGCCTTTAAAACACAAATTATACACTAAAAGTTGCCGAGGTTCAACTACCACTGAATCACGTTTCACGAGCGTTACCATTGGCCGCAGCCGCATGCAATCGCTGCCGCTTCGGCCTTTGCTCTCTTCCACGCTTGCTAAGTTGCTCGGCAAAGTCATAGTCTAGCTTATTGCAGTTTGATGGTCTCAGTAGCCTGCCTGGCACGGCTGTGGTCTTCGTCTTTATAGCGAGAATGCGTATGTGTATGCCGTATTATACCCAGGGTAAATAAAGGAGCGGCGAAGATAGAATTTAATGAAGACGATGGTGTTCAATGCATAACGCAAGAGTGTTTTGCATTTGGGACTTGATGAAGACGGCTTTTGCTGAAGAGCATGAGAGTGTATTGCGGTTTTACACGAGGCGTGATCGGCTACGGCGATAGCATATTGCTAGTACTCTCACGCCTGGGCACGATGATGAAGGTGACGATGCTTACTGCACAGCGCGAGTTCAAGGTTACAATTGCGCAATCTTCTGCCCTTGAGGTCTGTGCATCAAAGCAGTACAACTAACGCTCTAATATCCGCAGCATTGACCGCGTGTTCGGAAGACGGGATTCTATAAGTAAAGGGAAAACAAAGCTTGAGTGGCATTCCCTTAGTGGCACGCTCTTTCTCTCGTGTAGTGAGTGCCCTGTTGCTGTCGCTTTTTTTTTTAAGTTTCCTTAAAGGATTGCAAGTAATTCATCTAATTACGCGAACAAGCCTTATTTTACGGCACCAATATAACATGTTTAAAGAAAAAAAAAGTAGCAGAAGTCTGTTGCTCCCAGCTCTTGTGCCGTGAGATTTACTACCATGTCTCAGCTATTACCTACTATTTTTTTCACAGTGACAGGTCTGTAAAACAATTTTTGAGCTTGCGGCGCCCTCGCCTGTTGTCGGCGCAGAACGTCATAACACACAACTAAATGATGTCACCGCGGAACCCTAATCGAAATACAGGTGGTACGTTTGGAAAGTTCAGTCTCACACTCCTTTATTTTCAGATAGGCTTAGTGTAATGGGGACTATTCAATTTAGACATGCAGGGAATCTGCGCTAACCAGACAGAGCTGAAATTATTCAACTGCGCGCCCAAATACTGCTCCCTACAGTGGCTTCACCCGCGATACACGCTAACCGCACCCGCTGCAGTGGCGCATTGGTAAAGGTGGTCTATTGTTGCACCCTAGAATGCGGGTTCGAATCCGGGCCGCAGCGACCGCTTCTCGATGGTGGCGAAAAGCAAGGCGCCCGCGTGCTGTGTGATGTTAGTGCACGTTGAATACCTCAAGGTGGACTAAATTTCTGGAGCCCTCCAATACAGACGTCTCCATAACCTGGTCGCTTTGGGACGCTAAAACCAGAAGCAATACCAAACTCCCGATACCGCATTCTGAAGGATTAGAGGTGCGCGTTTGGCTGACAACGTTCCCAGCCAATAAGCTCTAGACGTTGGCCGGGTAGCTGACGCATGCCGCGTCTGATTTTGATAGAACGCGTAAGCTCACGCTTGCAAGCGCACACAAATGACCGGCGTAAAAAAGCTGTACGGAAGCGCCCATAAAAAGGTCGCTTTTCTTGCTCTACCCTCGCACAACTTTTTGTGGCCATGCAGCCAAAGCTGTTACACAGCCGAAACGCATCACCTCGCTGCAAAGCAGAATGCAATATAGTCTCTTCAGAAATTTCTCGGATCGTTCTATGGAATATAACATCATTACGGAAACATTCGCGTTAACATTGCATCAGGATTGTACTACAATACCAGCTAGCACAGCGCTACTGTAATGCATTTAAAAATCGGTACAATAAGCGGTGAAAATGCGATGGCTGCGCCATCAGTGAGGAGCCTCATGAAGCATATGTCAGCATCTTTTTCTGCGTCACCTGACCCACCTACTTACTCTCTATGGCTTAGGTCATTCTTGTGAATCAAGATTTGTGAATGAATGCTGCGTATACTCGCCGGCTTCTGTACGCTTTCGCAATCAGCCTGCTTCGACGAAGGGATATTCAGTAACCGGGAAATTACGTTTACTTAAGCTTTCAGGGGTGTAAAGAAACGCATTTATTCGTCGTTGGCGGATCGAAAGCTATTTTTTCAAGCAATTGAGTGACTGAAACTGAAACCGTAACTCAGGCCAGATATCACAGAAATGCATGCAGTAACATGGTGACGAAAGCTCCAAAGCCTTGTCTGTATAGCCACAAAATGTTGTCCGGGATCATATGATGTGTGTTACCGCGCTGTAATCGACTCGGCGAATATCGTCGCAATGTTTCCTACACCGAATTAACTCATGCTGGCAGCGCATGCGCCGTAGCAGGTTGGCGCTTCATAGCTGGCTGCACGTGCCACTTTGCGTACCCATAGGCATATTGCTCGTTCATCTTCCATGTGTTGCGCGTCTCTGATATGATAAAGCTCCATTGTCCAACATAGTGTCTTTGCTGGTAGGTGCTGGTAGGGGGCCTCATCACATCTTCTATCATGCAATGAAAGAGTAATTACTCATTGACATCCACCAAAGCGCAGCCATACGTCTACAAAGGAAAGCGATACAGCTTTCTCAAAAATTTCGTAGCTAAAGAAACATTCATTCTGGTTACGGGGACGATATTATGCATTCATGCATCCTCTGCCAAAGAACACCTGATAGTTTTCTTGTGTAAAAATCGTAGAGTTGTTTTCATTTCTCCTCTATTTGCCCATCGCCCCACACTTCTCCCCTGGTCACCATGTTCTTGCACAACTCTTCGAGCTGCATTTTGATTTTCGCGCCCGAGACACGTATCGACGGGCTTAAACTGCTAGCGAAATGAGAACCCACAATTATGTTGTACACGGCGCCGGGGTAAAGCTCAAGCTTTAACCGCTTAAACGCGGTCAATTTCTTCCCATCACGTCCACTTCTTCATGAGCCTCACCCAGTAGGTACGCCTTGCATTTAAAACCGGTACACGGTAATTGGAACTGGAAATAAGCGTCGACTGTGTTCAAACACGTCGTTTTCGTCACGCCCTTCTCGAATCCGACGAGTTCACAAACGACGACCGCAACCCCATTCTGGCCCTCCGAAAATCGTTCTTCATTCTGAGCACGCGACTGGTTCGCTAAGTGTTTTCCGCGTTCTTCTTCCCCCGCTAGCGTTTACTTTGTCCGAGTGCATAGAAATGCGAACGTTTGGTTGGCTCATGGGGTGAGGAGGTTAATCGGCGAAGGAGAGAAGGACGAGCAACTGCGGTTTGTTGCCGGCAGCGGTGTGGAAGCAGGGGGTGAAAGGAGACGGCTCTCTGGCGCGTGTGGATAGGTCGCGAGTGCGCGTAAGTGCAGCACACATCTCGCCTCCACTCCGATGCGAGCAATTTGAGAGCACAGTGTACGAAAGCTTTCACTTCCGCTCTTCGTAAAGAGCTAGCTGCGTGTCTTTTCTTTTTAATTCACGATCTCCTCTTTGGGACCAGCGGGTAGCCAAGGGAGGCCGACATTGATGGACAGCTTTGACGTCTCTTACAAATGGATCCCATCCAGAGGGACGGCGTGCAGTGTGCGCTGAGGTTCGCCTCTCACGCACAGATACCACTGGCCCCGCCGCGAGGCTGGACCACATCCTGCGGTAAATGATCACGCCAGCGGCGTCGTAATTGAAATAGTACAGGCGGCGCATCCTCGCAGGTCCGCCGTAGTCCCCGCGCTGCAGGCCGGTCTGCCCCTGAGCACCCATACCTACAGTACACCGTTCTTTGATTTTTACAGCAATTAACAGCGGTTGTAGCCAGACTTGTACGAAATCGCGTGCCCATTGCTCGAAAGACGTCATCAAGCAGCAAGACTACATGATCCTCAATCGCGGAACGGGACGGTGTAAAAGAAATCCCGACAAAACTTTGACGCATTATTATCAGCGAGCGTTTGGGGACTGATGGTGTCCGCTCCAGGCATGTAGAGCATGTCATCGTCGCACATGGCCTTGAACTAAGAGCTTCTCCTGATGGCCCAGATTCCCTACTTAAGCATGTTTGTGGGAGAAGGATATTCTTTAACCCCTAAGCATGTCCACAGCGGGTAATACGAACAAAAGCCTAGTTTGTACCGGTCAACCCTAGAAAAGGCGGATGCTCGGTATTGATGCCGGTAACCCTTCACTTGAAACGTGCAAACCCGAGCTTTATTATTATTTTGTTTTTGTCCTACACTGCCCTTTCGTGACTCAGCCTCTTGCGTCTTTGTCACAGCCGAAATGACCATCTTCCGCGAACTCAACGCCTCTGAATATCGACGCCAAGTGCTGACAGGATGCAGTAATTGCGTTGGCTGCTCTTGTTCTGCGGCTGCACTTTTCGGTTCCGGCATTCACCATTTCCCATACTTGTTCACCATATACTTTTTTATGGGCAGCTGTACTACAGCTGATCTACATTGCCGCCATTGTGCAGCTGCAGCTACATTGCAGCTCGACATCGTGAGCAATACTGCCACAAGGGCAGTACCAGCGCGATTCCTGCGAAAGTACACTAAAATATATTGAGCAATTTGAAGGTGATCCTTTCAGTCTTCACCTATCGGATTAATGCACTTCCTTGTAATTTATTCTCGTATCAAGGGCCAGCGAAGTGTACGTGCTTAGGTATCCGCGTTTTTTATTTTCTCCTGCTATGCGCTGTGATTTCTTTTCAGATGAGGCGACCGTTACGCCAGAAAAGTTTACACGCCCGCTCCTGCCGAGGCAAAACGAATAACCTTCAAATCGCGTTAGCCTCCGTGATAGTCTTTAAAAAAAATGTCGTTAGCTGTCACTTCTTGGCCTTCTCCACGCCTTCGAACAGACATTTCACTTTGCTAAAGCCAGGGTCGGGCTTAGGCGCTGCAAGGAGAGACCACTGACCGCAGCGACTCGGAGAGAATGAGGATCGCCGCGCCCACGAGCAACGCTTTCGAGATGAGATACACACATAAAAGAAAACAAAAAGTTTCATCCGCATTCGCCCCTTTTTTGCAGTGCTACAGCCCGCGCTACGTCTGAGATCATCGCTACCCACTATACCCGATGCGTGCTGGGCCAAGGGCGAGAGCTGCTCAATTATTCAGGACGCGCAGTTTTCAGTAGGGGGAAACAAAAAGGCGCTTAGCACGGTGACGTCACTCGCTTCAGCGGCGACGAAAAAATGTAACCGATGGGCTCGTCTTCTCTGCACCGGTGCCTCTGGAAGAACATTTGCAGGGCGGACAATAGGAATTGCAGATTGCGCGCGAATTCCTTGCTTCCACATATCGCCTTCGTGTTTGAATAAGTTGCGCATTCATACAACGCGTGAGCGAGCCAGAATAGATGAGGGGAGAGAGAATAATCTGGCGAAGCAGAGAACGTGGCGCTGGCGCTAACCGCCTTCGTAAACTTCGAGCCTTATCATCGTTCGTCATTCCCGAAGGTATGTCTTCGGAAATGACGAACGACGGTATCCAAAGAGAGAACAGCGTTCAGGTTCTCTTTAAAAATATTTATACCAGCTGTTCACGGTATATGATCAAGCTTTTTTAGCCTCTTACTCCCGCCATTGGCAGGGCTCTGGATTGAAACACCCGGCATATGATATGAGATAGGGACGTGACTTGAAAGGGCACAACGAGATTCAAATGGCATGCGATGGGGCGCCGACGACATGATTGAGAAGGCGCTTTTGCCGAGAGTTATACGCTGCATGCTGGCTGCTTTGGCAAGTGCACTACGTACGCGCTTAATGCTCGCGGTCACTGTCTGCATATCCGCTTTAGAGGGCACAGCTTAGGAGCACGCGTTTCGATAGGCTGCGAGCAGCGTAAGGTAAACCTTATGACGGAATGCTCCTTACGTAAAGGCTATCCCGCTCCTTCTTCTGAGGATACCTTTCAAAGGTGCGAGAGGTCATTCGTGACTCGAAGAGCCAGGTTTGATTCGTATTTTTTTATTCAATTCACACGGCAAAGGCGACATATGGGTGCATATGTAATTAATTAAAGAAATTATTCCCAAGAATTAATTTGTTTAAGTGCTATTAATTATCACAAATTGTAGTTTGCTAGAATAACCTCACTAACGATGCATGCACGAAGAAGTCATCAAGATCATATGAAGAACACCTAAAATAATTTACCGACATTGTTCGTGTATGTGCACCTATCCTACCTAAGTCTTGAACAAAGACCGCAGTATTTATGAATAAATAAATATTTTACAGGACCGGAAACATGTATTGAGTAATATACGATGCGAGGTTACGCACTTCCCCCTCTATGGACCCCTAAAAGTGGCCTGCGGCTTCACGTCCTCGACATCAGTGCCGACTTCGACCAGTATATATCAGCATGTGATGCCAAAACGTTGGCGTTAAGCTGGGCAAGAGAGTGCTTCCTAATCACTGCAACATAAGAATTAGCGTAATAACAAGCCTATACTACCGCTCTTCAATGCGAAGGACATAGTTCGTAACAGATGACGCTGAGCACATATGGCATACCCGGCTCCACCATCAGCATTCTTAAGAGCAGCCACTCAGTCAACTGATGCGCCAGTATTACTCCAAAACTGTAAGAGGTATTCGCAAAAACTTCTAGTGCATACTGAATCTTGTAGATGTACTTCTTTTCATGCTGTCGCAATTTAGGCATCTCTGCCAGCGTGATTGCGACTGAGGCAAGTTGCCCATAGTATACTTGAGCCGCAAGCTTAAGTTTCAGGAGCCAGGTCCTTTTCTCTCTCTCTCTTCTTTTTTGCCGCGCGAATTTTGCGTTTACAGACAACAGCTTGAGTTATATCATGCGTGGCAAAGACAGGCACCAAATTATTGAGCCACAAAGCGAACTTCCTTGCAGTTTCAGAGTTTTAAGTCCGCTTCGGATTGTAAGAACAAAGTTATAATAAACGAAATGAATAGAAATGAGGGCGCCAGTTGTAGGAAGAACACGAAAAGGAAGCCCTAGAACCGTTACACGTACACTTCATTCCGGTTAGGAAACATATTCTCCCCATTCTGTTCAGCTGACAGGTCTCTGACAGCCGTATATAAATACTTATATACATCTACAACGCGTCTGGCATACCATGGAGCTATGTGAGCGGGTTGAAAAGTGATTGTAATGTTTGAATTTTCATCCAAGTGAATCAATTGCTACTTTCAAACTTCGCTTATCCGTTTTCATACTCTAATTTGTAAGCATTACAGCAACGGCCTCGACCTGATCATGCAGTACTCGGTAAAAGGAGCCTTAAATTCAGTGATAATTCTAAATTTGGGGTAACTATTTTGATGCACTATTCCGTAAGTGCTTGAGCATTAATGTCCTCAACTTCAATTTTCAGTATTCACTAAAAGGAGCCTTGGTTACGGCTGCTTTTAGTACTTCCTCACACTGCAGGCTGACGTTTACCAAATACATATTTACTAAGCAATAAACCCTTATCCAATATAATGCTTTGAAATCCTAATTCGAGTTGACAACTTAGTTACAGCAGCAAGAAGCTTTGGCTGCAAAAGTGCACATCTGGAATCCACCCGTCAGAAGCACTGCACGAAAAACGCGTTTTCTACGCACTTGATCGCTGCAACTTATAGGGCATTGCAGAAGAAAATAAAGTTATAAGTACTCATAAACGCTCACTTAATTTGGTGTTATTGACCGTCTCAGTCATAATATCCTATCGGCTTCTTTTTACGTCAGTGTTAAAGATGTTTTCAGCACGGCTCAGAGTTCATCGTGAAAGAGTGTGTACTAAGCGCACTAATCTCATGCCAAATCTCAAGGCTGACATCAAGCGTTCTTGCACAAGAACCGAAGTTGAGTAACATGTCCTTTCTTATTACGCTCACAGCCCCCCCCCCCCCCCCCCAACCCCCCACCCGCTTTCTCCCTACATCTTCTCGATTTCTTCCCACAACAAAATATCACAGCGATGACATTTCGGCCTTCTTATTGCCAACGAGAGGAAATGTCGAAATTAAAGCTTCTATGCTTAGACGCATAAGCGCAGTGCCCTCCCAGATAGCTGTGATCAAATTCATATATGCTGACCAGACGTAGTAAATCGTAAATCCCATGCATTTGATTCAGGATTAACAAAAAACTTTGTAGAATTATTTAGCATTTCCATACCGTCCCCGGTCGCGGTTTTCGCAGTCTTGACCCTGTTTCGCGTTCGACAGGCTGCCGCCATAGTTTACCCGCTTCGGTACTTGGCGCATTCATCAGAGGGGCGTTGTGGGCACGTTCCCACTGCTCAAATAAATCGACTCGAGCGCCACACGGCGCCTTGAAACCGACATGCCACATTTGTTTTCCGCTGTTCTAGCTCACACGTGCGAGTTGCGGGGAGCACTAGCTTCAAGCGAGCGCTATATAGTAGCCTGTTCTCACGGTACTGGCGTTCTGCATTATACATCTGAAGGCACAATATGTGGTACACGTGGAGGCCGTCACAATATATCAGTGTTGAGGGCGGCCTTGAAGATCGCTGCTGTCAAAACGGCAATAAATTCGGTTTCAGCCCAGCTCATAACTGACATATTGGGGGTCTAGACGTATAGAGGCTGTTATCAACAAAAGAGCGTAGTGACAAATTGCTCACGGAAAAGGTTTTGGTCGAGGGAATTAAGTCAAATGTTAGGAAACCAAAACAGTGTGAGTGATAGAGCAGGTACATTAAAAAAAAAAAAAAAAAAAAAAAGGCAAAGGTAGTTTCATCGCAGGTACGAAGAAGTATTAGTTGCGGAAAAAAAAAAGAATTTGTAAGAACAGACAAATAAAAAAAGTGGTCTGGACCCTCAGATGGTGTGCAAATTTTGTGAAAATAAGCTAGTTTGTTTTATTGTCAAGGCAAGGATTTTTTTTTTTTTTTTTTTTTTTTAGCAGTGAACGCCTGCCTCGAGCGTAACATCGCTTATCTGCTGGAAGCCATCTGTCTAATGTGACATTACGTTATTGTACGTTTGATGATGAGTCGATGACAGAGTGCTTTGTAGAGAAAAATAGAGTGCCTCTGTAATTGTACATGCATACATACTAGAATCTCTCAAATTCTTTGTTTCAATATATCGCAAAATCGCTTAAATATCTGTGCTCAAATTTTGTGTTAGGGAGTATCGTACCTTTCCTGATAGCGTTTTTTTTTTTTCTTTTCGCCGTGCGATCTCTTGCACAAGACAAGGAAATCTCGCAAGCGCCGGCTCTGGAGCATCCGAAGCATTACGCGACCTCTTTGTTCCGTTGTGACCTTATATGGAGCATCAATTCTCGCCTTTCTGCAGAAGCCTTAGCTAAATGTGCAAAAAACATCTACAGGATCCATCCTCCTTCTAGAATCTTTGATGAAATTAAAATAATTAAATGCGTTGCGTTAGCGGCTCTAGTGTAAGTAGGCCGAACTATTGAACATTCATCTCTGAAGCAGGGCGTCAAGCTCTCGATCAGTACAGGCTGCTAATTTCCGCCGGTGCTTTGCAAATTTGCTAAGACAATACCGTCAGAAGCGGAAAGCTGTCTTTCTGTTTTACCACATTCTGTAATTGTTTTCCCGAGTAATATCAGTGTGCGAGCCAGTAAGGCAGAATGAATCTTTTGGTCTATCACATCACGACTAATCGTAACTTCGTAAGCATTGGCAGCGTCGTGAAGCGTTATAGCATCAAGCATGACGAAAAAAGGGCTTCGCACGGCTCATGTTAAATAAAACACGTGAGGCGAAAAGTGCAGAACCCAGAGGTTGCCGCCCCTTTCCTGCCTGTGACGTAGTCTCAGCCCGTTCAATCTACACCGGCCTTTTCTTCATTTTTAGAGCCGTGCATGTAAACTTGCTCAGGTATCTGCGATTTTTGTTGCGGAAATTAAATCAGAGCTGATGAGATTACACATAGCTTCATTTCATAACTCATCAATTTCACAGCCTCCAGAGTTTGAAATGTCACCTAACGAACAAGGTAATTAGCTGCCTAATGAAGGAAATGATGGAGCGAAGTACAAGCTGCGTATTTGAATATTGTAAGCAGCAACGCCAGCAGGAAAGCAAGCTTCTCTCATTTGATTCTATTACCTAGAAGCTCGATCGGCTCGCGGAGTGCCGACGCGGAATGTGACCCGCCTCTTTTCGCGCCTGACTGCTCGACGAGGCCGAGTCGACGAACGCGTCAGAAAAAGAACCACCGCTCTCAGCAGTGCCCGTGTCCGAGGACAGGCGCAGAGAGGGGCGGCGACAGACACAATGTGTCCGCCCGCATGATCATAGCCACGCGAAAAAAAAAATAATAAAAGGAGACGCAGAGAAGAAACAGACTCGCTCGTGAAATGCGTTATGCGTATCTGAGTTACGAGCCGTCTCACACGCCTCGACGAAAAGCTAATGCTGCAACGGTGATTAACAAGGAGCCAGGGCAGAGACGGCGGCTGCTCTCACGAAACACCCCTCATCGAACGAATGTTCCTAATAACGCTATCCGATGGCTAGACGCGAAAAAAACAAAAACAAGGCGTATGCGCAGCAAAGGTGGTGAAGAATCGTCGTGCCAAGTGCGCGCATATGAGTGCCCGACACATGGGTGCGCTTGCACGTATATAGCGAGCAGCCCGAGTTAGGCCGACCGACCGAGACTAGGTGCAGTGAATCGATATGCACACATTGAACGAGGCGGCGGCGATGGGGGTTGTGTCGGCAAGCAGCAACAGCCGCAGCAGCGGGACCTGCGGCAACAGCGCGCGCTCTATTGAAAAGCTGCTCGGCTTAGCGCGCGGGCCAAGTGTTTTGATACATGGCGCCAGCTGAATGCGAAGGTCGCTTGTGTGTCGAATAATGCGATTTTCACGCGTCATACATCTGTGGCGCGGGCCGTGCTGGGTACGTGCATGTGCGTGCGTGCGTGCGTGCGTCTATGCGCTTTCGATCTCCGTTTGGTGTGCAGGCTATACGTTCACATAATTGGTTCATTCCTAGTTCGCCGCGAACGCATCGGATGTGCCTTGTCGCGGTTTTCGTTTCTGTACAGCACAGTGCCTCAGACTTTGTTCTTGTGTATAATAACTGAAGGGGGCGGCAAAAAGTTAGGTGGGCGGATGAGGTTAAGAAGTTCGCAGGGGCCAAGTGGATGCAGCTAGCACAGAACCGGGTTAATTGGAGAAATATGGGAGAGGCCATCGCCCTGCAGTGGGTATAGTCAGACTGATGATGATGATGATGATAATAATAACTTAATGTATCATTTGTACCACACTGCTTCTTTTGCTCCTCACCTTGTTTTCTACTTAGTTGCAGCTGCTCGGCTTGGCTCACTAGATAAAATGCAGGCTACTATAATCAATTTTGGGATGACTGCCAGCCGAATGGTTTGGTATATATTTTCTTTTCAATTTTGAGACGTGTTGGCTCGCATCCTAGTTTGGTAACAAAAGGAGACAATTTTTTGCAAGCAGGCCTGCAGTGAATAAAGCAAAAAGGCTCAAACGAGTTGAATCCTTTTCACGAGCAGAGCCGGGGAAAAATGTTTGCTGTTCCAGCTTCTTTTTGAGATCGAGATTGGATTACGGACTAAGCATGACTAAAATACCTTGTGAGAAATTGAACGCCAAGGCCATAAATCGCCTACTCACTGTCTTGCTGGTTCAGTATTTGTCCCTTGTTTAGGATAGCCGAGACAAACAGCACGCGGACAGATCTGATTGCCAGGATGAAGGCAACACGAGAGCTAGAGAAATGGAAAAGCTCAACTCAATCTGCGTTTGAGTCAAGTTATTCCAATTATCAGAAAAAAATAAGAAGGAATGGACTCTTCTGTGCTGTATGGAACAGCAGAACATGAGATATACGGTGCTAAGAAACTGCCCTGCGAGACAATTATCGAAACCTGTTTGGTTTTTGCGAGATAGGAAGTATACTTTTCCGTCTAAGTAATGCTGAGAATGTTTTCATGCGGTGGCCATGAATCCAAAGCTTCCTGCCAGCAGTAATTAACTTGTCAGAAATTGAATCTGGGAGCGCCAAAATCGGCCGAGAGGAAAGTTTTAGGGCGCGTGAAGAAAACAAAAGCCTGGCGGAAAGAATACAGAGACCGTGGCCAAAGTGGAGCATGCTCGTTCCCAAATCATCATCATCATCATCATCATCATCAGCCTGACTATACCCACTGCAGGGCGAAGGCCTCTCCCATATTTCTCCACTTAACCCGGTTCTGTGCTAGCTGCATCCACTTGACCCCTGCGAACTTCTTAACCTCATCCGCCCACCTAACTTTCTGCCGCCCCCTGCTACGCTTTCCTTCCCTTGGAATCCAGTTTGTTACCCTAAGCGACCATCGGTTATCCTCTCTTCGCACTACATGTCCTGCCCATGCCCATTTCTTCCTCTTAATTTCCACTAGAATGTCGGTAACTTGAGTTATCTCTCTGACCCACTCTGCACTCTTCCTATCTCTTAATGTTACCCCTACCATTTTTCGTTCCATAGCCCTCTGGGTTGTCGTCAACTTAAGTAGAACTCTCTTGGTTAGCCTCCACGTTTCAGCGCCATAGGTGAGTACAGGTAAGATGCAACCGTTATATACTTTCCTCTTTAGCGATACCGGTAAGCTGCTAGTCATAATCTGCGAGTGCGTTCCCAAATAAGAGAAGCAAAATTTCCGGTGAGGGATGTCATGCTCTCAGCGTGAGGTCTAGCAATGTCTTCGTTGCAACGCCTTCCCTAATAGACTAACATTCTGTACAGAATCATCTCAGAGACGTTGTCAGCGGCGTTACGAATATCATACTATGCATAACTGACTCCTTTGGTTGACTTCTTCTCGAAAAGAAGTCGCCATTTCAGCTCGACGATACACCCGGCATAAAATATTAGCTGTTTCGAATTTTCGAGGCATATTGCTTCGTTTGACTTTTTATATAGCTTCAGTAGATTTACGGACACTACAGGCAAGATGACACATGAAAGCTCCTGTGTCATAGTTATCTCGATAATTTTGGAAAGCAAAACAAAAAGAAGAAAACTTTATTTGAGGATGTTGGCTTCGTTTAGCCTGACCTTTTCTTGTGTGTCAAGCGTGTTTATTTCACCCATACAAGCGGTATCTGGTGACGGCTTTAGCCCAGGTGAAATGAAATTCAGATTTTAAAGCGCTTGCACTACACGCAGCCCCAGTCAAGTTTACGGAAAAAGCGCGATCGAATGCCGCAAGTTGAGATACCAATCATTATTGATTTCTCCAGAGAAAGTACTGCTCCAATAAAAGATTTGCCCGGAATTTCAATGGCACACCGGGATGAAAACGGAAAGAATGCGTCATCTGCCTTCACCTGTAACCGAATGCCTATCATATCTCAGCTAAATAAGGGGCGAGCACAGAAGAGAAGGCAACATGACTGCGCTAGACCTTTTTTGCGCTGCCTTCTCTACAAGAACGAGTCACCAACTAGCCCAGCGCCATGTTTTATCATCTAACACTTGACGTTTCCGAGAATTTGACGATTCCCATCATGAACGCCCGCCAATACGTTCTTAATTACGCGAACACCAGTATAACTATTCGCGTTCCTACTCGCGACCGCAACGTTAAAGCCCTGAATTAACGGCACGGGACAACATGTCACGCGCTTTGTTCGTTATGGCTAAATCGCACCGTGACCTATCTTTATCCTTGGCCATGTCATCATGCAATTTGCCTTTGGTTAAAAGTGTAGTCAGCCTTGCTCGAACATACGCGCGGCACGCTCCCTCCTCCCCCGAATCGCTCTCAATAATTGCGCGCTCAGCGCACGAGGCATTCACTCGCGCGTGCGGTCGTGCCGAAAAATCCAGGCGCTGTTAAGACTGAACGTAAGAAACGCTGAAAGAAAGAGAGAGAGAGATTTGGATTGAAGGAAAGAGAACAAGCGAAATTAAAGGCAGGGTGAAGACAGGGAGAGAAAGACTTGCGGTTTCATCAGTCGCTCCGATTACAAAATCGCCACTTCTCCTCCTTTCCAGGACATTATTTCGCCGCGCAGCGCGCGGCGCAGCCCCGCGTGCACGGTTCAGAGTGCGCGCGCTCGCTCAGAGATACCGTTGACTCGAGCCGCGGGGAGCATTCTAGGACGCGCCGTATCGCAACAACCTTCGGCCGCGAATGCCGACAGTTGATGAAGCCCGCTGAATCGAACACTTTCCCTCTGCCTTTCTTTTTTCGGAGGCTGGACAACTGAGAGAAAGATTAGGAAAAAGAAAAGTAAGAAAAAGGAAGAAAAGCGCGTATCTTAGCCCTCGCAAATCAAGGACCGGAAAAGGTGGCGAAAGAGCTTTATTACACCCAAGCACTCTGCAGCTGCTGCATTCAGTCGTGTGTGCGCGCACGGAGAGTCTGCGACCCGTATGTTAAAAGCCACCACGTTGCTGCCAACGCCAGAACGCCGTTTTCTTTTGAGATCGGTACGGGTCTCTTTGTGCGGTCGTGCGGCATGCGTGAAAACACATTTCGCGCGAGGCTCTCGTGCAATCAGCCAACCATCTGTATCCTTGATCGCTTCTCCTGCCTTTCTTCGCTTTCTTTTGGACGCTCGCGTAGAACCCCGCCACATTCGCGAAGATCTCTCTTTCAAGTGCGCGGTACTCTCTCGAGTTGTAATGCATACAGGAAAATTGCTGGGGCGGCTTCCACGCACGCTGGATGGTGGTGGTGGTACAGTATCAAAAATGCCCAGCTTGAGATAGATCTCTTTTAAGGTGTTCCTTCGTTGGGCGGGGCAGAGACTGAGCCAAGTGGGGCCAACTGAGCGAGCAGTTCACGCTGAAGGGGGCGTGCCCTAATTGTCCTGCACTTGATGCATGTGGCACATAACTCACGTTGCTGCCGTGAAAGCATCGCAGGCTGCTCTCCTGAGCTCCCGCACAAAGAAAAGGCGTGCGTTTCTGAACGCCTGGCATCGAAGACAGTTTGAAGTAGGCTCTCGCAGATTCACTGTCAGCGCGAAGTGAGATTCGGCGCTCTGCTCACCAACCCTTTGTCTGGGAAACAAAGCCAGAAAAATATCAAGAAAGAGACAGCGACAAGTCCCCGAATATAAAAAACAAACTGAGGAAGAAGGAAGCTGGTCAGAATCAGAATGCCATCGTAAACTCGGAGCAGGAATTCGAACTATTCGTTGAGATTTTAATCCGTATGATAATCCAGACTCTCTGAACAGAACTGAAAACCCTTGACTCTAAACCCCTCGCAAACCGTGAGCGTCAAGGGGAATAAGCAGCGATTAAGAAGAGCAAGCATAATCCGTCGTCATATGCCGTTTGGACGCAGGGACTGCATCATCGTTCACTTCTAGACTTCAGTATATCAGCCAACCTTTTTTCATTGATTTGACCCTAACCTTCATTGCTCATAACATTCCCTTTATGTCCCGAGGCAATAAACATCCCCCCCCCCCCCCCCCCCACAAGAAAAAAAAATAAAAAAAAAAAAACGCGCTACCCGTTGCACACCATACACAGCATGTGAAAGCTTGTAAGCAAATGGCGCCGAAATTAATAACAAGCGCACGTTGAAGTTTATGAGTCTAAAAGGAACGCTTCAGTAACAAAATCTCTTCTGTGGTGGAATACGTGAAGCCTCTAGGCGCCGAACAAGCCAGGTAACAACTTATAAGAAGCACAGAAGCCGGTCCTTAAGTTCCTTAATGTTGTTTACGCAATCTGTTGTGCAGGCCAGGTCACGATTGCGCCTGCAAATATAGAAAATGTTGGAGGATTCTGAAAAAGCATCAACGCGATGTTATATATATATAAAAAAAAAGAAAAAAGAAGAAAAGAGGCGAAAGCGTTTACGTATTCGCATATCGACTGCAATAAAACCAAAGCGTAGCGATTCAGACGACACCACTCAAAACAGAACGCGACAACTATACGGACTTTGAATTGCAGAACTCCTAACAGAGATAAGTCCTCATATTATCAGTTGGGCATCTCGACATCTACGCGCCACCAGTAATAGGCCATATATCTTCCTATATGCTTAGACTGACGACTGACTCCTGCCCCTGTCATTAGAAACAAAGAACACGTAATGGCCTGAAGCATTGAAGAGTTTTGCCCATCCCCCAATCGCTTGACTTTATCAATAACTGTTATTTGTATCGACAGGTAGACGAAAATGAAAGTCGAGACCTGTAATAACGGTGATCGGAAGACCCGCGTATTTTGCACATCGATTACCTCAAGATTGACATTATTTCCCGGCTGTATTGTATCCAGAAAAATGTCTAATGACCAAGTGAAGTGAGGCAGGATGAAAAATATCTATTGCTTGATTCCGTGGCAGCCTACAATTCAAATTATGAAACTGTGACAGCCATGGCTGCTGGCAACCGAGAGGCGAAGATGTTGATAGCCCGTTTTAATTCATGCAAACGGCAGCCGTACACACTTCCGAAAAAAAAAAAGGGAAGTTCAGAATAGAGTATTGATAGCATCGAAGAATTTTTAATATTAGGAAGCGACAGTTTTGTGACTTCGTGTCAACAACCAATTATATGATACGTCTCTCAAGCAGTATGTCGCGTCATCAGCGCTTATTGCGGGGTTATTGTACTGGGTAAATACGTAATGCTACAAATGGAGCGCGAGAAGATAAAATTCTTAAGTAGAGCCCAGCATGAGTTCTTTTGTTCTTAATGTAAACCAGCAGTATGAGTCTGTGCAGAGATGTAAACAGAAGCACCGATGGCCCGCAGTCATTGTCATCGGCGCATTCTCAGGGGAATTTCTCACTCAGGTAGAAAAGGCCAAATAGTAATATATTGTCTTGAAGCACTAATTTAGTGAATGCACGAGCCATTTGATGAACAAGCACCGAAAAAAAAAAAAGAAGCGAGTAGCAAATATTGAAATCAGAAGCCCCGGGGTCTGCAGTATTTTATTTAACACTATCACGCCAAACGTAACACGATGGCCGCTAAAGACAGCAAATGTGAGTAGTTTCTTTTCATGCCAGCATAGGAATACACTTTTTTAGTACACAAGCCGAATATTTGGACATATTTATCAAAGCAATATCACAGTGTCAGCATCAAAAGATGCAAGAGCTCTGCTTAAAGCTCACCTACGGCACAAACTAAACCTGTCAGCAAAACAACCTGAAGCTCCAACGGGCATACTGCTGCATTAGTAGGTGGTGAAATGATCTGCAATTTCGCTTTTCACTAGCGTGAGAGAATATGTAAACGAAGTTTCACCATTCTTCAAAAATCATTATAATTCGCTCATTTCGAATGGGCAAAGATTACATTTTCCGCGATACATTTGCGATTGCTTTGAAGCATGACAACGCAAGGGCCACTAACAGAGAGATTTAACATACAGGATACGTAATAGCGCAGTCTTATACCGGTTTAAGAGTTGCTTCCTACGCTCGCGTATGCACACGGCTGATAAATGTTCAAGTATAGTGTTTATTGCCGCTCTGATTCGTACTCGTCATTCCGATGACAGCGACGACTGACACTCCATGGTCGCGGCCAGGGAGAGCTAAGTGGCGTGGTGCGCGACACCCGCGAGGAAAACTTTCCTTGAGATCACAGCAGTCTGCTTCTGGGAACTGCGTCTGGCGTCGATACATCTAATCCATTTTCTGGTCATTTTTAGCTAAAAATTCTTCAATTTTAGTAGAGGTATCCACTCTTCACCACTAGAATTCAATAATAATTTGACAGATACTAACTGTCGCCTGACAGATACTAACCGTGGGTTCGGATCCCACCATCGGCACGTTGTTTTTTCTTCTACTTTGTGTTTAATTATCTTTCCCCTAAACAGATTACATTACTAATTTCTGTGATTATCTAAGCAAACATTAAAAAAAAAAAGACATAAAAGTACCATCCCCTACGCTTTCCTTGGCCTCGCCGACTGTTGGCTTCTTTCCTTCATGTATTATAACGAGCACCCTCATTTCCCCTTAATTGATCTGCTTGTAGCTTATGGGGGTCTCGGTTCTGGCAGTCTTGAAGCCATAGGTAGCGTAAGAGGGTTCTAGCACAGCTTTCGCCCTCGCTCTTGATCACGTTCTACGTGACGCTGGCGGTAACAAAGGACGTTCTACGTCCGCCGCTATGGCTGAGGGTGGCGCTGGTGAACACTCTCAAGGTTAGTATACAGACAACATAAATACCCAAGCAAGTAGCAGGGGGAACAGCGGCCGATGTAGCTCAGTTGGAAGAGCACCGGACGCGATATTCGGAGGTCGTGGGTTCGGATCCCACCATCGGCACGTTGTTTTTTCTTCTACTTTGTGTTTAATTATCTTTCCCCTAAACAGATTACATTACTAATTTCTGTGATTATCTAAGCAAACATTAAACAAAAAAAGACATAAAAGCACCTTCCCCTACGCTTTCCTTGGCCTCGCCGACTGTTGGCTTCTTTCCTTCATATATATATATATATATATATATATATATATATATATATATATATATATATATATATATATATATATATATATATATATATATATATATATATATAACTGTCTGATATATATATCAGACAGTTATTTTTTCCTCGCTCAACAATGGGTACTGTACAATGTTTATTTATAGCATAGGCGCACTGCATGTTATATGCAGGCACCGGCTCTGTTTTCACGTTACCTGTACAATGCCGGAGACGGCAAAGAAAGTGCGCGAGACGGATGAAGCTCTCGCCGCATAGTGCGAACGCCTGACGACACACAGGTGACCATGACACACACCCACATTCACACACCACCTTGATTTCGATAAAGCACACCTGCACATACTCAATGGATGGCTTCCGAACAGGGCTCCAAAGTTTGCACGCTTGAAGCGATACTCCGAGTCGTAAGTGCAATCTCTGCGTTATCCAGATACGGCAACACGTAGTATGACATCGCAACGGCGACATCTACGCATGTCCGGTCCCCTATTGCATCTCCACTGGAGAATCACAACCGGGCGACTCCACTCCAACCGACGTCAGACAACTCCAAGCCGCCAACGCAAGACGGCGAAAGCGCTTTTGTTGCAACCGGTCACTGCTCATCGCTCCGTTGCTGCCCCTCCGCTTCGACGTTATCTCAGCGCCGTATCCACACTGCTTCCTTTTCAGATGACGTTGAAAGGGGAACCTTTTGACCCGCCGTTAGCACACGTGCCGTTCTTCGCGCTCATCGACCCTTTTGTTCCTGGCGGGTCATCATTGTTTGCGCCCGGCCATGCCGAGCGTCCGGAGAGTTTGGTAACCCCGCCGCCGCTCGTGCCTTCTTGGCAAAGGAACGCTAGCGAGCAGCCGTATCGCTTCTCGTGGGGCCGATTGTTATATGCGCTTTGATTGAGAGGAAAAGCGAGATGGTGGCGTAACGAGATGACTGGGCTTCTTATCATCGGAGGCCATCGGTCCACGCCGTCTGTCAGGGTCGGAAATTACCGATCGCCAGGTCGAAGCGATCGATCGGTTAGCAAGGGATAGACGGAGTTACCATTGGTTACAGCAGAATCGGTACGCCGTGGGCTGTTTAGTATTACAAAGCACGGGGAACAAAAACACAAAATGGCATTATGCATGTCGTTTAACGTCTTCATGGGAGATGGGCTTCTAAGGACGCCGCTTTGCAAGGATTCGAAATGATTTGTGTTTCGCCTCCATCGAAACGAGGCATGTAGCCGAGCGCCCCAACCATTGAGTCGCCACGAGGGGAGACAACAATGGATAAGAGAAGTAGATAGAGTCATGCGTTAAACCCAAAAGGTAGTCTTCGCAGAGGATCAACGTGAACCCGGTTTAAAACTGCTAAAGCCCAGCTGGCCAAATGTTAGCATCTGCAAGTCAGCATTTTTTTAGGCCACCTGCCTCACGAAAGCATTAATCAGCGCAACCTCAAAGTGATCAGCTTCAAAGTGGTGTTTAGTTACAGAAGACTGCGTAAGCTTGGGATGTATAGGTAAGAACAAAAGAAGAGCAGAAGTTCAAAGAAACCAGGCACGATAATTCGCGCACACGAACACGCTGCCACAATGTATACATTGACTGAGGCGCATTCAAAAGAGGCGTGCCATGGTGGAGACACATGACACAAAACGCGCCATGAATGACATTCTCGCCCACAGCCGCGTTTCCATCCGCGACTGTAGAACACCGTACCGACAGAGTACTCACTCATCCGCTCGAGCATCCAGTGGCCATACTTAGTAGGTAGCATTGTAAACGCATATTTTATGCTATTCTCTCGTGACATCCACCATGGTCCACGCATAGGTAAAATAAATTCATTACGAGAGCTCAGCAGACGTTTTTTACGTGCTCAATAAAATTGCGTTCTTGAAATCTCGCTGACTATACCAACCACAATCAAAGTAATTAGCCTAATAGATATAAGCAACAAGATAAGGCCATGATGAAATATGCAGCTGAGTAGAACACACTCACACTCGTGTGTGTGTGTGTGTGTTGGTTGGTTTGGTTTGTGGGGTTTAACGTCCCAAAGCGACTCAGGCTATGAGAGACGCCGTAGTGGAGGACTCCGGAAATTTCGACCACCTGGGGTTCTTTAACGTGCACTGACATCGCACAGCACACGGGCGCCTTGCTTTTCGCCTCCATCGAAAAGCGGCCGCCGAGGCCGGGATTCGATCCCGCGTCCTTCAGAACAGTAGTCGAGCGCCGTAACCACTGCGCCGTGTGTGTGTGTGTGTGTGTGTGTGTGTGTGTGTGTGTGTGTGTGTGTGTGTGTGTGTGTGTGTGTGTGTGTGTGTGCGTGTGTGTGTGTGCGTGCGTGCGTGCGTGCGTGTGTGTGCGTGCGTGCGTGCGCGTGCGTGTGCGTGCGTGCGTGTGTGTGTGTGTGTGTGTGTGTGTGTGTGTGTGTGTGTGTGTGTGTGTGTGTGTGTGTGTGTGTGTGTGTGTGTGTGTGTGTGTGTGTGTGTGTGTGTGTGTGTGTGTGTGTGTGTGTGTGTGTGTGTGTGTGTGTGTGTGTGTGTGTGTGTGTGTGTGTGTGTGTGTGTGTGTGTGTGTGTGTGTGTGTGTGTGTGTGTGTGTGTGTGTGTGTGTGTGTGTGTGTGTGTGTGTGTGTGTGTGTGTGTGTGTGTGTGCGCGCGCGTGTGTGTCTTCTATGTTTTGTCATCTATTCAGCTGCGTGTTTCATCACGTATGACTAACTAGCTCAACGTTGTACTGTAAGATAAGACCAGTTTTTTCGGTGCACCGAGCGAGAAATAACGCAAACCGGTGCGCCGCCGAATCCCTTATGCTCTGGACGGCACGCGTGCGGACGATCCCATGCCAGTAATTACCGCGGCACTCTAATGAAAAGGCATGGTACAGGCCGCTAGCCTAAAATTGCCGCTAGCGCCGCTGGGGCATGGTGCCGCAACCAGGGCGATCAGTCAAGGAGAGTAGACAGCATCGCCTGATCCTCGCGAACTTCATAATGCCTCAGAGGCCGCCGACTGGACACCACAAGGATCGCTGAACCACAGCGGCGTCGGTGAGTAAGTAGGCATTTTCTAAGAAGACGCAAGCAAAGGGTCAAAGAAACAAGAGGGGGTTAAACGTTGTTACCGTTGCTGATGATATTACTGATGATCGACTAGGGCGATAAGGGCTAGTAGAACTTGGCGAACATATTAGTAATTAATTACAACCATATTTATCCCCTCACACCTCCCCCCCCCCCCCCCCCGCTTCCCCCACGCCGCCCCACTTCGGCGCCGTCTCCAACTACGAAACCTCAAGCTGTTTTAATAGGGTCCTACTTGTTGAAAAAAGAAAACGAAAAAATAAACTTGTGAAAAAAACAAAACGATTTTAATCACCTCAAGCTTTACATTGGGTGCCGTAAGTTATGTGCGGCCGCAGTGTTCATAACTTCGACATACATTGCCGCTCTTTGCAGCGGATGATCTCAAAAAGGCCAATAAATATAGCGGCTGAATCTTAGCATAGTTCAGGCAGCAGGAGGATCTCCGTCTACCATGACGAGCAGTAGTCATAATGCGGCAGATAAGACTACATGGCGCTCCCTCGTTCAGCAAGCGAAGTTTTAGAGCTAGTCGGCACAATAAACACAGACGACGCAGCGGTTGACGAACGAAACTGCATCACTAAACATTCGATTTTTCTTTCTATTAAGGAACGTGCGTGTATTGGTGATGTTTGAGTATCACACGAATCTTTGCTAAGTTTTTGTGTTTTCACTATGGGGCTTCATCGTTGAACCTTCCCTTATAAAAGCCATAGAGGCTTTGCGAATGAAGTCAGCGGTTCTCGCGTGTCTTCCAGCGTTCTTGTACGCCCTTCCTTTGCATTGTTTTACCTGTATGACATGCAGTTCACGTACATTCTTATCGCCATGTATCGAGTCATAATGAAGTTGTCGCAGAAATATTCTTGCACCGTATAGTTTCAAGGCGCCTTATTTTTATTTTCGGGACCCACGCTCCCGACGAATTGCTTGTCTTTTATCACGGTAGCGATTAACACCCGGTTATGATGAAAATGGGGAGTCATGCCGCGTCGAGAAAAACCTGATTGGTTGAAAATAGTGTGAGGTTAGAGACAAGTAACTTCGCTGATGGGAAAGACTGGTCCACCAAGCACTGGAATCGAACCTCTCTTCCTTGGGCAGCGAGCAGGGCACGCTGCCTCGCTACGCCACAGAGGAATGCTGTCTCGTATCGCACTAAAACTAAGTGTCCCCCAACTTTCAGTATTTCGTCTTTAAGATTATGCGCATGGTAGCACTGAATACTTTGTCAAATATACTACTTGGCTAAATGAATACACTGTAAATTATATATTTGAATACTTAACTTCCGATCGCAGAAACAAGTTCAATATGATGGACGTGTTATTAGTAGTCGATACTCTTGAACTGAAATGCATACTGCGCTGGTGCTGGTGGTCATTTCAAGAGGCAGTATGCCAGGGCATTGAAGGCATCCTCGCCACCGTCTTGGCCGCAACACCTTCGAATGAAAATAATAGAAATTACAAATTTTGCTTATCTTGTAAGCGGTCCATCACTCTGTTTCGCGGAGTATTAATTAAGGCCACAAATTATCACTGCATTTGTGCCTGCTGAGACGCATAACCCGCCATGTACAGCTGCTTTTTTAAAATGAGACCACCATAAACGGCCGTGCATACACTATGTAAAGCTCATGCGCACCTCTTATATCAAACAGCACGCGCAGTTCATAGCGCGATCACAATTTTTGAAAACGTGGCGATAAAACATTCTGTCTCTTAACGCATGATTGCACGGCTTCAGTGCCAGGTTACGTAATAATACTCCCGGAATCGGGTTTGATGAGATTGATAGCTTTAAGTGACAGGAAGCGAGCAGAGGAACAAACGGTTGGTAATTATACCTTAGTTGAAATCAAGAAGAAACGGGCATGGGCAGGGAACGAATTGCAAGGAAAGATAACCTGTAAGTCCTCAGGGTAACGGAATGGCTTCCAAGATAAGCGCGGGGGGTCAAAACAGGAAGTCAATGGGCGGATTAGATTAGAAAGTTTGCGAGAACAAGATGGACGAAGCTGCCACAGGACAGGGAAGTACGGAGAGGCCGTTATCGTGCACTGTGCGCGATCGCGCTTGTGATCATGATGACGAGATAGCAAAGTCGTTGGCGCCAGTTCCAGTTCAGGGGTCACACTCTTCCCGCGAGAAAAAAAAAATGAATAAAAATTAAACAAATGCCATACCAGCGCCTGATAACCAGGCGTCATTGCGAATGGATCGGCACCAGTTCCTGCATTCTTTAAGCGGGGTGAACAAACCACAAGCACATCGACTTTTGAATTCTTTATCAGGCGGCCAAGGCAGCACTGCCAGAAGACGGATGGGTGAACATGGAAGAGGCATCTCGCGGCGCGTCTGCCTCACGAAACACTGAAAGGAGAGGGGTGATGTAGTTGAGCGGGCGACTCGAGGCTTCCGCGGCCGGCTTTGCAGAAACCCGAAACAAGATTAACGTCTAACATGCATCTACTTGCTTCATTCGCTTCACACTCTTGCCACCCTAAGCTTCGTGGTTTGGAAGGCGCCCCTCCCCGCGATAAAGATGAGCGCATCGATTCACCGCTCGGTCGACCATGCGATCGGCGCGAAGGATGGTGGTGAGATAAGAGTCCCACACCCGCAGGAGCAAATACCGATCATGGTTCCGACGATGGCGCCTCTGTATCAGATACGTCGGGTCGAAGGGCGTCCATTTTCGAGCAGTATTTCATTTTATTCATTTCGCGCGCCGAACTTCGAGCGGCGCGAGGGTGATGCCGTGCGGTGAGAGATATTACAACGAGATACGGGTCTTTCAAGTGCGGAATCACTGCTGAACAGCTGTAGCACATTCTCTTGAACTCATCCGTTGCGGCCATTGGTTTTGTCGGGTCGTTTTTATATAGGCTCGTTTCGTGGTCCTTCTGTTGCCGTAGCTTCTGCTCGCGAATGCTTTTCTGATTCAAGAAAATAGGGGACAATCGAAAGTGGTTCGAACCCAGAAGCTGACCATGAATGGCGGTGTATATGCAAGATGAGGGCTAGGGGGAGCTGGTAAATTAAAAAGTGCATATGGTAATTAAAGATGCACAGCCACACGTTTTAAACGCTAGAGTGTTAAATTAACTCTTCGTGACGAAACAGCACAGCTAAGACACGGACGAGCTAGGAAGGCAATTCCTGTTTCCTTCCTCGTCCGTGTCTTTGCTGCGTTGTTTTATCACGATGAATGCCCAACAAGCCAACACATCCGTATTATCGAGATTAACTCTTAGTTTGTAAGTTTCCCGTAATTTTTATTCATATAACAGTGTGTTGTAGTGAATATATGTACTCTTTTCGTTGCGTTCTGCCCTATAGAAGACTCATGTTCGCGTGTCTCACTGTATCCTGCTGAGGTCCGGAAGGTTGAGCATTGAGGCAAGATTCCCTTAACAACCGCGTTTCGGTGGAGGTGAAGCACGAGGCAATCGTGTATTCTATGTAGGCAGTGCACTTGAAAGAACCCCATGGGGTGGAAATCGATCCGAAGGTCTCCGTTATGGCATCCTTCATAGCCTGTATTACCATGGAACTTCAAGCTCCACATAATGTACTGTTGTTCTGTGCCGACCCGTACCGCACCGTACCGTACTGTACCGTACTGTACCGTACCGTACCGTACCGTACCGTACCGTACCGTACCATACCCCATTCCACCATACCATACAATACCATACCATAATACCATACCATACCATACCATACCATACCATACCATACCATACCATACCATACCATACCATACCATACCATACCATACCATACCATACCATACCATACCATACATCAGCGAATTGTGATCTAAACCATGGCCATGGTACAGATGGAGTTCGCCCTAGAGATTTAAACGGTCTAAAAGTCGAACACAGGACCTTCAAGATTGTGAAATGGGCACGCTGTACCAGGACCCGAATGCCCGATGCTTTAACCAACATAAAAATTGACCCCACAAAAGTGTGGTGCGAGCGGTAGGGACCAGATAGAGCAGTAACGTTCAACTTGAAATTGCTATTTATTCACCATTCCTTTCGCATCTATGTCGTTAAACTCGCTTCTGTCTGCACGTGGAGGTGGCTATGCTAAAGTTATAGCGCCCTCTTTACTTGTTTTGCCCACTTCACTGGGGATGCATTGATGAAACATACGAGAATTTAACATGATACATGCGAGTTCACTACAGTTTGTTTAGTTTATGGGGTGGGACGTCCCAAGCGACTCAGGCTATGAGAGACACCGTATTGGAGGGCTGATGAAATTTCGACCACCTGGGGTTCTTTCACGTGCAATGACACCACACAGCACACGAATGCGCTGCTTTTCGCCTCCATCGAAAAGCGGCCGCCGTGGCCGGGATTCGATCCTACATTTTTGGGCACAGTAGATGAGCGCCCTAACCACTGTACCTCCGCAGTGGGTACAGCCGAGGATTTCAAGTAGACAGATATGCACGCTACGTCATCACTGCTACCACATTGATGTTTGAAAGTTACGTAACGAAAAGAGAGCATAAGGATTTCTAGCTACAATCTCCCTCGTGTGATTTTTATACATTAATGAGACAAAACATTAAACATTATATAGGCTTTGTACGCATTAGATAAGCAAATATTGCTTAATATATGTAATCAAAAAATGAAACACTGTGTGAAACACCTATGGGGCTGAAACGTGGAGGCTAACCAAGAGGGTTCTACTTAAGTTGAGGACAACCCAGAGGGCTATGGAACGAAAAATGGTAGGGGTAACATTAAGAGATAGGAAGCGTGCAGAGTGGGTCAGAGAAGTAGCTCAAGTTACCGACATTCTAGTGGAAATTAAGAAGAAATGGGTATGGGCAGGAAGTGTAGTGCGAAGAGAATATCCAATCGTCGCTTAGGTAACAAACTGGATTCCAAGGGAATGAAAGCGTAGCAGGGGGCGGCAGAAAGTTAGGTGGGCGGACGAGGTTAAGAAGTTCTCGGGGGTCAAGTGGATGCAGCTAGCACAGAACCGGGTTAAGTGGAGAAATATGGGAGAGGCCTTCGCCCTGCAGTGGGTATAGTCAGGGTGATGATGATGATGATGTTATCCAAGCGGCTCTAGATTTTGTGACATTTTATATCTCTCTAGTTCAGACGTGGTGACCTGGACTGAGAACGCGTATTCTCGGTAAAATGTTTGATTTCTTTGAAACCCTTCCACAGCCTCGTGAGAATGCTGGCTATACGCCTCCGTGCTCGGCGTCCAGCGTCCGGTGGTTCCCAAGGTCATCTTCGTTGGCGAAATTCTAATGAATCCTCCCTTCTCTTTCTCAAATCTCTCATCACGAATCTCAAAGCTGACGCTAGAATAGTGCGCTGGAATTCCTTCTGACAAACGCTGCGTCTTGTTCGGAGTGCTCAAGGCCGCGTACAGCTCTAAACAAGCGCGCATGTCGTAACACTCTGGGCGTGTCTCCCCCCTGAGTTCGAACAGTAACGCTTCAAGATTGAATAGAGACACTCGCTCTGTCCGCGCACATCTTATGGGCACTTTGCAGCAGCGCTGAATGAAGCTCCATTGTCCACGGCGGGCTGTATGGAACGCCAATAACGTCCGCGTCTGGTAGGATCCGCGGCACGCAGCGTACATAGCAAATGAAAAAGCTTGTAACCGGCAAAACAGAGAAGTAATGTTTTCTCTGTTCGGGAAGGGGTTGTTAGTCGCGGGGACCCTGGCAGAAAGCAGACGCCCTTGTCTTACCCTGTTTCACGTGCAGGAACTGTGTCGTGCTCTAGTGTAGCTTGTCGCTATATTAATGAATTTTGATCATGCTGTTTTAACGTATCAAAGCGGTTCGTTATGTGGGACACCTTAGTGTAGAGTTCCAAATAAATTTAAACATCCTGACGTCGTTGTTTAGCATGCGCTGACGATCCACACCGCTCAGGATTCTTACTTTGCCTCCACTGAAATGCGGTCTCTGCGGCCGGCGGTCGAACCCGCGAGCTTCAAATCAGCAGAAAGGAGCGAGAGCTTCTGAGCTTCCGCAGCGGCGCCGATATTGGAGAACACGGCCATCCACTGAGGGTTCTGAACCTGCGTACATGCTTCCCTCCCCTCTTCCTACCTCGAGAATTCTCCCAAATATTTACATAATCCTTAAGAACGCCGTTTGCCCGCCTACTGTCATATATAGGTATATATATATATATATATATATATATATATATATATATATATATATATATATATATATATATATATATATATATATATATATATATATATATATATATATATATATATATATATATATATATATATATATATATATATATATATATATATATATATACATATATATATATATATATATATATATATATATATATATATATATATATATATATATATATATATATATATATATATATATATATATATATATATATATATATATATATATATATCGCATACATCTGGTTTTTGCCTATGCCCAATTTCTTCTCTCTCTCTCTCTCTCTCTATATATATATATATATATATATATATATAGAGAGAGAGAAGAAATTGGGCATAGGCAAAAACCAGATGTATGCGATAAGGGACAAGGCGGGCAACGTCATCACTAATATGGACAAGATAGTCAAAGTAGCCGAGGAGTTCTATACAGATCTCTACAGTAGCCAAAGTAGTCAGGACCGTAATGAGATTGGCAGTAGGGAAAAACAGTCAGACGTTCCACCAGTGACGAAGGACGAAACTATGAAAAGGGGGAAATCAGCTGGAGAGGATCAGATAACTACAGATTTGCTGAAAAACGGGGGGGGGGGGATATCGTGCTAGAAAAACTGGCCACCCTGTATACGCAGTGCCTGGTGTCATCGACGGTACCGGAAGCATGGAAGAATGCAAACATTATCCTCATTCACTCTAAGGATCTTAGAAATTACAGACCAATCAGCTTACTGTCTGTTACGTATAAGGTATTTACTAAGGTAATCGCTAATAGAATCAGTACAACCTTAGACTGCAATCAAACAAAGGATCAAGCAAGGTTTCGGAAACGGTACTCTACTATCGATCATATCCATACCATCAATCAGGTGATAGAAAAATGCTCGGAATATAACCAGCCCTTATACAGAGCATTCATTGATTACGAAAAAGCATATTACTCAGTTGAAACCTCGGCGGTGATGCAGGCATTGCGAAATCAGGGGGTAGACGACCCGTACGTGAAAGTGCTGGAAGATATATATAGTGGCTGCACAGCAACCATAGTTCTACATAAAGAAAGCAACAAAATTCCCATAAAGAAAGGTGTTAGGCAAGGAGACACAATCTCCCCAGTACTATTCACAGCTTGTTTAGAGGAAGTATTCAGAGACTTGGAATGGGAGCAGTTAGGGATAAGGGTAGATGGAGAATACCTCAGTAATCTGCGATTTGCTGATGACATTGCCTTGCTAAGCAACTCGGGAGATGAACTGCAAATAATGATTGATGACCTAGACAGAAAAAGTAGAAAGGTAGGCTTGAAAATCAGAAGACTAAGGTAATGTTCAACAGCCTCGGGAAGGAACAGCAGTTTACATTAGGTAGCGAAATACTGGAAGTAGTAGGCGAATATGTCTACTTAGGACAGGTAGTAACCGCAGATCCGGACCATGAAAAGGAAATAACAAGAAGAATAAGATTGGGATGGAGCGCATTTGGCAAGCACTCGCAGATTATGACTAGCAGCTTACCGGTATCGCTCAAGAGGAAAGTATACAACAGTTGCATCTTGCCTGTACTCACCTATGGGGCTGAAACGTGGAGGCTAACCAAGAGAGTTCTACTTAAGCTGAGGACAACCCAGAGGTCTATGGAACGAAAAATGGTAGGGGTAACATTAAGAGATAGAAAGCGTGCAGAGTGGGTCAGAGAAATAACTCAAGTTAACGACATTCTAGTGGAAATTAAGAAGAAGAAATGGGCATGGGCAGGACATGTAGTGCGAAGACAGGATAACCGATGGTCGCTGAGGGTAACAAACTGGATTCCAAGGGAAGGAAAGCGTAGCAGGGGCGGCAGAAAGTTTGGTGGGCGGATGAGATTAAGAAGTTCGCAGGGGTCAAGTGGATGCAGCTAGCACAGAACCGGGTTAAGTTGAGAAATATGGGAGAGGCCTTCGCCCTACAGTGGGTATAATCAGGCTGATGATGATGATGATATATATATATATATATATATATATATATATATATATATATATATATATATATATATATATATATATATATATATATATATATATATATATATATATATATATATATATATATATATATATATACATATATATTCACGAATGGCGTCTCAACATTGATATATTCAGCCACTGGTATTGTCAAGACACAATGACGATGACACAGTGTTGTGCTCGAGCGTGGAAAGCGAAGAAGATGAAGAGTGTTGTTCGCGCTGGGCGCCGCTGACCTGGAGTTATTCGGCCGCACTGCTGTCAGCTATCACTACAGTGAACTATCACTTAGCAATTACCTGTAAATACATCCACTTTTTGTGCGCGCACATTTACGCTATATTATCTACGCGATTCCGGATGGATGTATACAACCTTCACCTACAACAAAATTATCTGCTCATTGTTAGCAACAGAGCACTCGACTGCTGAACCCAACAATGCGGGTTCGAGCCTGCAGGCTGCGACGGCCGCTTTTTTATCGAGGTAAGAAGCAAAGCGCGCGTGAGCTGTGCGATGTCGGTGCATATTAAAGAACCTGAAATTTCTGGAGCCCTCCACTAGCGACGTCCCTCATAGTCTAAGCCGCTTTGTGACGTTAAACCCTGTAACCAACACGCTCTCATTCGGGCCTGCCACTTATATCTAAATATAAACGTAACTTCTCAAATAAGAGGCAAATGAAAAACACCTTATAGTATTGTCGTCAAAAAGCCATTTCTATACATCTCGCACGAGACTCAGTAAAAAACAAACGAAAAAAACTCATCATTGAATCTAACAACGCAGCGTTTCCAACAGGCAGGTTTACTGTTTATATAAACAGCTCTTTCGGCATTTATAGCCACCGCCCATTTAAAAAAAAATTCGGTTTTAAGATTGTGCCATGATAGATGCCTTTATGAGCTTACGTTTTCCAAGCTTTTAGTCGGAGGCTAGTGCATATTGTTCATATATGATTTGTTTCTTTTATTTTAGAGGGGGATTGGGGGGGTGGGGCATTTTCTGTCGTGTGATTTTTGCGACAGACTGTAACTAATTCCCAGTCACTGCGAATGAATACTCTTTTCGCATATGCGTAAAATTCCACATCACAACTGACTCATTGCCTTAATGAGCACGGTAGACAATTAAGTAAGCTTTTTTCCAGCTTTAGAACATCAGTACGGGCCACTGTTCTTTATAGGTAACTCAGTAACTCCGAGGTTAGTACGCCACCTCTAAATGCTAAAAAAAAAAGGAAAAAAAAATAAAGGGGGGTCACTAGTGTCGCGCTAAATGTCAACCCTGCGATTGTACAACCAACAACATGAATGCGGTCAAGGAGCTCCGTTGTATTGCATGGATACGATGCAATCGGCCTCGAGGTTCGTGAGAATAGCAGCCGCCTAACAACAATAAACCAGTCGTGACAAGTGCATGCATGTAAGCGTGTTGGTGATAGCAGCAATCTATCACTCTAACACCGCCACTAATCCCGATGGCAAAAACGAAGCTTCGCAAGTCAACGCTCGCCGCTCAGGCAAACCATATAGCGAGAGCGCCATGAACTCTGCACGGAACGCCTAACGCACATGTAAGCAAGCACCCGGCAGATAAGCCGGCAGTAACCGAAAAGAAGCTGAAAAAGAAAAATCCAAGGAATAACTCAACAAGCGAATCCATCACTCTCTGTCTCTCTGTGCGCGAGCGTCGTCCCGCTTCGAGGCGTTGGGGCATCGCACGCGTCGACAGACTCCGCGACACGAGAGTGGTGCCCGCATTTCGACAAGGACCCCTGATCGCGAGGCAAGGACAACACACGCCGACACAGCGCTCTTCGGAGCTCGCCGGTGCGACCTATACGACAACAACAACAATGAATCCACTCAGTAGCACAGCACCGCCTGTCGCTTAGGCGCTGCAAGCAGCGACGAGGATGACGACATTGCGTCAGCTTTCATCCGCCACTCCACCGCGGCGTTGTCCTCAGCCTCCTCCAGTGAGCCTTCACTGAGAGCTACACTGACTACAGCGCGTTGCACGCGCGTCTTTCTCGGCGGGCTGCCGTGACGCGCGGGAGGTGTCACAGCTTCGTCACACGCGTACACAGCCGACACACAAAGCAAATCACGCGTCCAGAAAGCTTTTGGCTAAATCTGCGCGTGTTAATGCTCTGGGCGGGCGCGAGTATTCACAGGGAAGTTCGGACACTACAGGCTATCGTAGACACGGAAAAAGAAAGCGGGGCGAGCGCATGAACAAAAACAAAAAAATAAAGAAAAAGAAAGGAGACAAGTGAGGCGCCGCAGAAGGTTAAGAAAGACTTAATAAGCTACGCAAAACAACTTTGGATCCCCGGCTGCATCTTCAGTGAATTTGCCAACCATGATATAGATGTTTTCTGTGTCTCTTTGAGGTTAAATCTTCACTGTATGGAGGCAATGATTTTAGCGTTCTCGCGCTGTCTGTTTCAACACGAAGCATGAAATGGAATGCACACCGGCTGGTGTATGTATAGTACGCTGCCTCCATGACGTAGTTACCGAATTCCGATTGAACTGACTGGTTCGAGCATGTAATTCTATAACGCGAAGCGTATAATGTTCATTCAGCCGATAACGCTTTCGCCGCGACCATAACTAAGATGAAAATTGTTACGCAACCGTACCTTGTGCAACGTTCACGGTGATTGCAAATCGTTTCGCGTCCCATTTAGCACCCATATCCAAGTCAAGTTGGAAGATAGTTTGCGACAGGGGTTCGAACCGAGGACTTATGAACGTTTGACAAGAGTAAGTATTCACTGAGAGTTGAGATACCGCGCTTTTCTATGCCGAATAAACAACTGCAACAAAAAAAAATGCTAAAGCATTCGGGGAATGAAAATGCGATGTTAAAGAAGCTTCGCGTCTGTTCTGAAGGCGAGGCTTGAGCGTCTTCTAATTTTTTTTAGGTCTACACTAACTATTCCAGTACGGTTACAGCGCATTCAACAATCTACTAATCAGGCATAGATAGCTGCGTGATATGGAATCAGAAGCTGCATCAGAGTAGTCCTTCCCACCTGCTTTTCGTTATTCCATGGTTTCCGAAAATGGAGTTTTCTGTCAAATTGTTCCTACAACCTAAAATATGCAAAGAAAGAATCACCATCTGTAAAACTCCATTGCGTCACAAGGGAGAGGAAATGATAGCGGTAACTTATTATTTACCCGCAATAAATAAACTCCTCTTTCTCTTGATCAGTAAGCAACGGTCAGCCAAAGACTGCCCCTGCACCGCTTGTTTAGAGCGTAGCTCTTTGGCGCCCTTTTCTGGGTTTCGCGTTGTCGTCGGCGTCGGCCGCGTCGGCCTCGTAATCAGCTCCGCTTCCCTTTCATCCCCCCAGTTCTAGCCGGCACTACGGGAACCGAAGCCTCGCAGAAAGAAGGGGGGGGGGGGGGTACACTCAGCGGCGAACGATGGGGGCAGGAGCGCGCGCAGCAACCGGAGAACACAAGGAAAGAAGGGGGGGGGGGGGGGGGGGGGTCTCGCCGGAGGCAGCGCTAGCAGCGACTGACTGATGCCGCTGTCGCCGGTAAAGAGTCAAGACAACGTGACTGCGTAGAACACCATCGCCGCCATGCAGAAAGAGGAGGAGGGGGTCCCCCCTCTTCTTGCGTGGCGGCGAGGGTGCTCTTCGGTTGCCGAAACGCCTGCTCGCTATCAGCGGATCACGGTGCATCCCGTTCTCACTCGCTAGCGGCCTAGCGGTGTCATCGGCATCAGTCAGTCGCTACTATCTGTTCGCCTCGCAACGTTCCTTGGGCCCACGGGCTGCTTTCCGCAACCTTCCGATTACTCATTTGCTCTCTTCATTTATTCTACCACATAGCTTCTTTCATGACAGCCAAGAACTGTTAGTGGAGTGTTCCTTGATGGAATACGTGTGAAACATTAAAAAAAAAAGTTGTCTGTAATTGTACAAACGTGTCTTGCTCGAAATCTTTACCTCAATCTATCGAAAAAGGTGAAACAGCTGATGAGCTGCGCTCACATTTCGCATTAGGAAGTGACGTAATCGTGGGCAATTTTTTTAATGGACAAATGTCACGTTCTACGAGTGCCACTGCGAGCGGGGCCACAAATCAGCAGCGCGGCAGGACGTACTGTCAGACTCGGCGTCTCAAAGTGCTATCGTGGAACGCTGCATTCAGAAAGCAGGGTCTAGGGGAGAAGGAGAAAGAAGGAAAGGGCGTTAACGGGCAGCCGTCATATCTCGCAACAGAGGCCCGCGCGATCAGCTCGACGGCGGGCGGCGCGGAATTTGCGTTTGGCCCGCTTCGACCTGTCATCCGCTCGACCCCGCTGACTCTATTCTCTCAGCGCAGCGCAACATCCCGTGGCGAAGGCGGCTTCCGACACAGAGACAGAGATGAACGACCCTCGGGCGCGATGACGCGGTCGCGCTAATCTCTTTTCAAGTGCCGCCCTTGCCTCAGGTGCGAGAGAGGGGGAAGGAGGGAGGAGGAGGAGGCGATAGTTCATTTACTGCTCATCATCGTGGAAACGATGCGTTCCATGCACGCTGGGAACGCGAAAACGATAGCTGCATCTGCTGGTGCTGCTGCGTATTCCACTCTCATCCGAGCTGGCGCGCGCGACCTTGCCCCCGCTACTCGTCGTCGTCCCTCTCACCTTTCGGCAGGGGGGAAGAGAGCGGGGCTGCATTCACGCTCGAGAGGATATCGGTTTTAGAGTACGCACATAATTGGCGCGCGATGCGAGGATGACACGACGATGCGCGAGTGAACGCTTGATTGCCTCGCGGACATCGTCGGCTCGTTGGTGGGCTCCTCTGAGAAAACCTCCGCGCGCGTCTCTCTTTGTTAGTGCTTTCTTTCGACGCCTTTTCTCGCGGACAAAAACCCTTCGCTCCGGATGAGCCTTGCATGGTGAGAGGTCTGCACGACGAACGAGCGTTGCTTTAGGTACAGTCAGGGACAAAACTTTGCAGGACGCGAATTCGTGTAAAAATATTTATTTCTGTGTGGTCAGCCAACTATGGTGAATGAAATGTGCTCAGTCGCGAGGGTACATTCACGCCCCATTAGGAGAAAAAATACCACAAGACAAACTAGCAAAGCCACAAAGAAATAAATGTTTTCCACAAATCTACGTCCCGCAAACTTTTGTCCCTAACTGTACATCTAACGTGAAGTCCTTACGAGCGTACTCTGCACAACAGAGAACATGCGAAGTGAACAATTCGGAAAAAAAGAAGGCTGGAAGGGGAGCGGGAACTGGGGGGGATGGGGGGGGGGATACACGGGCTAAAAGTAGAAGAGAAAACGTATCTAATTTTGAACTGGCCCATTCCTTGCCATTCGAATTGAATTAGTGATATGAATGCACTTGGGGTCTGTGCCGCCCCAACTTATTCGTTCTCAAAAAAAAAAATAATATTAATAAAACGTTCGAGATCTTAACGACTCTTAGGGCTTGGACAAGGGTTTTAAAGTATGAAAAAGTTTTAGCTGCCGTCGTTAATTCAGGTCAACGTCATCCGAGTCTGTACAAGAATACGAAGAAGAATGAGAAACTATTTAAATTATTACAGAAATTTTCGGCTCGGAATGCTTGGCACCACAACGAAATATTTATCATGCTTACAGCTCAGAGCGGGGCTCGAGCTACACGACCACCCCAACCAGATCAGCTTGTGGTCCGAGACTTCAGACCATTCGACCATCGCCTCAGACTTTCATTCTACGTGTTCTCGTTGCTGCGCAAGCTGAGTGCCATGAGTCGCTTTGTGGCGTTCAGAAATGGAAAATCCGGGCATAGCAGATTAACAGCACGGCGGAACTCCTCGCGCACTGTTTGTGTAGAAAGCTCCGGCATATCAACGTCGGGGCTGTGCTCCCGCTGGCCTAATACTGCCACTAAGAGAAAACGCAGAAACCGAAATAATCCTAGCGCAGCAGTAAAATCCATCGCAGCAGGGCGTTTGCACGCTAGCTTTTGTTACATGGAGGGCTGGTGGTAACGAGCGAAACGAGACCTGGGTTAGTACAGAATTTGTAAGGAACCTCAAGATTGGATCGCTGGCACTGCCGAGCAAAACCCAGCGTTACGCCACAGTAACCCCGTTCCTGCTAACTTGTTACCGTGTAGCTTATCACAAAGGCACACCTTTGTAGTCGACAAAACGGCAGCGAACGGGGTTCGCTTGCTGGGAACACGGTGGTTGTTAGCAGGCTGTGTAACGGGAATTGGGCGCCCACGGCCTTGCTGTTTTTATTTCTGCTCCTTGCGACCAAGATTCGTTATATTTATTTCTGTCTCGCAGTACATTTTTCCCGTTCCCCGAAAACCTTGTAAAAATGTACTAAAGGTCGTCCCCGTTAGCTTTACCGGATAAAGCCGTCCTTTTATGGGCGCTACAGGCAAGTTCCGGAGAAATTCAGGTTGAAATTCATCGCTTCCGAGCAGCACTCGCAATCGTTTCTCATAGATGAGATCGAGGTGCACTGCGAAATCACTGAACCACTGTTAGATAACGGCTAGTTAGATAACGATGACGACTAGGTAGATAACATATTATTACTAGCTATCTTGCTTCCTTGGCGCCATTAGTAATAGGTAGAAATTCAGTGGGCAAGAACAACAGACCAGCAATACGAGCCGCCGCCCTATATTGGGATTAGTTTGCAAGGTACTCGTGCTATTCAGGATCGAGCATTGTCAACGCTCTCTCATTATCGGACAGATAGTTTGTGTTGTCTTTTACTGCGCCAATGGTTCGAGTTTTACAACCTAAGAGTGTCTGTTGTAGCATGAAAAGGATCAGTTCTGATATTCTTGCTTTAGTAGTGCTTGATTAGCTACAAGTTAGGTAATGGGGGTGTTCTTTCTCTTAGTCACTGAATTTTCGCACATGCGAAGCCTGAGCATGAAAACATTGAGTATTTAACCGCTATTCTTGCGCATAGTGACCTCCTCTCCCACAGCGCCTCTAAAGGTTAAAAACCTGTTGATATTAAGCTCACTACTGGCACAAATAATATTCCATTTATTCCCGCATAAATTCACGTCCTCGTGGGACTAGTCCCTGTCCTCAGTTTGCTGCAACAAAGTTCAAGGCCTGTATTCTGCCGCAACCAAAAGAAGGATAGCAAAAAAAAAAAAAAAAAAAAAGAAAAAAAAAGAAATGAATAAATAAATAAATATATAAAAATGTGTTATAAGTGGACATAAATATAATACGCGTAAAGATGAGGTTTTCCCAACTCGCCGATTGGTCTCAGCAGTTCGCGAATGCTCTTCAACAGTCCGCAGAATACATGGCAATGGTCTCGCAACGTACACTCAGAAAGGCACACGCCATTGCAATAATACTCCATGTTCTAGCCGAAAATCCCTAACGTAAACCCGAAACCCTTATTTCAGCCATTTTCTTTCTGCGCAGCGGTTTGGAAACACCAGCAATTTAACTAAACAAGGAAATTTTGATCTGCAAATAACACTACAATTTTTCGCTTAATACCGCTCGTTTCGCCGTCAGAGTAAGTTACTACTATTCACGCATTGCATCTTACTGCTATAGGTCAAAATTTCATTTTTTCCCTAGTAGCAGGTCGGTCGCGAAGAATGCACTGAAAAGCAACGCAAGGAATAAACGCGCACTATTGTACCTGCAGGGCAATATAGTGAAAGTATAAATTCTTCTCACTTGAGAAACCTCGAACGCTCGCAGTGCAAGTGTGGCTTTCATCAAAAGGTACATATTTTTTAATGTTTGCTTCATCATAATGCAGTATAGCCTGCAAATAGCATATCATCATCGTCATCAGCCTGACTATACCCACTGCAGAGTGAAGGCCTCTCCCGTATTGCTCCAATTAACCAGGTTCTGTGCTAGTTGCATCCACTTGACTCCTGCGAACCTCTTGATCTCATCCGCCCACCTAACTTTCTGCCGCCCCCTGCTACGCTTTTCTTCCCTTGGAATCCAGTTTGTTGCCCTAAGCGACCATCGGTTATCCTTTCTTCGCGCTACACGGTCCTGCCCATGCACATTTCTTCTTCTTGATTTCCACTAGAATGTCAGTGACGTGAGTTATTTCTCTGACTCACTCTGCACGTTTCCTATCTCTTAACGCTATCCGAATACACAATCCCTAAACTTCTTTAATGCAGCCATTATGTCAAAAAGGCCGAGCCATTCGGGCGGATTGGGCTGAGCTTTCAGAAGTCCCGCACGTATGTCACACTGTCAGTGAAATTTTCGCGCGTAGAGCGAACATTTGCATCGGCGTGATTGACCTGCATTCTTGTCATCCAGAGACTTTGAAGGCTCAGAACCATTATCGCGTCTTACGGCACTTCACCTTGGTATGGCAGCACAAATCTTGGGCCCAGAGAACCTAGAAAAACGAATTCGTTTTTCAAGGTTCTCTGAAGGACGTCCCAGTGGAAAATAGCGTACCAACATTTAATAAAAGTGTGTTTTATTGTTTTAGGTTTGTTCCAAATAATGCAGTTGGTTGGCCAGGGCACAAACATATCTTTCTCATGAAGTCATATTTTCATTGCGAGAGCATTTGTGTGTAGTTTAAAGAAAAAAAAAAAACTTTACGGAGGGTTTTACGGACATTTTCTCCGTGCTTTAAAGACATTTTGTCCTGAGCCATGTCGGTAAGCCATCCTGTACAGAGAAACCTGCATGAAGATATCAATTATGTCACTGTACAGTTTCTTTCGTTTCACAATACTTAAGCATTCTGAGGAGAAACCGTATCTTAAGAATGCGAAAAAAAGGTTACAATTTCTAATAATACCTTTTGAAGGCTCTAGGTACAGCATTGCTGCCGGAAACAACGAACTATGGAAAAGGTATACTTTGTACTGACTTTGCTTCTGGGCCTTGCAGGGTTAGTAGTTTTGTATATCACTACCGTTTCAAATGTCTCTAAGTGAAAAGCACTCATCACCCTAAGATCTTCGGGGCCTACAAAAGCCTCATCCGGGGACTACAAAACCACGCTGAAGAAATTCTATGGGTTGCATATTTGTTTTAGCAAATGACGTGCGTCTGTTTTCATCGCTTCGTTTTGGGTGACATGCTGTTTTGACTTTTTTTTTTTTTAGGTTACTGTGAATGCAAGGGCGACTACTCCAAGCAAATCTGGTCATACATGACCCGGTCAGGGATGACCCATTCACCCATGACCGGTCAGGTAACGCATGCTGGTACATGCTGACGTTACCGGAACAGTGTGAATGGCGCAGCATAACTAGCAATACAGTGCGTTCCCTTACCAGGTCGGCACTGAAAGAAACGACAACACGTTAAAGAAACGAAACCAAACACACTGCCGAGACAGCCTAGCGACAAAGAGCAGCGTTTTTTTTTTGTTTTTTACCTCGTGCTATTTTTTTTTCTGGGGAAGCCAGGTTTGCCTCGCAGACAATTTAATGGGCCGCGACCACACGACAAAGCCGTGCAACCGCGAAGAACGCTGCGCGGCCGACCTCCGGGTCAAAGACGCAACAAGGGAGAAGCGGGGAGGCGAGACACGGAGTACGCCCCTGTTGGAAACCCGGAGACTGCTCGATCGCGGCTCGCTCCGCAAACCGCCACGCACAGCCGTCTTGCACCAAGGCCTTGCTTAATAGGCCGTGAAGCGAGACACTAGGCTTCCTGTACTGTGTCTCTTGGCTACGCCACAGGCAGCGAGGGACCAAGTGCCAGTAGCAGAGAGTAAGTACCTTTGTTGTTCAGGCCCGCGCTAAGCGGCAACCGCAAATACAGAAGCCGGGGAAACAAAAGCAGCATTCGGAAAAAAATAAAGCATACAAAAAAAAAAACAGTAGCGATGCATGCGTACGGGGCGTACCTTTCTTGTGTACATTGAGCCAGGCGCGCGCCATTATCGCTTAACAAGATTCTCAAACGCTTTGAGGGCTACTACCCGGTACGGTCATTATGTGCTATGGAAGGAACCCGGCCTGATATGTGTGAACAAGCTTTCAACTTTCAAGCGCGGTATGTGCATAGATCATATAGACCAACCAACGCCAACAGTCTCCACCAATTGAGCAGGCGGCTGGTGGAAAGGAGAGAAGGATTTTGAGGAGACACGTGGCCTCAACCTCGTTAACGTGCAAACTGTGGACGTGCCAATTAGGTCCGGTTATTATTCTCCACGCTTAGCACCCTTTGTCAGCCTAAGTGTGTACGCACAGAGCAAGGGACCGCTGAAGGAGAGAGAGGAAAACGGGTGGGACCGATGCCTTCTTCAAAAGCTCTAACTAGTGTGCCGCACTCGCTGCTTTCAAGAGAACTGCGAGAATAAAGAGCTAAAAAATAAGAGAAAGGCACGGAAACTAGCCAAGTAGCCCACTAAAACGAAGCTGTCTTGGAACCCAAACTTGGCTCTTTGTTCTTTGAGACTCTGTGGAGAAGGCCTGACAAAGCTCGTACTTTGTCGCCTCTTTTTGCTCCTTATTCTCATCGCGACTTTTATAAACGTACTTTAAGAATCGTTAGTGTCCCTTTTTAATAACGTTGTTTATTACGTCAAGGTATAAAGGTAGTTAAGAAAAAGAAACGGGAGTGTTTAAATAGAAAAGGTTAGCCGACCGAATGAAGCTGAGGAGGGAGAGGTCCTTTTCTTCGTTCTAAGAGCGGCGCAAGCTAGTTTCACAAATAACAAGTGATTTGAGTGGTAATTTTAACGTGCGTTACGACATGCGGTCATATTCGAACTACTTAGACTGTACGTGTGTATGTTCATGTACAGTACATACCTAAATAGCAGTCGCACGCAGTAGATCATACAACGGACTGGGTACATCTGGGATATCCTGATACTAGTATACAAACCATGGATTCTCATTGGTCATTTGCCAAATGGGATGCCTAGAAGGCCCACTGTCGACCGGTCCTCAGGCAGCTGTACAAAGGAGGCATTACAGATACAGTTCCCCATGCCGTCCACCGTGCGCGCCTGCAAATTTTTACGCAAATTTCGAAAATGGGGGTAAAGCAAACGTTCATTAACAATGTAAAATTCTACAAGTATTTTTTAAACCATTATGATATATTTCTAAAATGTTCTTAAACAATCTCCTGCATAGGCTTTCGCCAGCTTGCTTTTGCCGTTCCAATCTGGACGTGGTTGTGGTTGCACCTTCTGGAAGGCTGCGTCTAGCTATATGAACTTCTCCGGTATAGACGGTTGTCTTTATCTCTCATTTGTCTCGCTTAACGATACACCATTTATGGGGTGCAAGTTCTCAGGCTGCGCCTTTGAAGAACCTGTTAAAGGGTCCACGAAAGGAGAGTTTTAACAAGGCTCCGAGCAGCCTGGGTAACAAACAGTGTCTACTGTTTGATGAGGCACATCGCACTACTCAATATGCCCAAGGGCCGCTTCAGTCCTAAGCTAATCAGGCTGGACTGGAAACTGGTCCCGCTGTTCAGAGGATTTAGATTCTAGCGCACATGCGACATGGCACATTACAGATTCCAAGCAACACCTCCCAATTCCTTCCTTAGAGACAAACACTGAAAGAGGAAACAGTGTTTTCTCTGTTGGGACCGTCTGTTCAGCAGGGGAGCCATACATTTACTAATGCATATACGCTTTCGGAGCAAGTATGCACGCTGGCGCTGTCTTTGTACAGAGCTGCGGAGGATACACTGGCCTCAGACTGCGTTTCTTTTTCCTTGGCGTGTGCAGATGGATAGTAGAGGAAAAACTTCTCAGCCAAGCTGCAGATTTTCTTTATTGTGTCTCCATTCCTCAAATTGTTCCGAGTCGCTGCAGCAACGGAATCAGACTTTTTATTGTTGTTGTTCAGCGCTTAAGCCCGTGCACCAATCCCTTCGCACTCGAATTGTCATTCAGCGTACTCTGATCGGTCTTTTGTGAGGCATGATTCATCGCTGGCCCACTTTATACCCAATGATGATGAATCGCGTCCCGCGGTTGCCACTCACAGACACCCCATGATGCATTCTCCGCTCGTTGAGTAAAGGACGCCCAGAAGCGAAACCTTCGCGCTCCGTGGCGTCATTCGTTACGTCAGGCTCACTCGGTAGTCGCGTAAACTCGCGTGCTTCGGATATCGAGGCTCCAGCGCATGCAATCACCCAGCCTGTTGCATCGAAGGCTGCACGAGTATGTATATACTCGTATGCATATATACCTGCCAGGTACGGCGCTCACGCAATGCCCATAAAACATGGGCAGCCGCCATTGCGTGTATGTACACATCGTCTGCGGCACTCTTTGAACCGGCCCAACTCGCGTGCGCTTCACGTTTCAAAACCATCAAAGAAGTCGCGATTGTGCGCGGGCGCAATTACGTTTCTCGCTTCTCGTAGTGTAATGTAACGTTTCCTGACGGGGCTGCTGAGCTGATGGCTGAACACGCATGCAGCAAGAGCTTCTGCTGCGCTGCTACTACTGCGGCTACTTCTGTGCAGCCGCAGCGGTATTGATGGTCCTCGTACCGCGAGCTGATGCATGGACACGGCTTCTGGCTGCCGTTGCACAAAATCGTCGGCATGCGCGCGAGGGCGAGCAAGCTTATAGCCGCCGCCATCAATCGATTTCGCCTGCGCGCATTACATCCATGGTGTTCGAATAAAAAGCGCCTTCTCAAATACGCGAGCCGCTTTAATACTATCCAGTTGCCGCTCGGAGATTGATAAGCGCCGGCGGTTCTCGGTATCCGAGGCTTCCTCTGCCGGTCGGCGTTAGGCTGCTTGCAGTGCTTCGTGCGGAGCTCAAAGAAAAACCAGCTTATAGCTGGCGCCAGAACTTCGCCGAAACGAGGAGGCGGTAACATCCACGAGCGCCAAACACTTTGCACAGACCCACCATCGCCAACCAACCAACCACATACGGCAGGGTATACTTTCTTGCGAGTGGCGATTCGGAGCAGTTTGTCAGATACTTCATCAGTGGCTCGATCCAGGAGTCGATACCGCGAACGCAAGGAGAACCTGTAGCGCGATTTTACTCCCGTGTGAGCACACGCGCGCGTGTGTGAGCGACTCCCGGGCTTATTATTATGAGCTCGTGCTTGTGTATATAAGCGTATGTGATCGGCGGGCGCGCTTAAGACAAACGACGCGCTATCGCTTCTATCTTCGCAAAGAATGGGCCGCTGTAGAAGACACCGGATACACTGGGAGGCCGGTCCGTTTCCCCTCCTCTCTTTCTTGTTATAACACGCGTATAGTAAATATACGAGGTGCTGGCGTCTATCTATTTCGCATCGGCGCCTCATAATGAGCGCGCCCAGGAAATGCTCACGCTTTCGGTATAAGTGAGCATTTTGCCGTTTGCGTCTCGTCAGTCTTGTGCGCAGCTTGTGTCAAGTCGGTGGCGAGTTCCCCCATTTTTCTTTTTGCTGTGATCAGGCCAAAAATATAATGTATATGAAATGGCCTTCGGTAGAGTGAGCATGTTGCTTAATAATGCCGCTTTTAATGTGCACAAAAAAAATTATATCGATGCCCAGCATTACGAGTTAGCCACATTCCAGCCAGAAACTTATAATTTTGCAGGTCTTTGTAACTATATAACACCACATCGTTACGAAAATTAGTGCCCATCCTTCATAAGCCGAAAGTCATTACACGCGGAGAGAGGACACGCGAGATGTAGAATAGCCAAAGTTTTGAGGATCCAGAGCTCTGAGCTAAAAACCACATCCTATATGGAGGGTTTTGGCTGATTTCAGCCGTCTAGGTTGTTTTTTTTTTTTATTTGGATATAAACCTCACCATTGTTTACCCGCTAGCATCGAAATACGGCCATCGATATCGAAATCAAAACAGAAAATACTAATTAACCACAAATCTAGCCTCTATAAAAAATAATGCTCTTATCACGAACGACTTCTCCCATTGAAACAATTCTTGTGGTGGCAGTGTCGAGCGCGTTTCACTGATCCCAACAATGGTGATACATATAAGTCAGAGTCAGTTACGCATATAACTCAGAAAACGCTTCACTCTATCTTTGAGTAGCTGTCTTGTGTGCCAGATATGGCTGTCTAGCCCACGTTAACCCCTTAATTGAAACTGCAGAACACATCATGCACTTGTAACTTCATGGAAACTGTTGTATAACAGTCTCGTTACAGCGTGCTTTGCGTGGATAACTACGCATATTATTCGGTGAACTAAGCCAGTGAATTAGAAGACACCGTGGCTCTGAGCGTACCAGCACAGGTAAGCGATTAATTCAAGAATTCAATGCAGCTTTGTGCGTGATAAGCAATATGCACTTCTGATCTTCTGAAATGTAAATTTTAACGTATTAATTGTATGTCAGATAAGTTATCTTCCCTCACTATGTCGAATGATTTTTGCATATAAGCAGACTCTTATGACTTCAGAGTGAGCTCACTATATATATCTCCCTAAGATCACTGTGCCTGGTGCAGTTACGAGCAAAATATTTTCGGGATCGAACAACGCTAGGAAAATTATATTTCTACACTGCCTCGCAAGTCGGTCAGGTCGTAATCATTCCAAAATATGGGGCACCTATGTACCCTCACTATTCCATGCTTTTTGCCGACCTGGTTTTGCCGACATCCCCAGAAACCTATTTCCTTCCATGAAACTCTCATCCCGTGAATGTTTTTCCGTGATTGCATACGCTTGAAGTGTAGTTTAAATCCCAGAATATGCGGCGCCAGGGAAACCTTGGCGCTGCAAAGCAACCGCATTTCCAGTCTTCTTCCACGCTTTTCAAAATCCAGCCATGCACCGTTCCCTAAAAGCGTTCCGCGAAGAGAAAGCAACAGAAGCAGATGCAATGATAGGCCCCACATATAAGGCGAATAGCTACTCCGGGTTAAAAGCGAGAAATTTATGGGGAAATTTATGTGGCCAGCTCGCGCACCGTAAGCACAAGACCATCGCATTATCGAGGCGCCAGTTTTGCGCTATTCATTGGACAGGGCGCCGAGATCGACTCCAGAAGCGCGTGGTTCCGTAGCAGGGGCGCCCATATTTCTTCATAACTGGGATTCCGAACCGGTTTCGCAAAATGCTCATGTTCATTCCTCGCCTCTTCTCTTCAGCCAAGGCTGTATAGGAGTGAAATACTAAAAAAAAAAAAATAGTGAACGCTCATCTTCCTTTTCCCTTCCTACAAAGCAAAATCGAGGATGATGGTTGCACGCAAGTTTGAGGTATCGGATGGGGGCAGACAAAGATGTCCAGCGTTTAGTGATGCAAATGTGTTTTATGGAGTATCTTGATATAGAACCGCCGCTACTAACGCAGTTGGTTCTCGCTTCTGTGATTCGCGCAAAAGCCGCATAGAAATATCATTCTCAACTTCACCGAGCCACTGGCAAATAGAATGATAGTCAGTGATGCGACAGTACTCGCCAACAAACGTTTTTGTGCTTCCGACCAAAGGCTTTAAACGAGGTGTATGCGTCCGTGAAAGAGCGTATGCGCGCCTCCATAGCCTGATGAAACAAACAGTTAAAACACCCTGAAATTTCTAAATACATTGAAGTTGTCATGTTAATGAGAGCACGCTTACAATTAACTAGTGCCTTTTCTTTTTCTTCTTTCTTTTTTGCTATGCGCGCCTCCATAGCCTGATGAAACAAACAGTTAAAACACCCTGAAATTTCTAAATAAATTGAAGTTGTCATATTAATGAGAGCACGCTTATAATTAACTAGTGCCTTTTTTTTTTTGCTAAAAATTGCTACCAAAATAACAAAAGAGAGAGCTATGCTTACTCGGGTATGCGCCGCTCACCAGTGCCTGTGCGCTCATCTAACATGGTACCAGTACAATGCTCCAAAGATTGGATTTTTCCGCTAAAACCTTCATATTTAATAGCTTCTGCTGAAAATGTGCAAAGAATATGTCATACGCGGTTTGTGTATATAAAGAAATCGTACTGCGTAGAGGCAATCTTAGCAACCAAGTTTACGCATACACACACGCACGAGCGCGCACGCACACACGCGCGAGCACAAACTCACGCAAGCACGCATATACGCACATTCGCGCGCACACGGAATGGACCCGTGCCTCGCCAAATTGCGCCTATGTCGCAAATAGCGACCGTTCTTTTAGATTACGAGGAAAGGTAAGCCCTGCATTCCTACCACTCCACCCTCTCATCTATGCCCATTTTGCAGATCATTTTCATCCTCTTCAAGAGCAAAAAGTCATTATATGTGTCGGAAACAAAAATACTATTTGTAGAAGGTAGGCCATGGAACGTACGAAGGACGCTGCAAATATGCGGTCATCACAAGATATGAACGCTCCTTCTAGCTTTGTTTGCTTTCTTTTTAGGTATGCAGCGCGCATTGTCTGACCCGTTGGCGCTCGTAGACAATGCAGCAATGATATATTCTGTACGTTGCAGCGCCCGCGCTAGGAGATGATCACTAACGTACAAAGCGGCAATGGTGCTACGCGAGCATTGTTGAAACAGCAGACAACGGTACTATCGGTTGGGTTAGTGTCAAAAGTATCCTGGTATAATGGCCAATAGAACATGTGCTAGTGACCTAATTCCTTTTGCGAATAAGGCCAAGCTCGCTCAAGCGGCCAGCAACGCACTATAACAGTTTTCTAGGGCGGCCCAAACAGAGGGCCACTAAATTAATGCTGTTAATTGCGTCACCACAATGTACTTCACTGAAATATATCGCTTAAGAAACAAGGCTAAATCGACACATAACAATCAGCTACACTCGATGGCAGAAAATTGCCCATTCGGCGTACCTGAGAATTATATGTTTGTAATTGCGCGTTATAAAGCCGTTACCTCTTTAGTTTTGTTAACTACATGATTTTCAATCTACTATGCCAAAACAAAAAGCACTAAAATCTGTATCAAAGGTTACTACCATGAACTGAGCATATGCACAATACAATGGAAAAAAATTTGTAAATGAGTTCTTTAAATGAATTTACCTGGGGAGAATGCCATTATAATCATCATATATTTGTAGCTGTATTTCACGCCTACGCTAAGCGTTTGTAGAACTAAGGCCGAACCTGCTCATGAAAATGGAGAGCTTTAGTTTACCGTGATCCGCGATCCGCTAACGTGATCCGCCACCACGCGTTCCACTGCGCATGCCCAGACCCCCCTTGACGCCGATAGATGGCGCCACATACTGGATGTCGGCACACAGCCCTGCCGCGTCGGGACCAATCGGCTTAGCGCCCCGCCCACGTGCGGTAGAGAGTCACGGTAGCGGATCGCGGATCACGGTAAGCTAAATCTCTATAATAGTTCGAAGTTTTCACCTGAACGGTATTGGGCAGAAGAAAACAATTCTATCCTTATGCCTCGTGAAAAAATTGAGCCAACAACCATCTCGAGTGGCTGACAATAACGTGGTAACCCTAAAAAAAAAAAAAAAAAAAAAAAAAAAAAGGCATCCGAGAGAACCTTCCGATCCCTCGTCAAAGTATAGCCTGGCTTTATGTGCGGCCCGAGCTCTGGCGCATCGTCGCAGCGTCTCGCTCTCTGTATTCTAAATGATATTGCGCTTGATCGCAAATAAATCGTCGCCGTCATCCTTCCCTCGTTCATTCCGTACTGCCAAATGCAAACTCTCGGCAGCAGGAACGCTGCAGTTGTAGCCGTGCAGCGAGTTAAGTGGAGAAAAAGAAAAAACGCTTGCCTATGCTGCCAACGCCAGCTTAATGTAGTCGTGCACAAGGGTGAGAAAGCGGCCAAGGTGGCCGAAAGTGCGCTAAGGCCGGAGAAGACTATACGCCGTATTGTACTATGTCAAAGTGCCAGCGCGAAAACGACGAGCGGATGAAAGCGGTGGCACTTAAGAACTATGGGGGACACTTAAGTTCCGCTTTAAGGGTATGACGCGATAGCGTAAGCTACCCGTACACATATAAAGCCCCGCTTTAACCAAGCCGTATGAACGTGCCTAGGTGGCCCAGGGCTAAGTGAATGAAAGGGCCCTGGTAGCCTGATTCTGAGGCCATCTTCCCATGTGAAAGGAGAGGCCCGAGTTGACCGCGCCTGCCAAACGTAACGTCAGGTAACGGGACGTCTTGTTGGTTCTCGACCATGTCAGCTGCCAGCCACCGCCTGCCAGTGCCAAGCTCGTGAATTTTCGCTCATAAAGCCAACGCTGACACCGGAATTTGGGTTACCGGGACCTTTAACTATATCGTTAAAACACCAAAAGCGATGAGGGACGCCAAGAAGCCTGTTTTCAGCTAGGAAAGATGGAGCTGACGAGGGCAGCTCCTATAGCGTTACGCTGCCCAGCTCGAGGAATGAGTGGGCAAAGGTCGCCACACATTCAACAGTCGGGGTCTGACCCCTATCCCAGTATAGGTGACGTCATCAGTGAGCCGAGCCGTGCTAGAATGTACCAAGCCATTCAGAATTAATAAGTTTAGGGCCTGCATTTACTGCAGTCAGAGAGATAGGCTCTGTGCTTTCTTTATATATTATAAAGGAGTCGAAACATTGCAGATATTATAGGCACGAAGGCGCCTGTCAAATCTCGCAGCGCAATTCACGGATGTAGGAAGTCTTGCCGTGGTATGAAACTTTTATTTCATTTGTGTTAAGAAAACAGCGACTGGAAATTGTGAAATTATTTCTCACTACTTCTCTTTGTATAAATACGCTCTCATTTGAATAACTAATCTCAAGCAGAAATAAACGCCAAGAACACTGGCAATTTTTGCGGATATTAAATACTTCAGACTTGCATTACAATATTTAAGCAAGACGGAATGGCAAAAACACCGATCACGTAATATGGCAGGAAGCCTTCTACTCACACTAATTTTTCGCGTACCTCTTCTTGCAGTTGCCATAGACAAAGAAGCCAAATCACCCGAAGCATGTTAGCGCACGAGGCATAACAATAACATATCACACCTATTGTATAGGGAGCTTGCATGAAGCGATGCATGCTGGGTAATCCGCCATGATGTTGTCGTTGGCAGCAGACGACGTAGCACGGCATTTCCACACAGCCTCGTCTACATGGTCGCGCAGACGATGCTGGCGCGATCGAACGGGCCGATTGCGGGTTCTGCGGGTTCAAAAATACGTCTGCACGAGGGCGAGGAGGCAAATGATTCCTCTAGCGACGCCGACGCAAATGGCTCGCATGGGCCAACACAAGCGAGATCGACGCCAATCCGGGCAAGTATCAAACTTCTCGCCAGAACTGAAATCATGAATATCGGCGATGTCGATGAGCGGCAAGGTCCAGACGCATATAGTGCAGTCAGTCATTCGCGCTTAAAGAGGCGTAGCTTGAACAGGTACACGTCGCACTGCTTTGCTTTTCTCCATAGCGCACTCGATTTTTCGGGCACATGCATCGTCGACGCGTACGTTCCTCGGGAATCTGCCGACAGTTGCACGCACGTTAGGGCAGCGCACGAAAAGTCGCGTGTTTGCTCGGTGGACCGTCGAAAGCGACAAGGCACTTGCTCAATTCAGCCTGGCTGCACTGCCCGCCCTCTGCTGCCAGCGACATCATCATGGCGGATTACCCAGCATGCATCGCTTCATGCAAGCTCCCCATAGGATGTATGGTAGATGCAGTGCCGTATGATTTGGTACAGTATGTGAGGTTTAACGTCCCGAAGTGACTGACGTAAGGAGGAACATCTTCGTGGATGACACCGAATAACCATAGCCAGCCGAAGGTTTTCAGCCTGCAATGACATATCGTGCAGGACGCGAATGCCTTATGCATTTCGCCTTCAATTAAGCACGGCCTCTGCGGCTGGACTCGAACCTACTTACTCTTGCTACCTAGCCGAGTGCGTAACCTTTGAGTCACCGCGGTGGGTGAGTTGCGTGTCAAGGGCCGTTTCATTCTTCGGACGCGGGGCAAGGAAGCTCAGCGATTTTCAGGCAGCTTAGCGATAAAGGGCTTTCGCGCCATGCAACATGAGAGCGGTCCAGAATCGCCAATCACCTGAAAATCGACGCGCCGTAGCCTTGGCGACGGGCCTTATAGGGCTTAAAGGGTTTGAAACCGCCTAATCCGTTGAGAAATGGAGTGAATATGCGGAGCGACTAAATAGCGCGAGGGAATTGGCTCGCGTAGCCAAAGGCAGTTATACCCGTTCTTTCCTGAAAATCAGTCTCTCGCCCTCTTCAACGCAATCTCCAAAATTATGGCCGAGAGAAGTGGGCCATTTAAATTACCCGTCACTGCCGTGTGAACAGGAAGATAAGCTCATGACCTCGCTGTGCTCGCCTCGTGTGACCGCTTGGGCAGAGACTTGTTCCAGGCCTTTGCATAACGCTTAACCTCCTGGCCTTAGAAGAGCCCTGGGGCATTAAGCTTGCACTTTTGCGTTAGCATAGAATTCACAAGAGTCGAAACGTTATTCTTTCTGAGAAAGGTCAGAACTGTTCGTTTGCCGGAATATACAGATAGCCTGGCCGGAGCCAAGATGGAGCCATCAAATAATAAACTTGTGGAACGCAGTTGTCACGGTTAGGCTTGTGATCAGTCCTCTTAAGTTATTAATAGCGCCCTAAACGACATAGGACTGGGAGTAACAAACCGCATATTGTTGGCGAAACGGCGAAATAGCCACATTGACGAAGAATAAAGGAGACTCCACACAGCGCTCACCTGCGGCATCGTATATTGCAACTCAATAAAGTGCCTTCAGCAATTTGTCCAAGTACCGTTGTCTTCTTCCTTACCTCATTAGACCAGCTCGCTAACCAGTTGTTGTTGTTTTACACAGTAACCCTTGCTTGTCACCTTCCATCTGTGCTGTATCTTTTCGTGTGTACCATAGAATTATAGACCTTATTTAACATCGTTCGTAGTCGACCCATTACCGTAACAAATGAGGCTACCGTGGACAAATAATTTCGCATTGTGGCAACACAGGAACGAATTCTACGCCAATCCGATCGCACATGGGCAAGGCGCTCCTTGAGGTTGACGATGATATGTTCAAGATACACTTGAAATCAAACGATCAAATTGCCAGTGACGATCAAAAGCTGGCTGAGTTGGGGCCTTTTCAAAGGCTGTCAGTGCGCAAAGAGAAGGCGGGGTATAAACGAAAAGTCCGATAGTTTCCTCACATCGTTTACTCATCTGCTTGCTTAGTAGAATTGTAATTATTTTTTAGGGTTCCTATATTGACCATAGGTATTTTTGTAACACCAGTAGGCTATAAGCTCCTCAGCAGTTTGAAAGCACAGTGCCACGAGCGTGTTTCTGGGAGCTAGCTGTACGGCGCGTGCCAAAAAGGCGGAATACGCTATTTACCCGTAAGCTCTGTGAAAAAAAAAATAATAATAATAAAAATTATTCGGCGTTTCTGTGCAAATTATTAACGATGCGACGTTTTTCACAGTGCAATCCGCAAAATTCGTATCTCTCCTTGGGATGTTCGTGGTACTAAAGCACGCGACTGCTGGCCCAGTAAGCATTTCGTGATTCAAGCGAGGCGAAACCATTCTTCCTCTGCCGCTATAAAGTCAGCCTCCAGCATTTTGTTTCTCTTTTGTGGCTTGCTTTAGTTTGGTTCATGGTGTTTAACGGCCCCAAAGAAATTCAGGCTATGAAGGACGCCGTAGTGGAGGGTTCCGGATAATTTCGTCCACCTAATTTTTTTTTTTTTTTTAACGCGCACAGACATATCATGCAATAAACGGGGGCCTTACGTTCCACCCTATGAAAACGCGGCCGCCGCGGCCGGGATACAATTCGGGTATACCCGAGTCGAGTGTCCTATCCACCGAGCCGTCGCGGAGGGACTATTTTCTTTTGTTACCGCGAGCTGTTGTCCTCCGCGGGCTTCCATTTCCATGTTTATGCAAAGCCGTTTTCATCGCATTCAAGCAAATTGAGGAATTTCATTCGCAGATAGCCTCAGAAAAAGATGCAGGGATGCCAGCCACAAAATAAATTTGCAAGACAGCGGGTACCGCCAAACTCTTTTCTCCTGATCTTACCTGCAGGAACTGATCAGCGTTAATTGAGACGGTGCAGAACCTCCGTAATTGCGCCTTCGGCTGGATATTAAAAGGCCAATATTTCTCGAGCATCAGTTAAAAGATATGTAATTTGTTTGGCGCGCATAACGCGACCAACATTGCACATGTGTGCGGTTTAATCGCCGCCTTGTAAGGGGGTTAAATAATTTAATTGGAGGCGGATACCGTTCGGGAGTGCCTAAACACAAATCTGACCACTAACCGCTGTCAGATGACAACACTTCGTTCGCCCGAGATAAGCTACATGTACTTCTCGTACCTTTCTTTACATGTGCCGCTTAATAAGTGAATAGCGGCAGCAGGTGAATAAATGAAGCAGCCACAGCTAGCGAAAAGCGAGCTTGTTGCTTCTTCTCCCGATACCACTGCGGTTGAGTTGAAGAGGGGGAGGGGGGGGGGGGGGGGGTACACCGTGCTAACAAACAGCCTTGCCCCGAGCGTTTAACATCGGCGGAACATCCGCCCCGGAATCGCTGTTACGGCACGGGCGTTACGCTCGCCTGCACATCAGGGTTGTCGGCTCGGCTGCCGCGGCGCCCACGCGGCTTGCCCCCCTCCTTGGCACCCTCCGAGCGCGTTCGCTTGAGGCTGCAGCTCACGTATCTCTGAGCGGTAATGGACAACGCCACAGTGCATTTGGATCCGCCAGCAGTGCCACAGGTTCCTCAGCTGGGCCATGATGGCGGCGGCAGATAAGAGCGGCGCGCAGGCTTCTCTAAGCACTTATTCTGCATGCTTTCGTAAGGATTGCCAAGTTTCCGCTGACGGCGCTGCGGGCGAACGCCGGCACGCAAGTGGAGTATAGTCAGCTGTTAGGAGCACGCGGTGTACCAAGGAGCGCGGTACGTATCAGTGGCACGTACCGCGTAACGGCGAACGCTATAATGGTGGGAAAAATTTAATCCCATGCTTGTTGGGCAATTACTACGACACCTTCCTCGCAATTATCATCACACCTGATATTATGTTGTTGCAGATGAAATCAACCGAAATGATCACGGCGTCCGTTCACGTTTGTTACAATGTTCGAAGTGTTTGTGAAAACGAGCGCTGCGCGGGGCACTCAGAAGTTCTCGTACATTAGAGGGGTGCCCCTTTGTGCACTAAATGTGAGAATGCCAGATGCTAGTGTTCGGAAGAACGTGTCGGCTAACGCGAATTGCTTTGATGCGCAGATGACGCAAGATGAACGCGTACGGTCACGGAATGCAATGCAGCGGTAGGTGTATCTACAGGCTCAATGTTTCCCCGTTTTATTGACCGCAAAGAAATCACTTAAAGACGCCGAGCAATTTGCCGAATAGACTGGACACTAACAATGACTGTCCTCACTGCCTGGAAATTCCGGACAAACCAATTTTCCAACAGGGAACTTTTTTTTATGAACGAAATCATCTTTGTGTTGTTGTTTTTTTTGTGGGGGGGGGGGGGGGGGGGAAGGGGGGTTACATAAAATTCCTCTTTAGCAATCAATTACATCCACAGATTCCCTCCCGGAACGCTCGCGGTTTCTTGCTATAGAAACGCTTCCCGTTGATTGTCTATGGCGGTGTTAAGGACTGGAAGCGAATAAAGGACAAGGTTTAAAATTAGCAGTTTGCTACCTATAAAAAAGCCTAGAAAGTTCATTTCAATATTTTCTGAGCAGTATCTTATAATATAGTCCACATTTGACTCATGCGCAATCAAAATTGATATGCAAGAAAGTTGGAGCTGCCTTCCTACGGTCCACCGCATTGCCCTTGTTTGTTTTTTTCTGCACTGTGTAGGACACATACTGTGCGTTTGTGGTTACTGAGCATATTGAAGTTTTCAAGAATAGGGACCCAACAGCACTTCAAAATGTGCGAGTTGATATGAACCAGCGGAAATCACAGCTCGCGCTTCGGTAACTCATGTCACATCTTTTATGCGCTGTCGTCGGCGGTCGTTCTTGGAATGTGGTTGATATATAATGTTGTGTGCTGTCGGTTGTTGCATAGAAATTGACTTCCATTGGTGGGCTTTCCAAGTCTGCGTTCTAGAAGCCGTAGCATCTGCCGTTCCTTTATGTTCTTTTTCTGCTTTCCTGCAGAGCTGACTGAGTTCAAGCGAATCGTGCTAAACACTCATTTCCGAGAGACTGTCTTACATGAGATGCATACACTTGGTATCGATGTTTGCCACATGGCCACAAAACGTTGTGGCGGTGATAATTACCGAATTATCGCAATCTTACGTGTGAATGCCGAGGGAGCGATTTGTGAGGCAGACGCATGCTTTTGATTGCCTGAATAATCTAGCACACCTGGTCCTCGTTAGCATAGGACAGAATCTGAGCATGCAGGGGTGTTCGCGTTCCTCCTCTTTTGAAACGCCGCCACCTAAGCCAGACGCAACCCTCTGTAATTTATAAGCTGCAACATCACATAGCTGCAGGGCGCTGAGAGCGCATCCGCTAAAACGATGCTGAATAATGTTTTTCGACAATCTGCCTTTTACTGGAAGGTAAGGCGAAGGGGAAACAGGCTAATAGAGAACGCTTAGTTGCGTTTTCTCGTTGTTGGACTTTTTGCAGTGTGCGGTGACTCCATGTTTCAAAGCACCCGAACGGTTTTTCTCAATAATAACAGAGCCCTTGCGAATGGATAACCCGTTTTTTCTCGATAATTATAGCGAACCACCCTTCCGTGACTTCGGCGCGCGGGCTGCGTGAGGAGCGAGTTAGTTCAAGAATGTCCCGCCTTGTGGTCTTGCGGGGCGTGACGGCCGCATAATGCCGTAAAGCGAAATAGAACAAGAAAAAAAGAGAGAAAAGAAAACAAGAACTGAAAAATGAGAAGGGTTGCTCAGAATTTTCTCAGCTCCATTTGGGCAACAAATAGGCTCGTGAGAGAGGCCCATTTCTCGCACCAACGAGCGAAGCACGACTTCTATAGTTCCCTCTGTGCGCCCGCAGGATTGAATTGTGAAAGCCAGCAGTCTTCATTTTCCGGCGTCACGAAAGTTCGCGGGGTTATATCACGTTCGTATTTGTTACTGCTTCGGCGGTCGAGCAAATTGAAACGAGCTATAGTTCACGTTTGTCATCGAAGCAAGGCGGAGAACGAGCGGGCGGTCGTGAACAAGCTGCTTCAACAAACCTCAAGAGTAAGTGAGCTTGCGTAGCAGCTGATACAATCTGTCAGTAACGGAGCAAACGTATTTGCCACTTAAGATCTATCTTCATTGGTCTTGCGCCCCTAATTGCGTTTCGAGTGGTGTTAGTAAACGCTTCCATTGTTGTCTCCCTTTCCATGCCAATTCGCTCAAAATGAGCTTTACCGCCCGCATTTGCTTTCTTCCATTCGAACATGAGTTGTTATCTTAAGTAGCCGCTGTTATCGGTTACCACCAATGTCAAATCTTTAAAAGATTCATAATTGGATCACATTCGAAATCCTGATGTTTCCTAGTGTATCCAACTTAAGCAGCGCGAGGACTCCCGCGTACAGCCCCTCTAAGGCAAACCTTGAAGCTCTAAACTAATGAATTTAAGCAAGAAGAACCTAATTATTTCCCACACCAAGCAGAGCTTATTTTTCTATTCATTGATGCTTAACCCTGCTTTTGTGTACGACGTAATTATTAATGCGTAAAAATGATTGTACAAGCGCACGTGAGTACTTTGAGGGAACACTGCTTGCTGGCTATTGCAGAAAAAATCTTTTTCTTCGATGGCTTTAGGTAGATAAAAACGTATGTGTTACGTATACACAGTCATCTCGGTAGAATGTATACGAAGTGGCATCAGTCAATGCATTAGTCAGCAAGTTACATTTGCCATTTTCCAGCACTGGTATTCTTCAGTGTACTCCCCGGCGCACCGAAGTACCGCACGTACTCGAACGACCAACAGCGAAGCGGCAGTAATTTCCAAAGTCACAGTCGTGCAAATGTAATCGCTTCTCAATGCAAATCTCCCTGGAACGAACGTGGGCGACACGTTCCGCTTGCGAATCGATTCGAATAAGAGAAATGACCCCGAAAGATTTACGACCGGCAGCCTGAAAACTTTGTGACAAACGATCTCCACACCTACCTGAGGACACAAAAAATGTTTGGATTCCAGAAGTGCAAGGCGAAACCACCAGGACAACCAAGGAAAGCGGTGCCCACGAAGTCGATTTGTTGAGGGGGTCGCAGGGCAAACAATACGGAGCACAGAGACACAAGTTCGGCGATCTCAGCGAGAGAGAGCACACAGGTGAGCAAGGGACGTGTACACCGAGATAGCGAAAGACGACTGCGACTACGGACGCCTGTTGAGCACACGGCAAATGTCGAAGCGCCCACGCGTAGCGCTATATGCCGTCGCCGCGCGGCACCATGCACGCGCTACAACGCGGCGTCGTCGGGAATCGCTCAAATCGATTTCGCACTCCCCCCCCCCCCCCCCCCCCCCCCCCCCCACCCCCCCCTCTTTCTCTTCCTCCCCCCTCCTTGCACTCCCCCTTTCCTTCCGAAGTCCCGGCCGTACTAGGCTCTTTCTTTCAGTAGCGGTATATACGCACAGACGCACGGGAACACGTGCCGAATACGCCGTACCCTTCTCCATCACCCCCCTTCTCTTGTCTCTCTCCATTCATCACGTAACGGAACACCTCCGCCCCCAAAGCAACACCCCCCTCCATTTCCCACCCCCTACGACAAGAGTCTCTCCCTTCTCTAACCGACCCAGCAACGACCACTACTGCAATAAATGCAGGCCGCCGGCGTCCGCCACAACTCGCATGCTTTCACTTTCCAAGCGCTGTCCGCAAAAACAAAACATCTAAGCGCGCGCAAGGGAAGTAAGTAAACAAGGGAAAAATAAAAAAATAATGTTGACCTCGGAACAGTAGCGGTGCTGGTACTGTCCGCTGGCTTTGGTGGTAGCGCTGGCAACGGCGGTACGTAAAAGTCACACCGGGCCTCCCTCGGTCCGTTACCTTGAAATCGCGTTTTGCTCTTCCATTTTGCACTTTTCGGGATAAATGGCAGAGGGAAAGCATGAGACTGAAAGGAAGAAAAGAGGCCCTCTCCTCTTTTTGCTTGTTTGTCTTTGCATGTCCCGCTCTCAGGGCGTTATTATAGCTGCTGTGTTGACAGCACCCGTCGCCATAACGACGGAAAACACCCGACGTATCGAAGACTCAGAGCCAATCGCAGTCGCAGGGTCGCGCCCGTTCAAGACTGGCACGGATGTGCGCATCGCGCGGCCTGAACGACACCATTCGCTCTCGCGATATTTTTGTTTTAGTTTTTCTCGATTTTTGTTTCTGGCGATGTGAGGAATCTTTCCCGAAAGCAGTTCCAGGTAACAGCTTTCTGCATAGGCCAGGCATAAGTTGCGCAGAAATGTTTTCGCGGAATTAATGGCGACTGCCGTCATCGCAACCGCTCAAACGGAGAAAAGAAAAGTGAAATAACATGTGTCGTTTTTTTTTATGTTCACATATTGCTTCTATTTCTACCTCTACTTTGCTTAGTCAGAGCCTTGTCTGGAGTCAACGTTTCCCAATAATTAACAGTAAGAGTGCTTTGGTGGGCCAATGCTCGAAGTAAGGTTTTGAGATAAAATGAGAAGAGAGCAAAGTGAGATTACATGGCATGAACGTGTATCTCTTTTCGTTCGGCGAAGAATCGTCGCCTCCAACGTAGGATATAGACTTCTGCGTTCATCTGTCTTCCAGTGTGAGAAGCAGCTTTGCTGGTATATTAGCCGTCGGAAGAGGGCGAAAACACGCGGAGATATTAAAAAAAATAATAATAAAGAAAAGGAGCCTGACGGTTTCTCTGAATAAATGCCTATCGAGCCATATTTTTTATGTGCTGTTTCCTCTCCCTCCTATTTCGGTTTTTCATTAAGTAAGCCCCTCTCGAGTGTAGAATAACTTGCCGGCGTTTCTGAGACGAGGAAAGAAACTATCTCGTTCATGACAATACCCTCTCTCTCTTTCTCTCTTCCTCCTCAACCTTGTTTTCCTAATATTTGGTTAATAAATGTTAAACTCTCATTTTCAAGAACTTGCACGCAGGGTGAAGAATTCCAGGTTATAATTTATCAGAAATCAACTAATCTAAATTAGAAGCAAAATTAACTTGCGGTGCGCTCCCGGCCGGCAGAGGCTTTTCCGAGCATATAAAATTTAAGAATTTCGTAACTCCAACCCTGTGCCTCCACCAAGGTGGAAACGTGTGTTTGTACAGAGAAAAGTAGCAGCGGGGAAGGCAGTCCAAGGGCACACGTTGCTAGAGCGCAGCCTCAGCAGTCGCGATTACTATGTAGGTACGGAAGATATCCGTGCTTATTTACGAAATCATTAATTTAAATATACTAGAATGCCTTCCTCTTCTTCATTTCACCATGCTTCTTTATCGTTAGCAAATATATAGCTCAAATAGCACAGTCCCGGAGGTAACAAATTTAGTGCGCTAGAAAAATACCCGATGCATCTACCGGACAAATGAATGCGTGCGAAAAAATAAATGTTTTTACTGCAAGAAGCGGCAACAGACACTGTAGGCCTGTGCTTGCTGTAATCAGCGCTCTGATATGCGACACACGCCGCAACCACGCAGGTTGAGGACGAATGCATCAGGGACCCGTTGAATCTGGATGCCCACTATGGCCAATGTGCCCCGCAGGGGTGGCGCAGTGGTTACGGCGCTCGACTACTGTTCCCAAGGGAGCGGGATCCAATCCAGGCCTCGGCGGCCGCTTTTCGATGGAGGCGAAAGGCAAGGCGCCCGTGTGCTGTGCGATGTCAGTGCACGTTAAAGAACCCCAGGGGGTCGAAATTTCCCGAGTCCTCCACTACGGCGTCTCTCATAGCCTGAGCCCCTTTGGGACGTTAAACCCCACAAACCAAACCAAACCAACCCCCTATGACCAATGTGCACTCCTTTGGAGTCGCAGTTACGTCACTATAGGAAACAAAACAGTATATATAAATAACGCCAAAATGCCGTTCAGTTCACGTTATATATTGTTACGGACGACAAGGAAGAAGAAGCGGGCAGTGGCGCGGGCAGGAGCGCTCGCGCTAGGCCCGCGGACATTCATTAAACGTCATCTACCATCGTCATCGGTCATGTTCTGTCTCCTGTCTTCATCGGCTTGCCGCTTCGTAACATTTGGTTGGAGGTGCGGCGTACGGCATCCCCATCCTCGCCTTGGAGCACGACGCCATCTTCAAGCCCGGACCATCACCGAGGGCCCAGGGACATCGCCGAGCAGCTTCGCCCCAGCCCTTCAAGCCCAGACCTGAACAACTACCACCGCCCAGCCCCCAGCCCGGACCTGAAGACAAGGAGAACAAACATACCAATCAGAACCGAGATGAAGGACCCGAAAGACCCGAAAGACCCGAAGGAACCGATGGACACGAACACGCAACCCCCGCCCAAGCTGCCCGACGTGACCTCAAGCCATCGGCCCCATGGACTCTGGTGACGGATGGTTGAGAGCTCCAAGGGAGGCGGATCACCCACGCATCAGACATCGTACCGGCAAGCCGTTCTATTCTTCCTTCTTCCTCTTCTTCTTCAAGCATCCAGACACGCCCATCATCATGCCATAAAATCATTAACATCGCTAAACTTCCTCGTCCACGATCGGGACGATCGCTCGGTGGCCCCGGGTCATGTTACGGACGACAAGGAAGAAGAAGCGGGCTGGCGTGGGCAGGAGCGCTCGCGCTAGGCCCGCGGACATTCATTAAACGTCATCTACCATCGTCATCGGTCATGTTCTGTCTCCTGTCTTCATCGGCTTGCCGCTTCGTAACAATATCCTTCCTTTAGCGTGAATCGGCCAAATTGCTTTTCGCGTCACGTGGGAAGTATTCGTTGCTTCGCGTTAGGTTGCGAAGGGCACTTAATACATTTCGTCGTTGTGCAGTGCAGTACATTGTTAATTACCTTTTTAGTTGCCTGAAAAGAAGAGCGGTTGCTTTTATGAAGAATATTTATGTAAAATCTGCACCCCTTAAAATTTGATGGTCACGACAGCCGGAAAAGAAAAAGAAATGAGCCGGTGCAAAGTGTTCGCCCGTGATTAGAAAAAAAAAAAAAAAACCGTGCCCTGAAGGATAGTGTGTTTAATGAAGTATTGTTGCTGCTATCACCGTGTGCCAAAATAAACCTTAAAACGATATCTGCGCACGCGCTCGAGCCGTGATCTCTTTTTCAACAATTTTCTGCATGTGGGATACAAGTTTGTTGATGAGCTATACTCAACACAACAGTCACACTGAAAAACAAAATGTCTAAGGATGAAAAAATCCTTAGTAACGACCTGCATAACAGGCGGGGGATGACAAGCTGATAGCTGATATCGTGTTTGCAATTGTGGTGTCAAATTTCTTTCTGTACATAGCAAAGAAGCGGAGTTTCTAAACAACATTTCTACGGGAATTGGACAATGTTTGAACGATATCATGGGCGTTTTCAATAGAGATCATTTCATCATTTTTACGCTTATTTTGCTGCAGATGTAGCACATCAATGCTCTGCCAAAGAAGCCTTCTGTGAAGAGTTAATTTTTTTTTCTTTTACACCCTGCCGGGTAGCCATCCAGAGATCTGGCTGGTAGATCTCCCAAACTCTCTTCTTCCTAAAAAAAATTATGAAGACAGTGGTAAATGCAGGGAGATTTACCAGGCAGATCTCATGATCGCTGCGCAGCTGAAGGAAGATAAGAGGACATGAAATGAAAAAAAAAAGTCGCTAATTGCTTACGATTCCATAGATACAGGTCTGCATGGGCTGTTGATTTCAGTAGTGCAAAGCAGCCGCATGCTATAGTGTGTGTGCCATCCAACGATGAAACAAAGTATCTGAACCTCTGAGAACAATAAAGCATGTTGCCGGGCTAGTTGGTCTAACATCTTTTAAAACATCTTTTAAACGAGATACCCCTGACCTGTGGAAGATCCTATGTAAGGCAAACAGGCAGATGTATTAACAAACGCCTTGGGGAACATGGCAAAAAGGTAGATAGTAATGAAGATAAATATGAAAATTTGGTCAGGCATGTCAACGCGTGCAAGTGTGAGCCTCGACTAGAAGAGGCGAGGATTCTTGGCAGGAGCAAAAACAAAAAGATCAGGCTAATATTGGAAGCTTTTCATATAAAGAAAAAAGGCACACTTGTGCATCAGTGAAACATCGGTGAATTTGTATGCGGCTGAGTATGAGTTTCTGTGCAAAGGTAGTGCGCGGTGATAAGCCACGGCTTTGATAATGTCCGTTTTGTTAGGTGGGCGTAGCTTGACTATAAATGCATGTGCCTGTATTCTGAAATAAACAATTGGAAGTTGGCGCCTGTCCGTTGTCCCTTTGTCTCCCTCTGTTGTGTGCGTCAATTTTTTGCGCCAGGGTTTTTTCCCAGCTTAGAGAACAGTATCTAGTTTGTACGGGGGACACGGCTGTCCTGATCACCAGTCGGGAACATTGAATCGAGGACAAAGACTGGATTTGCGTGATGTTTTCGTTACCTTTCCGAATATTCCGCAACAGTATATGTACATGTCGTTCTAATAAAACAAACAAGAATTCGCATTTGATGAAAATGCAGAGCCTTAATTCTGTCTTCTTCACGAGAGACCATATGTGGGCCAGCACCACTAGCACAGATCAGTAAGCACACCGCCTATTTTTCCGCTTACAGTGCAGAAACACACACACAAAATGAAATTACGAGACACTTTGGCAACTAAAGTGGTGAAAGGCGAAAGCTTGAGTACCGCAGCTGAGCAGACTGAACCTTCTGCGCCATGAACACCTTTCACCCTGCTATCCCGACGCACTCAGACATACTCAACCATTATAAGGGCTAGCGGAAACGCTGCCCAGCCCCACACAAAGAAAGCTAGCTATGCAGAGAAGAAGCGGTAGACTACCTCAAACTACAAGCCGGTGCCCATCCACGCTTGCACAAACTACACGAGATTTTCCCTCCGCAATATGTAGACGAATGTCCGCGGTGTCAGGCTAATCCACACGTGACATGGACCTGCCCTAAGGTAGTCTTGAATCGTATAGCATAAACAGCCCTAGTGTGACGCAGTGGGATCACTTGCTGGCGACACAGGGACGAGAAAGCAACACAATTTCACGCGTACGCCATCCTGCGGCATCCTGCAGCAATGATCGACCCGAGTCGAACACCTCAAGTAAGTTGCAAATTAAGCTTTTTTTTTTTTTTTATCTATACGTGAAACCTTCCGCCTATGCCAGCTAACAGCTGCATGAGGCATATTCGGGATTTTTTGGTTCCAACTCCGACAAGTGGCGGCCAGGTAAGTTTATATATATATATATATATATATATATATATATATATATATATATATATATATATATATATATATATATATATATATATATATATTGCATAGCATAGCATAGCATAGCAATTCAAAAGAAAGCATTATGAACCAGAAATGATATGCTCATAAATTAGACTGACCCACGCTTAAAAACAAAACAAGGTTTTACTGACGTTTCGACTGGGGAAGTCCTCATCAGAGTGGTATATTACAGATCCAGATCAGTATTTATAGGGTTTGGAAGGTGGTAGCTACAGTGCGTTTGAGTTAGACCTCTAAAGAAGGAAAACAAAGAAATAATAAAAAATAAGAAAGAATAAAGATACAAAAATGCACATGGCACGTGATGAGTCGCTGTTCACAAAGATGTTTAGTCGTAGTAAGCTGTACACGGACACATAGCATATGACTTGGGAATGCACACATATACACACACTTGTGTATGCGTGCATGTTGTGCCCCCCGTGTACAGCTTATTGTGACTACTGAACATCTCTGAGAATAGTGACTCATCAAGTGCCATGTCCATTTTTGTATGTTTCTTCTTATATATATATATATATATATAAGAAGAAATATATATATATATATATATATATATATATATATATATATATATATATATATATATATATATATATATATATATATATATATATATATATATATATATATATATATATATATATATATATATATATATGGTAAGAGCACGCTCTCAACTTACTGCCGGCTTAATACGGCACTGGGAAGGTCGCTTGGTCAGTTCGTTGCACGGGGCATCGCCGAATTGCCGCATCCTCTTGCCGAGGCAGTGCGATTTGCGAGACGAGGCACTCAAAAATATACAAACAGACGCTTGCCACCCACGTACCGGTACGGAACAACAGCATATAAGCAATCAAAGAGCGGAGTGGCCAGGCGTGGCGGAGGTGAGGTTCGCGATACAGGCTCTTCCGCACAGCCACCCGGCTAATCTGGCCATAAAATCGCTGGCCGTAAATCTCTCGGAGTCCCGCGCACGAGGGACAGGCCGCGCGAAACATGATGCGCGCCCACTCCGAAGATAAGTCGGCCGAACAAAAATCAACACGGATCGAACGCCGGACATACGCAAGGGGACGACAACGGAAGAAAGGGACGACGACGACTCTCGAGAAAAGTGTCAGCGCGTTTGTAGTGTGCGTTGGCCGGCGCCCTTTCTGCTTGGAGCGGTAAACGTCTAACTGCAGGATCTTTTCTAGGGTGCACAGAGGTATTCGTTCATTCATCTCTTCTTTTATTTATCTTCACACCGTGTCGTAGCGGCCACACGAGGGCGTATGCTCACTTATACTCTAAGGACCGTGCGCCCATGGCAACGCCCTAAAGAAGCGTCTCGTCGCTCGATAACGGAAGGTATGTTCTTGCTCGTTTAAGCAAACGAAAATGGTAAGAGCGGAGAATCGTGTGGAGTTGAAGAGGGTTCGTATCTTTTCACTCTTTTCCAGGAAGCTCTGCTCTTAGAAAGGGTTCAGTGACCTCTGCCCAAGTGAAAACTAAAAAAAAAAAGAAAAAAGATAAAATCAGGCACTTGTTTCTAAAATGTAAGGCTGTTAGAAGGACTGAACCACTAACTATTCGAAATTGCGAGAGACCAGGTTGCTGTACGGTGTAACTAGTCGTACGCGGCGTGGCATTTTGAGCTTCAGCATTTTGAGCTGCTACGTCACAGCCAAATTGGGAGACGTCATCAAATTCTGACGATTTGAGGCAGTAGTTAATGACAGAGTCCTATGACAGTGGTCAAGAAAAGTTAATTATTTCTCTTTACGTCACAGATTGAATGTGGAATGATTTATGACATGACTCTTTTATTTGTTATCGTTCTTATGTTTTTGGGCCGTAGGCGCTGACACTACTACTTGACAATATTAGTTGAAGAGTTCTACAGTGCAGGACTAACCATCGCTGTATCAAAATACGCGAAAAAAAGCAAGAAGTCTTCAGCACTGCACCTTACCTGCAGGAACACACCAAAGAGCAGGCTCTATAGTCCGGAAAACCTGGGGCTCATTTCCAGCGATGACAACCACAGTTTTGAAGGGCTCCCAGGAGCCTGCACGCAAAGAAGGAACATCGCTATTAGACGTGGTAGACAACGCAGACCTTATATATGCGCAGTATCAGTTACAATCGCATTCGCTGACTAATACAAGATTAAACCGACTTATCCGTCGTAGTCAGCCGCTGTACTTTTTTCCGGATCTACGTGTCAACGTCAAACACCATGTATCGTGCATGAAAAGTTCATCACGTATGCAAGGAAAGTTAATGAGGCGTATCAGCTTATTTTAATGTGTACAACGCTGAGAACCCTTGAACCATTGTACTCGTAGCCTTGCGTTCTTATGAAAGTAATTACTGCGCAGGTCGGACTTCTTCTTTCGTATCGATTTTCTCCTCTTGTGTTCTCTCGCTGGAGCACAATTTCCTCACCAGGTAATCTTTGCGAACAACTAACTGCTCTGCCCGGTGCAGTAACTTCACTCGCTGCGTAGGGAATTAATACACCGTTCCCCTCGGTCCGAGCTTAAGATTGCTCGGGACCGGGCACAAACTCGCGTGTGCCGGAATTTGATAGCATCGTACGCACGAAGTGATTAGCGCGTTCGCCGTTTGCGGTAATTTGAGAAGCGAGTCGTCACGACAAGACCTCACGGGAGCAATTAGTCGAGTCACGCCTGATTCTCGTGCCGAGGTTGATGCGTTGCCACGAAGATAAAGGGAAGGCTGATGATGATGATGAACGAACGGACGAAAGATGAAACGAGCGCATGCTGAAAAGGAGCGCCCACCAGTGTGAAACTGCAAAAATAAAAAAACGCAGAGAAATAAAACGAAAGAAGAAAAATTGCTCCGGCGTGGAAAGCGCGAATTCCTTTGACGCTGCTGTGCACATGTTTTTGATATCTTAAGTAAGAAGCGGGCGCCTTCATCAGGCCTTCATGTCGCGTCAGCAGCATTTATCATCTACGGGCCGCCGGTCGGCGAAACCAGTCGAGTCATCAGCGCAGGTTGTAAACAGGGACCTCGCATTATTTCCTTCTAGAGAGCCCTGTCCGTTCATATCTCTATCCTGGCTGCATTTCTGCAGTCTTTCTTGATATCGCTGCTGGAGCTATCGGCAAAGTTTCGAACTGTGGGTTTGAAGGCATCTTTGTCCTTTTTTGAACATGTGGTTTTATGAGCAGAGGACGGTGATCGTGAATCAAGATGCACTAACTTTTTCTATGCGCCCTAGACGTCTTCGGTAACTTCTACATGGGAGGAAAAGTCTCCATCATCGTTGCGATTAACATCTGTGTCCATCACTGGGCAACGGCTTCTCTTACGGCCACCAGGCCCAAAAAATGTCCTGATCCCATCTATCCGCCGGCTATACGTTTGTCTTCTCGTGGAGCCCACTCCTTTACGCTGACGGAGCATCTAGAAGACACACAAGGAGAGAGAGAGAGAGAGGGAGAGAGAGGTAGGCGAGGGTAGTTGGCTAGAGTGGTGCTGCGAGTAAATGCACGCAATGCTCTGCGCAATGCCGACGTCGATTGTGATGGCGCCGAATTTCTTCTGGGACTACTTGTTTGGCATTCGAGGTGTCAATGCACAGGATTATCCCTTTATTGCGGCCGCGAACAGAAAAAGAAAGCCACACCAACACCAAAAACAACTGGTACATTGTCATGTAGGCGCTGAACTTTAACTCGAGATAATTCACTAACACAAGACAAGACTGGTACGTGTTAGTGAACTGTCTCGAGTGTAAGTTCAGCGCGCCTACATGATAATAGAAAACCAACTAGCCGCCATTACAGCATTGCTTGGTACATTGTGGTCATCGGTTTGTGGCTGCCATGGACAGAAATTGTTGTAAGCGTTTTGGACGGGAGAGGAGAGGCGTGTAGCACTGTGCACGGTAGCACCACATATTAGATCGCGAAGGGAGGCTGTTGCTGTCATAGCTAGCTCCCCTTCCTCCATCCTTCAGAAAAAAGAAAAAGAGGGAGTGGGGGGGGGGGGGGGGGGGTCAGAATTACCCCCAAAGTTTTCAAAGCGCTGCATCGTTCTCTTCCCCACCGTTTTTCAACCTTTCTCTCGCGCTAATTTTTCTAGAGTGGCGGTGTAAAACATCCTCACAAATTTGGCTACTCCCCTGTTGGATATATTCATGATGATGCGAAAAAGGATGAACGGGTTCATCCTTCTGGACCAACTTGCCAAAGCAGATAAATGTCATCAAGATGAAATATCGAAATAGTAAAACGTCCTAATGAAATTTACAGGCCATGATTCCGCTAGTGGCCACTCCTAACTGCGAAACTTAATTGACGCCATCTAAAGAAAAATCGTGAGACGAGAAAGAAAAGAAAAGCGGGTAGGTGTAATGTTATTAGAAATGTCAGCATCAAATTTAACCCTGCAGTCCGCGATATTGTGAGTTAAGTTCGTAACGTAGAAGTAGACTTGAACAGGCGTCATCCCTTGTGTGAGGAAAATATACGGGGTCCTGTCCGAGTCCGAAAGTGAACCCAAAATCCAAAGAGGGCTATAATGTATGAAAAATAAATGTTTCCTTAATGCTAAATATTCCTGGGAAATGGAGTGACCCCGGCTGATACGCGAGAAGAGTTATTAGAGAGCACGCAAGTTGATATGCCCCGGGTGGTAATAATAACGCATTGCGATTTTTATCATGACAGTCGTATGTTGCGGTATATTGGGATTCATGCTTAACGCGAACGTGAAGTACATTCACTGCTATTATGATCGTGATCATATGCAACAACTACCACCAAATGTGATAGTTGAGCTGCCTCTCTTAGAAAACGCAACGGTCTATAAACTTTAAGTGTGCGCCCTCTATCCTCTTATCATAGTGGTTCATGGACACGTGAAAAACACATTTAGTTGCCGCTATTTCTTTTCTTACCGTCCCTTTGTTCCCCTCCTCAAGCGTAGGCTAGCCTATACTGGGCATCACTTCTTTAACTTCGCAGCCGTTCCGCTGTTCATTTTCTCTGCAACATCTTGAATTGTGACTTCTGGTATACCAAAGAGCCACGGCAAGCTAACGTTTCGTTTCTGGTGCCGGTTTCAGACTAAGTAAACTTCACCAAACTGCTAATTCAGGGTGGTAGACTATCAGCGGGACATACCCCGCCGGGGTGGTGCAGTGGTTACGGCGCTCGACTACTAATCCCACGGATGCGGAATCGAATCCCGGCCTCGGCGGCCGCTTTTCCATGGAGGCGAAAAGCAAGGCGCCCGAGTACTGTGCGATGTCAGGGCACGTTAAAGAACCCCAGGTGGTCGAAATTTCCGGAGTCCTCCACTACGGCGTCTCTCATAGCCTGAGTCGCTTTGGGACGTTAAACCCCACAAACCAAACCAAACCAAACATCACACCGTCAAGCATGCAATGACGATGCACCATGTGTAGCATAATTTCGCGACTACAGAAGCACTAACGATGTCAAAGCAGTTTCAAAACTCTGTGGCAGTACGTGAATGTACGCAATGCGTGCTCTACAAACTCCAAAATGACTTTAGTCGTTTTTAATTCAGCATCTTTAGTAACACCGCGCGAGCGCCGGCTGCTTGGCGCTGCGTTCCCGGAATACAACGGAGAGAAGAAGGCAGTGCGAGAGAAAGGGCATGCCCGCAGTTCCTGCTACTGAAGGCAGCGTCACTTGGCAAGCTGTTCTGATATGCAAAGCGACCTCTGACAATCAGCGGCTGCTTTGCATCGTTGCCTCGTGAAGCTGCGTCTTTTTTTACCTGCAGCACACTGTGCGGGTGACATCGAAAAGAGCGAGCTTTTGCGACAAACAGTCCAGAATTTCCCAAGAAATTACTTGCAATCGTTATAATCGTATGGGACCCTCGCTGTTGGCGCATTTATTCATTTTTAAGAGATTGAATAGTCATTAGCGCTCACCCAACTGCAGGCATATACGACTCCAAAGCAAGCGCTATTCGGTACTCACAAAAATTTCATTACTGAAGAAAAATTCGTCATGATATAAGGTTCACAACCGAGATCATCGCCAATTCGGGAAAATAATCTCTACCAACTGACCTAACAAGAAAGGTTAGAGTATTAGATGGTAGTGCGAAAACGAATCATCCAAGAACTAGAACTGCGAATGCTGTTACTCCAAAGTTGAAAGGAATCCAGCAATGTGGAGTATAATTGAAATAAGGGAGTAATTCCTTTACATTAATACAAACGGCCCCGTCACGGTAGTGCAATGGTTAAGGAACTCGACAGCTGGACCCAAGGATGCGGAATCGAATCCCGGCTTCGGCTGCCTCTTTTCGATGGAGGCGAAAAGCGAGGCGCCCGTGTGCTGTGCGATGTCAGTGCACGTTAAAAAACATCAGGTGGTCGAAATTTTCAGAGCCCTCCACTACGGCGTTTCTCATAGCCTGGATCGCTTTGGGACGTCAAGCCAACCAAACCGAACCAATAATACAAACTCTCTGCAAACGCTACCAGCGAACTCTACCGGAGCCTGTGATAGCGGTCTGCACTGATCCAGAGCCATAAACGCGCGCAGTTCATGCAGCCCAAAATCAGTGCTATCAGAACCAAGTGATAACACGTGCTTCACGGGTATGGTTCGCGCGAAGCAGAACGGTCAGACACACAACGCTCATAAAAAGATATCAGAAGTAAAAAAAAAAAAAAAAAGCAGGGACAAAGGAACACAAAACAAAGGACAACGCCCGTCCGGTCGTTTTGTGTTCCTGTGTCCCTGTTTATTAACTTATGGTCTTTTTTATGTGCGAAATGTGAACTAACTGGCCCAAACAACAACTTTGACACAACGCTCTCTCCATCAGCGTGACCGATGGTCATGCTGGTTCCCACTTGCAATTTCCACTCTGCCTTGCCTTGAAGCTGATTAAAAATACAAAAGACTTCAGAGAGGTGAAGGGTAACCGATGCACAGGTCACAGAAGCGGGCTGACCGACTGAGAAGACTCGGCACCTAAGCTACGTCTTTTTGCGCTGCTGTATCTTACTTCGACCATATGTATACATTTCCCGCTTCAGAGTTCATACTAGCTTATTTCGAGAAAAACGAACCTTATGGACCTTGCACTCGAATCCCTGGTGCTGAAGCTGTACCATATATCTGCGTAATCGAAAGGCCAATTGAAATGGGCAGCCTCTATCGAAAGAATTTCCGTCACGGCCGGGATTTCATTTCGTAACCTTGAACAAAGTTGCCGAACGCCACGACCCCGAAGCCATCGTTGCAGATCACAAGTCTTACTACACGCTGCACCAGTTCTGCATTTCTCAAGTATCTACCACTTGCTCCCCGCTGGTACGCTTTTCCCTCTGGGACTCGACTCCCACCCCTGGCGTAACCGCTGCTTCTAACGGTGCGCTCGGACGCAAACAAGTTTCAGATTGGCCGCTGTCGGAGCACTTCTCTCCGAAGCGAAAAGAACAGCACCCCTGTGCGTAGATTGCTGGTTGTCAGAGTGGCAGAGGCCCAGAGACCGCGACAGCAGAGCGCGCGCGCGCACGAGCGTGCGTGCCATGCGGAGAAGGCGCACGGGCGGTGGGAGTCCGTTGGGTGCGTAGGCTCCCTGTTCGAGCCAAGTACCGACCCCCCGCTACTTCTTCTTCTTCGCACCACTTCCGACGACGACGGCAACTGCACTGACTCACGTACTCGCATCGCGCAGCGCTTGAGAAAAAAATGTGCTCGCGAGTGCGTAGTACGTGCATGTCCGTTCGGTCCGATGTGGTGGCGGCGACCTCATCATTTCGTCACGCGCTGTGCGGCGCCTCGCTGTTATACACTTGGAGCCTCAGCGACGCCGCTCGGTGTGCCGCGCCCCGCCCCGCCCGGCTTTAGCAGCCGCTCAGGGCGTTACGCCATTCGCCCCGAATACAGGGGTACGATTGCTGAAGTCGATTGCGTGCGTCGGTCAGTGCGGGACTGTTGAGTGGGAGGTGCCCAATATCCGCTGTTCGTTTGATTTTATACCGCAGTTACCAATGACATGTTCGATTCCTTTGTCGTCTTGGTGTGCACTTTGCGCGAGTTGTCTAAACCATAAGGTGTATTGAAGCAGCAATTGAAGGTTTTGTAGGGAACCTCCTACTGCTGCGCTGGCTACTGCTGCGGCTGCCAGCATAGTTTAATTAGACATCTCGGCCGAGTCGTAAAAAGCGTACAGTCTATATTGCACAGTAAGTTATTGGAAAACTTCAGATGTTGCGTTAAGTGTAAACCTGACTAGATTTGAAGATGAACGCTCCTGCCTTGAGCTAGCTGGGCTATCTGGATTAGTGTTCTAACACACGCTAAACGAGTGAAAGGAATAGTTCAGTATATAAAGCTGAATGGTCTGTCTATTCTCCGTTTTTATATTTATTGTAAATTTACCATCCAAAAATTTTAGTCCTCTTCGGTCGGAACGAAGGTAATAGCCTTCAGATCATGCGAGATTCTCAGCTTTAAACAGCCGGGCTTCAGAAGTTGCCAGCGCGAAGTACAGCTCGCAAATAGACTGTATAAGTGCAAAGAACGGACAAATCGATGAAAGCCAAATAGCTGTTAGAATTAATAATACATCCGGTAATATCGACCCGTGGTGTCTCGTCTGCCAACGGATATTAATGCCGCGAATATTGATTGGCAAAGAGCGCGCATTGTTGATTTTTAATGCTTTTTTTTTTTTGCATATGGTCCCTTTATATAACGCTCACAATCTAGCCGCTGCTTCAAGGTACTCTAAATTACCTATACTATTTCACTGTACGCCGCACACAAAATGCACCTGTAAAGGAGAATAGATCGGCGCCTTGTAACGTTCTGTTTTGTTTTCGCCGTTTCGAACAGGTTTTCCTCATGACAACAAACATGAAATTATACCCTCAGGCAGTCCATGCAACCAACCCTTCCCAACCGTCATATTACTGAAGTCTTCACTCAAGAATCTAATGTACTGACAAAGAGCATGCTAGGCGCTCTATTACGAAAGGTGATATCCCGACGGTAGTATCGAAAACACTCTGAACGCACAGAAACCCAGCACTGCTCGGGCACTTTCGATATATAGCTTGTCTGATAGTAGTGACCGCGTAGCGTGTCAACTGCGGCAAGTCTGAGCTACCAGCGTAACGGTAGGCAAAAAGCGTCGGCGTAAAATCCTAAGAGGCAAACTAAATCTGATGAACGACAGATTAGCCCCAGTACGGCAGCTCCCTCACTTAGGAAGACACGTTAAATGCGAACAGAGGGAAGCGGCAATAAAACGCTAAAACAGATGGGAAGACCGAAGCGCAGGAAGTCTGGAATGCAAACACAGGAAGGCGCCAGAGCGTCTCGCGAGCGGAGTGCTTGCGGAGCCGTGTCGTAATGCACAAAGTATCGAGATAAGGTTCCCGATTGCAGCTCTGAAAGTCGCGCGACACGACCATGCTGCGTCCCTTACTTCTTCGTCGATACAGGCGAGTGATCCGCACACGCATTGCGCCGTAAAACAATGAGGAAGAAGAAGAAGAATAGAAGAAAAAATGCCAAGAAGAGACGATCTGGAGCCTTGATCTGCAAACATTTCTCCTTTAGCATTGGCCAGTGCGCGCTACGGAACGGGAATTTCGTCCGCTCGAGTAATATATCACGCTGTTGTCGAGAGGATCTTAACGTCTTACGCAGGGAGGCCGAGACTGGCGCAACGTTCTTCTTCGGGGAACTCGTTAGGCGTGGGGAGCGTTTTCTCGCTACAAGCAAATGGACCACCCCTCCCGATAAAGGAGCACTGGCTCATTTGAAAAAAGAATAAAGAATAAGGGTTAATGATAACGAAAGAAACGGCTTGAAAGCTGTGCAGATTAACCAGATTAGGTTAATCTGCACAGGTTTCAAGCCGTTTCTTTCGTCATCATTAACCCTTTTTCTTTTTCTTTATTCTTTTTTCAAATGAACCAATGCCACCCATCTCAAAAGTGTTCAGCCATGCGTATACAGCAGTACGCATCCGCTCTGGCCCAATATCTATCAGCAGCGTTGAAGCCATAGAGTGGCAATGTGCTCTGAATATATCATCCGGAAGACACAGAGCTCTGGGCATAAGGGCATCTTATTCAACCTGAATTTTCGCCACAGAAATGGCTTATCCTCATCCTCTGTTAGGCAGACAAGAAGCCACTGAAAGTTAAAGAACACTCACCACGCTTCCGTGCTGCCGCCTGTTCAAGAAGCGAGCACATGTAAGGGAATCTTTAGTAATATTCAGTCTCGGTTGCTTTGTATGCTTTCTGCTCCAAGCGTTCCAACGACTCAATAATTATTCTCATCCTAGCGTCAAATTTTAAGGCTTCTGAAGTATTATGTCAGGCAGCATGAGCTAAATAGCCGTCCTAAGACGCTGCTGTGTATTTCTGAAAGCATATCGTGTAAAACAAAAGAACTTCCTATAAAGGGCTCATTGTGAGTGACAAACTTAATTTCGGTTAGATCTGAACAGCACATAAAAAAGACATAATCCGATGAACGGCGCCGCAAAACATCGTCACAGAATACGAAGAGCACCGCGGAGCTCCATAAATCCTTAGCATTTAAATCATATTTTGGTCACGCCAGAAACGCAGGGGTTGCGCTTTCTTTATTTCGCATTCTATTTTTTTCTTTATGCTCGAGAGGCGAAATACAGCCGGAATCCTTTCCTAAACGCAGCCTTATAGGAACGCACCTATAGCCACGCACCTATAGGAAACTGCTGACGTCCATCGTCACAGACAGCTCACACGATGCAGGCCATTTATCTTAACCCTTGTTTCGAGAACAAACGGCCCCGGTCAGAAGCGCGATACCGTGCTCTGACCGGTGAAAGACACGCAGCTCATAGCGACATTGGCAGCCGCCGTGCCACCCCGTTATTATCTTTCTCTCCAATGAAACAAAAGGCGAGGCGCTCCCCAAGAAACGGGCACTGCACAGTGCTATTCTCTCCACCAGGCCTTTCTAACACTCACACCCTCTTCTTCGCCTTCCTTTTCTTCTCCGAAGCACGCGTGCCCAGCGCACTACCAGTTTCGCCAAGTTGACGAGGATGTGAAGAAACGAGGGGCCATATACGACGTCTTTGTCTTCCAACTCGTACCACCGCGCTGTCTTTCTTCCTCCGCTGTTGTGACTACAGAACATACATATATAAGCAGCGGCTTTAAAAAGGACAGAAAGGAATGTGCGACAAGCTCACAACGTGTCACACTTGCGCAATTCCGCCACCAGGCAGCGGGGCCAACAATGGAAGTGTATGCACAATGTACGCTGTTCTCTTGAAGTCAAGCCGTTGTTCGAAGTTTTGTAACTCAAGCTGGAAGCGCCTACGCGAACACTAAGACCTCATTCGTTTTCGCAACGTCCAGTCCGCTATTCCGGATTCAACCGTCGGGGTTCGAGAACGGTATGCGAACGGCGCTGCGTGCTTATGCCATACTCTGCAGAGCCTACGAGCCGAGAGGGTCAACGTCCTTGTTTAGCTTGTTGAGTAGTACAGGGATTCTGGCGACTTTCTCGCAAAACAATTTTGCATGTTTGAGGACCTAAAAGAGCAGAGTAGAAAGGGGGGACAAAACAAAACAAGGAAGTGTTTGCCAGTCTCAGAAGGGATTGTTTATCATACGCAGAAAATAATCCGAGGTGGGGTAGGAATATATCCATAACGGGAGCGAATTAACCACAAGAGTAAGAACGCGGGGTGGAGTGCATTGACTCACCTATAGGGGAAAAAAACAAACAAACGTGGAGGTTAAAGAAAGAACTGTTGAGCTTAACTTGAGGACAACTCAGAGAGCCATGGAACGGAACATGGTATAGTGGTATAGTGTACGGTTAACTTTACCATACAGGAAGGGTTCAAAATGGTCAGATAACAAACGCTTTTACTAACGTTCGTGCATAAATCAAGAAGAAATGAGCAATAGGCACACCATGTCATGCAAACCATGACAACTGATGCCATGAAGCAGAGTAGGTTTCAAGAGTCGCACAGATGACATGGGCCGATAAGACCGGCAAAATTTGGGACTACAAGATATAGCTGCTGATTGCGCATAGTTAATCTGAAGTCTATACTGGAAAGCCCCTTGTCCTGATAAGTGTACGATAGTAGTGGCGATGATGATGCTTTTGCAATGATTCCTTTTCCATCTCTTCTTCTGTTCTTTCATCACTAGTTACGAACGCCCTTGCTGTCAGCAAGCAATACACTACAGAGACTAAAGTTTCCAGGCTTCCCAAACGTAAAGCGAGCCTGGAGGTCATTTTATCAGCCACTGGCTTGATACCGCACTCGTGAAGATGAGAGCATGACTTGCGTGCTCTAAGGGGTATTAATAGAGAGATTTAGCTTGTCGGAGACGTACTGACGTAGACGTATACCGGTTCGCCGCAACCCTCCTGCGCAAGCTCATTGACAGGGGTGGGAGAAATCGCGGCCACTGTGCCTGCGTAGGAGGAATCCGGTAAACCAGCCAGCGTCAACAATAGTACGTCTCCGACAAGCTAATGTTTCTAATGAAACGAAAAATCGTTAATAGACTTGGCACCGATGCACCATGGTTTTTTCCTGTGTCGCGGAGACTTTTGCTTCATTATATAGTAGGTGCAATTGGTCGAGGCATATAAAAGACGGTGTTCGCCAATCAAGGCAAAATGCTAATACGCACAGAGATTTCTTGTTAAATATGACGTCGGCAATGTCAGACATTCGGAAATGTTTATCGTCAATTCGGTTCCTTTATGGTTGGCCAGAAAACACAGCTGCGGTTCGTCATGACAGCGCAAGCAAGCTACAGGGGAACTCAAAGCCGACACAACTAATTGAAAGCTTCGTGAGAGTCCCTGTCTTGCAGTACAATGCTTGAAAACGCTGCAAGGGGCATGCATCGAGGTCCGATAGCTAACCAATATGTGCTGCAGAGCTCCCGCCAATTCTCCAGAGGAAAACTGTCGGCACCCGGGAGTGTTTTGCCAGCCTATCACTTTTTTACATATCGGAGGTGTCGTACAGAAAAGTCCGTAGAGGTTATGGACATGGGAAAGGCCCGTACCGGATACAAGCAAGGCGCGTGAGGCCAACTGTTCCACGTGCGCCGCTTATCGCTCGTCGAGGATGCTTATAGCGAACCAGTGAGGCGGATGGCGTCGGTGTGAGAAATCTCGGACAAGCGTTCCTGCCGGCATCTCCTTCACCTAGATTCTCCCGCGGTGACTTTTTATCATTTCCGCCCTCGCCTATTCACGCGGCGAGCGCTCACGTCTCGCCTTCGATTTTATTATTGCCCCGGCACCTCCTACTTTCTTAATTCTTCGTTCTTCGTTCTTAACCCACGACTCCGAAATGCGACAGGCTACCTGTCGCGAACCGTAAAGTTTCAGCACGCCTCGTAAAATTCCGATACGCTGCGAGATACCCGTTTCCAGGGCCCTTAATTTCGACTGGAAAGCGCCGTATCTTAGCAGGGGCGGGTTTAGTTTTATGAAACGCGTGTCTGGCGGCTTATGGTTGTCGCCTAGAAAATGCACTGTCGAGTGTCTCTTTATGCGTGGCGTAGCTGGTGAACGGAACCATGTAGATGTGCGTACTGTACTTCTATACCCCGGATACTTTATTTCTTGATTTGTGTTCAACGTACCGTGTCTGGCGCTCAGTCAGCGTTATCTAGGTGCAGCGGCTGGTAGCGGGGTGGCATGTCTTTCAGTTGGCATGTCGTCATGCGGCTCGCGCAGCTGATTGGCCTCGAAACCAGGCACTACTAACCTGAATAGCTTCTCCTCAAGGACACGGGGGTCGCACGATGAGATTCTCTCGAGATAATAGTAGGGACTGCAACTTTATTCTAACCTTGCCAGCCTCGCTATCTACAAAGGTTAAACGATGAAAGGAAAATTGCTGCATGGTTGCTGTCTCGACTGAGTTCCGCTTGATTTTCAGGAACGCGCAATTGGTACAGCAGTCGAACCGGATATTATATTCAGCAACGTTCTTATTCCTAGCTATTAATTCTAGCTTTTCACATACAGCCGCGCACGCCAGCAAAGCGCAAGGTCGAACTGGTTCCATATTCTCTTCTGCCTTCATTTTTTTTTTTTCGTGCAACTTAATTGTATGAGTCCTGACAAAGTGATATCTCAGAGTCTTTGTTTTCCCTACATCGCGTGGCAAGTCGCAGAGTAAGAAGAGAACTGCACCCATAAGGCTGAGTGAAGCTTCTAGACATGTGGTAGAAAGCTTAGCTATTTCCGTTTGTTTTTCTTCCATCTTCTGGGCTCACTACCCGAATCTTCGTTTTTAACAAGACAACAGAGAGATACGACGCCGAATGTCCGACATCGCAATACGTGTTTCGATATCACATTGATGGCGCTGTGGTTATGCAGAACACACCGTACTCCAGACAACCCTGATGCACATGACCGTGCCGCCAGCTGCAGTGCAACACTGCCCGAGACAAACGGACATCTCAAGGATACGCGCCTCGCTCCCCGTCATCTATGCAGGCGCCTAATCGCGCCCTCAACACCCTTATTCACGTTCATACGACAGCATTCAAAGAATAATGTCCTATAATGCCCGGCGATCTCATAAGCAACTATCTGCACTCGTGCAAGCGGTGCTTACCACTACTAATGCATAAGTGGAAGAAGCGCAGCGTTGCTTTGTACAGGCTATGTCCCAAAGTGATGAACACAACTTTCCGAACTTTTTTTGAAAGCGAGCATCTTTCAATTACATCCCTCATTAAAATAGTAGTAACCCATGAAGATGAGTGCACACCTATCATAATTTTGAAGTCATCCACCTATATTCTGTGTTTATGCTGAGCGCGGTATCTTACCACGGACTACAAACACACTCATTTGTCAAATGTCAGTAGATATTTTCAGAAGGCTATAACAAGTGGCTAGTTAATCACGCTTATTCAAACCACAGACAGATGCTGACAACTGAGGCAAACCATGAAAGCATCCATCCTCACGTTAGTTATTCCATCTCTTTCGTCGCATTGCTCAATCTACCAGGACGTTCATTATGTCCGCTCTGTCTCCTCTTCCCCGACAGACAGCGTAAACCGTATACCAGCCTACAGTGGTATGGCTTTATCTTTGCTTTACCAGATTCATATCACACCAAGGGCGTATTTCACGTCGTAAACCGTGCTGTGCTTTTACGCGGTTTCTATTTAACCTCTCGGCTATCCTCGACTGTCGGCGATATACGTAAGGCTCCTTGCTGTCCTAAACTTGATCTTACTGTGGCACCGCCCCTACGGCGAGGCGTGTTGAAGTTTAATGGAATGAACTCATTGCAACGTTGCTGCTCCTTATCACCGCCGAACGTAAAAACAGGAACCTTACCCCCCCTCCCGAGAATTTGTCCCCGAGAGAATCACCGGGAATTTGTCGCCACAGAGCAAATCTGATGAAATAACGCGGAAAAATTAATCACTGTTTATCTTGCACGTAATTAGTAATCAATTTATGTAAACCGGGTGCTTTTCAGCGGTGGTATAACCCCCTTTACTAGCCAGGTCCCTTTCAGCAGTGCAGTTACTGATCGACACAGACTCAGTGCCGGATGTGGTGCTGTATATTACACAGATCGTTACTACAATCACCAGTTTCCTTCTAGACTGTACGTACTTTCCAATCCCATGCCTTTATATCTTCCCGAGGGGTTTCTATATTCGCTTGCGTGTATTAAGGACTACCCAATCGTGCGGTTATGGGGTAGAAACATGAAGCTCCATGTCTATACTTTCGTCTTTGAGGCACCATGCGCGCAGAGGCGAACAAACGCACACAATGCAGTAAATATGTCTGTAGAAGTCGCTGAGATCGGAATGGCCAATGAGGGCAGGTATCATCATACTTCACATGACTCCTCATCGCGATGGTTCGAGGCATCATGCAGCATGTTCAGGGCTCCCACTCACACCTGAGTTTTCGTGTTAAGAAAAATGATTTGGTTTTGAGCACGTCCGCTGAGGACCGTTAAGTTCCGCAGTGACCATTCAGGCAAACGGCCCAAATATAAGCCCCGCATGCGACAAGGGAAACTTAGGTTCGAGCGCGCTACTTTCCGGCATAGATTGGCTAAGGTCAAAATTAAATGAAAAATGTTTGAAAAAAATTAAGTACGTTTTTTTAATAGCGTGGCCTTATTCACAGAAAGCTCAAATATAAGTAATAACTTTTTCTTTTTGAGATAATTCATGAGCGAGCTTAGGACTCGGGTCGCATATCCGTGTGATATGCGCAAATTAGTTGCAAAAGTACCACCGGCTGCTGGTAGGTTGCTGGTGCTGTCCGGTTTCAGTGTTACGACCTTTGCCTGTTTCGACTGAACAATACTATTCTTGACTGCCTCGTCACAGATATTGTCCATCCGTTTGTCAAAAGTTAACACGACTCCTTTTTCAAGGTCTCTTCAACATGATATGCTTCACTTGCTTGCAGTTGGAAACGAGCAAAGCTTCACTCAGAAGGCATCGAAAACTTTGATGCAGCACCAAGTTTGCTTTGTAGCTCTGGCTCGTCTGTAAAAGATGCAGCTCCGTTAATTATTTCCATTAATGGGTGCTATACTTTCTCTCTGTAATGCACTGACTTATGAACATATTTTAGCTGCTAATAAACAATCCAGGTGCTTGGCATTTATTTCATTTCCTTGATTTCCATCTGAATATCCTACATTACAACGGATGCTTGTTAAACGCGTTTCTTTGGGAAATTCATGCTCAACGTTACCGTATTTGCACATTGCTGGCTTTTACCACAATCGGCCATTTCACACACAGAAAGTGCTGTCAGACATTAAACGAAGGGAGAACGGTTCGCAATTCTTGCAACAATTAATACACCCCTCTAATCGACTTTCATGCACTTTTTATCCTTTCCTTTGGTTTGTTTGTGAAATCATACATAGACAGACTGCGTGGCCAAGTAGGTTAAAGCTTTTGCCTGGTTCCTTTAAATTTCATTATGTGTCAGGGTGGTTATATCTCGCATATAATAATATTACAGCCCTCCTGAAAGCAACCCATATAATAACAAATGTTGCCCGCATGAAGGCTTGCATTCGGATAAAGCAGGTAACATGGGCAAGTGTTTTTAACTGCGTGCAGCGTTCATTGTACGGTTGCACGTTCAACCATTTTGTTCGACCTAAGACGCGAAACAAAGCGTCAAATTGAGACGCGTTCAGCCTGTGGCATCCGTGCGACTTTCCCAGCCGAGATTTTCGCGACACGAACATCAGAAAGACGGCTTAAAAGGCGTTGATGTAGGCGCTTGACTACTAAGCCGGGTGATTCGGTGTTGGATCGCGGCGGCCGGGGCCGCCTTTCAACACAGGCGAGACGCAAAGTGCAATTGTGCTGTCGGATTTCAGTGTACGTAAAGAATGTAATCAAAATTATCGGCGCCAACCTCTACGCAGTCCCTAACAGCCTATGCAGATTTGGGACGTTAAGGCACATAAAAGCCTAAAAAACCTGCGATAACAAGTGCTCTCTGCTATCTCTTCGAGGCATGATGTAGCGGTTTGCAACGAAAAGAAAAATTAACCTAACCTGAAAACAAAGAGTCGTAAGACCTTCAAATCAAATTTCTGAATTTGTTCTTTTTTTACTTTTTTTCGCCTCTCGAAAAATAACAAAGAAAAACGTTTGTTTTCTCAACATTTTTAGTTTTTTTTTATTTTTCAGGAACGTAGCTTGCATCTCTAGGTATGACGCGAAAACGTAGGCGACCATCCGACATGCAAAGCCCCGGTTTAAGCAGGTTATATTAGCGTGTCGGCGTAGCCCAGGTGTAGCGTGTCCGACCCGGCATCGAAGAGCACAGGAAGGTTGGTCCTTATTCCACCTTCTCAGCTCAATTAAGCAGTTGGCAGCTCTTCCCAAATTTCTGATATCATGTGGTCCCGTTAAGTCGCACGAATCATTGAAGAGTCAGTGCCCAGCCATGCCACCTATCACACGCCAATTATATGCCCGTGATATTTGGCTCTGAACGCCGACGCCAGTACTGTTTCCGACGCCGCATTTTCGGAGTGACAGGACTTTCGGCACTACCCCGTTAAAATATGCATTTATATCTCCTTCAGAATTTAAGGGACACTTAATTACATCACCTGTGGAGAAGGCGATAGCATTAAAGTCCACTCGTTCCTCCTCCGTCATTGCTGCTCGCCAGTATAACTGCTGATAATCCATCTTCAGAGCATGTTTGTCGGCTCTCTTGTCCCGTTTTCCTAGCGATGTTCCCCTCTCGACATGCTTGTATGGCCGCTCTGTCCGATTTTGGGGATATTCCACTGATCGGTACGCGCGACGTTGATTTTGGCTACGTGTCATCATTATACACGGAGTTTGGGCATGTCCGCACACAAGCAAGCGCAGCGTTAGAGCCTGCCCCCGCGCTTAGCCATGTCATGTGACCAGCACGCCTGTTACTAGACAACTGCCAGCACACCTGCCACTTCAGCCATGTGAAGTGACCTTGCGGCATCACACATCCAGTCTGGCAACACGTGCTCATTAAGTCACGGCTCCTTATGACGTCACAGCATGCAGGCGGCGGCCGATACATGATTTGTGTTTCCACAAGGCTTGATATGCTATCGCATAATACAAATTAGGTGTTCCCTCTGAATATCAAGCCTGCTGTACCCAACGTAAGCCGTTCGTTCTGTTCGCCGCTTACGAAGGCGACATTGCGAGGCCACTGCCCGATAATGGACGCGCACGCCAACGAGCCTGGCTGCTGTCCAAGAGACGACGAGCGATGCTTCTCAGCTACTTTCGCTTTCTGTTTTCCTGCGCAGCAGCTCCTTCCGCATTAGGTGCTGGTCGCAATGCTGGCACGTCGATGTAGCCTGCCATTCATGGAGCTTTCGAGGAGTGCTTTAGATTAGACAAGAAACATCTTTACTGCTTGTCTTCGAACAGCACGCGAAAGGGGCAGGGCTACCCAATACCGCGCAACACTGCGTAATCTGTGACTAAGAGCGGCAGGTGCTATTTACTTGTGGTCTCGACAACTCTACGCGGAGCGCCTTTCACTGTAAGATTGCAAAGCGACCGTATCAATAACTTTAAAATGGTACATGGTCGACATGCCATAGCAACCTTCGCTGCTCCCAGACGGCTGGAACACGCACGCCGAAAGCGACAGCCGTACGTGGAGAACACTCCGCCCCTGTAGCTGGCCGCGTTTGTCCGCATCCATCCGCTATCAGCCGGTGCCCGAAAAGGGCAAGAGAAACAAACCGAAATGCAGCAGCAATGAAACGAGAGTGTCAAGCAGCGAAACATGCAAAGCTAGGAGCACTTTCTTTCGCCCGTCTTCCCTGCATTCGCGATCAGCATTCTAAGCCAAAGGCGGGCATATAAGTCTTGGCGCCGAGAAGGGAGGCTCGCCACGAGTAGGGGAGGGTGTTGCGATACCCGCCTTCGTGCAGGCCTCCGTATAAGCGGACGCCGAAAAGAAAACACTCGTCGACGTACACACCATAGCGGCACAGCTTCAAGGTGCTCTGGTTAACGGCATAATAAAGCCACCGATCCAGATATTTGGCACACGGAGAACCGCGTGCCTCTGCACTTCTTACCCTTCCTTCTGCGCGCTCTTCTTTTTCTTTTTTTTTTTCTTCGCACGACTTTCTCACTCTTCAGTTAGTTCTTTCTGTGGAGTTTAATTTGCTTTTTCTTCACTTTCTCGGGCAGCGCTCCTTTCCTCCTCCACAACACGCCCCGGTTTTGTTGTTGCGGCTCCTAAACACCCCAGGGAAACGCTTTGGCGCTCTCTTTCTGGAATACAAATGGAGGCGGTGGAAACAGCTGCATCGGGGAAGCAGCGTTTCATTTCATAATTGAGGCGGCCGAGGAAAGGGTCCGCCAATGACGGCGCGGGGCGTCGTCCCTCCCAGCGACGCCAATGTGTGACACCACGCGCCTTTCACTTGAGGGCGCGAGCACGTGCGGCAGGAAAAGCGCGCGCACTGGTTGAGCGCTAAGTGGTGCTTCTCATGGAGAGGCTAATGACGTGCGGAGACCGGCGAGAGGAAGACTAGTGAGAAAGAGGGTGAGTCCCAATTAAAACGTGGTGCCGCTGTGGCGAGTGGGAATTGAGAAAATAAACAAATGGATGACCGAGAGAGAGAGAGAGAGAGAGAGGCGGGTGCACTAAGGAGCAGAAGAAACTAAGCTCCCGATGTCCAGGAAGAGGAGGAGAAGAAATGTGCTGGGGAATGAAAGGGAGGACATTCGGCTAGATAAATGCCGAATTGATAAGCGCGTTCTCTTGAGCGGAGAAATGGGACACGCTGAAATTGCGGCCGCTCGGCAGCGGCGCCGTCTCCCGCTCACTCTCTCTTCTCCTCCTCCTCGTCTTCTGTTCTTACGTTCTAACGCGTTTACTAGCGCAAAGAACGCTGCGACTTCGCGTAAGGAAAATGAAAAGATGGACGCGCGCCCGACTTCGGAGGCGCGTGCCGCCGGTTCCGGCATGAAGAAAGAAGGAATGAGCGAGAGAAAGAAAAGAGAACGGGATGGGATTTCGCTTTGAAAGCGCACGGTTCTTTTCAAGCTGATGTTCGAAACAGGGCGTGTGGGTTAATTGAGTGTCATGTTATAGGCATGACCTCCAGCCAGCCGTGCTACTGCACCCAGGGCGCTGCAGTATAGATCTAATAAAATTGAGCACTTGTACCTGAGGGCAGCGATGACCCTCTCTTTCAGAGTCGCAGGCAGAATATCAAATATGGACGGCCGCCCAACGATGCAATAGTTTTCACGTGTGCCAAGCACTGACCTCCGAATGGAATGTCACTCTCCCTACTTCCCCTCTTCCGTAAATAAACCTTCGTGTCCGAGCTTTTAATAAATATTGCTTACTCACTCTTCTGGTGCTAGATCAGTACTCCTTAGGCTACAACTCAGAGCAATTCCTGTCTTGCTTGAGGAGCATCTGTGATTTGTAAATAGCCGCATTGCACCGCGTTGCTGCGCATAGCAAACCACTTAGCTACGCAGCAGTGCGCTGCCAAGGTAACGGCAAGTTTGCATTATGGCAGCGCAGTCGTGCTTTCAATAACAACAAAAAAAAATAAAATAAAAAAGAGATGTCAGTCATGACAAATATGTGTGCCTAATTCCAGCCAACTACTCAAAGCTAGTTGGCAGAAGAGTAAACACTGTGCAAAACCACTTTATCACGATATTATAATGTTAGGGAAAACTGATTTCATTGCTTTGTTTCTGCCCTATTCAAGGAGAAGCGCTTCCAGCGCTTCACGCCGTGCTGACAATGCTCCTCCGGCATTTCACACTAGACCGATCATCATTGCAGCCTAAAATCAGAATTTCTTCTTTTTTTCTTTTTTTTTTTTTTTTTTTGTTGTTGCTCAGTGTGGTGACGCTACGTTTTGGTGTCCGCAAAGTTTTTATTCTCCCTGGTTCGTCTTGGTACAAAAACAAGCATCGTCGAGCGAAATATTTTCGTAACACACCCCCCCCCCCCCCCCCCCCCCCTTTTTGTTTTTTTTCAACTGGTACATGAATACCGAGTAACGCTTGTTTTGCTGCTGCAAGTGTCGTAAAAATTCTAATATACGACGAGCAATACTGACAAGAGGTCGGTGGGCACTTAAATATATATACGACAATGCCCCAATGTCACTTGCGGACGATAAGCTATAGATAAAAGACCATCCGGAGCTTTCTTGCACTTGATATCGGCCTCAAAAAGGTCTCCTTTTGATCTGCGAAACATTGCTCTTCTATAATTCTGCTGGAAATTTTAAATACGACATAAATTTACATTAATGCGGCTGCACTGAAGGACCCGGTCTCCAGAAAATCCTGCCTCGGTGTGGTTGGCATTGGGAGAGAAAACCGCTGGCACTACTTTGGCAGGTGCTAGCTATAGTGACTGCTGACACAGCCAGGCATTAATCGACCGCACGGCTGTGTGACACCAAGGGACCACATGACATGATCGATATGGCAGGAGGTGCCGACTCGGGCTATCTACAGATTGGAAGGTGAGGGTGATTCAACTTTTCAGGATCATTGCTGTCCTAGTCAGACATTCTAACCATATATAGGCCATGCAGGCACGTCTAGGCTATAGAGAGGATTCATATCAACTTCGGGTTGTCTTTCGTATGACGTGGCGGCTTGCAACTGCACGGTCAGGAGCCCGGGTGAGATAACAGAGACTCAATGCCGAGGTATTAGTGACAAAGCGAGCTACAAAGTACGTGTACGTGAACGATGATCAGCCAGGGGAGCCACGGACGGGGGCCGTTACCGCGTTGTTCCGAAATGCTCTTGAAGGCGGGACAGCCCCTGTTAAGGCGAAATAGGCTAATCTGTGTTAGCAGGATTTGTGCGTTCGCAAAATGTGTCCCCGAGATTCCACGGGATATCTGTAGGGTTCCGTTTAACGTTTAGAAAAAAAGAAAAACGTCCTTCACTGGGAATTAACTACCCTTCCAATCACCAGCCGAGCTCGTTAACCGACTACGCCAAATCGAGCGCGCGGGAAACCTCTTAGTTCTCCTCGTCTAGCGTTTCTATCGTCTCCACAGCAACGTAGGAGTTCAACGACGACGCTTTCAACCCGGCCACCAGGAGGGCGCGTGGCGCACGCCATCTGGCGTAAGCTATGAATATGAAGCACCGCAACGGGCGCGAGCCATCGCAGCCGGGTGGAGCTGCTCACCTCGAATCTAGCACAGAAGAAGCACTGTGCGATCGGCGGTGTTCCGGAAAGTAAACACTACAGTAGAATCAGCCCCAAATGATTTTCCCTTATCTCTCTTAAAGGGTTTTAATCGCCTCAATAATTTTTTTTTATTTTTTTAATTACTGACGCAACTCATTGGCAGGCAAGGGATGCGGCGGCTACTATATCATAGTGCCGCTCGTGACCACGCGCATTTTTCTTTTACTATTCGCCTTAAGCACTTGCACTTTTTCCCCTTGTCCACAGCAGGCCATTTGCATACTCCCTGGCTGCAAATGCATATAAATATATACCAATCTGGAGATTATTGTTTACTGCAGAGCATTTGCGTTACAGAAGAGAAAGGAAAAGTTTTGGCTGAATCGGTGATTGCTCAAGATGAAACCGTTCAACCCTCAAAACAAAGGCTGGTAGTATTCTTCACACGTAGAACATAAATTAATTAGCGCTGTCTATATGCACGAGTAAATGACTTGCAGATTGTCATCACGAAATGAGATTCCTGGCAATTATGTCCGGACTGAAAGCTACTTCCCAATTCGGAGATCGATCGCTTTCCACACCCCGGGGAAAATCGATGTTCTTCAGTAGACACTTCTTTGCATCGTTCATTTTTTTTTTTTTTTGTCACGTTGATTAGAATAGCATGCACACGTATCCAAGCTGATTTGAGTCTGCATGAGACACAGCCCTCCCACAATAATAATAAAAAGCAAGCATACAGAGAAAAACACACTTCTTCTTACAGTTAATAGGGACGTGGGGTCGATCGGCTAGGTATAGGCTGCGTCGTTGCCATAGAGGGCAGCACGTGCACACTCACTGCCGAGGCGACACTAGGGCTATGAGTGCGAATCACTTTGCCCAGCCTCAGTTCAGATAGACCTCTACACCAGTCTGCGCGCCCTCAAGAGGCTCTTCCGACCTTTGTCGGGTCAAACACCTGTATGAGCGCTCGTCCTTAGAGATTTATTGTCTGCCACACCTCGTGTACGAACAATGTTTGCATACCGACTGCGCACGAGCATTTGCTCTAGCTGAAAAGAAAAGAAAGAAACGTGAAAGCTCATGGTCAAATACAACGATGAGAGAAAGACCGGCGTTGAGCACTGACATCTTTCAATGAGCCTCGCTGATTTCGAATTTTCGCTTACTCAAGGCAACACACATGGATGTCCTGCCAACACCACAAGCATTGAGAGGCGCCAAGTCGGTGTCTCTAATTTGAACTCGACCTGACTCGAATATATGTTCGCTACTCTTTCTGCACGTACTATCAAGGTTCGACTGCATAATAAGCACTGCACCACGGCTCGCAGCGTTATTGTACACTCGGAAGCAGTGTCATATACTCATGCCGTGTTGTGGCCACTCACGTTCGTGACACGTCTCGAAAACTTAATTATGCACATTGCGCCGAACACTTTCTTATCTGTCTCCATCCATACTACCATGCTCTTCGCGAAGACCTGATCAATTAGCAAACCACGCTCTTCAGCAGCAGAACAGGTGTTCAATCGCATCGGTAAATAAATAAATTAGCCCGGCAAGACGGCCGCGTGGGGACCAAGTCACGGGCGACCACCGGTGCGGAAACACTAACAAGGAAAGAAAGTAGGATTGATGAGCCTCCTCGAAGGAGCGCGTTGCGATCGAAGGAAGAAAGAAATTGGTAGTTAATAGACACGCGCAAGCGCAGGTAAAGGCTATAGGAGAAAACGCGCGCCGTCGCAGCATTGCATGCCACACCTGCCCGAAGAAGCTGCGCCTTCGCACCGCACCGTGTCTGCAGAGGACGTGTTCGTCGAGCGCGGTGGGCACCCCGGTGAGAACGAGGCAGGCGTGATCGCTTTTGTACGGGAGCCTAATTGTATATTACGGGCCGCCACCGCGCTGTTCTTATATGGTCTTCAAAGGGTGCGTGCTGCTCCGGCGCCCATAGGCATTGGAGGTGTACACTTCATTGTGCGCCTCCCTTGCATTGCACCCCTCAATGAAAGGAGGTGCTGCGCTGCTAGCCAGTGCTTTATCACGCGATAACGGTCTCGACGAGATCGCCGCTTGAGATGACGCACGAACAGCACTACTACAGCTGCGCACATGTTTATGCTTTCCGGGCTAACGTATAATGCGGTAATGGTGTATAACGCAACGTAACCGCACTGGTGAGCCCACAGTCTTTTCGTGTATTTTTTTTTTTTTTGTAGTCTCGGTTCTACTAGGGTGGGGAACAGCTCATCTAAATACCGCGCATGAACAAAAAAAAATAAATTATATTGTTGGTGATGCATTTTTATATATTTTAACGTAATAGCGTTAAGGGTCCCATGTCACCAAAAATCCGGTGTCGGCGTTTTGGTTGAAACACGAGAATCAGAAAAAAAGTAAAGAAACACTAAAGGTTTTGTGCAAACCCGTCGAACACGGTTTCTTCGCAGTGCAAGGCGAGCACGCAACCACTCCGCCACAGTATCTTTTTTTTGTTACACTCAAAATATGCAATGTTTACACAGGAACCATCAGCCGTATTTGACTCAGGGTTAAAATTATCTTAAAGATTTCAAATTTTCAATGTGCGGGAGCCAGCCAGGTGCCACAGTATTGCTTCTCTTCGAATAAAGGTGGACCAAATATACGCCCTTCAATATTTGTCTTATTTCGTTCCAACCTTGGAATATCATTGCTTAGAAAAAATATATACCAGCTGAAATTTGAACCAGTAAACAGGCTCACTTCAAGCGAACCACTATAATAAAACCACCAAAAGTCACACCAATGAAAGCTACTGATGCGCTGTAACCATACCATTGAAAAATGACAAAGCAGCTAGATCAATTCCTCCAACTCCGGCGATCTAGAACAGATTTAAGTCTGGTTTGGTTTGGTTCGTGGGGTTTAACGTCCCAAAGCAACTCAGGCTATGAGAGACGCCGTAATGGATGATCCGGAAATTTCGACTACCTGGGGTTCTTTAACGTGCACTGACATCGCACAGCACGCGGGCGCCTTGCTTTTCCGCCTCCATCGAAAAGCGGCCGCCGAGGCCGGCATGCGATCCCGCGTCCTTGGGAACAGTAGTCAAGCGCCGTAACCACTGCGCCACCCCGGCGGGGTAGATTTAAGTCTATAGTATTCGTGCTGTTGCGATCCGTCACTTCAAATTTCTCGGCAACACAAAACGCTCAACAAGAATTGACATTTTATTACAGATGCAAGCCCTGACATTACTCATTGGACAATTTAAGACAAGCAGCTCATTTACAGCGCTTTTCGTTGTGTTCGTATGCGTATTTCTCTTCAGCGAACCACGGTAATGGTATGACTACTACACAGTGCGCTTTTCAATGGCACTCCATTTTCTTCGCACAGTAGCCAAAATAAGCCCGAACGTAAGCCCAAATCCGAAGGCTCATTTATAATATTACGTGGCGGCAACCTTCGCATCACCGAGGAAACGTTTAAATCCCAATTTTGAAATCAGCAATACGCAAACGAGGCTTTAGAGTTGCTTGCGATGAGCCTCGATCGGCCCCGATCTATCTCAGAACTAAAATGAGAACGCCATGAAACAAACAATAAAAAAAAAAAAAAAAAAAAAAACGGAACACGTTACAACAACACCAAATTTACATAAACATACAGAATGTTGAGCAATATATGTCAGTCTCATCTCGGAGGAAATATTGCAATATTTGAAAGTGCTGCTGGTATTGCAAAAACAAAAATCAATTAAGCTGAAAGCAGCGGTAATTCGAAGGACGAAGGCTCGGAGGCAATCCAGCTATAGGTACCGCAGGCGTTCCTCAGTCCGGCCACTTGACAAGACTTGCTTCATTGCTTTGGCGCTCTATGACCGCGCAAATTAATCACTGGCGCCTGAATTGATTTTTCTTCATTCGTTTATCAATCTGTTTTCTTGAAGCTATTACGTAATCCTCAATCTCACCAAAGAGAACAAATGGGAGGTGCTCTGTGAGAAGATTTCTTCCTTGTGTACATTCTGCCACGTCTCAAACACCCGTGCTCAGGGAACGCTCTGGGAGGTTCTTTCCATCGATGCAGAACCTGTTCATCGGGCCTCGACAACGCACTTGTAGTGGTTCATACGCACACCTAGAAAGCGTGGCAAGCAAGTGTACAGCCCAGTGACTGTCGCACAGCCCATACGTCTTCCCTGCGGTAGCCAGTGCGTGCTTCACGATAAGATAAAAATGGCTCAAAGGACCACACGTGGGAATATTGGCCTCCTTGGTGTCCAGCCTAATTAGGTTTGCACCGGGAACTTGCGTGACGGACTCCGCGCCACAGGCAACGCGGCGGGTGGCACCTAAGCATTGTTTATATCTTTATTTGCCTGTTTAACCCGTCTTATTTGCATAACTCTCTGGGGCTTCAGGAGGCAGTAGGAAATATAAAGGAAAAAAAAAAAAAGATGCTTACTGACACAGACTCATCGGTGGCAATATTTAAGCCAGCTATTATGGTTCTCGGTATATTTTCCTTCTTCTTTTCCTTTCTTTTTTTTTTTTTTTTTTTTTTTTTGCAATTCGAATACGACAACGACTCGCGTAACTCAGCTAGAGACACGCCCGACTAGCGAAATTGAGCGAGCCGTTAAGACGAAGTACCCCGACATCAGTGCGCATTAGTTCTAACATACGGCAGGCAACTCTGTCGTCCTGAGCTCTGGGCAAGACCCCGTATTGCTGATTCCAACATTCGAATAGCAAACATGGAAATAAAAAAAAAGTAGAAGAGCAGAACGCAAAGCCGGAACGTCCTCACTACTAGAGAAAGCTGCCACCACACACGAAGCATTCAAAGGCAAGTTGTGCGCGCTATAATAGAGCAGACAAAAAAAAAAATAATAAGAAAGGAAACTGCGCAAGGGAGCGCAAACGACGTGCGGGCAGCAATTCCTCCACGATCTAACAGAGACTGGTCCCAGGCTGCTTCTGCGGTGAGCCTTCCTCACAATCGCACACACGCACAAATTTCCTCCAAACGACCCGTAACAATCAAAACACGGGGTAATTTGAGAGGTCTGGCTCCGGCCAGCCCCGCACACAGACCGCTCAGTTCCTGAAACGGGTTTTCTTTGCTTCCGCGGAGCAGCCGGGCAAACAGGGCACGCAGGCAGGCAGGCTAAAATGTATTGCGCAATTCGCCGCCTCCCAAACGGCAGTTCAGCTGCGAATGCGGCGTCCGTGGGGAGCGAGCACGGAACACTTTGTTGGCGTCTCCATGCCTTCATTTCGCCTTCGCGCTGCGGAACGTGTAACGTGGGGCGAAGAGGAACAAATTGCCACACGCAGTGGGAGAAGTCGACCGCATGCAACCGACCGGGCGGGACCCCCTCCCTGGATGGAAGGCCAAATGTGCGATCGACATCTTCCGTCGCCCAACGAGAAGGCACCGTGAATCAGAAAATTGCATTTCTGCTTCCTTCGCTGCTGATGCAGCACGGCGGAGCCTCGTTTGTGTAACTCTATCTGCGCAGACGTCAGGCCGAGAGCTCTGCTGCCCACGCGCTTGTTGTTCATGGGTGTCGAGACCAGAAAGCAGACACCTGCGGGGACTGCCCATTCCTGATTTTCATCTCCTTGTGATTCAATAATCGTTGCTGCTTGACAACCTTATAACTACAGATGGAATTGTGGAGATCGCTTGGTGGAGTGTAGCGGTGTATATGTGAGCTGCGGGCTTCGCTTGGAAGGAAGTCACATTTCTTCATAAATAAAGGTTTCTTCTTCCGATAAAATTTCCCACCTGATCACAAGGTACGTTGGAAGGCAGAGGCAGGCACGCACGATCGCTGTCAACAACAGTTGAGATCAACCGAGTCAGTGCAACTGCCAATGCCACGTGGAGGGACCGTGAGAACGAAAGATAGGCTTATTTACTCGCAGTACTCAGTTGAACTGATTATAATAAGTTCGCTCTTGTTGACAATGTAGTCTTTCTCTTTGTGAGAGCATGTAACGCGAGTATTCTGGATCTAAGTTGATAGTGGCTCATTGCTGGTTAAGCAGCGGTGTTGTAACTAGGTCAAGCAATTACTTGTAGATCACGTGACCACATAAATGCCGCGTGACCTAATACGTACAGCGCTTCTGAGTGCTTCTCGGAGTCATAATGACAACACACACATGACCTCAGGACAACATGATCGCAACATTGTCTCTTCCAGATGGTGCCCTACGAAATCAACCGCTAGTTGAGGCCAAAGATGAACACAAATCGGCTCACTAAATCTCACGAAATTACCAGCAACTCTCTCGGTTATGCGAATCTGTTTTGTCTTTCGTTGATTAAGGGTGCCATTTTAATATTTGATCATACTCCATTTTTATGCCTGTACTTTGGCACGCGACAAATTGTCGCTGTAAAATTTAGAGAAGCAATGATAATCTCTTGCCTGTCGTCGTTGCGGCATTAGATTCCTGATACTGCCAATTGGTTTAAGTCGACCATTCTTCGTGGCTCGGATCCTGAATCCACTGCCTTATCAACGTAAAAGGCTAAAACCCTGCTGCTTACGAGGCATTGGAAACTACAAAGAATTTTGAACACCTTAAGGGAGACATGCTGTACTTTTCTTCTGTTAAACAAAATTACTCAATGCAGCTCTAATACGTCACTTGCACATCATTTAAAACGTCATTTTAAGCTACGAAAGGGCCGCTGTCAGCACGGTCCGGCAGCGCACTGCACGAGCAACCGACATCACGCATCTTCCTACTGGATAAGATGCAGCAGCCTTGAAATATTTGTCTCGTGAATTATATACAACCGCTAAACACCAAATGCATCTACTTCGAATATCGCTCTCACAATGATTACCATGCGCATGAAAATTATATTACTCGCTCAAAAATGTCAAAAGAGTTCCAACTGTGATAAGCAGCATCGCCGTGAGGAAAGATGTTCGGTGGCAAAGAAAACCCTGCGCACAGTTAAGGCATACACGAGAGTAAGTGACGCTCTGGGAATATTCTACATCCAGACCGCGTGAATAGGAACTGCTAACTTCTCTGGCAGAAAACGTGTGCACCCAGGAAAAAGCGATGCCACCTCCACCAGAACAACGCATGCATTTAAAAGCCTGAAAGCTACGGCCTATTTTCGCAACATTATCTACAAAGGCTTAATTCATTCAAAGCGCAGTGAACTGGCAAACAGAGAAGGCTGCCCCGCCGCGCTGGTATAGTGCTGTACTCTGTTCTATTCTATTCTGCGCTATTCTAGAGCACTATAGCGGTGGTGCAGTGGTAAGACGCCCGACTACTGCGCCGGAGCTCCCGGGTTTGATCCCGACCGCAGCGGCTGCATTTCTATGCAGGCGAAACGAAGAGACGTCAGTGTGCTGTGCGATGTCAGCGCACGTTAAAGATCCCCAGGTGGTCGAAATTACTCCGTAGCCCTCCACTAAGACTCCCTTTTCTCTCTTTCTACTTTCACTCCCACCTTCCTCCCTTCCCTTACGGCGCGGTTCGGGTGTCCACAGAGCAAGCGTGAAAGATACTGCGCTTTTCCTTTTCTGTGAATTTATTATTATTATTATTATTATTATTATTATTATTATTATTATTATTATTATTATTATTATTATTATTATTATTATCATCATCATCATCATCATCATCATCATCATCAGTGAAGCAGAGCATGACGTTTAAATTAAGTCCATACTAGAGAGGAAAGAGTAATGAAGTGGCTCTCGGTAAAATATAATGGAGATAAAGTGAAAAAACTACAAGTTGGTAGAGCAGTTGCTGACAGAGATGGATGCTTAATAGGCACAAATAAACCAAATAAATAAGGGTGATCAACATGACTTGCAAAAGGTCATAAAAAGCTACTTTCTAAGCCGTTAACAAATCGTGTAAATTGAACAAATATATATAGTGACCTCAAAATAACGAAGTGCGGTGTACTACAATGCTAATCACTAAAACTGGTATTTTTTATTTTTTATATCGATGATATTTGTGACCAAAGATTACAATCTAGAATATATCCTTGAATAGACGAGTCCTTCCAGTCATGAACGAATACTGAGTGATATTTAAGTAGACATCGCTTTCATGTCTCGCTTGTCGCAAATCTCAGAATATTCTATTTATTAGTGCTAAGTATTTTTGTCATTGTCTTCGAACGCATTGTAATTTTCTCTACATACAGAGACACCCGGCGAAATAATGCTTCCCATATTATATTATTTAGCTCCATATGCTGCTAGCGAGGAAAAAAATGTCAATGAATTCACTTCCGACAAAGTGTTTTGCATATGTAAACACTCGAGGGAACGTCGCCCGATATGCGGCTATCTGTGCATATTTCGACGGTAATTGATGTGTTTTGTTTATGCTGGAGCAATTTTCGTCTTCGCTAGCGAAACGCTACGTTTTTCCTTGCCTTTCGCATTGAAGGTTCTTGTTCAGTCGTGGGTATGAAGATACAACGAAAGATTGGACAAGCTGCAGCGACTGTTGCACGCGCAAAAGCGATGCGATGTGCGTATACGTTAAGTACTTGCTAGCGCGCATTTCAATGGCTTCATATAATCGAGGTATAACTTCTATTGTGTATGGCTTCATGCTTGTTGAGCACGCTGCCACGCTCCTGCATGGTCATTCCGTATGAGTTTCATCGATCGGTCCGGTTTAAGTAGAGAAGCGGAAATACTCTGCCCGAAATTAGGGTCATAAATTACGGGTTCGTCCTGTTTGAGTTTAACCGGACATTGCCTATCCGGTATATGAGCTCCGTACTCACCGCTCTATACGGTTTCAGATTCACATCGGATAGGGATGTCCGGTTTGAGATGCATACCGCAGATAGTCTGTCAGCATTAGCTCTATCGGTCCGTTTGGATTCAGATCCATACCGGACATGGTCTTCCCGAACGGCCTGCATGCCTTACATGGCCTGTCCGGTTTAAGTTCCATACCGGACCGCTGCGTCCGGTTCGAGCGCGATACCGGTTCGTAATAAACCTATTTAAACTACATACAGATACAGGGCTGGTTAAGCCAATATGAGAATTACGCCGGATGATATAGGACCGGTAAACACCTGTTGGTGCGATACGGGATTTTCAATATGATTAACTTCATTCCTATTACTGTTTCAGTAAGGATTGATTTTCTATCTTCTGGTGTAATAACGTTTCTCCGGCAAAAAAAAAAAAAAAAAAAAAAAGGAACTCATATTCGTGTCAAGAAAATTTGGCTTTTAAAACCTTCCCTCCTGTATGCGCAAACTTTGGACGTACTTATCGAAACGAAAGGGTTGCCAGTGTTTCCAAGTGAATTACGGTGCAGCGTACAGCCCCTGAGTTCTGCGGCTGAAAATGGGCTCTGACACCCGCATTTTACAGTAGCGAAATTAGCTGGTCATGGCAACACCTGTGTTTCGTTTCCTCTTCATTTAATAGTTTTAAATACTCCCATTTGAATGAGAAAATTCTACTTAGAACGCCGTACCTTATGAATACAGACAAACCGAAGTATCACCAGTGTCTATTGTAAACATTGTTTAGTTTGTTTTGCGCCAAGTCACTGAAACAATTGAAGATTGTGTTTAAAACATAGAAAACTTAGGATACCAAGGATACAACTAAAATATTTATTATATTGTCAGTACAGCGATTTAAAGATTACTTTTACATATTACAACATAATGTGTATTACTACAGGACAGCCCCACCGGGGTGGCGCAGTGGTTACGGCGCTCGACTACTGTCCCCAAGACTGCGGGATCGAATCCCGGCCTCGGCGGCAGCTTTTCGGTAGAGGAGAAAAGCAAGGCGCACGTATGCTGTGCAATGTCAGTCAGTGAACGTTAAAGAACCCCATGTGGTAGAAATTTTCTGAGTCATCTACTACAGCGTCTCTCATAGCCTGAGTCGCTTTGGGACGTTAAACCCCACAAAACAAAACGTGCTGCAAGACGTACTATAAGTTTTACACGCAGGACGCGATATGTTTAGACAGCGAACATTACCAAATGACAGAACTGCGGAAAACTGAGATCTACAGTCTCTATCGCAGGTAAAAATGTCTGCGGAAAAAAATCTGGCCTTGATAAGTTCCCACGATAAAGATTTTTTTTCTTTTTTTCAGATGAACATCTTCTCGTGGTAACATTGAAGATGAATAAAAATTCATTGATTAATGTCAATAAGTCGCTTCTGCTAATTTCAAACAGTGAAAAAAAATTCTCTTTAGAGTTTTTCACTTGTAATGTTGTTGTACTTTCTAATTATCGATTACTTGGGCCCGTAAATGTTGAGGCTTTACAATAACCCACGTGGTGTGCATGTTTTAATTTTATTTCGCCCTGCCTTCGTGATTGCGAAAACTTTCTATTTTGCCTATCGATAAAAATAATATGCGGTAGATGTTGCCGAATCTTTGTTCGATGAATATGGTATTCCGTCTGTCTGGAGGATGTACTTCGTAGCTGTAAGCAAACGAAATGATTTCCTGACTCGATATAAACAGAATATATCGTGCATATATGGAAGATGTTCCGGTCAAGCTACATTTTAACCCTGTACCTGCAAGCACAATACCACTTAAAGCAGTCACTTATTATTGAGAAAAATACAACAAAATAGTCTATGAAGGTGCAAGGCAGCACCTGCATTGCATGCATATACTATCGTTAAGGCGCACGCTGTATGTCCAAGATCAACAGTCCCTCATAGTGCCTGGCGCGCGCCACACTCCAGAGATAGGAGCCGGTTCCCCACGACAAGCTCAGTAAGCAGCTGTTCCTCCCCTACAATTTACAGAGGCAGCAATACGAGTGCTTTTCTGTGAAAACGACTACAGAGTTTTGTAGCAAGAGCTACACTGGCCACAGTTAAAAAGGAGAAGACGAAGAAGAAGAAGGAGAGGAAGAAGTCATGGGAGGCGGTAGCTGGCAGCTGACACGACCAGAAACTAACTGGACGTAGGGCTTCCGCGTTTGGCCGGAGCTGCCAACTTGGGCCTCTCCTTTCATATGGGAGGGTGATATCAGAATCAGCCTGCCAAAATCCTTGCATTCACGTTATCCATAGGCCACGCAGGCACGTTCATACGGCCCAGTTAAAGCGGTACTTTATATGTTGGCTGATAGCATACGCTATCGCGTTCTCGCGAAGGTGGGAGTGCAAGCAGAGAGAAAGAGGTGCTGTAGTAGATGGCTTTGGACCACCGCGCGGTAGAGGCTTTCCCTTAATCGCACTTTAGTGTTCAAAAGTGCCCCCTATAAATAAAGCTGAAACTATAGGGTAAACTACTATGTGCAAAAGCCATGTCTTTACTTTCAAGCCAAACCTCAGCGTATCCATGCACATTGCTCTCGCGTAAATCCAGATTTAATCACAAGCTAAACCACAGCTAATTGTTTTGTTTGTTTTTTTTGGTAGAGCATATATCTTCCACAGTTGCCGCGCTTACCGCGGCGACCAGCCGTAAACACTTGCGCAGATTAACTTCTGCGCGTGCGCATTGACAACTGACATCTTTTGCAAACGCTGGCGGTAAACGGTATATATGCGCTTCGCTAAAGCTGCACAATCCTAGCTGCAGTGCTGTACGCACACGTCGGGCCCTATATTCCTACATCTAAAAAACATACTGTGTGATTACTTACTGTACGCGTCTGCACTGGAACTCTTTCAACGCTGCGCCCCAACAATTACCCCGCTTCCCAGGACTACTCTTCATTCGTCTACTCGAACTCTTCCAAGCTCAGCATGCCACGCCCCTAATGACTATGTCCGCGACTGCATATCGCATCCATCTTCTCCAACGTCGTTACTGGTGCACCGCACAACCCTTCCCCATATCCCGTGACTACTCATCGCATCCGGCCGCAAACAGTGCCAACGCCGCGAACCGCCCTGGTCTACATAACATGACTGTTTACTGCTTCCGGATACTCGGGTGTCATAACGGATCCGAGCATTCTTTCACTTCATAGGCCCTCCGTCCTTTTCACAGCGCTGAAGAAGTACGAGTGGACGAATGATAACTGGCTGTTTCAGCGCACTTCAGCCGATTTTTCGCGACTGTGACAGAGATAGCACCCGCTTGCAATATATTCACAATGAAAATTTTCAAACTTTTGCATTTAAGCTTACCAGCTCTTAAGCTACAGTAAACGTCCGTTATTACAGGCGCCGTCACCAAGACAACGTATCGCTAACGTACCTCACCTATCCTATATCGCTTTTTCTCGATCGGAGCCTTCACAGATACTAGTTCCGTCAAAATGCAGCCGGCAATGCCAGGAATTAGACCCACGGCCTTGGCAACTCCCACGAGCACTTTAACCCGGCATAGCCAGCGTCTCCACTTCGAGGAACGAAATTCCACCCGCGCCGCCCTTCCTTTGAGTGTATACGTTAGAATTAACATCGGTCCGCTCCGCTGAGCACCCGTGGGCAACACGTCTACCGCCTTCCACCGTTTCGGCCCATTGGGGGCGTTACATGGCGTTAAACTCGATTGTTTACCGAAGGTCGCAGCCATTTCAGCCTTCCTTTGCAAACAGTATCATTTTAATCTGTCATTCCTTAAGGGAAGAAAAGTAACGCCACGACCGCGCCGCAGTCGTTATCCCAGCGCATTTCGTGAGCCAGCCGACCAGTCCGGCATCTGTCTGAACCTATTGTGCGGAGAAAATGTAAGCACCATTTCACCCTCCTATCGGCAATCCGGCGTTCAACGAAAAAGGCGAGCGGCAAGGATCGCGTGCACCGCGCGTCGCCCGTCTCGGGCGCCCGAAAGCAAGCGGCATTCTCCTGGCGGGACCATCGCCGCCTGAAGAGAAACTCCGTCGCAGCCGTAGAACAGTCACGGGACCGCTGGCACGCGTTTTCATACGAACAGTTATCGCCTCCAGACGGGCCGACGTGGTCTCGATGCAATCGGCTAAAATCCGAAATTTACGAGTGCAACTTCCCTTTCCCAGACGGCGCCGCACGCAACCTACGCGAGCGGCCTTGTGAGGGACACACGTACATACGCACGCACACGGCACCGATATCACGTCTGCGGATAGCACGAGTTCGGATCCCCGAGCGAATTCCGTCGTGGAAGAAACGTATATCGGAATTGCGCGGGCCGGTATCGAACGTGACGAAAAAGAAAATTTGTTGGGTTGAGGCCCTCATCCTTCACGAGATGTTGACTTTGAGCTAGAGCTGCAGCCAAAATTAATGCGAAAGCAACTAATTCGCTAGCGAGAGCTCAGATGTAGACACGACACTCCAGTAACGGCCAAAATGCGTTTGAGGATTTTATATCTCGCTTATTTAATGAGCGGCCCGCCGCCACTGACCAATCAATATATTCCACCAACTTGGCCAGTGCCGCTGATTTATTGAATGGTTTGTTTTCACTTATAATGAACGGGGCACTCAAGTGGTGAACCGACATAACGGTTGCAAAAGTGGTATGCGAAAGCTGAGGTTAATGCAATATCAACAACTGCGAGCAATCGGAAATAAATACGCATGTCCAAAACGGCCTGCTCGTGTCTGCTGCCGAGATTTCCACGCCCGCGATCCTCATAGGCCGCTTCTGTTGTAGTTGGGGCTGTAGGAAGAAGTAAAAGAAAATGCACGGGCCTGCTACTGGCTCCGTAGCTGAGCCACCTCCGCTGCCTCGTGCAGACAGAAGAGAAAATGGAGAAGAAAGAAAAGGAAGAGGGAGAGAAAGACGCGCGCCGCAACAGCAGCCGTCGTCCACCACCAAAGCGGTGGTGGGTGCAATGACGGCCTACAACAGATAAAAATTCGGTGGCAGGCCAGCCACCACCGCAAGCGGCGGTGGGCCACCTGTCCCAGCCCCATCAAGGGAGTACATCTAGGCCGCTTCTGAGATGAAAACGATCAAGTACGCGCTTCAAAGCGCGCACGCAGGCACGTATTTCACTCGGTCTCTCACTTCGTGTTATCCGTCTTTTGTTAAGCGTTTACGACAATCAGGATTGCCCTCGGTACTAGTTCGGCAAAGCGCTACGAAGGTTTGCTAACCTCCGTAGTTTATATTGAGTTTATATTGAGTGCATCCCAATACAACCAAGACTACGTTCAGGAGTAAAGACGCTCATTGATATTTCCCGCATTTTTTCGTTCTTAAAAGAAGCAAATCGTTTAAACAAGGTGTAGAATCTCAAGAATATTCAACAGTTTCTTAAAGCCCTTTCATCAAGCAAACATTTTAATTCTTGCTCGTGGTGCATGATGGCCCTCACTGCCTATGTGCCATAAACACAACGCAAACAATCAGCAATAAGCAATATTCCGTAAGCTGACCCCGCAATAGGAAATTACTTTGAAAACATGTATAAATAGCATTACTAATTACCCATAATGTCTTAATAATTGATGTTCACAAAAATGTAATATGAATTGAATTACACCATGTTATAGCATGTAAAAGTACGGTGGTCCCAGCTCCTACAAATGGTTGCTCGGAGCGGTCTATAATTTCTTTCTCAGTGCAAATGCTTTTCTTTTTCGCAGCACTTATTTCTATTGCGAAATTACAGCTCCAAAGCAGTTCAACACACACACACACACACACACACACACACACACACACACACACACACACACACACACACACACACACACACACACACACACACACACACACACACACACACACACACACACACACACACACACACACACACACACACACACACACACACACACACACACACACACACACACACACACACACACACACACACACACACACACACACACACACACACACACAAAATAATATATTTATAAATTAGTCTATTCTATGCATAGTCATAGAAAACATTTAAATTGCTCTAATTTAAATAATTTGTTGCATGCTCCGACCATGACGGCTGATTTGCGCGATGTATATCAGGACCATTCATCGTCCTAGAAAAAAACAACAAAAAAACATCTTTGAATTATTTTTAACTGCAAAAATTTCTCCCATCTTTTATTGTTTTGCACCTTTGATCGTATTCGCTAGCCGCCCTCCTATGCAGAGGTAGTTTGTGTGTGTGTTTGTGCGTGCGTACGTATGTGTGCGCGCGCGCGCGTGTGTGTGTGTGTGTGTGTGTGTGTGTGTGTGTGTGTGTGTGTGTGTGTGTGTGTGTGTGTGTGTGTGTGTGTGTGTGTGTGTGTGTGTGTGTGTGTGTGTGTGTGTGTGTGTGTGTGTGTGTGTGTGTGTGTGTGTGTGTGTGTGTGTGTGTGTGTGTGTGTGTGTGTGTGTGTGTGTGTGTGTGTGTGTGTGTGTGTGTGTGTGTGTGTGTGTGTGTGTGTGTGTGTGTGTGGAAAGGGGGGTTGCTTCGTCTTTTTACGGTGCGGTGCTCAGGGGTTAATTTTGCGGGCAGTTTTGTGTAAAGGGTGGCATTTTACTTCTGTTCGTAATTTTCTTCTGTATGGACCCCGCCCCTGCCCCAGCACAGTGCTGCATTAAGCAAGAACTGCTGCAGCAGGTCGTACCCCACACAAAGACACGACAACAGAAATTCTAATAAAACACCACGACAAGACCTGGTCGAGAGCCGTACACGGTGTGTGAGCTACCAAAAAGACAAAAACTGTCTCATAAAAAAACGTGAATATTGCAATGTCACCCCCCCCCCCCCCTCCGGAAAAAAAATCCAACAACGAAGAAGTGAACTGTACATTGCTCGGTTAGCTTAAGAATGTTTAACGCCCAAAATGACACATGCTTAGTCATTTAGTTAGTCGCCCAAAATGACACAACTTAGTCGCTTTATTCGTCGTAATCGTCCTGAACACCCATGGAGGGGGGTCAGCTATTGTCGGTGTTTGCATTGTCACCGCATTGGTGGAGGATGTCATTAAGAATGTTTAACACCCAAAATGACACATGCTTAGTCATTTAGTTAGTCGCCCAAAATGACACAGCTTAGTCGCTTTATTCGTCGTAATCGTCCTGAACACCCATGGAGGGGGGTCAGCTATTGTCGGTGTTTGCATTGTCACCGCATTGGTGGAGGATGTCATGGATATAACTATATTTTCGCTCATCAGTTACCTTAGGAAACTCGTGAACCAACTAGCGCCAATCGAACTTTTTTTATTCACCTTACAAAGTGTCGGCTTCAAGAGTTACGGGACGTAGCACTATCGAGCCATATATTCTTCTGTCCCGCGGTCTGTGCCATCCAGTTCCACACGGGCAAAATAAGAAAAGCCACTACGGGTGCTATCGTTGTCTCGCCCCTTTTCTCCTTCTCCTTCAAAGCTATTTGAGGGATAGCACAAACCCAAAAGAAAGGACGGAACAGTGACTGCTTAATTCTTCCTTCGCCCTTTCACCTGTGAGATATTAGATTCCACTAAATCAAGATACCAACAAGCCCAGCGAGACGTTGCCCTTCTGTACACTGCGTCAGAACCGGTATTTAAGAACTAGGAAAGAACCCGTGGTGCAAGATTTTTCCAGCAAGTGCCAGCGTGCCTGCGCTGCCTCGGCTGACGGCGGTCAAAGCAAATGGACGATGTGTGGCACGCGCCGTCCGCGTGCGGCCGTAACCTGCGCTCGCGTGTTCACGCGGGACCCATCATTACGCGGGGAGGCCCGCGCAGTCTCCACGTGTTGGCGCAACCAGGAAGCGGGCACGCTTTCGGACCACCGCCGACCGAGCCCAGTAGGCTGGGTCGAGTGACCGCGAGCGAGCTGCGGAGAAGCGAGCTAGGTGAATGGCCACGCGAAAACGATCGGCGTCCACAAGGCGCCGTGCTTCGTGTGTCGGCGCTCCTAATCACTCCTTGTGCGTGCATGTGCGCGTCGTTCATGCGTGTGTTGTGGTGGACGGGGGTGGCGACGGGATTGAGGCTGTAGGATGCTTGTACATTGGTGCGCGGTCGTGCCTTAATGCGGGTTTCATTAGCGGGGGGGCCGCCGACCCACTATCATGGAAAACGCAAACATGCCCTTTGACCCGTACGATACGTCGCCCATGTCCCATGGACAACTAAATGTTCGGACAAGCTTCGGAGATAGAGCTTAGGTATGTAGGCTTTTGGGGTTCAGGCAACGCACTGCTCTTCCTGTCTTTCCGCAGGTTAGTGTGTTGACTGAGACACACTTGGTTTCTTTTTTTCTGGTTTTTTTTTTCTGTGCGGATGCATTTAGGATAAGAAGGGGGATTGGGGGGGGGGAGGTGGGGGGGGGGGGGCATTTGCGCTTTAACACTGATTCGGCTCATGTTGCTGCCATAGACTCTCTATGTCTCTGAGTCTCTCCACCGCCACGGTAGCTCCGTTGTTGGGACATTCAGGTACTGATCCCGGCTGCGGGATCAGTACCGAAGCCGGCTGCCGCAGCAGGTCGATGGAAAGTTCTCCGGCTGCAGAATTTGTTTTTCGAGCTATATAATTAGGCACTGCCAGCGCCAAAGATACTACAATGCTCCTGTATAGTGAGAACGAGCCTTCTCCCAGCAACCATCCCTTGTGAAGTTTCAGGAGGATGATATATTCAGGCAATAGCCTTATATTCCCGATTAGGACGAAATGTGGCCGCGTCGTAGTCTAGCATCCGTGCCACGAAAATCGCGAGCATGGCGTTTGGCCAGAGACATGCATTACAGCAGGCCCTGTAACCTGCCAACTGCGACCTGCCGAAGGCATGCACGGGAAGATGGGCGTACAGATAGACACACACATACAGGCGGCGATATATTGGAGGAAGGGAAACATTAGTGCTAAGCGCGCTAAAAATAGCGTCATTAAAACAACCTGATAACAGTCACCTGCAACAATCAACTGAATGAATCTAAGACAAACGTTTTAGAATCCCCATTGCGAGAAAGACCCGGCACCACTCAGAGTGCCGTAATAAAATACACCCGCCAGCTACCTGTCAAAACCAATTCAATCGCTTTACACTATCTTTAACTGCAAATATCTGCGCAGCTCGGTTCCTATAATGCGAGACAACCTATGAGCACTGAATTAGTTTATCGGGCTTTGCGTGACGGCGTGCTTGTACTAATAATAGGTATCTAGCGCGCATGCGCAGGACGCATACGACAAATGGCGTTTCCCCAAGTTTGGTGAAAATTGTAGACCTGTTCAAGTATGCAGACCACCATCCTGGGCGAATTCCTGCAGACTCCGTGCACGCGGCCCCATTTCATTCGCGTACGGCGCGAGCGCGCGGCGACTTCCATGACAGAGCTGAGACACCAACCCTATACTCAAGCATGATGGAGAAGCCCAGCATGCAGAGCCTTGAATACGTCACTCGAAGAAAAACCTCGGAAACTTCGAACCACTCTGTACTCCACAGCACCGCACTGCACGCTGCCGTGTATCTGCTTCGCAATCAACAAGTGGTGCATGGGAACCCAGTCTTCGCTCGCTCGTATACACGTCCTTTATTTTTATTTTAAAAACACTCGCTCCCACAACCACTCCTTTGGCGCCGCGCTGACACTGCATCGTCCAGTCGCGCAATGCATCACTGCACACGGGCAATGTGCGCCTCACGGGCAGGCGCCGAGCGACGGCGGCGGGACCTACCTATTATTCGTTAAACCTGAGGCGTTTATGAATTTTTTCGCCGGACGCCACCGAGATGCCCAGAGCACCGCTCCGTGCCACGGTGGATGAGTGCGCGGGCATTTGGGGCCGCGATTTATCATTCACAAATAACAAGAAAAAAGGAGCAGAGTGTATGTGTGTGCGCTCGCGTCCCTTGGCGTGCGCTCGGCTTGCGTGAGCGCTCGTCATTATTGCACACGCGCAGCCGAGGTTATTTCGTGCTTTTATTTTTGTCTTGGTTCTAGCTCACTGTTCAGTTTGTATTGTTTTGGTCATATTGTTAACGCCGTTCCCGCGCTCTTTGTTCCAGTCCAGCTCTAGTTTTGTTCTTTATTGCTGCCTTCTCCCCGGGGAGGGGAATGAGCTACCGCGCTCTTAACTAAACGTAACTGCACCGTCCCTTGCCCTCTCCTCCTGAGATGAACCATTACTCGCTCGCGTCCCGATTTAAGTGGATGTTTCGCGATCACTAAACGAATGCCGAAAAAAATTAAGCACTCAGAACGAAACCTATAGGCTGCGCGTTCCTGCCACATTGCAGTGAATGCTTTAATGAAACAGTAATGGATCGCAAATAGAAGAAAGCGGGCCCCTGCTGGGCTCTGAGGACGTACGATAAACCACTGCTTCAGAAGCCCAGTTATACAAAAGGGTATGTAAGCATTTAGACTTGTTGTCGAATGATGTGTTCAAAGAAACACGTAGCGTGAGGAAAGAAGGTACACGTGGTACACACGTGCTGTATACCCGTGTCCTGCCACTTCACGTGTTGGTTGCACTACGCATTTATTCAAAAAAATGAAGTAGTTAGTGCTAAAACAAAAAAGCGGAACTAGAAGCATATGATCATCGGAAACCAGGACAATAACGAGATAATGATCATAATTGGAGGATAATTAATAACAAATACAGGATTGCGTTTAGTTTCGCTGAAGGGCTTTCTTCTCTTCTTCCTCTTCTATCTACCTCTTCTCATCTTCCACTATATTGCGTGTTTGTGTACTCGTTATAATTTCATTACTTTCTTACCAGGGAAATTACGTCGACGTAAGAACCTATTGCAACGTCCTACGTTGACGTTGCAATAGCTGACGTCAGAAACTATTGCGACGTCTCGGTGGCACATCTCGCGAACACATCTCGCGGAATCTTGCGGACACGTCTCTCAGACGCGAGATAATCACCATGGGCCTAGAAAGGCTTTCGCCCTAAAACTATAAAGAATATAATGAATATGTACAGCGTTCTGTATTTCATTTTTGAGGCATTCGCGCGAGATTAGAGCCGAGGCACCTCGGCGCCACCAACAACCGACCGACTCGGCGGCGCACGGTTTTGATCCCTTTGCATTCCAGCTCACTCTCTTTTTACTTCGTTTATGTTATTTTCGCCGCGTTTACAAAACCCCGCTGTTTTTCTCCGCTCTTTGCGCGGGTTTTCATCACTTCAACGCTATAAGGACTGATAAGGCAGCAACCCTTTCGCATTGCGAAGCAGAAAGCGTGCGACTAGCGTAGGGCCGCACTGCCAGACACGATTATTTCGCGCACTCGGGACACTCCTTTGCTTTCAGGTTTGTTTTTGTCTTTCTCAGCTTTTTCGTACTCCTTCGCTGCGTCCTTCCCTGCAGCGGTAAGACGTGCGAAGAAAGGAGAGGTACCCACATTTTGAGAGAGAAAGCGGTAGCACCGTTCGTTCTTACCTCCGTCGCTTCCAGGACATTTTTTTCCTCCTCTTTTCCTTCTTTTCTTGCGCCGGAGAGCCCGCTCACACACACGCATTATACACATGCACAAACACACGGGCTGCATGCGGAAGCTTATACATATAATTTGGACGTCGGCAAAAATGCGCGCACGATTGCGTGTGCTGTCTCTCAAGATCTCGCTCAATCTCGTAATCGCAGCTCGCCAGCCGGCGGCTCCTCCCCTCCCCCCCTCCTGTCTCCGCCGAGCACCCCCCAACAACCTCCCTGGCGCTGTGAACCCCTCCGTTCCTCTTCTTGCTCTTGGAGTCATTACGCTTCCCTATCCCGCGGTGCGTTCGTCGTTGGCCGCCCCTCCGACGACGCCCGCAGTTCGACAGGAAAGGTGGCACGTGGTTAACGCATTCGAAGCTAAGAAGCAGACCGTGGTGTTTGTAGCGGTAATAATAAGCAGCGATAACGCCAGAAAGACAGGCGAATAACGAAAGTGAGAAACAGTATCATAAAAAAATAAAAAAAAAAATCAATTTGGCGTATGAAGATCGAACGACGGCTGGTTTAGTTGGGTTGGAAAACGAGGGCTCCGTGCCCACGGTGGCGTCGTTAATGAATAGTGGAGCGGCAGGTGGTAGCAGAAACCTGTCGAAGTATGGAGGAACATTATGTAGCCTCCTTATGTATACGCAGACTTGTGACAGATTACCGGCTCAATTCTTTGACTGCAGGGCCGCGTGCTGTGCGGCGAGTGGCTAATGATGCAGAGTAATGAATCCGAGCTCGTTACTCTATACAATCGCCTAAGCAGCGCCGTTGAGGCGTTGGCAGGCGCCGGAAGCCGTCGATATCCTAGTTTGCGAACGCGCTCGTCATTCTTCGACGAAAAGGCGATAACGTATAAAAATGGAAAAGAAGAGCTAGAGAAGAAACGAAAGGGTTAGAGAGACAATATGTGATACTTTGAAAATATGAACAATTTTCGCTTCCGAAAACATAGTTCTGCCTCTATGGCAAGCATCAAAAGTTATGATATATACTCCCGACAAGACTTTCAGAAACCCCAGCTTTTTTAATGAGGCGATACCATATAGCCTTCAGTTTGCGTGAGTCGACGTGTTGGACCAGCTACATAGATTGTCCGAAAGGAAGCTGATGAATTAGAGTCGTTCACTATTTTCAAGATTGCTTCACTTCTTGAAAACGTGATCGAAAAAAAAAATTTACACACGTGACGAGATTCCGTAGTTCGCTATACTGGAGGCGTGCTACTCGAACTTCCGATCATAGGGATACGTGGGGACTAATTTGGAGAGCGTGTGTAGTGCTTTTTTTTTATTTCATGAGTTTTATTTCATTTTTTAATTAGTTTCAATTTTATTTTCATTTTTCATGTCCTCTTTATTTTTTTATTTTCATTTTGTCTTTTTTATTTTTATTTTTGTAACTTTTGTGGCGTCTCTCGCGTGTTGTGACGTCTTTTTTCTGGTTTTCTATGTATATTGTTCTCTTCCTGGTCTCAGAATAAGCTGAAGTGAGGGCTTATTGTGTCCCTATTTGTCTCTCTCTGTCCCGACGGTAGTGGTAAGACCAACGTCTGGGACCGCCGACTTCAATGGGCCGCTTACAGAATGTGCGAACACTGCATACAGTATTCAAGCGACATGCACTGCATACCATATTAACGCATCAGGGTCGCCGCTAGGGGCAAGGTCATGGCGGGCTGAATGTAAAGGGCGATCGAGACCTATTTTTCCTTTCGAAAAGATCGGATGGGGTTTACATTGTCGGTCAGCTCACGTCGCTCGCTCGACCGATTCAAGGAGTTCGCAATCTGGGGCCAGCACGCAACGGTGGCTGCTTCCTCAGATGTATAATCCCCCGCGGAGCACGCGGTCAAGAAGGTTGCCCATCTCATGCCACACGCACTGGCAGAAACCCAGCGCGTGCCATCGGTCGACCTCCTTCGGTATTCAGTAGCCAGCGGATAGCCGACACAAGTATGCTACTGCGTCGGAACTCGTTCTAGCCTCTTCTGTAAGATCCCATACATCAGTAGCATTTACAAGAACCTTGCCGCACTTTGCATTTCCTTGTCGAAAACGGAATGCACAGGTACATCTAAATTTTCCCGTTGTTTATAGGGTATATATCGCAATATTACACAGCGCCACTCTTCTCTGTTCCGTCGTTCTCATGAAAGTAGCTCTAACTGTGCTGGTAAGCGAAGTAAGTTCATATGCGCGGGCTTTTTTTTATATTCTTTAATTGGTTGTTCTTGAATGGGGGCAAACTTTCTTCAGGTGATGAGCTAGGCACCTACGGGATTGTGACCTTGAGTCTTTTCTTATAATCAAGTTTCTGGTCTTATCGCTCCTCACTGTTGCATCTCCCTTTGCTTCACCAGTACAAATACACCCATTGAAGTTAGATTTCGGCTTAAAGCAGCTCCAACGCACTAAGCTCTGCTACGTTTTTTGTTTCCTCGGAACAATACGACGGCGAACTCCATGCGTGGTCCGAGAAGGGTCCTGGTGACATCCAGGAAGCTTCCTCGCCTGCTGCTGCGAAACAATACGCGAAACGCCATGGGTTACGAATATTGATTGAGCACCTAACCAGCGAATTAACGGCAACATTTCTGCTCAACGGACTAGCGGACATCTTTCTGCGGCACAACAGACAAGGCCGGAACACCGAGGCGCTAGCCTCATCTCGGAGCCTTCCTGAAGACAATGCTGACAAGGTTAAAAACTTTCCACAAGTCGTTCAATCCCTCTGCTACGCTCAGCAAGAGAATGACGTTGCGAACTGTTTTTTTTTTTTTTTTTTTTTTTTTTTTTTTTTTTTTTTTCAGTGATAGGTTTAGGCGGCCAGAGAGAAGGCGGCCGTCAAGCCGTTAGCAACCGAAGAATTGGTTTTCGCTCACCAAGGGACGATATGAATTTGATTGACACGGAAGAAACCTCATAGCACATATCTGTTCGGTTGAGCTTATGTAAAAATGAGGTGAACACTAAGCACTTTCGTTATAACCGAATCTTTCATTATATCGAAGTCATATCTTTAATCTCTCACCCCTCCATAAATGAAGAGTTTAGACTTCAGTCATTTTGGTACCTGTCAGCATTGCAGGCGGCAGTTTTCTCGTTTACGTGCAAATCGCGGTAAGTGACAGGTGGGAGAGGCATCAAGACACACGGCGGACAGGCTTAGTCATTACGGCGCTCCTAACGAAGAACCCTCATTTACGGGCCGAAATGCTTGGGGCAGTTACGTGAGCAGAGGTTAATCCCCGTTTTTGTTTCGCCTAACCATGGTGGCAATGCCTGCCACTGAAAGTCGTCCGTCATTACAGCAGCCAGCGTAATCAGCCAGATTGACGATGCTGATCACGAACGTGGGGTCTCCAACAGGAACAAGGTGGGCGTGTGGTATGTGCCCTTGTCCCAACAAGAAACAACTACCATGTAACGCTAAAAATATAGAATAGCATGGCCAAAGCCCAGATGAGTGAAGCAAGCAAGCAGACAGGTGTCGCTACCTGTGATAGGCGACTTTGGTGAATGCGTTTAAACCTCTGTGTATAGATTTGCTTTTATGGGGTTTAACGTCCTAAAGTGACTCAGACAGTGAGGGACGTCGTAGAGGAAGGGCTCCAAAAATTTCGACCAGCTGGGGTTCTTTAACGTGCACTGACATCGCACAGCACACGAGTTCAAATGGCTCCGAGTTTTAGTCGTTGTTCCTGCAGATACAGCGAGAGTGTGTAGTGACATGCATGGTTGGAATAAATCAAGAAAGCCACCGGACCAGATAGCTTCCGGGTAAAGAATAATCAGTCGTAGCGAAAATATCTAGGAGGTTGAATGCAGTGTTCGTGAAACAGGCATATTCGTTGAGGATCTGCCATATGGAACGTTGGACAAATAGTTGTATGCATAAGAAAGGAACAATTTTTAGCGCTCATGACACCGACTTCTCCGACAGATGCACAGGTAAAACGCCTAACCAGACGGAAGAGAGGTTTCATTTCTGTTAAAAATATCAGGCCATGAGGGAGAAGCGCTAAGCGGCTGTTTGCGCATGATCATTTCATATGACGAAGAAATGTTAGGCCATGGTATTTAAGCGCACAGTCCATTCCAGCAGCTCACAAACTTCTGCACTGGATTCATACTATGCAAAACAGCACACAATAAGGAAGAAAACAAAGCACAAGAATGAACACACCACCTTGTGCTGCGTAGAAGAAGAGCAACTTCTTGTACTCTGTTTTCTCTCTTAGTGTGCGCTGTTTTTCATTACGAATATTCACCAACTAGCTCAAATATCTGTTTGCTTTTGAACTAGGCTCCTGCGGTGGCGTGGTAACAATTAGACAGAATTACTGAGCAATGCCTCATCACGCTCTAAGGGGTAAATATGATTTGGTTTATTTTGATATCGTTAGAAATAAAGACACCATTTGCAACAGAAGTACATGGCTGCAGCATTGGTACACAGAAAACGTTCAAGAGGAAGCCCTCCTCAGTGGGCAAACCGATCACATGGCCTTCGCCAACAGTGAAAAGGGCACCGTTCTGATGGGCATATGCGAAAAGTTTGGCGCTCTTCGATGTATTCACACAGTTGTCAGATATTCGCCAAGGTACGGTACGCACCATGCCTTTTCTTGAGAAGACTTTACACCCGGGAATTCCACTTACTACGGCTCCTCTTTCTCTCTTTCCACTTTCACTTCCACCTTCCTCTCTTCCCTTACGGCGCAGTTCAGGTGTCCACAGAGACAAGTGCGACAGATACTGTGCATTTCCTTTCCTGTGAACCAATTATTTTTATTAATTCCACTTCTGTTTCTGGGCAAGCTTGTGTCTGCTTCGAACGGGTCCACGAGTCAGGAGCATCCCCAAACAAATAGTGTCTCACAAATGCCTAATGTCAACCGCGCATTCGCCGTACGTTTCATGTGGACGTGCGACCTTGTCTCTGATACTGCGTGGTGAACGCTCAACCCCCCTCTAAATCTCACTAGGACATCAGCCAAGGAACTAATAGCAACTACGTGGGGTTAGTTCAGTCCTTTTGGACGAAACATTGCGTGCTGACTCTAGAAAAAAATGAAGATATACGCAGTTTCGGCTCTCCTTTCCTCTACATCTGAAGCAATGAACGAAATCCCTCTTCGGAAGGGCATTTAGTTTCTATGTTTCTGCGATATGCCCGCTTTTGAGTCTGCTAGAGGGGGGTTTCCTTGGAACTTCCACACTCAGGCACGTGCTCGTTGACCTACAACCACTCTTACTCCAGATCCCTCACCCTAACTCCACGACGTTCGCTTCCAGCGCCACAAACCAGCCTTGAGCCGGTACCTGAAACACCCGCAGTACAATCTCAAGCTCCTTTGCTGCCCACTATGTAAACATGCGTGTACGCCCACACAAAGAAACGCATGCGTCTTCCCGTCCACCTGACGCTCCTGGAAGAGGAATTGATCCACCCGCTCCTTGGTGCATCTCTAGTCCGGTACGGAACATTGCGCAAATCTCTCGCGCACTAGCACCCAAACACACACGCAAGCACGCACTTTGACGATGCCTGCATGCATTCCGTTAAGCTCATTGTCTCGCGCACCAAGAGAGCTTCATCATCCCGCCCCGCGGCTTGCAGGCCAAGGTGCGCCTAGGTGGAAAGCCGATTCGCAATCGCAATTTCGCGAGCAATCAATCTGGGCCCCCGCTCGCCAGCGCACGGCGGCCGCGTCCAGAAAACCGATGCATACTAAAGGCGCGGCTATACTACATACGCTCGTCGCCCTGCAGAGGTGGGGGCGCGCGAGCCGTAATCGCCCGACAGCAATGATCGCCGAGAACACAATGGCGCAGCCGGCATGGAGAACGCCAGGGAAGGAAATGCGGGTGAATAATAATGACAGAAGTCACGGCATGAATGCTAGGTGTGTGTGGCCCCTTCATGATACCTTAGCAATCGACCACTCGGCACGGCGCAGAGAATGACTCCTGTATACACCCTCGGAAAGAAAGCCACAAAACGTAGAGTGAGCAGAATCGTAATGGCACCCTTTGGAGAGTCCGTGTAAGCATATAACTGCTTTGGCGCGGGATGGAGTCCTTGTGTGTTTATTCGGGAGCGGTTAATGCATGTCGGTATACTTTAGACTCCAAAAAAAAAAGAAAAAAAAAAGACCATTAAACGAAGGTACAACATCTCCTCTAACTGAGGAAAGTCTAATGCGAAGAACACGCTTACGGATACGACCAGTTAACGATAACTTACAGCCAAACCTATGACCGGAGAGAGAGAGAGACCCTTTAATGAAAAACAGAATTTTGTCAGCGTTTAGATTTCGCTGGCATGCTACTCTGTGTGGGTAGGGGAATTCGGGAGGGAAAAATTGAAAAAGAATAATAGAATTGAAGGAGGAGATAAAATGCGGCCATTAAATACGTGTTAAGGTGCTTCGCGGAGCAATGATATAAAATGAAATAATGAAATGCATGATCCGACAAATGTGCTTATAGAGTTCACAGCTTGAATATGACCCGATATACCCGCTCAAACAGAGGCAGCGCTTCACACCAAGTATGACCGGATATACTTTGTGTAAAGCGCTGCCTGTGTTTGAACGGGTTAAGTTACGGAAGTCTTCAGTCGAAAAAAATTACAGAACTGTGCCAAAAATACGACAACATATCCTGTAGTTGTGTCGTATAACCATCAAATTTTTCTGTAGTTCTGTAGTTTTTCTGTGGTATATTTCTGTTGTCTGTAGTTTTGTAGCACTTTTCTGTTGTTACAGAAATTTCTGATGTTACTACAGAATGGTCTGTTGTCACAACAGGTTTCCCGTCAAAAACCGCACAGAAATTCTGTCGTAACATCAGAAAATTTTCTGTAGTTTTTTCCGACTGGTTTCCTTTCTCAAGTCGGGTATATCGAGAAGGCAACGTAACCTGTCGTGGCGTCCGGTGCTATCTAGGAAGAACCGCTTAAGGTGCAGTATCACTTTGTATTTTTCAACATGGTAACAGGTGTCAGTTTTGAAGCTACGGCGCCAGACGGCCACTCGTGCGTGGTTGTTTACAAGGTGGAACGGCAGGTCTGCTCGGACTCTGTCAGCGCAGGTTAGTTAAAATTAGTGCTACCAAAAAGATATTTTCTGATCATATGTACCGCGCAGTAACACAGACTTCAAGAGGGTTTGCCGATCTCGGCAGCTGCTATGAAGAAATTCGTTATAAAATTATATTTTTTTTTCGTTGGGCTTCTCGCCAGAGCAGACCTTCACTTCAGTTCCTCCGTGCGTCAGCCTGCGTGCTATTTGTATTCAATACGAGCACCATGTGAGGAAACGCTGGTGCAGATTTCCAGTGGCAAACCAACCGGCGAAAAGTATGACAAGAACAGCCGCATATGGACAGATATATCATGCTTTTATAAGGTTATCGCTTCAGACTGCTGATCACAACGGAGCCTTCCTTTCTCGATGAAAGCGAAAAGTAAGGCGTCCGTACACTGTCAATGTCAATGCACTTTAAATGACCCCAGGTAGCTGTTATTTCCGGAGACCTCCATTATAACGTCCCTCATAGGCGCATAGCCTAAGTCGCTATGGGAAGTTAAGCCCCATGAAACAATTCATAACCGTGTTCAAAAATGGAGGGTAATATCAGCGTGTAGCACTGTGAAATGTTTGTTTTGTTCGCTTTCAACGCTGCCGACATGCGGCTTCATCACTTTGTTTGTGATCCTATGCACAACCATACCTAACTGGAATTATTGGAGCCGCACGAAAATACGGCTGTAGATGATCCGAGGTTACACTAGGTGAATGTTACACTAGGTTTTCCTTTCTTTGTCATGTTTAAAGTAAGCGATGTTGAGGGCGGTGGTGAACGTTTTGGACGGCCGCCGAGCGCATTTGTGCTAGGCCTGGAACTGCTTTTTGTAGGAGCAAGACAACCGAATGAAGGCTCCTATTGTCCCGTCAGAAAGCCAGTATGTTCACAGAATTGTCACCACTTCGCTATAGTATCGCAGCATTATCAACGAGGGATAGCGGGTACGTTAGAGTCGTTAGAAAGGATATCTTGCGTATGCTCAAACAACGTACCCCAATGTCGTATTACAACCGCCTGAACGAGCGTCCACAAGCAACCGTTTGCACGCTACGTTCATGTCAATTTATCTTCGCCGTCCATTGTGCATACCAGACGTAGCTGCTGCCTGCATTCATTCCTACAAAGCCCTCGAAAGGGGCATATTTGGAGCCGACTTGCAAGTGCAAGCGTTGCGTGCCATGAAAACGTACAAATTACGCACCAAGTTAATGTCGTTTTTTTTTTTTTTTTTTCGCACGGCATGCGTGTGCACCCGAGTGCGTGCATGTGGACGTGTGTTGTTTGAGGATTAACGATGGCCAGCCGACAGACGGTAAAGAAGAAAAACACGATCAGGAGCGCAAAAAGTATTGATTTGCATGTATTTCTTGCGAGTCCCAATGGACAATAATTGCGGGTGAGGAAACCCTCGAAGCCTTATTCCACTGCAGATCTATTCAGGTCGATAAAACGACGTGCAAAAGCAGCGGCTGCCCACGAACGAGAAGAGGCACTGAACAGTATCCGGACAACGCCCCCATATGCCCTGTTTATGTTGACATGCGAATATGCAGAGTGTCGGCAGTATTGCCGCTCGCCGAAAACTAGGAATATGTTTGGGCGAAGGAAGGACACAACAATGACACCATTTTTCAGACGCGCATTCTTTGTACTGGTGATATATTCGTATAGGGCTGCTATTTGACTGCAGTTATGCGGCAGTGCGTGGACTCAGTGCAACTTGGCAATGCAAGCAGTAAGATATCGATACATATTTGCGTGCCGAAGAGAAAGCAGAGAGGGACAAAAACGCTTGTTTGCAATACGTGAGCATTCTGTAGCTGTGGAAATATTCTCGTGGTACAAGTAGCTTTGACCAACTTTGTAACTATTACGGGTGCGATGCCAACAGTCGGTGAGTGAAACCAAGCAAAGCATATTGAAATGTTTTTTTTTTATCTTTTTGCAATAGAAGTAATAATAAGTAAGGCTTCCAGTCTAAAAAACCCCCTATGTCTTTATTAGTGTCTGAAGCCTTTGATCACGAAATATTTCAGAAGCACACACACACACACACACACACACACACACACACACACACACACACACACACACACACACACACACACACACACACACACACACACACACACACACACACACACACACACACACACACACACACACACACACACACACACACACACACACACACACACACACACACACACACACACACACACACACACACACACACACACACACACACACACACACACACACACACACACACACACACACACACACACACACACACACACACACACACACACACACACACACACACACACACACACACACACACACACACACACACACACACACACACACACACACACACACACACACACACACACACACACACACACACACACACACACACACACACACACACACACACACACACACACACACACACACACACACACACACACACACACACACACACACACACACACACACACACACACACACACACACACACACACACACACACACACACACACACACACACACACACACACACACACACACACACACACACACACACACACACACACACACACACACACACACACACACACACACACACACACACACACACACACACACACACACACACACACACACACACACACACACACACACACACACACACACACACACACACACACACACACACACACACACACACACACACACACACACACACACACACACACACACACACACACACACACACACACACACACACACACACACACACACACACACACACACACACACACACACACACACACACACACACACACACACACACACACACACACACACACACACACACACACACACACACACACACACACACACACACACACACACACACACACACACACACACACACACACACACACACACACACACACACACACACACACACACACACACACACACACACACACACACACACACACACACACACACACACACACACACACACACACACACACACACACACACACACACACACACACACACACACACACACACACACACACACACACACACACACACACACACACACACACACACACACACACACACACACACACACACACACACACACACACACACACACACACACACACACACACACACACACACACACACACACACACACACACACACACACACACACACACACACACACACACACACACACACACACACACACACACACACACACACACAGTACCAATGCTGTGTCCATGGGTTTTTCTGTTGGGGACGCTATTGCCGCAGATGTTTGTTTTCTTCAATGCACGGAACTACGGCCGAAAAGAAAATACTCGGGTATAGCCTTATCTCAAATAACCGCTTTGCAGAGTACAAGTCCCCATACCTTCGCACTTCAGCACCACTACCAACATCAAGAGTTCTAGTAGGCACACACTTGTGTTGAGGCAGGGCAGTCACTCAAGGTTCATCCATCTCAGCAAATACTCCCTGCACCAGAGCGCACTGCTTCAGGGATGTTAACTTCGACGGCCGTGCTTTCGCGACATGACAGACGATCATACGGCTCTTTTACAGAGCCTCATCAACGTAAAGATTCCAAGTCACAATACACTTTTTCTCAACAGGCCAAAATCTAATAGTGTATGGTGTTATTTAAACGTCCTTTTTAAGCGTCCGTTTCAGAATATTCCCCAGTAGAGGATACTGTAGCGATACCGAATAAAACGATGTTCATTAGTTTCTTGCTCATTACGTAAGTGTCAATTCCCTATGCATGACCCAAATTTTTATTCTCAAGTGTCTCCTTAGTAATTACTTCCTGAATCATTACATTACTAGAAGGGTGAATGTGTGCAATTCAACAAAGGACATTTCCGCAGCAAATATCTCGCCGCGTTGGTGCAGTGGTTACGGCGTTGGACTGCTGGGACCAAGCTTGATGAGGTGTCGAATGCCGGCCACGGCGACCACTTTTCGATGCAGGCGAAAAGCAAGGTGCCCATGTGCCGCATAATGTTAGTGCATGTTAAGGAATCCTAGGTGGTCGAAGTTTCCGCAGACCTCCATTAAGGTATCCCTCACAGGCTGAGTCGTTTCGGTTCGGTTTGGTTTGGTTTGTGGGGTTTTACGTCCCAAAGCGACTCAGGCTATGAGAGACGCCGTAGTGGAGGACTCCGGAAATTTCGACCACCTCGGGTTCTCTAACGTGCACTGACATCGTACAGCGCACGGGCGCCTTGCTTTTCGCCCCATCGAAAAGCGGCCGCTACGCTAAAGCCAATAAACCAACCACACTACTTTCGCAACAAACTCGTTTTAAAAAATCGGCGTCAAGAAACCTATAAACATGCTACGAATATGGTAGTATAGAGAATGAAGATTCCAAACAACCTAAACCATCTGCGTTCCTAGAGGCTGTGCAGGAAATTTAGTGAAAAGCGCGCAGTAAGGGAACTGAAGATGCCGAAAACTTGCTTAGGGAATCCTGAAAAGGCCCCTCACGAGACTGTCGAGTCGTTGCGAATAGCTAAGTCAAACAGTTAGGCGCCTAAAGAGAAAATCTATGAATAAGGAGTGGTTTTCCCATTTTAATAATAATAAAAAAAAGCGAAACACGTTGATGCACGAACAAGCCAACAAAGGTTATACTCCTACAGACTCCAATGGTTGAAACAAGTTTTCATGGCACATGAGCTCCCATTTAGAGTGCCCCACGAACGCTGTGAAGATCCTTTGCTTCACCTGAACATTTTATTTCGCAATGTACAACACTCAATTCGATGACGCAGGATATCTTTGCGACCAAAATATTGTTGCAGACTTGTGTCCGAGCAAACATTCAGTTGCAGATTCATTTATGTCAGCATTTTCTAGTATTTGTTCTTGTTTTTTTTTTTTTAATATTGGGCACCTTTTCATCGATATCGTTAACAGTGCTGGTAGTTTAACATTGGTAAATGTGAAATTATGATTTTAGCCTATGTCAGTGACGTCACCCTCTTTCGTTCGGACAAAAAGAGTGCACTTGAGTCTTTATAGTTGACCCAACAGTGGTGTGGAACATCAGGTATGGCTTGTAATTTATAGAAATACAAAATAGTTTGTTTGGGTCATTGAGGTGCGTGACCAAGTCAATTCGGTAGCATAAGCTGGAACTCTGGTGGCCTTCAGTGCCTTGGAGTTTTTCTGCGAGGTTCGAAACAGTGGCGCCTATTTGGTTCCACAACCTTCTCTATATATGAAGTAGTAAATATGCTATTTCCGCAGCCGATCACCCTTTGCATGGAACCGCCACTTGTTCACGCTGTACATTCTGTATTGTCGCCAACTTCGATATGTGCGGAGTGTATCTTGAAAACATCGATGTTGCATTGGCCTCAAGGCGCGTTAGGCGGCTCCAAATTTTTATTGGGCTACCATTAATGTCCGCGATCACATATTTCGCCGATATTTATCAAAATCTTGACTTTGAAACCCTAGCCTCGATTCGAAGTCGCAACGGAACGCGACGCTCAAGGGCATTTTTTTTTTTGCGTTTGGCGAAGTGTAAGCTAAATTAGGTGTAATTTTTATTAACGTGTGGTGTGGAGAGAACAATAAAAAAGATAGCTCATTAGAGAGAAAAATAAAATCAACCACAAGCCGCTGGTAGGATTCTAACCGAAGTCGTCCGGTTTAATGTCCCTAGGTATTTAGGTTGCGTGGTACGTAACCTTGAGAGTTCTCACCAGCGCCACCGAAGCCCGTAGCAGCAGACGCAGAAAGATAAGCGGGACGCTGATTGTTGAAGCTGCTTTCTATTTCTCGTGTGTAAAAGTGAACATTTAAACACTGCATATCATTCATATCGTGGGTTTACATGTCTGACTTCGATGTTCGTTCCCGTTGCCCTACCGCATTTGTTACACCCGGCAACGTAAGGATCTAAAAATTCCCAGAAACGCGAACGTCCAGCATGCAGTCTGGTTCGAGAGGATAGCTCGTCAAGATGCATTCCTGCATCATGATATGCTTGGAGTCACTCCGGCCTAACAGCTCCTCTGTAAGGCCCGGGCACCCTTTCTTAGTGCTGACCTCAATTTCATGTAATATATTCTCGATTTCTTTTTCCCCACTTCAACTTTTCTTTTTTTTTTTTAATTTTCCTTCTGCTTCCCATGAAAATTACATTAAGCAACCAGGGTAGACCTCATATCACGTAGCTCCTTATGTGGGGTCAAGGCCGCTCTGCAAGCGAGCGACAGTGAGATAAGCAGTTCGGCTCCTCTGCTGCAAAAACCTGCAGATCTCTCACGTTCCCGATCGTTACGGGTTCATCGCGAAAGACGAGCGGATCAGATTGCACGGTACACGGTACCGGCATCTGCCAGATAGGTGGTCCGTGGCATAGCGAGGCAGTCGTACCTTGAGCCGCATGCGAGAAACAAGTACTGATTGCCTATGTCAGGTTGCATATGAGCTGTATGTAGTATGAGGAGTGCCTCACCCATCGCACATCTCCCAGCGTCGGTAATATCGGCAATTCACTTATTAGCATCCCCTATACTACCTGAGCGAACTGCATCAACACTGCATCAACACTGCACCAAGTACAGAACTATATACATAACGACGGGTACAGCGCGGGGTAGACTATAACTCGCTGCGATGCATCAACGCCTGCATATACAGCCACCCTATTACTCCAGCCCCGTCTTTTTGTTTGTTTGTTTTCTCCTCGCCAGAGCATTTAAGCCTGCAGCAGCGCACTGGCTGCAGAGAACCGAATAAAGAGGGGGCAAATGAGGCCGCAGCGCAGCCACGGCGCTACTCACTCATACCTAACCTGCCGTCATCCGTTTTCATCAGAGCCGCAATTTTCGGACCTCGACCGATTTGCACGAGAGACGCGCGATCCCGAGTGCGTGCCGTGGCCGGCGCCTGTATACGCCAATGCAGCAGCGCAGCCTTGTGCCCCACGTGAGCAGAGCGAGCTTTCTGCGCGCGGGCGTACAGTGCAACGGGGTCTCCCATCATCCCGTAGCCAGCAATTACGCTCCATACCAGGGCAGCTACAAACACGTACGAGGAACAAAAATGGCGGTAGGGGTCAAGTAACCTATAGCTCTCGGACCTGAATCTCCATATATGCAGGCTCGTGCAAAACACCCCACTGTCCGTTTGCCTTATTCCTCGAGAGCTTAACAATCTCTTCCCCCTTTTCCCTCACATGCACCACTACGTCTCTTCTCCCGTGCCTCCCACGCATGTTGTAGTTTGAAAATCGTGGCAACTACTCAGGAGGACAAATCAGGAACGCCAGAAATCGTCGTTTGAGGCAACGGCAGCGCGCGCCAGTAATCGCTTGCTATCCCGCGCACTGGGCAGAGCGGACGCTGCACTGCGAAAGCCGGGGCAATTGAGGGACATAAAGAACGACGACGCAGTGTGGCAGAAGCCCAACTGCCATCTCGCACGGGCCGGAATGTACTACGAGGGCGCGCATACAGCTCGTGTAACTCCTCGGTGAAAGGGTGAAGCCAGTTCCACGGACTTCTCGTGGGCTGCAAGCCTCGCCAGCAGCAACAACGCTTAACGACGGCGGTTCCTCGTGCGCGGAACTGCGCGGCGTTGGCAATTGCAACAGAACTGCGTTGTTTATGCCCTGAACATGGCATGCAGTGCGTGCACTGAGTGACCAGTGCTCCGACTGCCTTTCACAACACACTGCCCCGTTGCTCCCAGTGTTGTGGCTGCTGCTGTTGCTGATGTCAGGTCGTGCACGTGTACCAAGGCACGCACGCTATGTTGCTGAAACCCGGCAGTTACACACTCGAATGTACTCGGCAAAGTCGGGAATGGCCGCTGTCCCTGCAGGTGATTGCGCGATGCCCCCCCCTCCCCGGACGCAAGCTGTCACCGCGTCTACAAACAAGGGCGCGGACAACGTGCGAACAACACTGTTGCATTTGCACGCGATATGGGATGATTCAGATGTAGCGGTGGCGCGCTCGTTGTTTGTTTGCGAGAGAGGGGGCCACGCTTCACCTACTACATCCCCAGCGATACTTTAGGCCGATTACTCGATTCTGAGATGGCCAGCGGTTCCTCCTTGTTTTCCGGGGCCTGGAACACATACGTGTTCGATGGCAGACGATGACTGTTGCGAGGCGCGTCTGCTCTTTCAATCGTTCTTCTCGCGCCTCTTTCACTTCTCCACTTTCCGCACGAGCTGGTAATTCAGCCATAGTCAGGTAGCACGGCAGTGCATTTTCTTTTTCTTCTTTAGTCGCAGCAATAACGATAACCCGACGCTAAGAAATGATGGAGAGTCAGTTGCAATGTGGTTACGCCTTCATGTATTAGAGTTATCATAACTACACAACGTTTCTCCTGAGCAAGGAATGTTCTTACTGTATTCATTCTGAACTGCACTGACTTCAATAAAAATGACGCCATTCGGAGTAAGGTTCACTGAAATTTCCCAATAGACATGCAAGCAGTTACCCACTATGTGAATGCAGCGAGCAAAGATCAGCGATGACGAGCTTCTATAAGCCTGACCTGCGTGCTGTTCTTAGAGGCACTCGAGCCTAACTGCTCTTTTTAAGACAAACATGCGTTATTGACATTAGTGGCGCCGCCTGGGACATTGGCTCAGGGTAATAACCAGTCTTCACACCTTCATACATGTGGCCTTCACATCAGTTCGATGTCCACCGCTACTGTAGAGATGCAACAGTGGTGGTCTTGTTGCTCGAACATCCGCCTCACATTCACGAGGCGCTGAGTTCGAGTCCAGTTGCCATCGAATGCCCGAGCGGCATCCATAATGGGTAGGAACCTTTCCGCTGCCCGGTGCCATATACGATGTTTTTCTTGCCACGTATAGGGTTTAAAAGAAATGGTTTAGCTTATTTGCGTGGCCACGCTTTTCACACTTGGGCCCATGTGATGCTCTGCTCAAACCTTCCATCTTGGGATGAAATATCACCCTATAAACACACAATTAGAAAACACAGAAAACAATTAAGTAGCTTCGTGCAAGCGTTTACTCCGTTTAAGTTCACTCCCCGACCTTACTCACACAATCATACCTCGGAAAAGTTAAACAAACAGTCATTACACTTACTTTGCTGTTAATTATTCGGCTGTGCTTCAACCTATCGCATCCCAACTTCTCTTGCCCCATGACAATCTGCAGTGCAGTGCGACTTCTGTGCATCTCGCTTTATTCAGCTGCCTTCACTCCTCTCGTGGAAGGCATTGATATTAATATTCGCAATAACAGTAGTTCATTTATTTTGCAAGATTGCAGATGCTGGGCTGCTAAAGCTAAAGAAGGCTTTGACAGCTTGCCCAATGTGTTCACCAGCTCATCGACTCTGTACCGGGCGCTTAATATGCGCATTTTAATAGCGCAAATATCTCGTCTCTGGTATACTTCTACACTATATTGGCCTGTAAAAGCAGCGATCACCTCCCTCATTGCACCAATGGCTGCATGTGAACGCGCGTTCCGGCCGAGCCATGGCTCTCAAAGCGGCAAGGCCGCATGCCACCCTAGTACATAAAGCAAGAACACATCGCAAACTAAAAAAATTAACAACAAACGGTCGGTCTCTCATTGCTATATAGTGATTTTTTTTTTCGGGGCCTCAGCAGTCATCTAGGAACCATTAAATTCAAATGAATACTTATGATAAATCTGGTACTCATGCCGAGCCAGTTTGTCATAGGCAAAGTAAAAATAGGCATCGCATCTGAGCATCATCAGCCGAGATGCCCGAGGCGCCCGGCGCAAGGTGCGGGACATGGAGTGCGTTAAATTCCGCGCATGACTAAGAGCCGCGGTGATATTCGAACGTTTTTCGCAACACTTGAACGGAAAGAAGAATGGCGCATGACATCAAGCATGAACAGCGACGTTGCGTCACCTTCACACAGCGACGAGGAAGGAAGTTCTAAATTGGATATATAGGCGTCCGTAATAGGCTCTGAATATAGATTGCCTGCACAATTCGCTCGGGGGCATACGAGACAGTCGTGTATTAACTGCAGCCTCCGCTACAACACGGCTTGTCAACATCACAAGCTTGGGCGAAGGGTCTCCGCCTCCGATGAAGTCGAGATTGATTTCAAGGCAGTAAATTCCCATTAAAAAAAAAAAAAAAAGGTTGCGGGCATATACAAGGTGATGTGTTCTTTTTCTTTTGTTTATGTATTCAGGCTATTGTTTATGGTTTATGGCCAGGTAAGACGCGGGGGTACGTCCCATGTAGTACACATACTTCATAGTCCACCGTCGTCGACCCGTCGAAGATGATACAACGCACCAGTACAACGCGCGTGTGCGACACACCCAAAGTCAGTGCCGCGCGCCTTTGATTTATACGCGTGTATCCAACGCGAGTACGATAACTCTGTTCTTATCGGGGCTATAAATAATAACGACACGCTTCCTTCCATAGGTGCGTATGCGGTATATTTCTTAGGCGTTATCTCCAGGGAAGAGTATTTGTGTACACGACCGTCGCTTCCACAAATAAAACAGAAAGACGCGTTATATGAAAGAAGGGGGCAGAGGTGGGGAGAGAGAGAGATAAGTGAGAGGAGGAATTGACAGAGGCAGAAGTTGGGAGGGGGAGGGGTGGTAACATGCGTGTTGTCTTCTTTGTTTAGTCGTACGACGTGCCCTCTACCCGGGGGAGGATGGGCTGTTTTTAATTAGGGAGCAGCTCGTCGTATTAGCCGTGGGTGCCTCTACGTGCCCTCCAGGGGATCATTTTTCTACCTTCTTTCTTAATTACGCGACTAAATATGAACGCGAGTCGCCCCGGTAATCTTCGTGTTATAAACGACGCGAATTTGACGTCGCTGGAAGCAAGAGGGGGTCCTATCTTTATGGTTCAACACGGCGCGCTTGGGCAAGAGGAGTCTGCGACACGAGCTGAGCGCTTATACATAGTACGGCTTAGCTAATCGCAAAGAGAAAGAGAGTGAGTTGTGCGCGTCTCTAATAGGTGTAATGTGTAATTAGTCTAACTACTTCTGCTTGGCTGAAAACCGCACTGGCCTGAGATGAAGCAAGGCACAACTAAAAACTTTGGGGAATCGGCATCCTGGCAATAACCGTGAGAGACAAAGTAACAGTTTGGACTCGCTATTTTTTAGTGGGTTCGCCTCTCCGTGAATGTGAAAGCAAACGCGAAGGTCGCCGTTGTAGATATTTTGGTTGTAGCGGGATGGGGAGTGTTTTCTCGTAACGTTTGGCGGTTAACGGATTGTGCAATGGCCCCATTTTCGACAAACTTTCCGCGCATGCCGAACGAAAATGAACGCGTGAAGAGAACATTGGATACACGTACCGTCAAGAAAAGGAAAAGAAGTTTCTGCTGCGTAACAGAAAGTAGGTATGAAGACCTCATTGTTGACAGCATAACACAAAATGATCAAAGATTGGTAGGAGTACTTCCTGGGCGCAATACTTGCAACAATGCGCGTGCAAATGTTAACGCTGACAAATATAATGCTGATTTGTCACGTTCGCCAAATGTTCCATTCCAATATTCCCTCTTTCTATATAAGCGACACAATCGTACGTTGAAATGATTTGAAAACACCGACAATGCTGCGTGATTAAGATACAATCTTTGAGTGTAAATATGTGCCCAAAAGCTTTTATTAAGAGAGTGCTTGCTTCCCTTGATGTGCTTTAATGCCTCCGTTTTTGCGTGTGAATCCTTTCGATGCGCGAAGCATCCTGCTGCTTTGACGCTATTTTATTTCGCCAAGATCGCTTCGGGCGCTGGGTGATTACCCGAACAAAAATAAGAAACTAAAACAAATATGCACAGTCCATGATGGACTTTCGCAATTCGTATTATTGACTCTCTCAAGCACAGTAGCTGAATGCCATGCCAGCAGCCCAGGCAGAAGAAAATGGGCAAACTATCTTCGCTTCTTGTTACCTCGCGTGCCTAATAGCCCCAAGCTGCCGGAGGAACGTGGCTCGCCTTCGGGAGAGTTTGCCCAAGTGCCGTGAATGCGGGGGCCAGTGCGTGAGGCAGAGGTGAGGCACGCCAACAGCAGAAGCAGCAGCAGCAGCAGCAAGAGGAGCAGGAGCGGAAGCAGCTTCGCGTTCGTTTTCGCGAGCTCTCGAGATTCCGGCTCGCCTCTCTCACGTTTGCACAAGCCGCTCCCTTCCTTATCCAAGACTCTTGTAAATCGCCGCGCGCTTTTCAGGAGCCCGCGACAGCCACTACTCCTCACTCCCTGGCTGGAAAAAGCGTGCACTCTCTGCTGTACATATGTGTGTATATACAAATAACGGCAGAGAGCTAGCTCTTAATGCCCGACCGAGTTGTCACGCATAGAGGCGTGTACGCAACACACGCACACAAGCCACCAGCTCTCACGTGTATGCAACGCCTCGACAGCGTGCGTCTTTGAGAGACGGCCAGCGCCGCGGCCTGATCGCAGCCTCCCCTTTTCTCTCCGTGTATACTTACGGCTATGACCATGGCTACGGCTGTGGCTTTCTCGCTTCAATAGGGCCAAGATATTTTGTTTGCTTGTTTCTTTGTTCGCTTTCTGCTTTTATTTTCGGTCTGTACGCCTGGAAGGCCTCGAGAAGTGTGGAGTCGAAAGCATTTTTCGCCCTATTCACTGGGCGATAAACTGAGGCACGTCTTGCCTCGTAATTGGGCACCCAGCGCGCAAATTTAAGCGCCCCTCTGCACAGCTTCTGCGTGCGCAACTTCCCGAAAAGAGTCTGCGCAGAAACCACAGGAGTCGGCTACCGCCGCGATGTATAACTACGGCCCGAGCGGCATGCAGCGGTTTAAGTGCGTTGTTTCGGCGGCACCGCGGAGGTATAGCATTTGACGGTGGTCGGAAAACAAGATAAGAGCTCGAAACCAACGGAAGGCATCATTAGGATATCCTTTTTGTTTTTCTTGAAGTTTTGTCTTTACGCGGCCACATTGCGAGCGCGTGTTGGGCCACTCCTTTCGCTGGTCGTGTGTATAATTTCCAGTTGAAGCTTGCAAGCGCTTTGAAGTGCGACTGCTTATCTTCCTAGTCTTCTGCAAGCCATTACACCTTGTTTGCTTACGATTTCCTGATTGCGGGAAGCGGAGTCAAGCCACAACTTCTTCCTTCATTATTTGCTGCGTACAACTGGGAGCGTATACATTGGAAGTTTCGGTTCAATTGTTCTCGTTAAAGCGCATTTATAGCGACGCCCACCGCTATTAGTACACCCCCTTAGTTCGAAACACGAGCGCTACCCTCCGCGCGAATATCGTTATTCTGTTCACTTCTCCACGCGCGAAGTGACCAGGGGAGCGTACGTGTGAAGGGAATATGTAAAGATGAGCTGAGTGACCTCTTAATTACAATTTTATTTCAGCTAGATTTAAGCTGCAAGTCTGTGTCGCGCCACTTCGCAACGCAACAACACGGAACCTTGTAGTCGTACATGCAGGGTATAAAAGGCTTAGAAAAGCGTTGAACGACGGCTAAAATTGTCATGTACACATCAGCCAAGAATCAAAGAAAAAAGCTGTATCGGTAGCTCTACTCAGTGCACCGTCATCACGCTTATTGGGCGGAACAAAAGCTGTCCTAATCATCCCCCTTTTATGTTCACCCTTGTGTGAATCTACAGAAAGATACAGACCTCAAGTTAAAAAAAAAAATGCGATGGCAGCTTGAGTACCAGTAGTTCGTAACGTATACCTGACTACAAGTAGTTCTCCGGGGGCCTTCTCTGTCACACCAAGCGCAGTATGTCAGACGTTCGCCCATAGCACCATCTAGAACTGAGTCAGTACTCAGTGCTAGGTGGCTGCGTCACAAACATTGGAAGGTGTAACCCCTGTTTTTTTTTTTTCTTTTTTTCGTTCTTACGCAGACGAGAAGCCATCAGAACGTCAGTGCCGCGGAATTTACGACATTTGTTTCAGTTATTCACTGTCCCACCACGGTGGCTCACCTGCTTTGGCGTTCGGCAGGTGATCACGAGGTGACTGGTTCCGCGACGACCACATTACGCGAGAACGTACTAGACTCCTTGTGCTGAAATGCCGTCGCAGTGCTCCAGAACTGTGGTGCAAAACCTGGCATCGTCCCAAACGTGCCGGAAAAATTACGCACTACGCGATTTTGTTTCAAAATCGTGACACAAAGGTTCCTTGTGTAACGTTAGGCGTGACGTCACACTATTTCGCTTCCCATTTAGCATTCATCTCTGGCAATGCTAGTTAGTGATAGGGATTCGAAGCGACGACATATCTACCATCAGTTGTATGCCGTTAATTGTAAGTGCAGGTGTGCACCGAGGAACGAAACAGATAATGCAGCTTCCTTGCCCCCAAAAGCAACTTAAATTAATATAAAAAAACTGCGAAATGAAAAGGTGGTGTCAAAGGTGTTACGGCGCCTATTCTTGAAGCGAAGCTTGAGTCCATCCTGGAAACGCGCAGCTCCATTCAGGGACACGCCCACCTGCGCGTAGTACGCTAATGTGGCACCGCGACATAAGGGGCGGGCCTACTTTAGAGTAAGCTCTCCAGTGACCAGAGAGGTGCAGCTAAGAGGGCTAGACTGTGTCTCGATCTTAGAGAGGCTGCTATCTCTTCTTGCCGCAGTTTCACATCCGCGTGCCCTTTGGAGCGCCCTCTCGTTCAGTTCAGTGCTGTGAGGAGCCTCATTTTCGCGATGAACATTGTTTGCAACGAGACTTCTTTTCTGTTGGCTATATTGTTAGAGGAGCAAAAGCTCTAGTACTCCAGGTAAAACCCAGAGTTTCGCCTCGCTTTGCATTGCACGCTTGACCTTCAAACACGACAACGATCAAACCAAAGCCCGTTCCTCCAAGACTAACATTGTAAAACTATGTTTCATATGACCACGCATGAGGTCGGTGGTTAGAATCCCAAACGAGATCGTGAGTCCGAGTTCCTCGCTCATGTCACAGTTGTCATGGCAACTGAGCAGCCAAGCCTTTGTAGAGCTACCGAAGTGACGAGTGTGACAACGGCATGAAAACCAAATACTCCTGCTCTTCCTCATACATAGCCTCTCGCACGTCGTGTGCTCTTAAAGGGAAAGAACACTGCACTCTAAGCGTCCAATTTTTTTCTTTCGGCGCAGTGTAAAGCTTCCTGTCTCGAGACGTAGATTCCGCAGCGATTTTGCCAGAAACGCTGTAGAAAATATTTACATGGATTTATCAAACCAGTGCATGCGCCCATTTTTACGTAGTCCGTTGGAAACCACGAGTAGCGACAGCGATAACGATTTCGTGCCGGCAAAAGTGATGTGCCTAAATCTAATATAATTTCACCGGCCAGACAGTAATTAGACATTTTTAGTACACAGAAGCCGCAAGTTTATATAGTTTCTACAACAAAGGGTGTTACGGCGCAGAAACGCACGCATAATCGACAGAAGTTTTAGTGGGCCATGGTCACCGCTTCATCAAAAAAAAAAATTTAAACACTATGGCGCCATTTAGAGACAAACTCTAAAAACGCATCACGGGTGTTGCGAAAGGAGGCTGGTTTTTGCTAACGGGCGCAGCGGAGAGCGTGTACTACTCTTTCTGTCATTCACATTTACTGTTGTGAATCCTGGGGCCAAACCTATAAAACCTACTTATCTCCTCTATTTCGCCTTCAAGAGCGGGCATTGAGGACGATAACAGCTGATTCTGTTCACTCTAGAACATTTTTGATGCTAATAATTGTCGTGACGCTGGGGCTATGTCGACCCGGCCTTCACTTGGTAGCGTGCAGAGACTCGGGGTTGAAGTAGGATTGAATCTTCGAAGTTGGTGAAATATGTACAAGCAGGTTTACTGGCACTTTGAGAAAACGTATTTACAAGAATATTTACATGAAGAAGAAGGGTACATCAGCAAAATGGCAAGCGTTAAGAGTTCATAGCGAGAAGCGACTGGATGAGCCGTTTACCCAGGGCCCAGAGCGACATTTCGTGCTCTGCAGCGTCCTTAAAACCCCCTATGTCCAGCCCCTCTCTGAAGATGCTGACCAACCAAATCCAGGGCACGCCCCTCAGGTATCGGCATCCAATCGAACACATCACTGCACTGATGGTCTGAAGCACTGACTGGTCCGGCATTCATTCGTTGGGCGTGATCACTTGTTGGCGGGAAAAGCTTGGGAACGGCGAGGAGAGGAGGTACATTTCTATTCTTCAGCAAAGAAACCACAGGCTGGTTCTGACAAGGGGTTTTACTTCTCAGAAACCCGAGTGCACGTGGCGCCGCATAGGGCTCCCAACATGGTCCCTTTTCGACAATTGCAAATCTTTCCTGCATTCCCGGGAAATCACTTAATGGCCGTATGAGTCATGCTCCTTTCTTGTCCTGCACGTCAGCGGACATGTCACTCTGTCGTCTCCTTTGGATAGGAGGCATTCATCACTGGAGGATAGCACTTCTCGACTGGAAGGGTGAACAAAAGAAAGAAAGCACTTCCTGCTATTTCCCTCAGGGGGACGTTTCTTTGTGTTTTTCCAGACGTTCTCTTGACAGGGTCAATTTGGCATTTGCAGGTTGTCCACAAAGCAAAACATGCTTACAAAACAGGATTCCTGGAAACAGGCTCACTTAGAGCCATTGGACCATCACCACATATTCACAAAACTTATCCATGCCCACAGGCGAACAATAGAGCGCGCAATTGCGGATGCTTGGTCGTAACAGCCTCCTCCCCCGCCAGAAGAGTCTCGGAGGGCAGCAGTCCCAGCTGCTGCATGAAGAGACGACTTAATGGCCTGCACGTGAACGCTTGAAGCTCGCTGTTGCTTGTCGCGTTGTCTTGATTGTTGTAGGCCAAATTGCTCGAGCTGTCTGAAACTCAACCACATGTCTAAACAAGCACTCGGCTCCCGTCTGAAGAGACCAGGTTAAAAGAAAACTGCGATTGTTGTTCGAGAAAAGCCCACTCTCAAGACGTTCAGGACCCACGTATGCCTAGAAAACCAAACGTGCTGCTTTACATAGTCACACATATACAAGCGCACGAAAAAAAAAAAAAAAAAAAAAAAAAACCTGATTATCAATTTGGATACATGGTGAGGAACATCTCGGACCGCTTAGAAAGAGCGGCTAAGCGCGTCCGCATTCCCATTTAACTTCCCCTTTTTGTATCTTATTTCAAAATTGTACTGCTGTAAAATCAAGCTCCACCTAAGAAGGCGACTGTTCTTCGATGTCGCAGTTTGCAGCCAAGCCAGGGGACAATGGTCCGTCTCTACGGTGAATTTGGCCCCTCCAAGATAGCACTGCAATTTTTGAATGGCCCATACAATGCAAGCGCACTCTTTCTCTGACGCGCAATAAGCCCTCTCTCTAGAACTCAGTTTTCTGCTCAGGTAGAGCACGGGGTGCTCATTACCGTCGTCATCTCTCTGGCAGAGAACAGCACCTAACCCTCGATCACTGGCATCACACTGGACCGTGAATTCTCGGTCATAGTCTGGAGCTCGCAATACCGGACGGCTAATCAGCACAGCCTTCAGGTTTACGAAGGAGGCTTCCTTTTGTTCGTCCCAGACTACATTTGTCGGTTCTGTCCTGCGGAGAGCGTCGGTCAGAGGGCTAGCCAAAGCTGAATAGTTAGGGATGTAGTGATTGTAGTACCCAGTCAGACCTAGGAATGCTCGAATTTCCGTCTTCGTGCTCGGCCGCGGGTAGTCTGCTACCGCAGAAATCTTAATCTCGCTGGGTTTCCTGAAACCTTGACCTACATTGTGACCCAAGTAGTCCACGGTCGCCCTTGCCAGGCAACATTTCTCGGCCTTTACGGTTAGTCCAGCTTGACGCAAAAGGCTCAGTACAGCTCTTAGATGTACCATATGGTCCGCCCATGAGTCGGAAAAAACCGCAATGTCGTCTAAATAAGGCACCGCGAATGTTTCACACCCCTTTAAAACCCTATCCATGAGTCGGGAAAAACAAAATGGAGCATTTTTGAGCCCGAAACTCATCATTGTTGGCTGGTAGCTGCCCGTCGGAGTGACGAAAGCCGCGTATCTGCTGGCGCGTTCAGTGAGCGGTACTTGCCAGTATCCTCGAGTAAGGTCCAGCGTAGTCACATATGCCGCTCTACTGACCTGTTCTACTCTCTCCTCAATATTCGGAATAGGATACACTTGATCCCTGGTGAGAGAATTTAGCTTTCGGTAGTCTACCACAGGCCTAGGGTCTTTACCTGGAGCTTCTACTAAGATCATAGGCGAAGCATAATCGCTTTCCGAGGGTTTTATTACTCCCAATTCCAGCATGCGAGTTACTTCCCTATCCAGAATTTCTCTTTGCCTTGGAGAAAATCGGTAGCACCTTGATCGCACTGGCACGTCTGAAGTCAGCTCAATATCGTGCTCAGTCAAATCAGTTCTGCCTGGCCTGTCCACGAAGCAGGCCTCAAACTCTGTTATTATCTCGCCCAGATCGGACAGCTGGGATTTCTTTAGTTCTCCTCTCTGCTCCGTCTTTCTGAGAAGCTCCTGAGCGTTGCTTCCTTTTCCGCTGAGGCAAATCAAGTTGTCCCCCATCTCCTCGGGAAGGTTTAACGTTAGATTTACCTCGGCTTGCTCCATAGCTAAGTCCTCTCGGGTTCCACTTAAAAATCTCGGGAGATTACTAGACACTGGCGGCAAGAGGTTACTCCCAAGGACGTCCTCATTCCGTGTCTCATCAAGCTCACTTTCAAGTTGACTTATTTGAGATGCCTTGCTCTCAAAGTTTTCTGACCCACTGTCTTCCGCATCGACCACTGTTTTAGCTGTCGTTTCCTCCACGGTGGATTTTTCTGGAATTAGCAGTGTAGCTAGTTCTCGCGCCTTTGAACGTGTTAAGGCTGGCACAACTCTGTCTCCGAAAAGGATGCCCCTCTTTCGCAGTAGCATATCCGATTTGTTGGAGAACAAATACGGATAGCACTTAGGAAGCTTTCCTGAAACGGCAGCCTCGGTTGTTAACTCGCCGAAAGGGCCCTCGATGACCACGTTCGCGATTGGCAAGCACACACTCTGTTCCTCCACTACCTGGCGGATCCACGCACACTGTCCTGTATAGTCGGAAGGCGACACATACGCCGGATGGACAACATCCATCGTTGCGGCCGAATCGCGCAGTACCTTGCAAGGCTTCCCGTTGACTACTAGGTCATGCAGGTAGGGTTCTAAAAGCTGCATATTTTCATCGCAGTCACTGACATACGAGAAAGCAAACTTTTCTTTCCGGCAGTTGACGGCAATGTGACCCTGCTCATTACACCTAAAGCATGTGAGCGGCTTCCTAGCCCCAAGCTTGTTCTTTGTGTTCTGCGCGTTGGTCACTTCCCCACTTTTCTCACTGCCGTCCTTTCTAGGGCATTTGCCTGAAGAAACCTTCATTTCTTCGTTTCCAACTCTAGCAAAGTGCCTTTCCTGACGGTTTTTCACACTGAACTTGGGATTGCGGAGCCTATCCACTGCTGGGTTGCTGAATTGTCGGCGCGAAGCATACTCCTCAATAAGTTCGGCAGCTTCAGTTGCCGACTTAACTTCGCCTCGGTCCTGTAACCAATTTCTTTCTTTTTCTGGGAGGCAGCTATAAAACTGCTCCAAAAGAATTCGCTCGACTACAGCGTCCCTATCACTGTAGGAATCTGTGCTCTTTAGCCACTCGCCCAAATTTACTCTTAAATTGTACAGGAATTCAGGGTAACTCTCGTCCCTGGACTTAGTAGCGTTCCGAAAACGTTGTCTGAACGCCTCGGCGCTAAGCCTATACTTTCTCAGAAGGCAAGCTTTGACCTTCTCGTAGTTGTCCGCGTCCTCCTTGCTTAGCCGCGCGACAACCTCCGCTGCCTCGCAGGGCAGAACCGTCAATAATCTCTGAGACCACGTGTCTCGCTGGAAGGACAGTTTTTCGCAAGTTCGCTCAAAGTTAGCCAGATACAGACCAATATCCCCTGATATCACATATGGCTGCATGTACTTTGACATCTTGAAATCTGCCTCCTTGTTGAGAAGAGGTACCGCTAGCTGGGGACAATTGCCCGACCTCTTGCTCAACTCTAGTTCTAATTTCCGGAGCTCAATTTCTAGCTCCAGCTTTTTTGCTTCTCTTTCAATTTCACGCTCTTTCTGCTGTCTGAGCTGTTCCTTTTTTTGACCGATGAGGTTCCATGCTTCACTGAGCTCCTCATCATCGGTTCCCAGATCAGTGATTGCCTTTATAATCAAGGGTTTTCGTGCCAAACCACTTGTATCAATTCCCAATTCCTCACACAATAGCAACAGGTCCGGTTTCTGCAGCTTTTGTAGGTCCATGATCGCTCCGAGTGTCGGCTACTTCCAAAACAACTGTGCAAACTACCAACCTAAAGGCGTTTCCACACTCTCTTTACCAGTTCTAAAATCTAACCCTGTTCTAGAACCTGGTCCACATCAGAAGAAAAGCCAAGCACTCACCCACACATGCGATCGATGTTCCGAGCTGCCCTCTTGTTGGCCGATTGTTGCTCCTGCTTGTTGCTTGAGATGCCACCTCCGATCACAAGGTGTTGTGGCTTGTAGCTTCAGATCCACCTCCAATCACCAGATGTTGTGGCTTGTAGATTCAGATCCCACCTCCAGTCATCAGATGTTGTGGCTTGTAGGTTCAGATCCCAACGCTGGTCACCAGTGTTGGGGCTTGTAGATTCAGATCCCACCGCTGATCACCAGTTGTCGTGACGCTGGGGCTATGTCGACCCGGCCTTCACTTGGTAGCGTGCAGAGACTCGGGGTTGAAGTAGGATTGAATCTTCGAAGTTGGTGAAATATGTACAAGCAGGTTTACTGGCACTTTGAGAAAACGTATTTACAAGAATATTTACATGAAGAAGAAGGGTACATCAGCAAAATGGCAAGCGTTAAGAGTTCATAGCGAGAAGCGACTGGATGAGCCGTTTACCCAGGGCCCAGAGCGACATTTCGTGCTCTGCAGCGTCCTTAAAACCCCCTATGTCCAGCCCCTCTCTGAAGATGCTGACCAACCAAATCCAGGGCACGCCCCTCAGGTATCGGCATCCAATCGAACACATCACTGCACTGATGGTCTGAAGCACTGACTGGTCCGGCATTCATTCGTTGGGCGTGATCACTTGTTGGCGGGAAAAGCTTGGGAACGGCGAGGAGAGGAGGTACATTTCTATTCTTCAGCAAAGAAACCACAGGCTGGTTCTGACAAGGGGTTTTACTTCTCAGAAACCCGAGTGCACGTGGCGCCGCATAGGGCTCCCAACATGGTCCCTTTTCGACAATTGCAAATCTTTCCTGCATTCCCGGGAAATCACTTAATGGCCGTATGAGTCATGCTCCTTTCTTGTCCTGCACGTCAGCGGACATGTCACTCTGTCGTCTCCTTTGGATAGGAGGCATTCATCACTGGAGGATAGCACTTCTCGACTGGAAGGGTGAACAAAAGAAAGAAAGCACTTCCTGCTATTTCCCTCAGGGGGACGTTTCTTTGTGTTTTTCCAGACGTTCTCTTGACAGGGTCAATTTGGCATTTGCAGGTTGTCCACAAAGCAAAACATGCTTACAAAACAGGATTCCTGGAAACAGGCTCACTTAGAGCCATTGGACCATCACCACATATTCACAAAACTTATCCATGCCCACAGGCGAACAATAGAGCGCGCAATTGCGGATGCTTGGTCGTAACATAATGTGCTTTCGTTCCCATCCTTGCGCTACTATAAAATTTCACTCTTGATAAACAACATAATAAACACTAACTTTCCCCTTCCGTTAAGTCTTTTTGCCTTACCTTCCCGTAATACAAGACAAGCATCCAATTGTAACTTTAACCTTCCAAAATGTAGCAATGTTTATGGCGAAAACCGCGTAGAGTTCAATGGGGCAAAAATATAAAAACAATTTGCCGATCGAGGTAAAAGTAGACAAATTTTAAAATTACTTGCAAACTGCATTTCAAGTCCAATCAAATTTTGCCTGATACTCTTGTCTTGTGAATTGTTGACACATCATTTCTCTATGCATACTGTGTATTGTTTTCGTATTTTTGTATTCTATAGTATTATGCATACTTTTTATTCTTAGAGTCCCCTATATTGTTCTTGGTTTTGTGGTGCGGACCTTGTGAACGTGTCGTTCTGCGCACATTATGATTGACTTTTTCAGCTTTCGGAGCTCTGCGGCTGAACTATAAGTAATTTTTGTATTGGACCGGCCACTAGCTTTTATAGCTATCGGTCCAAACAGGGTTTGCGCATATTTATTGTCATCGCAATAAAGTTCCCAATAAAAAAAAATATAATAAAACAACGCGAGCACTCTTCAAAGAACAGAGAACACTGTACAATTAAACCCCTCCAGGGTACAGTTGTTACGGCGGTCGATTACTGCTCCCAAGGATGCAGGATCCGACCTCGGCGGCAGCTTTTCGATGAAGGCGAAAAGCAAGGCTCCCGTGTGCTGTGCTATGTCAGTGAACGGTAAAAAGCCCCAAGTGGTCGAAATTTCTGGAGCCCCTGACAACGGCGTCTCTCATAGCCTGATTCGCTTTGAAACGTTAATCCCCACAGACCAAACCAAACTGTGCACTTACGAAAACCATTTAAATATTCCGAAGATGTGGTCACGTGGATTACTGCAGTGATAACACAGCAATATGATAATTACAGCTTATCGCCGCAAGATGCGACAACAGCCGTTTTCATGAGACTTTCAGTGCCAAACTGAAATTATAAACCCTCGTTTCTTGGATATTGCAGCGCTCGATCTATACCATACGAGTCTAGGTCCTTTCATTTTCGCAATAATACCATTGCAGTTTTTAATCAGTGTTCTGTCCCTTCAAGGCATTACTAACGGACCTCCATCTGGCGCCATATCTCTCCCCACTCCTTCTTTCATCGTGTAGCGTTCGGTGGTGTCATACCACTTCGCAGCCTAATTGCCATGCATCTGCTAGCCTAGTTAAACGATAGATTCTAACCGACTTATGTGCCTCTAGCTGTATACCCTGCAACCTACATCATATGACCAGCACAGCGCGCATTTTGAAATCGGATTTCGCTACTCGAGCGAGCTTTCACTTTCATACACGGCGTCCTAAGTGTCTCGATATTCTTTTTACTGTAGTGACAGCTGACTCAGGTGAATTGAGCTAAGTCCAAATGTGCTCGTAGTTGCAGTCTTGCACAATTGCCGGGAGCGCAGCTGCGCTTATCGCTATTTCTTCACTGTCACGAGCAAGCAGATTGCGTTTTTTGTTTCTTCTGAGTTAACTGCAGTAACTATTTCATAGGTGGTAGTCGCCTCTTGCTATTATGCAACAGTGGTAAGTCTCTCGACCACATCTGTATCTATATGGAAGTGCAGCTAGTGAACACCACATGCCTCAACTTGTGCGTTGCATTGAGTGCATGCACTGTAAACGCTGTTAAAAAAAACACCACTATCGTTTGTGGAAAATCCCATGTCCACATTGGGCACAAGCTCCATCACCGGAGCGATCGGCGCTAGAGTGGGATCATGGGACTCCTCTTACTGCTGTTGAGGCAGTCGTTCAATGGAATTTATATCACGGTTTTAAAAGCTAAATGTCATGTTTTCGTCGTTAGTTTCCCCTCTTGACGAGTGGCAGCACAGAACCATCTGATTTTGTGTCGTCGCGGGGGTTTTAAAGTTTATTTACGGCGTTGGCATGGTCTGTTAATGATCTGTACCTCAGTACTTCCCACATTTAGCCGAAAATTAAACTCAGAGAAATCTGGTTAATAAGGCTTCGAATGAACAAAGAAGCGAGTGGTCATTCTCATGCCGTGCGCCTTATGAATTTCACCGAGCAAACTTTAATCTACATGGAGTTGGCACTAAAGGGTTCAGTGAGTAGCGTCCGAAAGACAGACGCGAAGGTTTACGTTCTTGCGCTTATCATTTGTGAAGCTAACGAAGACTGATTTCTGGCTTATTTATGCAAGCATTACAAGCATTGACGCCCGACAACAAATGTTCTACTAAAACAAGCTGAGTTTGCCGCCACACACAGCGGTAAACATGGAATGCTGAACCGCTGAATCTGCCTAATTTGATTATATTAGGAAAACTTCAGCAATACTGAATAAGTAATTCCAAATGGCCGAGAAAGCAAATAAGCATGCCCTGATCTGCTGAGGTAAAGTGAACAAACGTATACTATACGCGAGGAAAACGAACCCCTGCCTGAAATCTGAGTGGCAATGATTGCAGTCAGTGCAAAGGACCTGCAGCGCGGAACATAACTCTACACAGGTGCATGAGATGGTTTTTCTGCGTCGTCCGCACTGTCCATCAAGTTCAAAGGAGAACTCGAACGGCGCTGCTTTTGCCGCACTGTCCGAAGTACTCCGCATCTGCCTGGCGTCTCACAGCTATACCTTCCTGTCGCACATAAATTTGATTACCGACCTCACACTCACCTCACACTGGTTGTGTGAGGTGAGTGGCCATGCCGAAACGTGGTGTCACGGCATGAGCTGTGCACGAGCTCGGGCCGCTTGAAAGCACTTTCGCTCGGGCTCGGGTCGGGCCCGGGCCAAAGTACATCTGTCTCGGCGGACCGGGCTGGGCTGGACACCCCGATCACAGCCACATGCAACATTCGCGAAAACGCGAATACGGCCGTAGTGCGATAAGCGTCTAGAATGCACAGTATTTCCCCGTGTCGTCCCCACGCGAGAACTTCCGAGTTCTTTCACGGCGTCGACCCGCCTTTCCTCCTCGCTGCGAACGGATTTTTGGTAACCGTCAGTGACCGCGCAGAGGGGCCACTTGTGGACTATTAATTTCGAGTTTCACATCTCCGCTTTGGTAACACTGGCGCTGATGTTTAGGTATCTGTCTCAAAATTCGCGCCACGCTGTTGCCTATCACACGCCTTTATTGTGACTTACTCGTGCATCGGCATAGCCTCGTTTGAAGAGGGACATAGCTCGAAGCACCTACGGTGCAAGAGTTTCCTTTTGTTTCTCTTGTTGCGAAAATTTCGCGTGAAAAGCACATGATGAGGCAGGCGAGCTCATCGAGTACTTGGCCACAAAATAAACCCCTTGTTTTGGTTTAGAGCTAGCGCACCTTTGGAGAAGCAAACAGGCTGCTTACCGAACACTTGTTCCAGCCACAAGTTGTAGAATCGGAAGAAACTTCAGTGCTACCAGGTTCATTATCCAAGAACGCCGCAAATGCTATTGATAACTCAACTGATAACTCAATTGATAATTCAATTGATAACTTGTTTTTGCGCAATGAGTTAATTACACGTATGTCATTTGCCCCTATATATTCAGCAAATCTGTCATTTGAAACGTGAGAGGAGGAGGAGGAACGGCAGGGAGGCTAACCGGTAAAAGAAATAGGTTTGCTACCCTGCACTGCGGAAAGGGGTTGAGAACTCGTCATTTTAAAACCTTGGATAAACCTGTCATTCTGAAATTATTTTCTTCTTTTTCATCGCTTCAACTGCAATTACAGCATGACGGACCGGTCCGGGCCTGTGTCTTAAATTTAAGAACCGGGCTGGGCCGGACCGGGCTCAGTTCCTCTTCGAGTCGGGCCGGGCTCGGGTCTATAGCGTCAGGCCCGAGCCGGGTTCGGGCTCAAAATTTCGACCCGTGCACACCTCTACGGCATGTCCTTGGGTCCAGTATGTAATAAAATACCAATATCATTACAGGAACGATTACTGCGATGCTGCATGCTGACCCTTTTAAAACAGGACTAAAGTGAGCTGCTATTAAAAAGTGGGGCCGCACATTGAACGAGTGGCTTCAAGGATAAACCACTGGAGGTATCGACAAGTTCGGCCGTTAATTGTGGTCTATAACAACTGGGGCTATACGAATATGTTTGGAATGAGCGAGCTAAAACGGGAGGAACAATACGTTTAACACAGATTAAGAATGAATGAATGCTGGGAGTAAAATGTAGTCGCAAGATGCAAAATTTTCGAGTTTAAGGAGAGTCCTTCGACCTGCAATGAATGTAGTCAGGCAGTTGCCTATTTTGGACTGCGCTGGGCTTCAACGCACGGGATTCTGGCTTCGCGCACAAAGACTCGGACATGCGACCTGCCGCGGCATTTTTATTTTTTTTTTTTAGCGCAGTTGAACGGATTAGGATAGTCTTCCGAAGCTGCACCAAGACGCCAGCAGCACGTGCATGCCGCCCGAAAACCTGTCTCCCCGCCGACAACCTCACACGGAAGTCGTCGCCGACGCGTCCCGCTTCAGGTGTAGGACCGAACACTCCCGGCCCGTCGGCCGAAGGCGACATCACCGAGAAGGAGACCACGTTAGGCGCCGAAGTCCGATAAGGGAAGCAAGCGCGTTGGCGCGCGCCACTGAAGAAACGCCCGCGCTCCCCACCACCATGTCTGCTTCCATCAGGCTGCCGTTTTTCGGTTTGCGTGCGCGCGCACGCGTATTTGCTCGATAAGCGGTTTGGGGCACCGCCGCGGGCAACTCTCAGTTTGCGCGGCTGCTGCCTCCAGTGCCTGTTGTCTCGGTTGCGAGCGTCAGACACGTCTTGTCCCCCGAGTTCCTTGCTGTATAGCGGAGCACTCGGCTCGCTGCGACGCAGATCCATTAGCCAGCTATCCGAGGCGTCCCGGGATATCGCCCCGCTACGTCCTTTACCCTTGAAGGCACGCACGTCGCGGGGTGCGGGTTGCAAAGAGGCAGATAAGTTCGAGCTTGCCGTGGTTACGGGACTCCATGTACGGAGAGTTACTTCGGGTCCCGATTCTCTGGGAGATTGTTTTCTCTCTCTCTCTCTTTTTCTGTAGGATCACTGTTTACGTCTACCAGTCTGCTGAGCGGCTCCCGTTGGTCGTGATCAGACCTCGATTGCTACCGAACACTAGCTGAAACGTTACCTAACCTCTCAGAAAGAAATTTCCACTGGTACTAACAGGAATGATTTCACAAGGATAGCGTTTTTAGAGGTATTTTGCACGTTACTGTTTGTTTGTTTGTTTTTACAGTTTGGTTTTACGCCCATAAACCTTTAGTGATCTTCACTTTCTGTGATAATCTCGACAGTCAAAGGAAGGAGGCCAAGCTTTGCTCCACTAAGAAGGTATGTCCACAGCATTTCACAAGGCGATTTAAACAAAACGAAAAGTATTCCTTTGATGTCGGTAACAAAGATGCCGGCCACGGCGAAATGTCATTCAGAGGTATGAAACCAAGACCGCCATCTATTGACACCTCTATTTATAAGGCGTGAAATATATTAGTTGAGTTGAACAGCCACATTTGTTTGTAACTTTTTTAGTCGTGTTTTCATATTCCTGCACCCTCCTAACTTCACTGACACTGCTATAGTGGAGTACCACGTGCCAGAGATAGGCTTCTTGCTTAAGGTACTTTGCTACAGTCAATGAGTACCTGAAGTCTAGTGTGTTAGTGCAAGAATACAGAGTGTACGCGGCATTCCCACCATCTGCGTACAGTACCAGCCTGCCTTGCTTCATCGTTCAAGTTGTTCTCATGGGCTTCTAACTTAAGGTGCTCATAGGTTTTCAGCCTGAGCGTCTCAATATCATTGCTCTAATAGGTTTGCCTTGCTTTCAAAACTTACACTGCTCTTGCTTCAGGTGCTCACGTAAGCTGATCGATTATAAAGACGACGGCCAGGGGAGGCTTTGTAGCGTCAGCTGCGAGAACGACTACAGGTGGGCGCTGTAATCGAAAATGTCTGTAGCAGCACTATGTGTTCATAAAGGACATTTTGCGTTCGTGATTCAGGGGATAAAACATGAGTTGCACAGTTCGCCGTTCTTGTTCACAGTGTCGGTCCGATGTGCTGCTTGCTAAGTTCTTCGCGGTCTTAACGGCTGTACGAATGCAGCCAGTTAGAAGAGTTAGAAGAGCCTTCGCCGCTCCTAGAGGAGGATGCCTCGTGGATGGATGTTGTACTTCTCTTCGTAAGTTTTTCTTACCATGTGTGATGAAACCTTAAAAAGCTGCTTTACTATATACCTTCTTGTCTTTATATGCATGACTGCCTGGTCATGTGCTTTTTCCATCAAGTTCTAGACAAAGAGACTATGTACTTACCCAGCTTTAATTGCTGTCAACCCCATATTAAAAAGAACGTGACATTACAAACACCAAACACTCGCAGTGTACCTTAAAAACATGCATCACACCGTCAGCACTGATGCAGCACGTGGGCCATTCGCGAAAGGAGCGCTTAGATGCGTACAAAAAACAGAAGAAGCCCCTGCTAAATAGGGACGCCACTTGAGGCATCATGCCATTGTTACGCGCGACATCGCCGGAGCTCATCAAAGCTACACGCGACAATTTGCCTCCGCCGCCTGCCCTGAAGTCCACGAAACGAGCGTGACACAGCGGGAGGTTGTTCACATGTAGCAACTTCGTGCAAGCCCATGGTCTACTGTCGCGGCACCTCAAGAAGAAAGGATACGACAGCGGCGAAACTCCCTTCACACGATTCGAGGCTGCTCGTCTCCTTTGGACGACCCTGCGGCCGGCGGCGACCACGCGTTTCAGGACTAGGCGCATGCACATCAACGCTGGAAGCGCTGCAATTATCAAATGCCGCCTGTCCGGCGCATTATATCTCAAGCGCTCCTCAGTCATTGTGCTGCGGGGACAATATGTTGCGCCTCCGGACATCCTGCTGCGAGTGAACCGCACTTTGCGCTCGCGGACAAGCGAAGGAAGAGGACGGTTCTTTTGTTTTGCTTGGGAAAAGGCTTCAACAACGATGGCGAGGAACGGCTGCTGTCGGTCGGTTATCTCCAAATGGACCCGACGCGTCCTTGAGTCCGGTCGTCGCCGTTCTCAGGGTATTAGTCGTGTCTCTAAAGGGTCGCCGCAGAGTTGCCGTGCACTGCAGCCCGCATAATGTACTCGTAGTTGCGCGACCTCATCCTCGGTCTACTTCCGCTTGCTGCCCGAAGCATTCAATTGCGTCTCATCGCGCTGATTTGCGCCGCTCTGTTTTGGAAGTCGGTCAAGATGCACGCATTCAGCGTGAGAACGTTCGTGGTTCTCGCGTTTTCAGGATGTGCAGCGCAGTATAGTGCCACGGACAAGATGGGAAATAGGTGCAGCACTCAGGCCGATACCTAATAACATCGTTTATTGATCCAATAATACCAGCATATACAGGCACCAGATCCGAGATGTCTACTGTGACGCACTGAATGTCGAAGCCTCTGTACTTTTTTGATGGTTCAATGCTAAGTGTTAATTAAAAGTTTGCCTGCCAGTAATGCTCTCTTTCTGCGCTACCCATAAGATCTCTACTCCAAGCAGAGGACACATGCTGACGCGTTAGAAATTTAGCTCTAGGGGAATTTGTGCTTCCACTATAAAGAAGCTTGTTCATAGTAATAAAAAAACAAACGGCCCTATGAGGAGGAAATTAATATGGATTATTAGACGAATAGAGGCATAACGTGAACGGTCTCAATGTGGACACGATTTTCTCACCCTATATAAGAGAGAGGAAGTTAGGATATAGAACAAAGTTCTGTTCCCCGCGTAGTCTTGTGAACACCTCTCTTCCAAAACCGCGTGACGCCGTCCATGGGGGGTGTCGCGTTTCGTGCAATGGTACGTACCTCTCATCTCCGGTCAGCACAGAGGAGACGTGCCCTGGCGTCCCAAAGGCTCTTCCCACGCGCCTTCGGCCCCATCTGAAGCTCGCTTTCCATCACCTGGCTAATCTATTTTTAGCCCCTTCTCCTAATTACTCTCTTCTTGGTCTTTTTTGTTTTCTCTTTTCTCAACCCGCAGATGCCAATGCACGGTGCGTGGGCTTGGTACCTTATTACATTATTATTTCCTCTTTTCTATCTATTTGCACGTTGTCGTTTCTTATCTCTACATGAGTGATCACTTCACCAACCGACGACGATGTCGAAGCTCGCCCTTCTCCAACAGGACAACCGAGCTCGTTATGCTGGGAGCGCTCTGGGAACTAGAAGACCGACAGATGAGGACCATGAGTATTGCAGATCAGCGGGCCCCAATTTGAATATATATTTCCCCGTTGCCGTGGAAAGGGTGAACGGGGTGCTGAAACGTGAGCCACATCTCTTATCAGAGGGAGCACGCCATCGTGTACAGTAGTAGCCTGTGTCCCTGGGGAAGCGGTTTTGCATGAAATGCTTCAGGCTCTGCAAGGTAGCTCGCTTTATAACGGCGTGATAAGATAGCTCATTGTTTTTGCTCACGATGGCTGCAAGTGCCAAAGCAAGGAAAAAAAAAAAGAAAATGTGTTCTACACCTGCTTCACTTCCAAAGTTTTGTCTTTTTTTTTTTTCTTTGTACTCTTCGCTAACATTCGATGCAACCTTTTGGAGGCATAGCAGGTCATGGGATCCATGATAAGTGAGATATTCGAATGCCTGTTTCGTAACGGATCGAGAAGAATGAAACTCTATACGGCAAAAAGCCGCTGTTATTTTGTCACACCTTCCACTTATCTGTAAACTCTTTGCGGTGCCGATATAAGCACGTGTGATTTTAGACAGCAACGTTCTGAAACGAGATCTTTTCTATCCAGGTGAAGTTTTTCAGCGCAGCGCTTCAAATAAAATAGGGTCCGGACAGGGTGGAGCAAAGCGCATTGTACATTTTAGCGGGCCAATATATGTGAAACCCCGAATCCTCCTACAAGGAGACCACTGGCCGCGGGATGTATCAGCGATCGTGATTTGCATTTGTATCTTTCATGGAGCGTTGTAAAGCATCCTTCATTGCAGTCGAGCATTTCGAAGGCGACATCTAACAAAAAACTTCGAGAGGAGGGGGGGTGGGGTTACAGACGTCTATGAGTCGGCGTCCGGCCATACAAGTTCGCTGCTGTTGGACATAGATTCGGTAAGACAACGATGAAGCCGAGCTTTCGGCATGAATCGTGATAGAGTCGTTCATTTCCATTCATGACAGAGAAAACAATAAACATCGACCGATAGGCATTTAAACTCCAGTATACCATTACAGATGACAATTACAAATGATGTCCTGCGATTTCGCATGAACACGTTAGAGTGGCCATCCCAGGCACCACTGCAGTAGAAGTATTTGCGCTCAAAGCGACACCTCCCAGAGGGTCGTAGAAATTTTATGGAGGCTCCCGTTGAATTGGCATTGCGGTATAGTGGTGCCCAGCACCCTTGCTCATTTAGCCGTGTGTTAGACCTAGCCCATTAGCTGCCGTCGTAGACGCTAGCGTACTCCGAGGAAACGATTCGCTGTCGCTCCACTTTTTCCCACACCACTGTGTGCTGTTCTTTAGGCCGCCGACAGCGTCGCGGCCGCGTTTGAGAATCACCGCCGCAAAAGACGCAACGGCCGAGACTTCGAAACGCAACCAGCGCGGTAGGGAGTTTATAGTTTCCCATGCCCCGCACGTAAGCTTTCCCCCGCGTGCGCGCGCGGACGACTCCAGCTGCGGCGGCGCCAGGACTGCGGGGGAACGCGGCAAGCCATGCATACACTGCGCCTCCTAGCGTGGCCAGGCCAAGCTAATGGATCGTTCAGGTCCGACATCGGCTACACGCAAGCGCAACCTCGGACGGTAGAGCACGCGGCTTGCATGCGTGCGTGTACCTTTGCCGCTGCGCAGTTGTGTGCGCAGGCACTTAATTGTGTCTTAACCTCGTAATCGGCCGAAATTCGGTTTGCCCGCGATGAGAACGACCACCGTGCTGTGGCCCCATCGCGAGCGGAGCTTGTTACAACAGCGGATGGCAGCCGGTTGGCCCCGACTACAACAACGGTCGCCACCGCCCCGTGCTGGGCGTGCCGGTGCTGATTCTTTCTGTGGTGCCGCTGCCGCGCTGGGAACCGGCTGAGGAGAGGATTTCCAGGCACGTATACAAGCCGGCCTCTCAGCCGGCAGCCCGCAGTGTTTGTTTCTAAACGACGCTGCAGAGGTCTCATTGTACGTTACTTGGCTGCAGCTGATGGCGGCCGAGGTCAATAGCGGAGCTCTGGATGACATTTGGCCATTTCTCTTCAAGTTGGCTCTTTCGGCTTGTGCAAAAATGTTGGAACACTTCTTTATCCGGGACATATAAAGGAAACGCTGCATAGAGCTACTTGAGAGCTGCACAGCAATGGATGAAGCATCATGCCACTGCATTACTCATACTTTCATGTAGCCAACGACTTGGCGCATACCTGACTTGTTTTTTGTTTTTTTGTTGTTGTTGTTCCAGCGGGCGGGAAAAGAGATTAGTGGATTCATCTCATGCCGTTATGCTGTAGAGGTTAGCATATTGGTTCAACTCTTCATTTTGCGAACAATATACGGAGCTGTTTAATCCCGTATAGCAAGATCAAAATTTAAAAGAACTACTTTGGGAAAGGTCAGACCTTATCACGGTAGGAGAAATAACGGACGACAAACGTGTGAACCCAGAGGAATGAAAGGAAATCTATGTGCTATGAAACAACAACAAAAAGGAAACTTGAACCGGGAGTAAATGGTGAAATGAATTAATTTTCTTCCTGTCGTTCATTCTTCCTATAATGTCGTTCTTTCTACCAAAACATGAAGAAAAAAAAAAACGTGCTGGAAATTATACTTTAATACCTACTCAAATGTCATGGCCGGCCTAGTTATAAGTCGGGGAAATAGATCAGACATTCGGCGACACTGGCGATAGGTCCGCGGTCCACCTCTTGTTAACTAGTGTTGTGGTGTATAGTATTTACCTGTCGCTGTGGGGGCACCACTACTACCGTTCCTTTCGTCTGAAACTGGTATTACCATCTTTTCGTACTTGTGCCACTCTGTCATTTTCTGACCAGTTACGGCTTGAATTGAAGTGCATCATCATCCGCCGATGTCATGCAATACCCTGAAGTGAAGAATGCCCAATACGAAAGGCCATGCCTCAAACTTCACTCTTTCTCGTCAAGCAATATTTGGAACTATTTACCGCCAACCGTAGTCATCAGTACACCAAGCGGTAATTTTCCTCGGCAAGTGACTTATCTAAGGGTGAATTATCACTCATAGTGACAGTGATAATTCATCGACTTAGTGTTCTGTCTGGAAGTTGGTCTTGTGCAATTTAGCAAATACACATTTAATGAAATGGCTAAAACATCCGCCACTAGAGCTTTACTGTTTAACCTGAGTATTCATTTCATCGTAACTATTTGCAGCAGTACCGAATAGCCGCACAAACATTCTATTTGTATTCGCTTTGATTTTTTTCCTATACGATTCGGGCTCGACTTAGTATTTTCATTCTATTGGTGCTTGATTCGATTCGGAAAAATACTAATCGCGCACTCTAAATGATGTACTTCGAAACGCATGTGGTAAATAAACACACGTCCCAAGCAAAATGAACTGAAAATATAATTACATAGTATAGGCTTCAAGCTCCGTAGAAATCAATAACGAGATACAATTGTTTTGTACAATTATATAAGGTGCCCCTTCAGGGCATGGTGTACCTGACAGGTCCCTAACCGAACACACGGGAATGGAAACAATTACCTTGCCCTTCAGCAACCACGAACAATTACAATTATAGTTACATCTGCTGCATTTGAGGGAGAAAATTAGGTTTGGTTTATAGGGTTTGCCATCTCAAAGCGACTCAGGCTATGAGAGATGCCGTAGTGAAGGACTCCGTACATTTCGACCACTTGGGGATCTTTAGCGTGCACTGACATCGCACAGCACACGAACACCACTCCGTTTCGCCTCCATCAAAACGCAGCCGCCGGTGGTCGGGATCGAACCCAGGAACTCCGGCACAGTAGTCGGGCGTTTTAACCACTGTATACCACCGCGTCGGGGTAGAAAAATTAGGAGTAGGCAACTGTTAAAGAAAATTTCGGGAAGTTCACAATTTTTAGTTAAATGTTACTGAAAAATACATATTATCCAGGTTTTTGCGAATCAACCGATTCGTAACGAGAACTGAAGTTTGCGTTCATTAAAGTTGACTCGTTCAAACATCGAAGTAAGCGAAGGTGGCATCTCAAAATTCATATTTTAAGTGCTGCGTTAAAGTTTTATATTTTTTTTTTTGTAGAACTTTTGGAATCGAGGCGACACCTTCCAGTACAACGTGATCGCAGGTTACGCTTCTATGTAGTTTAAGATTTTTAATAGGATTAGTTACATGACTGTGGTCTCTCTTATTTTGAATACATTAGGAGTTGTTACATCAAAAATTTCGCAACATCTAACAGTTTGTACTGCGCCATTTTAGCAGAAAATGACACCTAAATTAATATTATTCGTGCTCCAAATTTTGTATACCGGCTTGTTATTCAATGTCAGCACTGTCGGAATTTCTGTGTATTCCAGTGCAAAACGCATATTCAGGTTCCACATGGCTGCCTCTGGTAAATGATGCGCAAAAAACTAGGGAGTTCACTCACAAGTGCGGCTAGGGTATATCAATAGTAACAACTCCACAGAGGCATTCAGGAAAGATATTCGCTTAGAAGTAAATTTTGGGGACACATTTCTTTAGGCAAAGCTTCATACACTGTTGTTAATATATAAACTAACGATGGTTTTGCATGCCCTGTAAGCCTAACTTTCCGCCCACTCAAACACATTTTGCCATCTAGAAGATACTTTGAGGGCGAGTTCAATTTCAGCCTTATTTGCATATTTCTCAGCAGGAGAGGAAACTAGAGAGGCTTTTACATTAACAGCGATGCAGAGCGACCTGTCCCTTGTCCTCGAAGAACCGAAACATATCAGTTACGCGGTTCTGCGCCTGTGTCCCTTGTTTTAAAAAGGCATACATAGGATCAGGACTTACCCTGACCTCGAAGACTGAAACACATAAGGTCAGAATATACTCGTCCATGACTCTTGACATCAAAGGCAAGGACGCACACGATCATGGCTTCCTGGGCATGTGCTTTTTCCTATAGAAGCCACGAATGCATAAGAACAGAACTTCCTAACATGTATGCTTTCTGCGTCGCTTGCTTTCGAAGACATCAACACATGACACCAAAACTCACATGGACGTTTTACTTAGTCTTGACAGAGATATATGAGGTAAGTACTGACTCCTCGTGCACATTTCCCCAGTTTTCAGGTTTGCGTGGCGTTGTGCGAAATGATGCAGTATGATCCCGCATGCTTTCTATCACACAAATTTAAAAGGTAGCCCTTGACATCGTACAGGCCTACACGTTCAGGTACGCGTTTACACCGTTACATAGTGTACACGTGGCGCCACCTGGACCATCCATCTGTCCGGACGCCGCGCGTGGATTCACTCGAAGGAGCACGTTGGGCGTTGCCGAGTGGCTTCAAGACATGCACACCTCCAAATTACAACTGAAGCCTATCAACACACGCGCCCTTGTTTCTGCCGCCTTTTCACGTGCCTCCCCATCTTTCTTCCTCTCCCTTCTCTAGGTGGGAGCTACGCGGTTCACCGGCATTTGGAACAGCCATGGTTGGCCGCCCGCAGCGAAGCGATGCGCCCCTGAGGGTCCGGCGGCGCCCAGACCCACCGAGCCGCTAATGCATCATTAGGAATACGTATTAATCTTTCACTGGGACACGTCACGGAGGTGGCAGGCATCCCCAGGACACACACACGCACCGTTCGGAACAATAAAAAAGGAACAAGGGCTCTTCCTCCCATTTTCCTTCGTGCGAAGGAAGCGAGCGAGACTGGGCGACCACGAAAACGCTGAGACTAAGCGGGAGGCCGCAGCGCCGTGTAGTGGCGACGGCCACGGGTCGCAGTCGACATGGGCAGGGGAAGCAAGCACGTTCTCAACGCCCGTAGACCATCGAGGGACGGCTGCCGCGCAACAGCGGCAGGGGAGGCGGCTCGCCACAGAAAACAGGCATTCCACTCTTGCGATGCCGAATCGGTAACGACGCGCTAAACGCGGGAATAAAAATCGTTCGGGAGGGGCAACCGTACATCATCGCTGCTCATGCAGCCACAGGAGTGCTGTGATACGCGCCGTCAAGGTATACGCGCATGGGCGGCCGCGAGGTATATGGTGCGCGGGCAAGAAAGAACCACGCCGCGCTACTCTGGCCGGGTTGGGGGGGGGGGGGGGGGGGGGATAAATGGTCTCTCAAATCCGAGCCGCATATCTTGGCCGCGCAGTGTATTTATCAAAGGCGATTGTGGGCGCTGTGTGGTCCGGCCGCAGCAGGAACTGGGCGTTGCTCACTCTTTGCGCAGGCCATGTCGATATGCAGTGCTTCCCTTCTCTCCTGCGCATGCAGATCAGCACCGACTGATCGCGCCCGCGTTGCTCAGGTCCCACTACGGTAATCCGCTTATGGTTCTAATTGCCTGAGAAACGAACCACTTGGTCTAATGAACAGAATGCTCCCAAAACCAGAGGTGGGAGGCGCCGGCATGCCTGCTAGCCCTACGCAAAATAATCACTTAGCAGTGCCCGCGCACAGCGGCCCGATCACGAGTTAGGAGTGGCCGTCGGGAAACCTCAGAACCGTAAGTTGGCAATCAATATCGAGCTACCACCAACACCGGTTGCTGGCTTGCGAGGTGCAATCCTTTCGAGCACATACCGCGAGAGCGTGGAAACTTGTACTGGCCACCGTGCGAGCTGCAGAGCTCTGACCGTGCCCTCTTTTATCTTGGCTTTGTGCAGCTGCGGTTTAATTCTGGTTTCGGGTCTTGCCTTTGCGGCCAGTGATTTACCGCGTCCTTGGTCCGGAATGCTTGCAGTCAACTGTGCATTTCGGTGCGGGATGTTCGTTTGTACTTGTGCTGCGTTTACCGATGTGGCTCCGATCAGCGAGATAAGGAAGTCTATACTCAACCGCAGGCTGGAAATCGGGCGAAAACACCGCAGGAGAACGAAGAGTGTTATGGGGTGTTTCGCTAAATCTGGAACGCTATAACTCTGCTTTTATCAGGCAAATGTCTACGGTCATTATTTCCAAAAGCCCTTGCCCACTTGCTCAATGTTTCTGCAATAACGAGAACGTGGAAATCAGAGCATCCGCGCAACGTGTCTACCAGATGTTCCAGTTAACATTAGGCAAGGACTCAAAATGCACCATGGTCTGATAGGTGCAGTCAGTTTCAACCATTGTGTTCACCTCAAAGCATATTAAATCAGAGCATTATGTACTTTGCTCACTTTTAAAATGACAAACTAAAAGAATCCACTTTATAGCTGCTGTGTTTCCAGAACAAATTGTAAAGGAAAGTTGTAGAGTGTCCCAAAATAATGTCAGATTCTTGTGTTTTATTTTTCATGCTATGTCTTTGTTCACTGAAAAAAAAAAAAACGCGCAAAATGCAACGAAAGTCCCATTTTGTTGTGACCTGGAGCGCTCTGAAATGTTTAATTCGTTAATGTTGCCGCACGCTTGATATTTCGCTCGCTTTCTTCTCAATACCTAAAAGAACCTTATCTATGAACACACCAAAATGAGGACTGTTGAATGATGTATTTTGTAAGATGCTGTTCAAGTAGCCCCTGGTATATCCGCCGGAAAAAAAGACGGGTGAAACAGTAATCACTGTACATTTGTTTATTTGCTAAGTTGAACAAAATTCAAAAATTGAGCCCTACACAAAGTGGCCAACGTTGTGGTTACAGCCACTTCCATCCGGGTTGCTTCGGTATGTTTCTAAACTTGATCTTTGACTAACGTTAGCTTGGACACCTGGTATATTTTTCGTCCTTGAAGTGTTTACTCTAGCAAACCAACGACAGGCGTGTCACCGCGTTTTATTCGTATTTCAGTCCTCACTGGACATGGACATCGGTCCTGACAATGAGAGCATTGTATCTCAGCTGTGGTTTTGGAAAACGATGAGCTGTCATCAAGTACAACGAAACTAATGTGTCCACTTGAAGTGCGCTTAAGGCTGAACAAAATTGCTAAAACGCCAGTTCCTGGAAGCAAAAGATAGCAATAAAGGTTTACTCAAGATGCGTGCTTCCGCATTAGTCCGTTTAAGGAACGTTCTAGGTGCAAGTAGCGGTTGGTAGCGCCAACACAATGTGAGACCGTAAATTCTAGTTTGATTTTTCTAAAAGGGAACCACGTAATATTCAACACATTACACCAACCTGCTGGCTCTGGTTAACTTGATGCCATTAAAAATTCATTACGTTCGTTACTTTCTCGAGTACATTTTTTACACAATTAACTTTGATACAGATGGCTTCACTCTCACTCGTTCTAATTCCAAAAGCAAAGATTCGCCAAACTATTACATTATATGACTTGCTTTTGTATCTGCACGGCCAACAACCTAATGACTTTCAGTATAGTACTTACGTCTAATAACACTTATAGATCTTGTAAAACCGTGGTCTTTCTGCAAAGAAAAAAACATTTCTTGATAATTCAAAGACAAATTCTTCCATGAAAGTTGCTGCAAGTTGCTGAAACAGCAGGCCCCCTAGCAATAAAAAAACAAAAACACTCGTTTAAACACCGCTGGCGTTCTAGATGCAAACAATAGGTGTACTATAGTTAGGCGACATTTTGAAGTAGCCCTCGCAGAAGCCTCTCCAAGTATCTCCTTTTGCACGTTTCAGTATCATATTACCTAGAGACGGGACTGTTTGGCAACAAATAAAAAGAAACAAGCGGGACAAGGACAACAAAACCTTGCTACATAGGACAGTTTTATGACCACAATGCTTGATATATGTACCAAAACTGTGCACGTAGAGAGTGACTGATACTAATGAATGTAGGTACAGCAATGGCGTTACGAAATATTGGTACAAGCATCGGCAAAGCGCATACCAAACAGCGTCACTGCCACAAGTTACCAATCAATGGTCTTATTTTTGTCTTCCGTGTACCGGAGCACTTTAAGAAAATCTGTGTAAGGGAAGGAGAGACCATGTCCTCATCTTCAGACACCTGGTATTTATGGGGTTTTTAAGTGCTCTATTATATGATTTGAAAGCATACCTCTTTTGCCTGGCTACTTAAAGCAAAGGCAATTCCTGGTAAACAGCACGTGGAAAAAGATATTGATACATCACAGCGTGAACATGGGAGCTCGTGGGTTCACGTACTAAGAAACGGAAAGAAACCTGCATGCATTCACACGAGCAGTGCGTCTATGGTGCCCGCTGCTCGTGTTCGTTGGTTCCTGGCCGTAATATTGTGAGCGACATTTTCTTGGTAATATATATGCGGCAAACAGAAAAAACAAGAAGGCAGGGCAGTCCAATGCAGCGCACCATATTTCACACTGTTGGCTGCCCATAAAAGTATCATTGCTGTATATTCTGCCGATTTGGATTTCTATCGGTACAGACGATGCAGATTTTAAATTACATTTTACTCAATCATGTAAGTAGCATGTTATTATAGGCAAAAACAACCATCAAATGCCACGTCACCCGTTTAACTATAGCAGAAATTAAAAAGTTTAAATGTCGCATTAGCAATACAACACTCCATATTCGCAATTATTTTTGGAAAGGAATTGTATTGCACCTCACTGAGTTTCCATAATACAGGAAATAATCGTAATTTCGGCCTGATAAGGCCGGCACCTATCAAAAATTCCTTCGCCTATGCGGAACTCTGAAAGTACCGCGCACTGAGAAAAAAAAAAAAAAAAAGATGCGGAGGAAGTAGTACTATAATGTACCTATTTTATATTGAGGCACTTGGGCATAAATGTAAATTTTAAAACCTTTATCCAATGTTGTTCACTAAGCGACTCACCTCGAAATGTATTCGCAAGTGCCTGCTAAGGTGAAAGCCTTTCTTGGCTCGCAGTGAAAATCTCGCATGTGCAATATCTGTCCGTGAGATCTGTCCTCGAGACGTGTTCTCCTTCTCTAGCGTTCCTGCAGTCCCTATGCCAATGTAGTGGGCGCACCGACGAGCGACGCCGTACCGCAAGTACCATGCTTGCAGGAGCACTGCAACGAACGCGCGCCAAGGAACGCCACGCCACTGGACCGACAGTGTACCGTCCAGTCCTACATTTGCAGGAGTACTGCAATGAACGCTTGCCAGTTATCTGTGCGGCTTTCGCATTTCTCCAGTGCAGATTCTGCAGTGCTTTCGGACATTGTTTTTTCTTTTTCTTTCTATCATGCCACCTACAATGGGTACCTATCGGACATTTTGTGGAAATTATTTCCACACCTGCGTATGGGTGACAGGGCCATCGTCAGGCAAGGACTATCTGCTATAGTCCTGTTATACGCGGCAAATTGTGTCTTAAAGAATGTCCCAAATAAATAAATAAATAAATAAATAAATAAATAAATAAATAAATAAATAAATAAATAGTGTGGAAGGCCCTAGTACTGCTCGGAATTATTTTTCTCTCGTTCCCTTACTCACTGTGTCTATCAGTACCTGCGCTAATGACAACCTGTCATTATCTCAGGCTGATGTACATTTCTAATGATAAGTGTCATTTCGAAAAAGAAAATGTTTCCGAAGCGTGCTTACAAAAAGGCATGCATCTTTAGGAAGGATGCGCTAAGGCTACGCGTTAACAACAACATTAGTAAGTCCCGGAATAAATACCTGGTTTGTTCGGCAATACTATATGTGCGCTCTGTGATTATATCTCTTGCGTCAGAAATGATCTGCAAAGGACAGGTACATTTTATATCTCGCAACAAAGCGCGATATATACAGTTGATGGTTTTTCTTTGTAATATTGGCTCAAAAAGTATTCGCCGCAAGAGCTACTACGCTAATTATAATAAAAAACTGATTTGTACCAGATTTTGAACAATAGGAGTAGCATCGCTCTTAACTACTCCAATCTAAAGCAAAAATAATTTAGAAAACTGTCCTATGTGTCTTTCAGTGACTACAGAAAGAATCTAAAATACGGGTAAGACCTCCATAGGACTATACTGACACACCAAGATACGAAGCATAAACGTACACCCGTAATGCTTTCTCATGCTGAAATCAAGGTAGTAACAGAAAAAAAAGGAAGACTAACATGATCAAGGCAGCAAGAAAAATAGAAATAAATAAAAAATAGATTTACATGAAAAGTCTTCAAAAATCAATGAAAATCTTTTGCGCAGAAAGTCGTTCAATCTCGTGCTGCTCCTCCTGCATGGTGCACGCTTTCTTCACAGCGGGGAAAATACCGCGAGGCTAGCGGGCTCTTTCCAGCAGGGGTGAGCATTTGTTGGCAGAATTCGAAATGTGGGGAGGGCGTGCGCGGCGAAAGGGCGAGCGGTTCTTCTGCAGCGCTGTCTGTTAATCTTCGGTGACGCAGTTCGCGTCCGCTGCCGAGGGCTATTTGTCATTTGTTTTGCTTCGGGGCTAACCGCGTGTTGCTTCTAAACTGCTCGACGGTTTCGCAATTTGTTTGAGTCAGTGTTCTCTGCCGCAGAACAACAAGGCCACAGAGGGGGGGAATAAGTGCACAGGGAGAATATGCATGACCAACTCTTTACTTTTCAACAGATCAATCTTGCTGACCTAATAATGCTCTTTCACGAGGAATGGGGTCAGGAAAACAAAACGATTGAGAGGAAATTTTTGTGTCTTCCCGAATTCTCTCGCCCTCAACCGAAAAACTTGGCGACCTTCCCTACCCTTCTTGCATTCATATATTAGCTTCATTCCTAATACTACTTCGTAGTAGGTCATTTGATTTTTTTTTTTTTTTTTTTTTTTTTGTCGCCGCATTGCTTTGATCAGAGGCTGCCAACAATCGGGACGAAGGTGTGGCAAACAAAGGCAACTTTTGTCTCTATCTAGGGCAAAAGTTATCCTCTTTTCATGCTATTTTTCCCCTGACGTGTAACTTAACAGTTTTAAATAAGCAGGTACTCGTTGCGAGGCTTGCCGACGCAAGTCCGAGCAGAACAAGATGGACAATATGTTTTTAGCCTATGCCACGCAAGTTATGCCATGCAACAAAAGGTCAGAATGCATCGCGCACACAAAAAATTCACGGGAGTCCTTCGGACCATTGAAAAATTCCTCACAGCGGCTTGCTGTAGTGCTCTGTAAATCTAGTTATTTCTGCATGTATGATGTGAACACTGAACCTACATAGCGCAGTCTGGCACATATATATGTGTACACCCTACTGTCGACACCGGTTCGCGAGGTTTTGACCACTGTAGTCTGCAAGCCGAAGCGGTTTCATACATCTTAGTGGGCAAGCCAGACAAATCTGACAGATGGATGACGTGGCTTCACACCTGTTCAGGGTTGTACTTTCCCACTCAAGCAGAATGCTCGCACGACTCCGCTCTTGTTCAGCGTGGTACCATTACAATTCTAGTGTGAATCTACCCCTGTTCAATGTTGTACTGTCCCACTCAGGCAGAATGCTGCACGACTCCGCTCTTGTTCAGTGTGGTACCATTACAGTTCTAGTGTGAATCCCCCCCTATTCAGTGTTGTACTGCCCCACTCAAGCAGAATGCTCGCGCAACTCCGCTCTTGTTCAGAGTGGTACCATTACAATTCTAGCGTGAATCTTCGCCAGTTCAGTGTTGTACTGTTCCATTCAAGAAGAATGCTCGCGCGACTCCGTTTTTGTTCAGTGTGGTTTAGCAGAAGGCCTGTTTAGTGCGGCCACGACCGGCCGGCCGTGAGTGTGGCACTGTCCTCACTCAGGAAGAAGGCTCGTGTGACTCCACTCTTGTTCAGTGCATCCCAGTAGAAGGTCGGTGTGATTCTACCCCTGTTCAGTGGGGTACTGTCCCACTATAGAAGACTCCTTCAACTGTGCTCCAGTTCAGTGTGGTACCATTCGAAGACTGGAATCAATCTACCCCTGTCCATTGTGGTACTTTCCCAATTATAAAGACTACTTCGCATGCGACGACACTTGATTTAATCATGCCGCCTATGTACATTGGCCTACCCGTGCAGCTATGGGCTCAGGTCTGCTGCATGTATAAATATATCCAAAGCATTAACCTAAAACCCACCTATTGTTTTCCGTAGCTTATAACAGACGATACGCATCAGTATAGGTGCAAGCTGTGTATATATGCATCCTAGTAGCAAACATACAGAAAGCAATATAATTACGTTAAAAATGGTGCTCGGCAAGGAGATGCGTTCTCTCCTGTACTAATCACCGCTTTCATAAGTGAAGTATTTAGATGGCTGGATTGTGAACGGTTAGTGATACGGGTGCAAAAAGGAGAATGGGTCAATGATCTGATAACCGCGTATGCTTCCTTGATAGGTAGCTCAGGTGAAGAACTTGAAGCGATGATTAATGACATAGGCTGCAAAGCAGAACGGTAGACTTAAAAATGGGCCTCTTTTTACGAAGCCGTAGGGGTCTAGTTTTATGAAGTTAGCGCAAAAACATAGACAAATGAGAAAAAAAAAAGGAGACCAATATTGCGATTGATTCTAGCGCAATTCATTATTCATATGCCTCCTTTCTTTTCCCATCGTCCACGTACTTGCACTAACTTTTTTTTTATAGTAAGCAACAACAGCAACACTTTCTTTTTACTCCTTATTTAGAACGGCCGGTGTTTAGTACCAGATCGAGTTTCGCAGTTTGCACGCAATACCAAATGGCCTCCAAGACAAGGCATAGTCACTTAATCTCCATGTCTGCCTTTCTGGCTTAAAACACTGCTTCGAAACTAGATCTCTTGCATCTCACTGTGTACCAGGAGGCGATCTACTGTCTATACATTGACTCTCGGTGTGTCTGCGTATTTGCGGCGTGAGAGCGGCACGAACTTAGACATATATCGCTGGTGTCACGCGACACGGTTCAGCCGCACTTTGTGCGTACGTACAGATTTATGTTCGGAAATGGCCAGCAAATGGGTCAATGCTTCCAGAACGCACGGTTTGCATTCGATACACGAGCGATTCTTTTGGAACACAGACTAAGCAGAGTTTTTTTTCCCCATGGCAATCCTGTATTGCCTGTGGTAATGACTTGTAAATTTATACGCTACGGTGATTCTGATTCGGATGTCATGCGAGAAGCAAAGACCATAAAGAGTTCACCGCCTTTCTAATTGGTGGCCGTATCCACACAAGCTTGCTCTTCGCGCAAGTCCGCTCATTTAAGAAGCCGCACATGTCATTGCGGCCGGACTTAAGGCTATTGAAAGTACAAAGTCTGGACGCAATTCAATGTTTCCGCGTTTATCACTTGGTGACGTGGGGGCAAAGAGCTTTTATCCAAACTCAAAAGTTTGTTTTGGGATAAGATAGTATAGCACGAAGGCCGGCAGAGGGAAAACGTAATTTACACTGCTATGGGCGATAACCGTAAATCTCGAGGGTCTGTGGGTGGCCTCTTCGAGGGGACGCTTTTCTTGCAGCCAACTGGCACTTCATTACTGGGAGTTCGGCGGCCAGTGTCTCCGAGAACACATATCCCCTCAGCGGGAGAGCAGAGATTCCCCTCGCACGGCCTGCCGGCCTTGCGTGTCGCAGAGCGATTACAACCAGAAACAAGGTGTACTGCGTTAACGAGAAACGATGTCGTTCCTTTCTATGTAAGACAAATTTGTATATTTTGTTTGCCTAGAGATGAAACGAAGTTGCAAATTTCTAATTTGGGATACTTCGTGTTCAAGACGAGCGAGGCTGCTGTTCCAGAAATAGGCAGATACTTCAAAGAAGCATTAAGCTGTTGCTAAAAAAAAAAAAAAAAAAAAACAGCCTCACAGGGGCTTCGATATCCAGACGACACAGATGTTTTGTATTTTGAACCAAAGCAGCGATTGTACGAGAATTCTGTATTCTTTAAGAGGGACGGGTGCGACGGAAAGCAAGGAATAGACAATTAGAAACAGGTATATTTCCTAATTTCCCCAACACATTGTTCGAATATCGCCAGTGTTGTTCCTTTATGCGATAACTGCACTGTGGTATCGCATTAAGCAACATTTCAAACTTTCACAAAATACGACGTACCAGAAAAAAAAAAGACACCATTTTCTGCCTTTGTTAACGTAGTACATTATTGTATTCAGGCCTTAAGGCGCCAAGGCATATAACATGCAGTTATAGTTCACGGTAATGAAGTTCAGCACAGATAAGACGTGCACATTAGCAGCGAACAAGTCGGATGATAGCTATGCCTGAGAATTGCCCATTCAAGGATTCGTGAATACTCCCCGGCATTCAAGACAGGCACTCATATGGTCTGGAGACGTCGACACCGTTACGTCGCCGCTTCGCTAGAACTGTTTCATAAAAGACCAGGTTGTGAACGTTTCCGGCATGGAGATTTGAATGCATGAGAGGACTAATTAACTCGGAATTCTCAGAAGGAAGAACTGCACTTTTATCCAGGGCGGAGTTGTGAAGACGTCACCAAAACGTGCAGTCTTCGCCCCGCTCCCCCCACTCAGGTGTGCAGGTCTTCTTGTTTGGCAGTACAAAGTCGATTAGGAAGAGGTTAGCGGTCTTTTACCGCAACAGGGTTTAAAGGCCCTATTCTCAAAATCCGCTGTCGGTTTTGTAAGCGCCAAATTGCTTGCATCGGAATCGCTCTTTTAACTGGTGGTCATGATGCCTTTCAGTGGCCGCGTGCTCCCTTGATTCAGCAAAGCTGGTTATGAGCAATAAATCAACATTTCGCACAGGTTTAAAGTACCCAGTCCTTCAGGATTTCGTTCGGGCAGAGTCCAATAAAAACGTCGCCGGCCCGTTTCATCCAGGCGGCTGCCAAGGCTTTCATTTCAAAACAAATCTAAAGATTTAAGTTTTGTGAACGAAAAAATAAGTTAGGGTAGAAAACACGATTGTTGAGGGCGAGACAAAGACACAGATGATCGGCTCAGTTAGTGTGCCAGTGGCTGAATATACGTTTGATCTGCGAGGCACGGGGTCGTAGAACAGAACGAAGATGACACCATCTCGTCACACCCTCTGGTTACCACAACCAAAAAGCAGCTTGTCCAGAGAGTCGTGAAACTTAGTGTGCTCAGGGGATCGGCACATGTAAAAGCGTAAACGTAGCGCAAAGCTGCATAACAGAGAATACAGACTGATTGAACCCGGCTTCGGCGAAGGGGGCAAGACAGGTGGCAGATGTAAAGGCATTCTAGTGGGCCCACACTGAACCTGTCTCGTTCGCCAACAGTGACATCTTTCTCGCACTTAGACGCTCATGGCCGTAAAAATAACCTCCAGGAATGCACGTGAACTTAGAGGAGCATCACCAGGACAAACAGGACCTGCTTAAGCAGCGTCCGTTCTGCGTACGTTAAGATGGACGCATTTTTGTATCCTTTCTTTTTTTTCATTTTTTGTTATTTGTCACGAAAATTTGGTGCACGTTTGTAACAGTATGTAGCAAAACTGGAAGTAGTGGCGTTGGCAAACTGATGAGTCTAGAGCGACAGCACGAGAACGAACAGTCGCGCCTTAATAACACCGGATTTAGCTACAGCGTTGAATAGTGGCGTCAGACGGTCAATAATTTCCACAAAAAATATAAAAACGATATACCCCTGACTTGACTAAACACGAGCAATCCACCCTATATCGCGATCGTTGTTCACATCGGGACAGTAAATTATCCAGACCATACAGAACAAAAGGCCTCCGCGGGGCTCATATTGGAGGGCGCCGGGAATTTCGATCACCCGAGGTTCTTGGACTTGCACTGACAATGCACAGCACCCGGGAGCCTTGCTTTTCTCCTCCATCGAAAAGCGGCCGCCACAGCTGAGATTCGATCCCGCATCTTTGGGAACAGCAGTCGATCGCTCTAACTACTGTACCACCGCGGCGCGGATCCCTCGTTAGTATCAGTGTGATTTTACTTATTAAGGTGTCGTCTAGCACCATTCTGCGGCCTTTATTAGTAAACAATTTTCATTGCACGCTTTCTGCAACGTTACTGTTTCGATGTGTACATTTTAATATTACCTTTCATTAGTTCATTTCAATCAATAAACATGTGTTGTCAGGAGCAACTACACACATTACAACAAAACGAGCAACAAAGTTGAGTTGAACAGAGTTGAAGCATCCCTGCTGGACTCGGTTAATAAGGCCACTAGCTCATGTGCAACGCTTTAAGAAAAGTTAGGGACGTCTTGCATGCGCAAAAAAAAAAACAATGAAAAAAATACTGTGTACTGGTAATTAACTAAAATTTTTCTTAGGGCTGACAGCACTTCTTGCTTTTGCGTTACTAGTAGTTAGTTGGCAGAAGAATAATAATGCCACACAGAAACATGTTAACAGCAACAGCTATGGCTACTGATTTTCTTTGTTTTTAATAAAATGGATGTGCCGTTCTGGTGGCGTCACCATCAAGCTCCAACAATGGTGTTCTTGAACAGGCGCACATACCCACATGATTCTTGTTTCAATACTTTAAAACATGATTGAGCGCTACCTGCGCACATGACGCAGTTCCTGCCTGTAGCATCGTCCGCAAGCATGCAGTATAATGTTTCTGTCCCTGTCTACCATTTCAAGCGGGTATGGTAAAAGGGAACTTTGGAAGTAAATCAGTGTTTGCAGAGGTTGCGCAACACTGAATGTGTTCACAAATGTGCGTAAAAGAATGGCTATATACATAGCTGCATAGCTGCATAGTGAATTGTTTGGTCGAAGCGAATAGTGATATACAACCGATCATTTCGGAGCGGCTATCTGTAATTTGCCACAGCAAAACAGATGCAAGTACTCATCAGGTAAAACCGCGTAGTGGATAATATAATTCCGATATTTATTCATTTATAAGTTACATCCGTGTCATTTCTGTAGTTACATTTACGAATCACGAGTGAAAGGAGCTAGGCAATGAATGCGGCATAATAGTGTCATCAATGCATTATAAATTGCAGAAACGTAATGCTTAGTATGATGTTGGCGCGTTTTTACGAGGGAATGACTCGTGTTGTGTCCTAAACCTATTGTCAAGCATTTAGAGGGGCTTCTTAACAAAGCCCCGGTCATCACGTTAGGAAAGATGGTGCCACTTATTTGTTAGCTGCAATGCTCGTGACTCAAGGGTTTCTCTTTCCTGCAGGTCGCTTACAGAAAAACGCTGTTGGATAAACTTAGCCGCAGAAGGATGGAGGGATCTATTCCTTCACCATTCCATTCGTTTTTAGGCAAGTTAATGGAAAACAGATGGCTCCTACTAGGCTGGCCGGTCACCTTTATTGATACCATTTCGGCCCGAAATTTCATGGCGCGCGCAAAAGCTTAGCGTGGTGAAGATAGCTCACAAGCCACTTGATGTACCCTACTCACTGCTACTAGTAAATAAGTGTGCTCGATCTTTGCCTTCCTGTGCTGGTGGGATCTGTGCTGCTCTCACTGTAAGAAAGTCTTTCCTCTCAAGTTCTCCCAGTTTATAACGTGGTGAATCGTCCCCAATGTGTGGTTTAACTCGAGCTAACTCTATTTTCAGCGCACCTTTCGACGCTGGATACATCGTGTCGGAGTCCTGGTGAGTAAGTCCAGTGAAAGCCAATGTATTGATGACCGCTACTGCAATGACGACACTGATTAATGTTGTTTCGCACGAATGGATGAATCGACACGCATGGTTGATGGAATCGTGTCGATATATGAATGTCGAGAAAGAGACCAAGTAAATAGATGTGTCGAATATTTCGGATATTTGCTCACTCCTGAACAGCTCCTCTCCGTTGAGCATTGCGCAGCCGACATCTGTCTATAGAACACTGGGAGCGTGTATGCCGCAGCATAGCGTCGCTCTAGTTAAGTTCAGATTCTCGATGGTGACAGCATGAGTTAGCCGTTGGCTGTTGTGGATGACAGTGCGTGTGCTGTGTATGGCGATGCAGATCAACAAGGTTTCAGGTATATGCCTGATTTATGGACCCTACTTTATAATAAGTGTTCTGCGGTGGAGCAGTTGCTGACAGAATTCGCAAGGCAAACCCAACAAGTAACTTGGAACAGGCTCAAAAACCTGAAATCTCCTCAGGTATACTAACTTCAGTAGCTCAGTGCTCACGGTGTGCTGCTGGTAAGACGTAAGACTTGCGATCGTGGGACTTGTTAAACAACACTAGGTGATCCATATTAACTCTACACGCAGTGCACAAAGACGGCATGCCTCGTCGCTCCCACGGGCCTGTTTCGTAAAAATCCATTAAGCATTATTGTTATTTTTTTTCCATTTCGGTGATGAACGCGTGCATCACACGCGTTCATCACGCCCGATACTGCAGTGAGGGGAGCGTGCAGGCTGACACGTTCATTACGGTCACACATTCACGACGCGGCGACTCAAAACCAAAGAGAAGCAACTAGATCTGCTGGCGACGGATTTGCATATTCAGCCTTATCTCCTGCCTGAATCTTATTCTCACGGGACAAGCCATGGGGGTTCCTGCACATAGCTGGAGGCTGTGATGCAATTTTCGCGCTGTTCTATTATCTCTTTTTTTTTTAATCATAACAGTACACGAGCCGGCGCGGGAACAACGCGGCGTGGTGGGGCGACTTCGCGAGAGTCCCTTATGTTGCGGAAGTGTTTCATTATGCTGATTTTTACAATGTGCTGCCATTTCACGTGTTTTCTCTTATATTAGCTTGTCGAGGCGAGTATATAATGAACACAGGGAGTGAAACAAAAAGAAAATCAGCAATAATGAGTTCTATACAGCCTATGCAGTTTAGTTCTAAACACAATAAAGAAAACGGATGAAACGAGGCTTCGCCTGATGGAGGCGCGGCAAAACGTCACCAGTGAATTATTACCTGCCCAGCAGTTATGATCCTGGTGGAAATTGTATTTCTGCGCAGCGGGCGCTGAGTTATTACACTGCTGAGCAGGGTTTGCCCCGTAATCGTTTAAAGCCGACCCACATGGGGAAAAGAGCTTTTTCGCTCCGTTATTGGCGTGACATACGATCACGGCAGTACATTGCCCTCTGTACGAAAACACCAGTCAAAAGGATGCAGGCTGCTTTACAAATGAGTCTGCGGGTCCGCCATTTTGAATTTAGAGCTTTCAGGGGATAAGAAGCGTTCAGGCTGCGTTTAGACCTCAACACTCACGTGCAGCTCCACAGAAGTGAACAACTGGCGAAAACTGACCGCATGTAAACCCGTTATTGCAAAGTAAATTTGTGATTCAAAGCTTTTAACAGCAGATCCTCAAAACGGCACTGTTCTTAGTCCCCTGGGCGCCGATAATTTGAAGACATTACAGCTGTAGGCTGAAAGGTAGGTTTGTATATCGCATCGTAAATGCTCTAGCGTGGCACGATGGTCGGTTTTCACTTGGGAATTTCGTCGTCGACCGGTTACAGATACTCGTAAACTTCCGAAATCTCGACGGCAAAGGCTTATGCAGTGATGATGTCATTATAAGTTCGTTATGCCTGCAGTCGATCGTCGCACAATGATCATATGCGCTCGTCGCTCACGAATAACCGAAAACTTACGACCGAAGATGAAAGTCAACGTCGAAACAAACATCAGCAAGCTGCATTGGCCGGTAACTACAAGTAGTCCAATGCAATGCCGCAAGCCACAATGAATGGACCAGAACGCAAGATTCGCACGCCGCAATAGAGATTGACCATGCTCGCTTCTATTTTTATCGCATTGCTATTCTTATTCATAGCAAAGGAGTCAGCGTCTACCGCGCCTCAGTGGATTGCAGCTAGGAAGCGACTGTTTTCAAGAGGAAATCTACATGCATCCGTGCTGACGCGAGCATCGTCATGTTTCAATAAGCTCATGTCGTACCTAGATTGTTGCTCTGATTTAGAAGATGAAAAAGCCACCTACGATATGAAGAATATCAAGCATCGAAGAATTCCCGTTTTATGCGATAGCGAAAGGCTCCCTTATAGCAGTAAAGCCGGTGTCGTCGCCGTTGTTATCGGTCTTGCGCAAATAACCCTTATTGGTCAACAGACCCATGACGTCGAAGTCATATTATATCGAGCGGTAATTTTATAAATATCCTCAAATACTCGGGGTAAATGTGACGTCACGCATGGAATGAAAGTGGTAAAGCGTGATATCAAATGCGAAGTTAGAGTCGCCTTATGTCACCTATTATTAAACGTTATAAAGCAATTACGTACGATTAAAGAAATGTTTAGAGAATTTGGCGGGTTTTGAACCTACACCATCGTGTTGCAATGCATACACGCTACTGACGCCGCACAAGGCTTTCTTTTTTTTTTTTCAGCGTGGAATTTATTACACTGAAACAATATTCTACATACATGAATTATGTACAAATTAGTAGGAAAGTGGCTTCAAATCAGCATGATGCTTAATATGACAAACCAAGTCAAGAAAGCTCTAGAGAAGAGGCAAATCAGATCACATCCCTAAGAGTGAGTGCCACTCGGGTCCAAACTCGGTGTGTGCATATCATTCATTGAAATGAACAATCATCCTGCGAAAGTGATCTTTCGTAGAAACAACAGGTTAACAACGTCTGTCCATCACGCGCGTTTTTCAGAGGCTGTGTGAGGTTCCTGCGTGTTCGTAACGAGTGAAATATGTACATCATGCCTGCATAAATTGGCATCTTATAACTGTAAGCTAATAAGAGGAAGTCACCAGAAAAATAACAGTCATGAAAATAACGATTCAGTCAGTGTAAAAGCGCATGCATGCAGCGTCAATATCCCGCTCCTTCTAGGGAAATAGGAAAATTCTAGGGAAATGTGTGGCGTCGGCATCCGGAACCCGACGCTATTTGACGTACGCCCCTCTTCAAACAGATAGCGCGGGAAAACAATATAAATTGCGCCGATTTTCATTTTGCGCAATGCGCACTGTGCACCAGCTGCTATACACTGTTAAGGTGGAGCTTATGTGCCTCCAAAATTTCAACGCTTACATCCATCATGTCATCGGTGACGATCTCCCTTTGTTGGGGAATGCAGACTCTACAACCGATCTTCCCTACAATGTATTTCCAAGTACGCTGCAAACTTTGGTCAGACAATTGAATTACCAGAGGTTTCCATTCAAAAATGAATGCGGATACCAGGAAAGCTACGACGAGCGGTATCAAATTTTGAAACGCAGTCGAGCATAACCAGAAATCTGTTCGAGTACACCTTTTTAACGGAAATTTATTTTGAACTAATTGATCACGCGCATCTTAAAAGTGCATCAGAGCTATAAATAATGCCGCGAACCCTTGTAATCTTTTTTTTGGTTGCTGCTGGCGACCGTACAGAATTATCTTGTGTTATTTGTTTGTTTACTCTCAGTGTCACCGAGACGTGGTTTTATTATTTTCTTTGTCGCACAACTTGCTCTGAAATGTATCTCGAAAGATTCCAGCCATTCGCATCCGTTTCCATAATGTTTCAGTTTGTTCTTGTCATATTTTCCGGCTTTCTATTACAGTCTAATGTACTCGTTTAAATCCCAGTGCACGTTCAAAAGTAGAAACTACCGGAAGGTAAGGCAATTATCATCAATATGTTCATGACAGTCTCACAACAATCCACAGATTACATACTTTCAGCAAGTACTTTCGGCAAGAAATGTTTGGCATATTTGTATTTTACAGGTTTTTACGCAGGTACCTCTTTAGAGAACATTTCGATATATTGCGAATATTTGTACTTGGCCAGGTCCGTAGATAGACAACAGCGATATCTGTTGGCTGCACCTACAGGGCGACAAATTTTGCATGTGCTTATTTTTCCCTGGTGCAAGTCGAGAACCATAAGCTCAAAGATAAAAAACTGCGAAGCGTGGCGTGAAATGTTTATGCTTTTCACATTCCATCACGTGATTTTCTGTGGTGTTAGCTTGAAAGAGATGACCCCTGCAAAGCGTGACGTGAAGTGCTTATACCGGGCTCCATAGTGGAGGGCTCTGGAACTTCCTTCCGGCTAACTATTATCGACTAATTTCTACCATCCGAGGTTCTTTAACGTGCGCCAACATCACGCAGGGAACGGGCGCCTTGCTTTTCACCTTCATCGAAATGAGCCGATGCCAGGAATTGGATCGAAGCTGCGTTCTCAGAATCAGAAGTCGGGTGCCCAAATCAATGGGCACCGCGGTGTGCGCAAGGTTCTTTATCACCTCGATCAATAGACACCGCTCCCTATATTGCACGTCTCTGTCAAACTTACATATTTTCTTGCGTGTTGTTGGAAAGTGTGAAATTGTGACTTAATAGACAAAGCAGTTGTTACTTTTGGAATGATGGTTAGCCTCGTGCATATATTGAATGTCATTTCAGCCTTCGCGAGAAACAAAATGAATGGGGGAAGTTTGAAAAGTATTCTTTGATTCATACGGCTCAAAAATGCTGTTCGTCTTCAAATTTGCTTCAGTTTAATTGCCATTTTGCCACTGAACCGCGTGATTAGCTCTTTGCGACCACCTACAGAGCTTCATAGCTTATATAGACCATGTAGATGACGCACTGCGTGAGGCGAGAAACCCAGCATTCAGGTGCGCCATCCAGTGAAGAAAAAAAAATGGAGAAAATTGGTTGTTCGGAAAGGTACTTCGCAAGTGGAAAATAATCTATAGTACAGTGCTAAGCCCGTTTCTGATTACGTTTCTCGTGCCATGTGAATGAATGCCCGTTTTCCGAGACCTAGGTAATTATAACGTCCAATGGAAGTTTTCTGCCAGCCTTGCGGGTAATGTGAGGATCGCATTAACGTTGCGTCCACGCGCAATCATAGAGGACGTTTATAGAAGAGATGAGGCGCTGAACAATTGGGTTAATCGACAGTGTCATTGGCGGCTGCTCTTACTGCTTCTATCGAGTGCATTTTAGGAAGGAAAAAATATCAAACGAATAGGAAGAGGGAGAAGTAGGTCAATGCAGTTCAATGATGATCTAAATGTGGCATTTATGGCCTGTATTTATGCCTGGGAATGGGCACCGTACGTACAAAATGCGCGCGCACAGCGACAGCCAGGTAGACGGTCAGGGCAGCCTAGAAGAAAAGACAGACGGCGATCGACTTCATTTTAGGAGAATGAGGAACTTACAATCTATAGCGCAGCTCGTTTCGTAGTGCACTTGACTTATTTCTTGTTGGCAGCTAGCCAAACTTAGGTATGATGCTTTAAGCATCATATATAAAAACGGCACCCGAACGTTCGCTGTCCGTGTTGCTTTTTATCCCGTTTTGGGGCTATTTATTTCTGAATAATGTGACACTAGTCGCCAAACAAGATGTTCTAACGGAATCCGTGCATCCGCATTGGGTCAGAGAATACGTTTGCACGTCATGTATACATGACCCACGCCATATGCGATTTCTGGTATTTGTACCGCAGTCCTCAATATAATTAAGCCGCGCCACCGTCTCGAATTCCGTCGTCAGACCACTGGAAAAATGACACGGAAGTCTGTGTTCTGGCCGTGGCGAACAATCGCTTAGAAATTTACGGTTAGTACACACGGCATGAAGACTGTGTGGTTCGGTGTGGTCTGCGGGGTCTGGTCAGGAACCCTGTTTTCGCTGCTGAAAGCGTAGACAAGCGCACGATTAATAAATCTTGCCCTCGGGAGTGTAAAGAAAAGTGGACCTCGCTGCAGAAGACGCTATCTATGTTCTACGCGCACCACGGTGGTAGGCGATTGCTCCTTTGCACACCACTGAAAAAATTGTCGTCCACCACACAGCAATGCGTTTTGAGGCTCATGGTAAATTTAAAGGCGCCGAAATACACACACACACACACACACACACACACACACACACACACACACACACACACACACACACACACACACACACACACACACACACACACGCGCGCACACGCACGCACGCACACACACGCACACACACACACACACACACACACACACACACACACACACACACACACACACACACACACACACACACACACACACACACACACACACACACACACACACACACACACACACACACACACACACACACACACACACACACACACACACACACACACACACACACACACACACACACACACACACGCAAACACAAGCGCGCGCGCACGCACGCTAGCGAAGAAAACGGGAACGAGCGATTCTTCGCTGCCCCGCCGCGATTTTACAGGGTGTAAGACGCCTGACTACTGTGCCGGAGTTCTCCGGTGTCACCTTTTTCGGACAATAAAAAGTTTCACCACCACCATCTTGAAGAAGGAAATGCACAAGAATGGTATGTCGCCAGTGTTCACCTAAGAATAGCAGACTTGGAGGCTCGAATGTAAGTTGACAGCTCGGCGACCTGAGGCATAGAAAGTAGATGGTAGGTGTAACGTTAAGAGACAAGTGAAAGAACAAGCGCTGGTCATTAGACCCTCGTTGAAAACGAGTAACAAATATAGGTAATGTGTATAATGCGAAGTAAAATCCCATAATGTAACCTGGTGGAGTCCAAGTGGACGCATACAGATGTGCTAAGTTATCATACCTTCCAAGTGGTGGTGGTGGTAAAAGCTTTTGCTGCCAAAAAGTGTGGAGGATGCAAACTCCATTTCTTTACATGGCACGAAGTAGCCCTTAGTGGGCTGCCCTTACAGGGCAAAAGACAGCACGAGGGCTATTCAGGGCGTTGGTTGAACCGCGTATTCAGTACCGCCTCCATTTTAGCTGTTATGGAGGGCTGTTGCGACGCGCGTCTGTCTCTCTCCCTCTTCTTCTATTTATTTATTCTCTATTTTCACCTCTGTCCACACGAGGCAGCGGAGGTGGCTCAGCTACAGAGCCAGTAGCAGGCCCGTGGATTTTCTTTTCCTTCTTCCTACAGTCACAACAACAATGCCGAACGTTTGTCAACTGCTCCACTGTGTCACATTGTGCACAAAGCACACACTCCTATATATCCAGGGCTACCGTAGCGCAGAGCAATTCATCATTCCCCAATAAATTTTTTAAATGATATGTGTGAAAAAGAACACTGTTAGATACCGGGAAAGAGGCATTACTCAGCGGAATCGAAGTTTTTCTGCAATGCACGTTCGCAAAAAAACACTGTTCTACTTTCGCTCAACCTTAAGCAAAGAGCAGCTGACTTCTGAGCAACAACTTCCGGCTAACCAGAGCAGGCAATCTTTCCCCATATAAAGCGCACATCATGTTTAGAGACACACTACTACAATTGCAACTCGCAGCATCGTTTGATCACGCGTAGGTAAACATCGATCTGCACAGCACCTCTATAGGCGTGTAGACACGCGAGGGGTAGTATACCATCACTTCTATTGCAACCGACAGGCGCGCGGGCACGTCTTATTTACAAGCGCGATAAACCGTTTCCGCGCCCGTTCAAGGCAATATCTTCTCGCGCCCAGCACGCCTGCATGGACGTCTCCCGCACACGGCATCACGTGCGCACATTTATTGCGCGTATTTGTAAGAAAAATGGCAGGGCGGCCATCAGGGCGGAGGGTGGCTCCCGCTGTACACCACAGTGGTCAGTCCGCATCCGCCGTAAGAACCGGTGCGGCTCAAAAATTACGGCGCTCATTTGCTCGTGCTCTTCGTGATACACGAAGGTGCGGTGACTGCCCTGTGAGTATAGTGCACGTTCAGTCGGGCTCCGAGCTATTCATTCACGGCAAGCAGGTAGTATTTGCTGCTACGGACCGCTTCGGTGAGAAAAAAAGTAACGCAAACAGTGCTTGTACGCACACGCATGGCTCGCACTGAGGCGCTGGGGTATCTATATAAGGAGGCGATTGCGCGGCGTAAACCATGGCTACAACGCGGAATCAATAAGTCATGAAGCGCGAGTCTTCCAGCAGGTTTGCATTGGTGTTACATAAGGCACACCCGGGACCCCTGTATACGACATTCCCTGCTAAGATGAAGCCATGAAAGCGGCGCGTACCTGCCTGCTTGGCATGAAGAAGCGCAATATAGTTGTGGCAGGTTGTTCGCGGTGCGCGCGTACGCTAAATGAGAAACAGTGTGAAACTCGCCGAAAAGCGAGGGTGATAACGTTGCAAGTATATCTTTATGCGTGGCAGGCCGCGGCATTGCGAGCGACGAAGAACGCCCCTACATGCTTCATCTATACGCGTGGGACGGTGCGCTCCCCAAGTTTCCAAATAAACTTGCAGATAGGTCCTACTGTGCCGTTTTACTTCAAGTGGAAGCTGTTTATCTCTGTAAACGGGTCAAACTCCTCTATCCGCCTATGGCATAGCTATGCCTTTCAACTGGGTGTGTTCCTTATAAATCATGCCCCGCAAGGCGATCAGTGAAAGAGAGCTTTCATTCGCAGGTTGGACCTAAGGCAAAGGTGTGCCTCCCCGACATGACAATGGATGAGCATTTTCAAGGTTTTGGCAGCGAAAGTAATCATAATTTTTTTTTCCTGCACTTCAAGAAACTTTTTTTTTACCTGGTGACTTGTTACTCCACCTCATTAATTCATTACGCTACCCTTGGCAGTTACCTCAATAAGCGGCCGGGAGATATCAATAGAGAATAAAAAGTGCCGACATTTATGAATTCAGTGCAGGTATGTTTCGCAAGGTTTTATGCGGATATATATGTGTACAGAGGTCTAAAAGAGCGCTAGGCCAAGAAAAAAGTATATTATGGAGAAACTGTGGGCGCCGTAACGGTCTCTAAGCGAAGCTGCAGCCCTGACGTTATAGGTTGGCGTCAATGCGGGGTTCCCAAGACGGCTGTTCTCAACGAGCAGCCGAGTTTGAACTGAGTCACCGAGGCCTTGAATACTAATGGCGTGATCCGTACGCCCTATACAAAGCTGTTCCTTACTAATACAATAATATAGACAGTTTAGTTCCGGAGCAAAGTTCTTCAACAAACGAGTTCTCCTGTTCCTCTTCCAGTGCAGGCGCCTACAACAAACACGAGCAGTGAAAAGCACCTTGAACGAAGCGTCTATGCCCAAATCCAAGCTCTAATTCAAGCTCAAATCCAAGCTTCAAGCAGCGATAACGCCTTGGAAAAAACAAAAGACTTGTTTTTGGCCCATCTGTGGAACTGCACCTGCAGGTGACCGTGAAAATTATAGAAACACATTCTTTCAATTCGTACTACAAAGAATTCCCATGAAGCTGATAACTACAATTTTTGTTTCCAGCCCATCCGCACTCTGGCACAAATACCCACGGTGACGTGTGCTCAAGATCGGCTCTCCTGTAGTATTGAACTAAATGCACAATCGCCTTTTAGCACCAGAAACAATTACTATTATTCCTGCATTTGCAAGCGCGTTTCGCCTAATTTATCCATTTATAAATAATTTAAATATAACGAGCACATTGCAAGTAATCAGTTAGTCTTGCAGAAAAATTATGTAAATGCACCTCGACCTGTCAAAGCATCTGCTTTATATCAGCCTGGAATTAGTAGGTGCATGTCTGCGGGTTGCAAATATGCTCATTTCATGTCACGTGCCACCCACAAAACATTTTATCCTAACTCATTTGACGGGATATTCTCCACGAGAATACATTTACAGTATTCCCTTGCGGTTTATTATGGCTTCTTACACGCTGTCAACCTAATTAACAAAATTCAGGAACGCTTGAAGCTTGCGCTGCAGGGTTCGGAGGCATACATTTCTTGACGGCGGCTACATGCCCTAAACCAGCGCACTATATGCTCTCGTTCGCAGGCAACTCACGTTGCTACGCAGGTCAACCGAGCATAGTTAAGACAGGTGACCGGTATTTTCCTCTCGGCAAACTGTGTTAAATAACGGCATTCGCTCCTGGTCAGTGTTAGTGGGTACACAGGCGAATACGACGGAGTGCGAACTCAGCTACGCCCTGCTTTCATCGATCTTTTTGGTCTCATTACGGTTTACCGCTCTGTCACAATCATTCCTTTTCTAGCGCAAATCGACGGCCTTAATTGCGGTGGTTAGCGGCTGGAAAAGTGGGGAGCACTTCCCGAAGCCTCCAAGCGGTCGAGCGTGAGCCATGGCGCTAGATGGGTGTCATACCTTGGTTTGGTTTGGTTTGTGGGATTTAACGTCCCAAAGCGACTCAGGCTATGAGACGTCGTAGTGGAGGACTTCGAAAATTTCGACCACAAGGGGTTCTTTAACGTGCACTGACAACGCACAGCCGGGATTCAATCCCACATCCTTGGTAACTGTAGTCGAGCGCCGTAACCACTGCCCGGCGCGGTGGGTGTCATACCTTCATTTAACGTATACATACATCAAGGTGTACCCAAAAGAAACTGCAATACCAGTTGCGCAGATGCGAGCGGTTGAACAGTTTTCGTTGGTGCAAAACCGGTGCAACAGATGCAGTATGGGGTAATATGACAAGGAAGGGATAGGGTGAGTAGACACTCGTTGCGACATGTAAGTTTTCAGTGTCCCATCTCTGGTTAGATGCCGTAACTGTTTCCTGGGTACAGAACACACACACACACACACACACACACACACACACACACACACACACACACACACACACACACACACACACACACACACACACACACACACACACACACACACACACACACACACACACACACACACACACACACACACACACACACACACACACACACACACACACACACACACACACACACACACACACACACACACACACACACACACACACACACACACACACACACACACACACACACACACACACACACACACACACACACACACACACACACACACACACACACACACACACACACACACACACACACACACACACACACACACACACACACACACACACACACACACACACACACACACACACACACACACACACACACACACACACACACACACACACACACACACACACACACACACACACACACACACACACACACACACACACACACACACACACACACACACACACACACACACACACACACACACACACACACACACACACACACACACACACACACACACACACACACACACACACACACACACACACACACACACACACACACACACACACACACACACACACACACACACACACACACACACACACACACACACACACACACACACACACACACACACACACACACACACACACACACACACACACACACACACACACACACACACACACACACACACACACACACACACACACACACACACACACACACACACACACACACACACACACACACACACACACACACACACACACACACACACACACACACACACACACACACACACACACACACACACACACACACACACACACACACACACACACACACACGCGCACGCACGCACGCACGCACGCACACACACACACACACACGCACAAAAGAAAAAGAAAGATGCAATGGATATCGCATATGAGCAATGAAAAATCGCGTAGTCTACTGTGTGCATGAAGTTCTCCTGCGCCTTTAACGGCGTAAAGCAAATGACCTGAGTTTATTATGCCTGAAATATGTAAACTGAGCAAAGAGATTGTCTAAGAAGGCGAGTGCGAATATATCGGTTACATTTGTGTGCAGTTGTGTCAGCGTCAGACGGTCACAGTTTCTCACTCGCTGGTACAATCTTGTGTGCCTAAGTCAGTTCAATAGCTGCACAAACATTTATGCTCGCGAACCTGATTTAGCCAGCTATGATCTCGACCGCAGCGTCTGCTTCTGCATCAAATTTCAAAACAAAAGAGTGCCGCTGAACAAAGTTGCACTGCGGTGAAATCAGTGCAGCCTTCTTTGCTGTATTTCCGTAATACGAGGGTGACAGCATGAAAATATGTACAAAATTAAATTCCATTCAGTTATACCATGACAGCAAACCAAATGACTGAAGAAATCACCTTTCGCTTGCTGGCATTCGCTTGTATCCATTCCTTTGATAGTTCCAAATTCGCTATTGCTATCCTGAACTTTTTAACACAGGGAAGACGGGGTCACGCTGGTGCATTCTGGATCACCGGTTTCCCGCCGCGTATGCGCAGGAGGTAGCAACGCTTCCTACCTTTCTGTATGCAAATGGACATTAAATAAACACGGTACCCATAACAGCTGTGCACTAGTACATCTATCGTGTGCATCTCCACTGTGAAGAAACGATCAAATGTGTGAAGCAGGATTAAAATATAGTAGTTAAATACAAGAATATTAATCGAGGCATTCATTTATGCATATTGTCACGTACACCGTGATACAGGATACCAACAACTGCTGCTGCTGTGTTACGTAGTTCAGTGCGAGTATGGTACGCTTCCTTTCCTTTTTTACTGGAAGCTAGTAGAGATGTGGGTGTCCTCAGCGACTCAAGTCGACTTGTTGTCTAGTGCGTGTTAAGTGAAAGAACGTATAGAGTTTTGATTTTAAGCTGAGTAAAGTCCGCATGATTCTCTCCACTGGTAGCCAGACCAAAGGGCTGTCGGCGAGCACCACGTGAGTTCACAATCCGTTTCCAACTTCCGTGACGGTGAAGGTACACCCCCTTATATATAAGCCTCCGACTTCCCCTGCCCTACTTAGAACCCGAGTGGAAAGGGTCCATCATTCCGGGATGCAAATCGACTGACCGCGCTCTCCGCCCGTGATGCATCCGTGGCGCCAGCTCTCGAGGCAGCGGCGCACCACTGCACTCGGGTGGTGGCGCGGTTTGCAACCCGTTCGACATGGACCGGCCGACGGACAGTGGGAAATATATCTTCGAGACAGCAAACGACTGCAATATCCCGGACTAAACGGAACTCGGGCGAAAAGCACCGCCTCGCCACATGGCGCCACCGGAGCAAGGGACACTGATTAATGGCGGTGACTAATGCACCCTTAACATGACAGGTGTAAAATGGGACCAGAGACGTTGAGTTACGACTGCGCCGTAAGAAGACAGGCGTGAAATGAGCGGCGCCTTTGCGCCGCATACAAGCTGGTCCGAACGAGAAAAAGTGAAATATGGAAGTTAGGCGCGCGCGCGGACGTGTCGGAACGCGGAGAACAAGTTGTCTCTTTTTCGCGGGCGCCGCAGCTTCTTGGGTGCACTGGCACCCGCTACGCCCAAGAACGTCGTTTCCTATTCAGCAGTTAGAACTTGGGCGCGCAGAACTAAAACAAAAAGCGGGAGGCTCATACAGAGTGCACCAGCTGAGAAATTCGGGTGCAGTCCTAGATAATAGCGACTAAAAGCGATCATCATGAACTCGAAAACCACGTGTTGCATTCGACATAAGAGCCGCATTTATTCATCTTGTTTTTAACCTCGTGTGTGTCCTGTGGTATGTGGCTGCGTATGCTGAGCAGATGAGATTGGAAGCGAATGTTAAAGGAGAAATTTCGCGACAGAAAACGACATGAACCCCCTTTATTTTCTCCGACATCTTTCAAGAGTACCGCATAAATTACTCATAATCATCGCTTGTCTGTTTACATAATTGCACTAGATTGGTTCAGTGCTTTCTTTAGACGGTCAGCGCCATCTCGTGAAGCGCACTGTCGCTACCCACCTTGAGAATTCTTTGGTGACAGCAGCAAGTTCTTTTGCTGCCCTTGGCATTATCGAACCTCATTAACCAGCATATCATCACCATATCTTCCTGCCGAAAATGTTGGCACACCACTCACAGAGCTGTTAATTGCAGTCATTATGGAGTTGTTCTTATAGGCTGCCTCTGCCGACACTGCAACACTTCCAAGCGTCGTCGCCATGTCATGTTAGCTATAACACACACACAGAGATATTTTAGAACTCAGTGCGCGATAAGGCAGTGATTTATTTACTTTCACCTGTTCAAACGCTTTCTAGCGAATCACAACAACTTTTCTACCGCCCTTTCTTTTCTTTAAGAACTGAACCGCACCTTGTCTTACCTGCCCAATTTCTTAGTCTGGTTATTCATATTTCGCGCCACTGTATAGGCTACAGCAACAAGCAATTGCACATCGCCGATGAACCCGACTATAACGGTCCCAAAAAATGATGTGCCATACCAATTATGTTATAATTATTATTAAAATATTGACATTAAATGAGCAATATTAAAATAGTGCATTAAAATTTTGCTTGTATTTTATATATATTATGCACAAGTTAGCGCAATTGATGCCAGCGATTTTTATTTCTCGCTATCCAGAAGGAGGCACATCTAGTATATGTGTTCTGTTTTGTCAAAAACTTAGAGCTCAGTAGGGGGGCACGAATTGCTAATGTGACCAGAGTTCTGTTCAAGGTACTTGGAATGCTCGGCATGCATATCGACCTAGGCTGCTAAACTCCGCATAACACGATCTTACGGGCTAAGTGGTTCCGATTCATTTGTATCAGCAGTGCGTACACAACCAGGAAAAAAAAAATATAATGAGATAGGAGAAGGAGATAGAAGTTGAAAGTTCAGCGTTCTGTCTTATCTTCTCGTATTTTTTCCTGATTGCGTGCATTCTGCTGATACATACAGAAACTCCGCGCTTTCTTTATAAGAAAGCCAAGTACAAGGACCGATGGGAAGATATTTATCTCCCTTTTTGCTACAAACTAGCATGAGGGTTCTTATAGGTGTTGTCCCGTCGGTTGCCTTCTTCCGCTGTCCATTGCCTTTTTGCGCCCTAGACAGCGCTGTGTTCCATTCAGTTACACAAACGCACCAACTAGCTCAACTGTCTTTGATTTGCTTCTTATGGGATTCCATAAGTGTTCCCTTTTTGTTCTCTTATCGACTGTAAGAAGGAAGCTTAACGCTGAACGCAACAAATAGGAAGGCGGCTTTAACAAAACAGCGAGCGGTTCTTGTTTCATACAAGGGGTATACATGAACGAACCACCACACGCGGCACACATATAAACCAAAGAACTGCACGACATTCTCCGAATTCCTTTATTTGTAAGCCGGTGTGCGTACGCGTCACCGCGACGCACAAACTCGTGACACTCTGAAGCTCACGACAGCGTGTAATTTCCGGGGCAGTGCAAACAAGCCGACGTGACGACAGTGCGAGTGTCCACGCCCACTCGTGAGATTCGCTTCCCGATTAAAGGCAGGCAGCTTTCAGCGCTGACGGCTACAATGGATGCAAAGTGTTTCATTATCCGGCGCACCTCTTTACAAGGGCCCGTGATCATCCTTTTGCGACGAAGAGCATCAGTTCACGCTCGCCCGCGTTGCAGGAGCAGACAGTCCAGCTGTTGGCACGAGCAGCCGAAAGGGGGCGGTGGGAATAGCAGAGGGGGGCAGGGGGGTACCAGTCAAACTCGTTCCTTGAGGTACGCGCTGTGTGAAACTCCCTCCTCCGGGACCACAGTCCGACGAAGCCTATACGACGACAGGCAATCTTTTCTGTGTCTCTTCATCGCACTGGGGGGAGCACACACGGTTTTGCTCGTTTGTCAATCAACTAGCCGTATGACTGGCTCAGCAGCAACACAGCTATCGCGTCCACCAACGGGAACCGTCCTACAAACGGAGCGACGGAGAAGTGACGGACAAGCCGGCGGGGCAAAGGTGCCAATTTGGTGTCGCGGAGCGACGGAACGAACCCACGCTATGAGATGCCTGGAGTGCATGCACATCGTGCGCTGTCGACGTCGTGTTACTGTGTCTCTTTAGTAGTGTGCAGCACGTTTCAAGCTAGGGCTAGCGGGTCGAACGCAAAATGCTACATCCCACAAGAGGTGGCTAGTCATTGCTTCGCGTTTTGGTTTTCGTATCGTTTCCGTTCAGTTCAGTCGTTCAGTCGTGTCCGACTCTTCGTGACCCTATGGACCATGTCACGCCACGCTTTCCGGTCTCTCACTATCTTCTTAACATCACATAACTTCATCTGCAGTGCCTCGAGGATGCCATCTAACCATCGCGTTCGCTGTCTACCCCTTCTCCGGCAACCCTCAACCTTTCCCAACATCAAATATTTCTCCAGCGACTACTCTCTTCTGATCAGATGACCAAAGTAGCTGAGCTTTAACTTTAGAATTTGACCGTCCAATCAGCAGTCAGGGTTTATGGTCGACAATATCGACTGATTTGATCTTCTGGCAGTCCAAGGAACTCTCAAGAGTCTTCGCCAGCGCCACAATTCAAACGCGTCAATTCTTCGGCGGTCAGCCTTTTTCACAGTCCAACTCTCGCATCCATACATTACAACTGGAAAGACCATCGTTTGGCTAACGTTATTGCCTCGCACTAGGCAATCTAGGAATGCTCGTACAAACTGCCTTGAGCTGTGACTGTCTGAATAGCTCGCACCGTCTCAAGGCCTTATAAATTGTTATAGCTGTGGCGATGCGCGACGACTATGCCAACGGTGTAGGCCGCACGCATATAGGGACGACGTACTACTTGAGGGAGAGAAATTAATCTCGTTGTCGCCCCTTACATCTTGTTTTCTTGGGTGATTGGCATTTAGGACATAAGCATAAGCTGACCGTAGAGGGAGGGGGGGGGGGGGGAGGGCACGGTGAAGTTAAATCATGAAGAACGGAAGCACAAAATGTGTCAACCGCGGGCTGCTTACTGTCTATCCACGCCTCTTTTTTTTTTTCTTCTCCTGTTACCTTTGTTCGTTACTTGATGTTTTTTTTTTGTTTTTGTTTTTTGTTGATTGGCCACTGTTCGCGCGCTCATTTGCTTGCGAAGTATAGCTTTGCATTTTTTCTTGAAGATGACTGACAGGCGGGAGCCAGCCAGATTGCTCGTGAAAACCTCTACTGTCCGGGTCACACGCACCGTATGATTATCGCATTATGACATCATCGCCGACCATTCTCCCTCTATCTTTCTCTTTCCAGCGCTTCTTCTATCTCCCTTTTCCATCATAGAGCATCATGCAGGCCAGGGTTATGCAACTGCCGAGCAACCATTCCACCTATCCTCTCATTAAACCTTACTTTTCTCTTTGTACATCGAAAACCTCTTGTTAGTAGCATATGGTTGGCTTTTCACCACTGTGAAAGCACAAATCTGACAGTTCAGAGCATAGAAAAGTTGTATAACGCTTGTATGTCCACCTGTAGTGCTAGCTCTCTGTCTCTCTCACGCCCACGCACGCACATATAGTGCACACACACAAAACTTGAGGAAAGGTTTCGCTCCACCAACCAACGTAGTATCGTGCGAAACGACACTCGGTAACCACGTTAAGGTTGTGAACTTGAGATGCATATGGAGTTATTTTACGGCGCAGGGCCGGGGCCTGAAGAGGATAATGCGATAGGAGAGGATAATCCCTGTCGTCTTAATCAGAGTAGAAGATGCACCCTAATTAGGCACTGAAATGGTATGACACATCCGGGGCGCTGAGCGAAGTACGTTTGCGTCACGATTTTGATGAGAAGAGCACAAACACGGCGCCGCATGGAGGTCCGTTAGTGGCACCTTAAGAGTAAACGACTCGCCAGAGGGGGCATATACTGTTGTATTGCCACAAGGGTGTCTGCAGAAGCCATGTGAAGGTGCGCTTTAAAAAAACAGGACACACAAGAGAAGGACACATAGAACAGGGCGAGCGCATTTCACCATGGCTTCTGCAAACAATCACCAACTATAGACCGACATCAATTCTTGCCGCAGGAACATATGTCGAAGTGTGTCTACATTGGAAAAAATGAATAGCTGTACTGCATTTTTTTTTTTTTAAGCACAGTTGCTTGTTTGGACCACTAGGTAATAATTTTCTTTTCAACCTGTTGGGGGGGGGGGGGGGGGGGGTCTTGTCTCTGTTCCACTCGCCGCTTCGGTCACTCGAGAACGGCTGACGTCACACTTGTTATGACAACAGTGACGCGAGCGAGCCACGAAGGATGCGGGGCGAGACACGACGAGATATCCGTTTTTGATTAGCTCTCGTTACGACACAGTACTCCGCCATCCACCTCATTACGTAATTATCACGATTAATTAAGTCTTGGAGGGTGGGTGTGTACTCGGTTGGACCTTGGTCAGGTTTGAAGGCCAGGCGTGCACAGCGAGGCGATACTTTGGGTTGTAGCTTGAGTAGCAGAGCTTTCGTCTTTAAAATATTGGAGCGGACTTAGCGGAACGGATTCGAACCCAATAATTTCTCCTCATAAGCGAGTGCAGAGCGCCGTAGCATTCGCTGCAGCCGGTCGCCCCGCCTGCAGACTGCAACACTCTCACTCTGTGCATTGCACGTCTTCATCTTCATCAATTTCCACCTGTGCGCAAGAACTGTCGCACGTCCTGCTCGGTTTACTGCGTCAAAACACTGCACTTTTTTTTTAGCTGTCAGTCACCATCAACCTGCCCAGTATTCTTTTCTTGTTAGGTCTCTAACGTCGAAAATCGGTATGGGTTGTTATGAATCTGAGTGTCTGTGACACGCATTCTGTTTATTCGATGTTCCGGCCCGATTTGCCATTTGTGAAGAATGAATTATTCACTGCGGCCAAAACACCGAATAAATTCGTTACGTCTTCTGTTGTGACTCCTAAATGTTAAACCGTTTTTATTCTTTTGCGTTTTTGGTGATTATTCACATTTATTAAACCGCTACAAAGTCCCTACCTCTTATATATACAGGGAGATTTCCTTAACCGTTCTCGGAATTGTATGTTAATCTATTGGAAATATTTCTGTACTGTCTGTGCAGGTGAGTGTCAGGTAATGTGGTATTCATTTACCTGGTAGTGTTAGATGATTATATGAATAATTACCTAAAATTGCAAATATCAACTTTCTACTTTTGATTTTAGGGGCAATATTATATTGCAAATTTACATTTCTTCATCATACCGTTATAATAAATTTTATTACTCGGCAGATTGGTTCACTTTTTCTAAGTCCAAAATATGCATTTCAAAGCCCGTTTAATATGATTTTGGACGTTTGTACGTTCATAAATATGGCGTCTGTTGCATTTCTCACGCATCAAATAGAGACGCCGATTGCGCATCTGGTAACGTTGAAGAAGTTAACTAGATTATGGCGACATTGCAACTAGTAATGATGCCATTATATATTTACTAAGTGCGTAAAAGCCTCCACAATAGCCCTCGAATGCGAATGTTCAACGTTCAATATTTCTAATCAAACTGCCGATTAAGGAACTTTCGAAACTATGCTCACTTCTGATGTTGACAGGTTGAATTTCCCGATATAATTTGGCCTCTTCAATTCTGAATTAGAAATCTGGATTTATATTTTGGTAAAATGGTAAATGCTTTGATTCAGTTCTACAATCTTGAATCATAGTTTCCCGTTGAGCAGCGCCAGCTCGCGGCAAATAGGGGAAATTTTGTGAAAAAGAAGGACATCGCAATTGAGCGGGCTACTTCTTGATGGTTCTGTGGCGCAAGTAGTAAAGAACAAAAAAGGAAAGAAGCTATGTGGCACAATGTGTTAGCGCTGTGTTGTTCCACGCAGAAAGCGGTAGTTCCAATCCACTCGTTCTGGGTTTTCTTTGCTTCACTAAGCCATGTAACAGAATTGACGGGAGACTTTTTCTTTGAAGGCCAGGACGTAATAATGTTGAGGTAGCCCTCACGATCTCTACGCTGGCGATTAGCAACTATCCGAGGCGCAAATATTCATTTATGACCAGGGATGGCTGTCGGAGGCCAAGCAGATTCTTGTGCCCAAATCTGTCCTTTTACCATCAGTAGTAGGGCAGCCACCCAGGGTTCCTGTCGTGTTGTCTTTAAGTGTAGTACGCTACTGGGTTAAAAGGTCCCACGGAATCCTGAAGTTGCCATTCAGCAGATTTTCCGGTACGTCAAATTTCTCATTATCATGGCGGATTGCGGGCGGCCAAACAGGATCTAGCGCTCCATGTTAGCCAGTGCCAACTGCGATAGGGTGGCCCCTGTGTCATGCTGTAACTGTCCACCTGCCACGTAGACGCTGACGGCGACGGCCACGCTGACATCGTTGAGGCCAAAAGCGGGCGCATAAGAGTTGCGCTGTGTTGTAAGAGCCCGAACTTTTTTTATTTTGCAAGCGGGTGCGACATTCTCTACGAAACATCAGTCATGTCGCCATAGGTCTTGTTATTTCGAGGTCCTGTCTTAGGTTTTCCGTGTTGGTTTATGTTGTGAGCTGCTGCAGCGTCTATCCTTGTAGGTTCACGGGGGCCGCATTCGTTGAAAGCCAGCTTTATCTCGCTTTTTTCATGGCGTCTTGACCCACATGCAGTTTGAGCCGTCGATTAAGAAAGCTTTCTTTAGTTAACAGCAGTAAAACGAGTAAAAGTGGAGTATCCGCTGTCTGAATACATTTAACCTGTCCTCTTCCCCTGCTGCAAGCGTGTCAACACCGCGCATTCCAAGACGTCTCAGCGAAGAGCGCTGCCATCAGTGCGGCACATATATCGTGACGGGCGACAGGTGAAGGGCATGCACCGAGGCCTAGGAAGATCCGAAGAGTGCGGAGGAGGTGCAGCGGTGTTGCATCACGGGAGCGTGAGTGAAGAGGGAGAGGGCGCGAGCTGGTCAGCTGGGAGAGGAGAGGCGCTAATGCCCACACGCTGCGGAGCAGTTATGTCCAAAGGAAGGAAGAAAAACCGGACACTCCAGCACTTGGTATCAAACATTGAGTAACGCGGCAGCAAGGCGACATCGATGATGGCACCAATCAGATGCCGTGGCGCCTTTCTCCTTTGCTTCGGGGCCCTCTTTTACTTCTTTCTTGTTTCTGCTTCGCTACGGTCTTTGTTTCTTTTTTTCTTATCCCTCGCTTGAAGCACGACTTTTGCGACGGCGAGCGCCTGGCTGTACTCGCTTCCGGCTGGCGACCTTTTTGAGGCCGGCGATAGAGACCCAGACAACTGAGAAGGCTTAAACGACACGTGATCGCTGACGTACAGAAACAAAGGGAGCAAGGGAGAGTATATTCTGTAAGTTGAGTCGCATAATAACTTTGAGTTTTCTAGCAGTTATTCACACGCAGTTTGTAGTTAACGAGCATCGACGAAGGCTCTAAAACCAATGTGGCTATCGGGACCTGGTTACGAGGAAAGTGTATGAGTGCCCTCATGAATCCAGCTACTTCGTAAAACATTTTTATTATTCTGCATGCTCGGCTGAGATCGTCCCTATATTAAGTTTTGCTCTTCCTAATTTTTCGCGATACCTCATTATCCCCCTTCCCCAACCCCCTCTCCTCCCCGACCAAAAAAAGAAAGAAAGACATTATACACTCCTTCTACTTCACGTGTTTTTGCTCAATGCTGTTTTAACATACAGGCTTACAATTAAATACTAGCCAGTTGTATAAAAAAAAATTTATCCCTTCACCACTTCGTCTGCAGGTCACCTAAACAGGTCAAACTAGGGAAACAACTTTTTCACGCTGAATGTGCTTGGATGAGCTCAAGAGAAAGGTTCACGACACCCAGAATGGCTGTAATCTTTCTGTCTAAATATACTACCCGTAGATCGGGAGCTGACAGCGAAGAGAAGTGACGTTCTCATTATTAGACGGAATGGCAACAAACTGTACTTGCTGCATATAATTTCAAGACTGCGGCATACGCGAGAGAGTTATCGCGATCTGTATTTGCTATAGCCATATCGTTGATTGCAACCAAGCTTGAAAGACCATGCAAGAGGCACTATGGTATGAGTGCAGCGCATATTGGGGCTCCGACTCTATTGCCACTGTCTCAAACAAACGCGCTATGTCGGAAAGATTAAAAAACAACAACAACAAAAAAATCCGAGGTCCTCCACCCCAAGGCAGCCGTAGTCTAAAGAGCTTGCTGTCCGGCGCTTACACAACCCAATGATCATGTAATAACTCGGCATCATATTCTGGTGTCGAAAAGTCACACAAGCGAATGACAGACCTCAAAAGGGGTCAGGGGTGCTGTGTGCAAGCAGCAAGAAATATATTCCACGGGTACGACCCAAGTCTTGCTTTCTTGTGCAATGGGGGGCGGCGTCATGAGCACGTGACGAAGAGGGAGCAACTGACCCATCTTCTCAAGGATTTGAGGACGTGCGAGCAGGCACGGACAAACGCGCGAAATGTCCTTGTGTGAGCTAACGTAACTGAAAAGCAGCAGATTTTTAACCCAGTTATTGCACATTGGCAAGTTAGTAACCAGGGTACAACATAGATGACTGACTGTCTTACTCCCTCGCATAAGCGCATGCGGCACCACATAATCGGCACAGCATATTGAAACGGTGCTGTGAGTCAGGGTCCTAATATTAACATGGCAGGACACATTAAATACTCAGCTGTGATGGCTACAACTTCCTTAATCGAACAGGTATTTGGTGGATGTGATGCCGGCTAAACATGCATAGCGGAAGTTCTTCCGATATGTATGCTCATGCCTCTTGGATTCGCATGGATTCTCCTTCGGAAGCTTGAATCCGAAATGATCAAAGTAACATCTAGGGGGCGTTAAAATAGCTTGAGATGATGTGTTCGCGCTAGTGAGATGTACCTACCAACACGTTCTCTGCGTTTTTCTATGCGACAGCACAACGCATGAAGGTCATGCTATACAGTTGAGAAACAACTTATACGGTGCCGTTTCAAAATCCGACAATTTTACTGGTACGCAACGCGAAGGTTATTCGCGTTCCGTCCTTGGCGGCAGTCAGATGAACTAGAACACTAATAACAAAATTTCCGGATTTTTACCGATATGTGAACACGGGGTCGCTGGGGACATCACCATCGCCTTACCATCTGGAATCTAGCTCAAGGAATTAGCCACAGCTTTTATTCTATTTCATAATGATGAAAATAATACTAGTAATTATTATTATTATTTTGTACAAAAAAAAAGCTGCAGCCGCTAAAAAGCTGCTTCTGAGAACAGGTAGATGGGGTGACTGCCCAAGTACATGACGGTACTTGACTGTAGACGACAGATCACGTTTACAGAAGTGAATAAAAATTTAATAGAATTGTAACTGGCGCACAAAACAAAAGCCACATAGGTGGAAAATGTACACGAGAGTTCAATATATACAAACACGCCGCAAAAGGAAGGGCTGTCCTCTTAATAATGGACGGTAATATAAACATTTCACGGATTAATTTGAATAAAGGAAGTGTGAAATATTGACCCCTATTAGATGAGCATTCATTTAATGTGGTTAACAAGCCTATGCGGAGTGATCCAAGAACTCTTGACGCATCTTCAATGGATTTCAGTGCCAAACTTGTAAGTTTCCTCTCGTTGTTTACACCTTTTCTCGATAACGATCTCTCGTTTTGAATTTTCGCAGTCGCCATCCTAAGAAGGCTTTGCGTTGCGCGGCTAGCACGTTGCGTTAAACGGTACCTAAAGTAAACGTGTCTCCCGTCCTTGAAGCGAAAGGACGGGTTTCAAGGTGATAGCTGACGCTCCAATAACGTTCAGAGAAAACACTAGCAGCATTTAGATTTACCCCATTATCTTTAACTTCAGATGTAAGCCAGCAGATACGAGTAGCTTCACTTCGCTATCGCTAGATTGTGAAAATATAATCCTTAAAGCTTTCACTCACCCTACGATGTCAAAGGGCACTCCGCTCCAGGTTAACATGCCCACAACCAGGTGGCTTCGGCGCGCAAATCCCAGTCGTGGCTATTACAGTGCACTCTTAGGCAGCGGGAAGCACAGCTACCTATCGGAGAGCAGTTTCGCGGAAGCGCCGCCGGAAACCTTCCGCACTTTCACTGTCCGCAAAACTGCGGCGCTGCCGGTTTGTCCCCTCGCTTGTCGCGCCGCTGGTCTCTTTCGGGTCGCACGACAGACGAGAACCGGTAATCCCTGGACGAACGGAAGCGATACGTCGATGAGTTTGTAGCCAAGAGGTACAATAAACCAGCGGACTGTGTGCTTGGACTTGGAGATTCGATCACCAAAAGCAATGGTTCCGGTTGTCAACGCGCAAAGCACCCCACCTTCCTTGCTTCACAGCAGGTGAGAAGGACGTGGTCAGCCGTCTACGACGACACAGGTAGCGCGAACAGTAGCGTCGGCGCAGGACGTAGCACCTTAGACACAAAGCCACGAATCGGCCACCGGAAAACAACGACGCACGTGGTTTCACTTTCTTCGGCCTCTCGCAAGGAGCACAGGCTTGCGGGACTGGTTCTCGTGTTTGGAGGAACGACCGTTACATCTCCTTCGGAACTTCGCAGCAGCACACGTCTATGGGACTTATGAAGGAATTTACTGCACGGCAGCAGACCGAGCGTTCCTTTGCACGGCGCTGGCTCTAACACTGTTTCCTTCCGCTGCGTTCGGCTTTCGAAGGCGCTGTTCCGGGACACCAGCCTATAACGGGACCGCGCTCGGCGACTCCCTCGCACTCAGGCAACGGCGGCGGCGGCCTCTTCGCGCGCTCTCCCACCTGGCGCGATGCGGCGCAGGCCGGAAGGAAAGGGGGCCAGCGAAGAACCCGTCATGTGGGACGACGGCCACGTTACGTCGCCGCTGCAGCGTGCCTCCGGAAAAGCGATGCCCCTTCACCACGCCGAGTGCCCAGAGGGCCTCGGAAGGAAGCGGTCAGCGCAGTGGCTACCACCTACCTTCTCGCGCGCCGCCGTCCAAGCCGCGTCGTCCGCCCGCAGATCCCGTTGCCGCTAGGTTTCCTACACCCCGAGGGCCTTTCTGGAGCGCGATGCGCGTTCGCTTTCTCTCAGCGCGCCCTCCTAGTGTCAGCGAAGATCGATCTTAAGACACGTCCGTGTTCGCTTTCTGTCGCGGCTACCGGTAGTCCTCACTGGCACGGCGGTTGGGGTCATCAGGTTCGGGTGCCATCTCCCGGGAGCTTGCATGTCTCGAAAGAGCGATCGTGTCTTGTTTGTACCGAAGGAGACATGTTGATCGCCTGGGGTGGTACGACCACATGCACAGTCGCATTTCCGTAAATTTCTGCGTTGGTTCGCAGGAATTCCACATACCAAGTTGTTCGTACTACCAGCGCCTCTACTCTTCTGGCTCATGTCTTGTAATTGTGAGAGTAAATTTTGGAAACAAGGTTTTTTATTTCTTCAGTATGGTTAATACAGACTCAGAAGCAAACATAACAAAGAGGAAAAGACAGCGTCTCTTCTGATTTTCTTTTCTTCCTTTCGCTTTCAGCTGCCCAAATTTTCCTCAACCGCCCTGAACCCCGCCGTGGTGGCGCAGTGGTTAGGGCGCTCGACTCCTGTGCCAAGGATGCGAGATCGAATCTCGGCCGCCCGTGGTTGCAAAAAGCAAGGTGACCTTGTGCTGTGTTCTGCGCTGTGCTGCTGCACAGTACCGTGTGCTTTGCGTAGTCAGTGCACGTTAAAGAACCTGAGGTAGTCGATATTTCCGGAGCTCTCCACTATGGCGTCTCTCATAGTTTGAGTTATTTTGGGACGTTCAATCTCCTAAACCAAACTATCAACCATCATTGAATAGTGCAGAGCTGGACCCAGTTTCCAGGTCCTGTAACCGTTGCCAACGGCAGACACCAAGCTGACGGTTCCGAGCGAAGCACTGCGGTGACAACATATCTCGTATGCAACAGCTGGGCAAGGCTATCACAGACCGTCGGCTCGATGCGGTCTCCGGCGTGGAGACGAAGCCGGGAATGGCGACACGCAGCTTGGATCTACCGGTGGTACTATACTGGGGCAGACATGATGAGACACTATATTCAACTTAATTTTCGCTATGAATCAGGGAAATGGAAGGCACTGTATCTGTCACACTTCTTCCTGGACACCTGACCCGAGCCATAAGGCAAGGAAAAAATTAGACAGTCTTAGATGTCTCATAAGAAGAGAATGCGAAAGCCTACCCTTCCTATCCTATAATTTGCCTCCCATCGTTAGCCTCTTGTCGGCATTCGTTGCAGTGCTACATATAATTGGTTTACAGGAAAGGAAAGGCGCAGTATCTATCAAACTCTCTCCGGCAAGTGAGTTTGGACGGCACACCATCGCTCCTGCGCGTGGCATTCCTTGGCGTGCGTTCCTTGGCGCACGTTCAAGTGTGGCAAGAGTTGTCTCCCCTAATGGGGCTGGTACCATAGAGTTTCTTACCTTACCTAGAGGGAAAGCTGTGCTGCCGTCTATGGGAGTTTACATGGAGTTTCCAGACGGCCAGTTCAGCCACCATGGGCGCTCAAAGCATCATGGGCCGGAGAGCTACCGAGTGCAGAACTACAACTTTTGGCCAAAATTAATGCAAAGATAAACGTTGTTCTACCATAAATAATGTCCTAAGATTGAATATTGTGACTATAAATTGCAAAAAGAGAGAGAAACAGAATGCCAGTGTGAGATTTATCCAATATAAGCGATGGCCCTTTCTCCTATTGGCTTAGTTTTGAGCAGCACAAATACCAATATTTCGCAGTTAATAGGCACACTTTGAAACAAAAAAAATGTTATGAAAATATTTATCGTTGTGCAATCACTTAAGGAAGTTTTTAGTGGCATTTCGGGAAACAAAAACCATTTATTGGCGACGTCTGCTTTTGCGCCTTCGCTACTATGGCTTTCGCGGTCTATGTACGCACCTTCAGATGATGATGATAATAAAAAAGAAACATTGCAGTAACGCCACTCGACGTACCCGAGGAAAACCGACTGTCCCGCAACAAGTAGCACACCGGCCCATGATTCTTAGCGCGCCCATGGTGGCTGAAGTGCAGCGCCCTCAGCTTTCCCTCTAGTTAGTGTAAGGAACTCTATGGCTGGTACAGGTGGGTCATCGCCGCTTGCGGCGGGGGCTAGCCTGGCACCGAATTTTTATCTGTTCTAGGCCGTCATTGCACATGCCACCGCTGGTGGTGGACGACGTGGTGGTGGCTGTTGTTGCGGCGCGCGTCTTTCTTTCCCTCTTCCTTTTCTTTCTTATCTATATTCTCTTCTATCTGCACGAGGCAGCGGAGGTGGCTCAGCTACAGAGCCAGTAGCAGGCCCGTGCATTTTCTTTTCTTTCTTCCTACAGCCACAACAACAACAACAACGTGTGGCATTGCAGATGACAGGGGCGCATCCCACATCAGCCAATCAGAACGCCACAAAAGCGGGACACACTTTGTCCACGACACCATAAGTAATTAAAGATTTTCGTCTTAAAACGGGAGTGAAATAAGGAAGAGCGTGCGCGCGAGAAAGAGATGCCATAGTGGAGGGCTCCGGAATAATTTAAATCGCTTAGGTTTTTTTATAGTGCACTAACATCGTACAGCGGAGGAATGGGACAAGTTTTTGGCCAAACTAAGAAAAACTACGCAACTGGCCCTTGTCAAGCGAGCTCAAGAGGTCGCTCCCGACTGGAGGCCACCCTAGACTCGCCCCAGCCCGAAATAATTCCTTTCATTTTGTGGCAATAAAAGGGGTTACCACCACCACCAGCATAACAACACCTTTTCGTTTTGCCTCCATCAAAACACGGTCGCCACGGTCGGTTTCGAACCTGGATACTCCGGCTCAGTAGATAAGCGTATTAAACCCTGAGTAGCCGTGCCGGTTGGCATGTCTTCACTTGTTTTGGTTTTGAGGGTAGGATAGGCGCAGCATCCCTTTCACTTCCCGGTGGAAACCTGCAGTTACAATGAACGGCATACAATTGGCGTTATAGATGTCGCTGGTTCGAATCTCTATCGCGCAATGTATATGTATCCAACTCGACTAACATATGGACACTAAATGGGAAGTGAACTGTATGATACGAATCTGAACGCCGCACAAACCACGTCTGAGTCACAATTTTATAATAATAAAACAATTGCTTCACAGGAAGGGAAAGGCGCAGTATCAGTAACACTTGTGTCTGTGGACACCTGAACCGCGCCGTAAGGGAAGGGAGGAAGGTGGGAGTTAAAGTGGAAAGAGAGAAAGAGGCGTCCTAGTCGTGGCATCAATTTATTGGCATCAAACCTGAATCGGTTTATAGGAAACGGAAATCGCAGTATCTTTCACGCTTCTTTCTTTTCTTTTTCAAGATAGCTCACAGCGCCTTGCTCTAGGGAAGGGCGTCTAGATCCATGTATAATTTCAGCAATAGCCTGCAGAAAGTTTTGACTAGTCAACGCATTACAGGAATTTGGCTGTCCGACGAACTAATTAAGAATCAGTGTAAGCGTGCTACATGCAAAGCAGTAATCTGACGGACACGAGACTCGAAGAGGGTTTGATCAATAGTGATAATATTTGCCCACGCTCTCCGCGTTGCCTTGTTTCATCAAAATGTTAGCCTGCGGTGCCTGGCACGCGATGTACGGGCTGCAGTTCGATCGGTAACTCCTGGCACGTGCGATGGCGCCATAGGAAGGATTCCAACAGAAAACACAACTATTAGCATTGCAGTATGTAGAAAGCGCAAATGAGAAGCTGCATGAACTGCTCACTTACGTATGTTTCATTTTTCTGTGTTGTTACCCCGCCGGGATGGCGCAGTGGTTACGGCACTCGACTACTGTTCCCAAGGACGCAGGATCGTATCCCGGCCTCGGCGGCAGCTTTTCGATGGAGGCGAAAAGCAAGGCGCCCGTGTGCTGTGCGATGTCAGTGCACGTTAAAGAACCCCAGTTGGTCGAAATTTCCGGAGTCCTCCACTACGGCGTCTCTCATAACCTGAGTCGCCTAAGGACGTTAAACCCCACAAAACTAAACTTTTCTGTGTTCTTGACGTTGCTGTTATCATTGCTGTTATCGTTGTTGTTGTTGTTGTTGTTGGTTTTTATTCATTGCTTTGTTGCACAGACAACCTGCGTTTTTTTCTTTGTCTTCCAGGCAAAAAAGTACCATGCTTTTTTCCAAACTGTCGCGATGTCAGTCACATTTCACACTATGCAGAAAAATAAAGAAAAATCCAAGAAAATAAAGGCGACCATTGCTTTCTGCATGCGCTAGGACATATGTGGCGAAAGAAGCCAGGCATGTTGCAGTTAGCCCAACTTGATGCTGGTGCTCTGAAAAATGCCACCCCAGCTATCATCGACCTAGTGGCACGGGCAAAGGCACATTATTTTATGCTTTTTTTTTTTGGGGGGGGGGGGGGGGTAGCCTTACCTTAATATAAGTCTGCAGTGCTAAAGTAAGGACCACAGGCAGTGTGCTTCACGTTTCTGTTTGATGTTGGAGCAATAACCAGGCTGTGAAAAAGCGTAAATTGACGAATACCTGAACGATCTATCTACGAAGTAGATGAATTGTTCAGGTACTCAGATTTATTTTAAGATACATCTTCTGCAGGTAACTGGATTTATTTCGCCAAGATACAAACAAACAAGGCATTGCATTTTTTTCCAAGCTCAACTAAACATCATAGTTGGCTGATGTATTACAAGGAACATATCGAGCAAAACAACTGCAAACGCGTACGAACGTAATTTCATATTCTAACGCAACAAGTCCGGATTATACCTGCTGCACAATTGCTCTTTTAAAGTTGGTCTCATTGCACAGTTGTCTTGATCCTCGCTCGGGTGGCGCCGTGGTTAGGGCGCACGACTGCTGTACCCAAGGATGCGGGATCGAATCCCTGCCGCGGAGGCCGCTTTTCGATGGAGGTGAAAAGCAAGGCGCAAGTGTAATGTCAGTACGTATCAAAGACTCCAACCGGCAGAAATTTCCGGAGAGGTTTCATAACGGCATCTCTCAAAGGTTGAGTCGCTTAGGGAAGTTAAACCCCAAAACAAACCAAACCAATTACCTTGATCTGCTTGGGACAATCAGTCACTTCTAGAAAAAGCATAGTGAACATTTTAACCCAAGACTAGCAATGAATTCGCATGTGTTCAAACTTAGCTTTCGCACCAAAATGCATAAAATTTATTTTATACATGACATATGGGCATTCATAAATGAAAGGCGTGCAGTTTTCTCGGAATCCACGACGATGTAAGCAATTGATAAACTTCACACTCTGCGAGCAGGCATAGCTCGATAATTTTTGCACTAAACACTACGGTCAGTGCAACGCGAATGAAGAGAGCGGCATATCTTTTTAACTTTTGGCTGATGTTCAGGCCTCGCCCACCCCACTGACATGTCGCGGGTGATGAGGTCAAAAGTATTCCAAATAAAAAAAGAGGCAGAGTAAAAAAGAAAAAAAAAAAGAACGAAAACTGATAATAATGAAAAGGTTAAACAGTTACTGGGGATGAAAGTTGCGGTATATCTGTGGTCACTTTCAAACCGCAGAATAGTCACCCTGGCTCATTAGATGTGGCAACGCATTTAATGAAGCATGCATCCTTACTTTGAATCCACTGAACGCCATTTGTCTCTCTCTGTCGCGTTAATAATGTTACGGACAATATATCACATTTCATTCTTTACTGAAAGCAGTAGCAATCCGAATCATTCGTCTAAGCATCCATGTTTTATTCTCATACGCCATTCACTTACAAGATGGAATAGCCAGGCCATTATTATTATGGTCCTTTGTTTGCAGCTATAATAATCTCCCTGCTTAGTAACAAATATTTAATGCCTTTCTCTGTTTCTAACTTCGTTCATGTCACTCCTTAGTACATGCATGAATTCTTTGGGACCCTTGCGTCGTGGGATGTACTTGCTTCTTGCAATTAATTACGCTGCTCCTCAGAACTGTATAATCACCGCCTTTGTTACGAGCCGAGAACCGACTCGATTTGCTTCGAGGTCATGCTGAGCGTCTCTCTATGCGTGTGCGAGTGGACTGGGCTTCCAGGAGGGGAGGAGCAATCTGTCTCTCACCCTTTTCTACGTCCACTCGCGTAGTAGACGTAGCAATGAACCCAGGAGACTGGACGGTTTGCACCCGTGTAGCACGTTTAGTTTATTGGTTTCAGAAAAGGAACGTCCTAACGCATCCCTGTGTAATGGCCTCAACTGCGCCGCGCGTTTTACCCTGTGTTCGGGGTGAGACTGCTTCAAGCGGTCACGAAACTTATTTTTGAGGACGAACAGTACTAAGCTCTTTGACTGGGCGAGCTGGTGCAGCTCTATTATTTCAACCAGCGTGAAGTCGAAAACTAGAATGCTTTTTGCCGTCTGCCCTGCTTGTTTGTCTTGCCTGCTACGCGCTCGCTGAAATAAATGAAGAAAAGAGTCTACTGTTCCAGTTGTTTTCAAGGCATGAAGCGAAAGAAAAGAAAGAACTCGAGCGAACCTTTTCTTTTTTTCCAGTCGAATAATAGGTCGCAAATGCAAGCGTTGGCTGCCCGAACGTCGAGTTTTCATAGGGCGTCCTTTACGCGCTCCGCATCACCAATTCGTTCGCGGTCACCCTCCTCCTTCTTTAGCGGCGCCAGCGCCATCGCCAACTTGCAGCACTGCGTGGGGGCTCGCGTGGTTTTGCCCTCGTTCCCACCGACAAACTACGGCAAACTAAGACAAACGTTGTGTCGCTGACAACGATAAGGTTTGTATTTTAAGCACGGACATCCCTTCCTTGGAGAACAGTGCGAAAATCTTGGAGAGGAAAACATAAAACAAACGAAGAAGTGAGAGAAGAAGATGTGTGGTTTCCAGTTAAAATGTAAATCACGGCAGTGTGAGGTAACGATGACTCTCCTGAGATGCAGGATTCCTCGCCTAAATCTTTATTTATGTAGATGCGGGATCAGCCCCACAAACCTTTGTGAGGCTTGCGGTGAAATTTAAAATATTGATCATTTCCTTCTCGCTTGCCGAAGGTTTTCACATCAGAGGAGGGTGCATTTAGAAACTCCAATTGCACGCTTGGGATTTACGTTGTCGGTCCCGCTTCTACTCTCCTTCGGTGCGAGTGCGGAAGGATTTGCATTGGTTCAAATTTGTCAGTACTTACATAACTACATCACAGCTACGGACAGATTCCCTCGCTAATTGCATTCCAAATTTACAAAACTCCAAATTTTTGCTTCATATTTTTTCCTTCAATAACTTTTGTGATCTTAAATCTTATGTTTTTGTTTAGTTGTCAATTACTTTAATACACTATTTCAGTTTGTGTAGGACATTTGACAGTCCACACTGAACCCTGGCCAATCCCTCTTCGTGGGTATGAGCCAAATATCAAGGAAGAAGAAGAAGAAGAAGAAGAAGAAGAAGAAGAAGAAGATGAAGAAGAAGAAGAAGAAGAAGAAGAAGAAGAAGAAGAAGAAGAAGAAGAAGAAGAAGAAGAAGAAGAAGAAGAAGAAGAAGAAGAAGAAGAAGAAGAAGAAGAAGAAGAAGAAGAAGAAGAAGAAGAAGAAAATAGTCAGTGCAGCGTAGTCCTTGTGTGCATGTGTGTGCCTCTTGTGCTTTGTGTTGGTGTTACCTGCTCTGCTGCCTTCTTCCAAGAGAAACAGTTTAGTTTGCTTTGTGCTCAACGATAAGACGAAATGGTGCAAATAGTTATGCGCACCATCCAAACCGAATACAGAAGCAGGCTTGAAATGGCGCAGACTTTCCGGAGTGCGAGTATTCGATCCCGGAAAACGCTATACTGGCCGATACTGAGCGACTTGCCAAGTTCGTCATTTTCGGTTGGTGCCACCACGTACTTCTTAAAGTCAAGGTAAAAAAAAAAAGAACATCAAACTAGGAGCACCTTTGCCGCACATCTCTATAAGGTTTACTGGACCTCTCAGACACTCTCAGTAGATATCTGGTACGTAAAAATCTTTGCTACGCTCGTTTATAGCTAGTATCGAGAAGTGTTACGTAATACTCGTGCTCGCTTGGGCAGTTTGATCGAGCAAAAAGGAGTTAATAGTTTTGATTGCCGATTCCTTGTGTAGCGTACCAGAAATATAAAGCCGCGTCCTGAGCTTTGCGTGTTTATAATCAAAAAAGAAAGAAAGCGCATATATAGCTTCCCAAGTACTTGGAAGATACAGTGCATTTACCATTGCCCAGACTGCATCATGTGGTTTTACTTTAGCCGGATTATTACTTGCTCTCCCAAATGCCTTCTTGAATCTCTTTTTTTTTTTTTTTTCAAGCTAACCAGAACGTCGTCATTGGGCATCACAGTGTCGCCATTAAAGGGAATTAGGAGCCATAAATACGCCTGCCCAGAACTTGTAGCAAACGTACATGCCCGGCCCACTCAGGCGACTGAATGGACGCATTCTCGATCTCGAAAGTGGACTCAGATTGCGAGCGTCACACGCTCGGGCATGACTTCACGCCCGTGTCATAGTACTTGGCTGTGCTTCCTAATTCACACCTAACTTCTGTGCTTCTGTATAACTTTTCTACAGCAATGTGGAGCAACTTCGCTTTGTCATTCCTCATCTTCTATTCACTTTGCTCTTTTTTTTTTCACTGTGCTTTATTCCAGCCAAAACTGCTGACTTGTGCACTCAGCCACGCTCATTCTCGATAACTAACGAAGACTAAGATAATCTGGTGATGGCCTCTGCGATGGTTGCTTCTAACTGCATTCGCCATGCACTGCACTTCTTCCCGGAGCGGTCCGCCGGCCTCGTGCGAAAGGTCTCGGGAGTTCCGTAATCTTACTTTCTCCGTCGTTTGAGTCCATCATGCTTGCTACAAGCTGCCTTTTTATACCCCCTTTTCGGCACAGGACGCCACACTGGCGAGGGCCTCCGTCGCGGTGTGTGCACAGCCGCAATTAATTCTGTTATCATGAGAAGCTTGCTTTGTGCAAGACCGCATCTTTTATCTCTGTGCACCTATCACTCAGATAACTATTCACCCCCGCTTGCAAGTGTATCCATTGTGTCATCGTATTTCAAATTTCCACAAAATTCATATAACCTAGCGTGATCCCGGTAGAATAAGCTTAGCCTCTAGGACATTTTGTAGGCGTCTGCATCACAGCCTTCCTTTTTCACGTTGTTCTTGAGGTTGCTGCCTAACAAAATTCTGTGAAAGGGACGCTGTGTAATATGAGGTGTGTCGCACGGACTCATGTCAGTGTCTTTTGTACCCTCGTATTCTGGATTGCGCCGAACAAGTGTCAGGCTAATCACCGTTCGATTAAAGCCCCGTGGTCGAACGGTGATTCTCAAGAGGAAAAAGAAAGGAGCAAGCGCATCAGCTGCACAAACCTACACTCGTCTGTTCATGACGCCATTTATACTTGAGCACTTTCCTTGCGTACTTAAGAGAAGGGTGCTGTGTTAATTAAGGTGATAGGATTCGCAGAAACCTGCTTGGTTTGAGAGCGGGGCAGAACTATAGTTATATCTACCCATGCTGCAAACTTAGCATCAAATGTGGTGCCGCGCCTAGCGACACGCCTTTGCCAGGTTATAAGGTACTTTCTGCCTGCTCTTGGAAATGGGTTCAAAAACTGTTTTGCTATTACCGTTATCATTACGATTGATAATTCGCCTCACGAGATGAAATTCGATTCGTATTCTCTGCTTGAACTGCGGTCCAACAAATTCCTTCGTCCTGCATTTAATCATGCTCGTATCTTATCCTTGTGAATATTGCCGCGAAACCTTCAAAACAGTATTTGTTGTTTTTTAACAGCCGCCGGCATACAGGCTTATCACTCTGATTCTTGACCGCGTATCAGTTCCGTAATCTTTGTTTGTTACTGCTCGATGTCGCGAGTCACACCTTTATCAGTTTTGTTGTAGCGCAAGACGCACCGAGATCTGTTTCGAAGGTTCCGGCCACTCGCTTGTCTTTCCACAATGTTCCAGCCCGTGCTGGTAGCTGCTTGCGACGTTATCTAGATTGTTCTGTGCAGCCTTTAAATTGAGCGTTGCCGAGTGTGACGGGCATTCTTTGTTCGACGATCGACGAGCACGTTTGTTTCTATCGCCGCCGCCGAGTTGCTTAGTTCTTTTGCGGGCGCAAGTCAGCCCAAATAAAGAGTTTCTTTAGTGCAATCATCGACCCCTTCATTTGTGTCGTCAACCTCGTCACCGCTACGTGACATCTGGTGGAGGTGCTGCCTTTTATCCTTCAAGCGAAGACCCAAGCCGTGTTCCTGTCGCCCTGGAAGACCAGCCTACAGGTCACCGAGCCAGCCGCCGACTTCAAGGCCTACAGCCAGAGCACGGTCTGCTACCTGACCCCATTCGATTTCGGAAGACATCGACGCTGACAATGGCCCAGCCTACAGCACCGGTTGTTTTCGTTCAACCCCGTGAGCCCCCCTGCTTCCATGGACGACCGGACGAAGATGCAGAAGACTGGATGGACCTTTTCGACCGTGTTGCAGAATTCAATGGCTGGAACGACGCCGCAAAACTCAGGCAAGTCTACTTTGTTCTTCAAGGACATGCCCGAGTTTGGTTCGAAAATCATGAGGCAACTATGAAGGATTGGGAGATTTTCAAGGAAGCGTTGCTGACTGCCTTTTCAAGCGCCGTCCGAAAAGAAAGAGCCCAGGCCCTCCTTCAGTCAAGACTTCAACTCCCTAACGAGCCTGTCTTGGCGTATGTTGAGGAGATGAAGCGCCTCTTTCGCCGCGCCGACCCTAATATGACCGAAGGTGAGCAAGTCAAACTTCTATTGCGAGGCGTTAAAGAGTCGCTCTTTGCGGGTCTTGTGCGAAATCCGCCAAGAACTGTGGCGGAATTTGAAACGGAGGCGTCTACTATTGAGAAGACGTTGGCCACCCGAACGCGCCACTACGAGCGACCACTTCAGCCGGACGGCTCAATCCACTACCCCAGCGCATCTACAAGCGGAGAGAACCTTCGGGACCTCATCCGGAAGATCGTGCGAGAGGAGCTCCGCCGACTGATGCCATCATCGCAACAACCGCAGGTGGCGACGCTCGCGGACGTCGTCCGTGAAGAAGTCCAGCAGGCGCTGGGCGTTCCTCAAGCGACGGCTGCGACTGTTCCAGCACACGAGGCAACAGCGATGAACTACGCTGGTGCATTACGTCGCCCTCCGCCCCGACGTAATGACTTTCCGAGCCCTCGCCGCAACCGTCCTGTTCCTGAAAACCGCCCCTTGGCCCCCGCCCGCCAAGCTTACCAACGACCCCCAAACCCCAGGAAGTGCGACGCCTGGAGGACTGCAAATAACCGGCTATTATGCTTCCACTGCGGTGAGGCCGGCCACATTCTGCGGCACTGCCCGTACCGACGAATCGGTCTCCGCGGATTTGCAGTCGACGCTCCACGACCACGCCCAGGTGAACGACCACAAGAAATTGACAACTATCTGCGTAGCGGTGAGATTGCGCCACCAATCCGTCGATTCAGGTCTCCATCGCCGTACAGGGACCGCTTTGCGTCGCCAGGCCGTACCTATGATGAGAGTATGCGCGGAAGGTCCCCAAGCCCGCGCAGGGGAAACTAAACAGAGCAACCTTTGGAGGTGAGGTTGCTCAACGGCGAAAAGACGAACATCCTCCGCCGCCGATGACCACTAACGACGACGCAACCATTTCATCGCCGCTCCACACGACGACATCGACGACAACACGACCAGAGTGCAAGCAGACACCGCCGCCCAGCGAAGTAACAACGGTATGCCCCGGCCATGACCTGAAGAAACGACGGAGCCGAGATCGGACACTAAGGCCCACGTGCAATGCGAGGACGCGAACAAGTGACCTTGAAGTTGATATCGACGGTCGCAGAGTCACTGCCCTAGTAGACACCGGAGCTGACTATTCAGTCATTAGTGGACCGTTAGCCTCTCAGCTCAGAAAAGTTACTACCGCTTGGGATGGCCCGCTGATTCGCACCGCAGGTGGCAACCTGATTACTCCATAGGGACGATGCACTGCAAGAATAACCGTAAATGGTCGTACCTACCCCACCAGCTTTGTGGTCTTGCAGCAGTGCTCCCGCAACGTGATTTTAGGCATGGACTTCTTAAATGAACATAGGGCTATCATCGACCTGCGATCCAAGCTCATCAAGCTCTCTGCAGACAAAGCCATTCCTGCTACGACGACGTCGATGCAACACATCGCTTTAAACGTCCTCGATGAAGAATTGACCGTCCCGCCCCGATCAAGCATCGCAGTCTGCGTAGGTAGCGCAAACATCGAAACCGCTGAAGGCATCGTCGAAGGAAATATCCAATTGCTCTTAGAACGAGGTGTCTGTATCGCAAGAGGCATCGCGAAATTCCGGAGAGGTCAAACTCAGGTGCTGGTAACAAACTTCACCGAAGAATACCGGCATCTCAACAAGGGCACGACGATCGCTTTTCTCGACGAATTAGCCGACCTCAAAGATGTATTCGCCCTCCACGACCAAACGCTGGAAGACTCACCAGACCAATTCCGTCAGCCCAAGTTTGACATCAACCCGGCATTGACCCACAGCAGGAAAGCCCAGATTCTTAGTCTTCTTCGAAGCTACGGGGAGTGCTTCTCGTCATCATCGAAGGTACGACAAACTCCACTGACCAAGCATCGCATTATAACGGACGAACACGCCCGACCTCTGCGCCAAAGCCCTTATCGTGTATCGCCGCGAGAACGCCAGGCCATTCGCGATCAAGTTGAGGAAATGCTACGTGATGACGTAATCCAGCCCTCGAACAGCCCCTGGGCGGCACCAGTCGTTTTGGTCAAGAAGAAAGACAGCACTTCGCTTCTGCGTTGATTACCGCCGCTTGAATAGCATAACGAAGAAGGATGTCTACCCGCTTCCCCGCATCGACGACACTCTCGACCGGCTCTGCAATGCAAGGTACTTCTCATCGATGGACCTGAAGAGCGGATATTGGCAAATTGAGGTCGACGAAAGAGATCGCGAAAAGACCGCATTCATCACACCGGACGGCCTTTATGAGTTCAAGGTGATGCCATTTGGCCTCTGCTCCGCACCAGCCACGTTTCAACGAGTAATGGACACAGTCCTGGCAGGCTTGAAGTGGCAAATTTGTTTGGTATATTTGGACGACGTTGTTGTCTTCTCGTCAAACTTTGAAGACCACCTAAAACGACTACAGAAAGTGCTGGAAGCCATCAAGTCATCGGGACTAACGCTAAAAGCAGAGAAGTGTCACTTCACCTACGAAGAACTCCGGTTCCTAGGTCACATCGTTAGCAAGGACGGTATTCGCCCAGACCCGGAGAAAACAGCTGCAATCGCACAATTCCCACCGCCTGCCGACAAGAAAGCTGTGCGCCGATTCCTTGGGCTGTGCGCTTATTATCGACGATTTGTCAGAAACTTTTCGCGGATCGCCGAACCATTGACGCAGCTTACAAAGGCTGACGTACCTTTTAAATGGGAAGCGCCGCAAGAAGAAGCCTTCGACGAACTTAAGCGCCGCCTGCAATGCCCTCCTGTACTTGGCCACTTCGATGAAAACGCCGAGACCGAAATTCACACCGACGCGAGCAGTGTGGGCCTAGGAGCCGTTCTTGTCCAGAAGAATGCCGGACAGGAGAAAGTAATCGCCTACGCTAGCAGATCCCTCACAAAAGCCGAAGTCAATTACTCGACGACCGAGAAGGAGTGCCTTGCAATCATCTGGGCCACTTCTAAGTTTCGTGCATACCTATACGGCCGACCATTCAAGGTGGTAAGCGACCATCACGCGCTCTGCTGGCTGGCTAATTTGAAAGATCCTTCCGGCCGCCTTGCCAGATGGAGCCTACGACTTCAAGAATTTGACATGACTGTAGTCTATAAGTCGGGCCGGAAGCATTCCGACGCAGACTGCTTATCCCGCGCTCCCGTCGACGCTCCCCCGAAGGACGATGACGACGACGCCTTTTTGGGACCGGTAAGCGCCAGCAGTTTCGCAGAACAACAGCGATCAGACCCTGAACTCAAAGCGCTAGCCGATTACTTGGAAGGAAAGACCGCTTCCCCTCCTGGTGTGTTCAGGCGACATTTATCATCGTTCGCGTTAAGCAATGGCCTCCTCGTGAAGAAGAACTTCGCACCCAACAAGACCGCGCAGCTTCTCGTAGTGCCTAAAACCCTCCGGCAAGAAATTCTGCAGGCGTTGCACGATGAGCCCACAGCAGGCCACCTCGGACTTGCGCGCACGTTGCATCGAATCCAGTAGAAGTACTACTGGCCGCGACTGCCTGCCGAAGTTGCCCACTACGTGAAGACGTGTCGTGAGTGCCAACGACGCAAGACGCCGCCGATCAGACCAGCAGGACTACTAAACCCGATTCCGCCACCAATCCTGCCCTTTCAACAAATTGGGATGGATCTCCTTGGCCCCTTTCCATCTTCTTCTATGGGTAACAAGTGGATCATCGTGGCCACTGACTACCTTACCCGTTACGCCGAAGCAAAAGCCCTACCCAACGGTACCGCAGCAGAAGTCGCCAAATTTTTTGTCGAACAAATTCTCTTGCGACACGGCGCCCCAGAAGTGCTCATCACCGACAGGGGAACGGCGTTTACGGCAGAGTTGACGCAAGCCATCCTGGAATACAGTCACACAAGCCATCGACGAACAACTGCGTACCATCCCCAGACCAATGGCCTTACGGAGCGCCTGAACAAAACGATCGCTGACATGATCGCTATGTACGTCGACGCTGAACACAAGACCTGGGACGCCATCTTGCCGTACGTGATCTTCGCGTATAACACGGCAGTCCAGGAGACGACCAGAGCTACTCTGTTCAAGCTTGTGTACGGTAGGGAGCCCACGACGACGCTCGACGCAATGCTACCGCACGTAACCAACGAGGACAACCTCGACGTCGCCGCCTACCTGCAGCGTGCAGAGTAAGCCTGACGACTCGCACGGCTGCGTATTAAAGACCAACAGCGCACCGACAGCCGACGATACAACTTACGACGACGCCACGCAGAGTACAATCCAGGAGACCAAGTGTGGGTTTGGACACCTGTTCGCCGTCGCGGATTAAGTGAAAAGTTGTTGCGTCGATACTTTGGGCCGTACAAAATCATTCGCCGCGTCGGCCCACTGGACTATGAAGTCATTCCCGACGGAATGTCAGCATCACAACGGCGACGCGCACGCCCAGAAATTGTACATGTTGTACGACTGAAGCCATATTACGCGCGTTAAAGTGTGGTGTTTATGTTTAAGTTGCTTTGTTTTGGAACATCGAGGCGATGTTTTTTTTTTTAAGGGGGGAGTAATGCCGCGAAACCTTCAAAACAGTATTTGTTGTTTTTTAACAGCCGCCGGCATACAGGCTTATCACTCTGATTCTTGACCGCGTATCAGTTCCGTAATCTTTGTTTGTTACTGCTCGATGTCGCGAGTCACACCTTTATCAGTTTTGTTGTAGCGCAAGACGCACCGAGATCTGTTTCGAAGGTTCCGGCCACTCGCTTGTCTTTCCACAATGTTCCAGCCCGTGCTGGTAGCTGCTTGCGACGTTATCTAGATTGTGCAGCCTTTAAATTGAGCGTTGCCGAGTGTGACGGGCATTCTTTGTTCGACGATCGACGAGCACGTTTGTTTCTATCGCCGCCGCCGAGTTGCTTAGCTCTTTTGCGGGCGCAAGTCAGCCCAAATAAAGAGTTTCTTTAGTGCCATCATCGACCCCTTCATTTGTGTCGTCAACCTCGTCACCGCTACGTGACAATATAGTCCTGTGGTTTTTCTCCGGGGTCTTGGTACCAGATCATTTCGTTATATGTAACCTCATTTGCAGACACAACTTGCAGCGCAACACAACCTCCATGCAATACCAAACAATAATGCTGCTGTCATGGTGGCGTTGAATTTTCTTCTTCAGCCAGAATTGGAATGTTCTGCCCATCGACCATTAAGAACGGATGTAAGTTGTAACGCGTTCGCCATTCATTTTCGTGTAGTGCAGAGCGCGTATAGGCACCGTGCAGAAACCCGGGGGGCAGCACTCGCGGCGAATAGGCAGCGCCACGAGTGAGCGCCGGAACAGTTTGATAGGGAGACGCGCGGCCGCCTAGGCAGGGCGCGCGCTTGAAAAGGCGGCCTGCGCAACGAAATTGTAGCAGTTTTAGCCAGCTCGAGTGACGTAGCGAAGCACAAACGATGCGAGAGCCACACGACACAAGACGCAGAGACAGAGACGAGCCCTGGCCGCCCGCTGGGCGTTTATTTCTAGGCTGGAAACACGCGAAACGGAAGACGACAGGAGAAACGCGCGCAGTTGGAAAAGGCCGAGCAAAAAACGAAGGGGGTGGGCGGGTGGGGGCGTAAAAAACACTGTAAAAATGGAGAAAAATACAAAAAACATTTGTGGCGAACGCCCCTCCTCCCAAGTGTGGTACAGCTTCACAAAGGCCAGCTCGAACGCCTCATGCTGGGGTGGGTGAGATAAAAAAAAAAAAAAAAGAAAAAAAAAGCTGCGGGGGAATCGAGCGGACGAGAAGGGTGGAACGAGTATGGGAGAAGAATAGGAATGAATGAAGCTGTAGTCGAAAAAGAGAAAAAAGCCTAAAAAAATTGACAAGCCTGAAAACTCGAGAACGCGATTACCGGAGCCTGAAGATGCCGTAGGCACTGATATTACGCAGACGGATTTTGAAGAGCTTAAGCTGTTTTCTGGTGAGGCGGTTGCCACTTTTCTCGACGATGAAGGAAAGGATGGCAGATGGCACGCGGTCGCTGATACAGCGACACAGCTATGAGAATGGAAACTGCCTACAGCACCGCACAAACGATCTACAGTTTCTAATACGCATTCATGTCTTCCTCTGTCACTTGCCAGAATTGTACCATGCTTAATTTTCATTTTCGTTGAAAGAACGTCCTGCCTCATCCCGACTTGAATGGTAGTTTTCTTTCGTTTTTTTTTCTTTTTAACGATCATTAATGCCTCTTTAACGGTACTTTCAAGTCCTGTGCCACAAAATTAAGTTTTGACAGGGGAATGTAACAGGTGGCAGCCAGCCCCTCGACACTTGTTTGGAGCAGGATGGCATGTAATGATGTAATGAATGCAAGATCTGTTCAGAGTGTCCACGAATAAGTAAAAAAAAAACATTTTTTTTTACTTATTTTTATTTATAGTCTCGATTGAGCAGTATCGCATGAGAAACAGCTGATCATTCGAGGTTCAATAACTCAGTAGACATCGAAATGTCATTAACACAACTAAATGAATAAAGCGTATGGAATGGCACCTCCTGAAGCACATCTACAGAGGAGGGCGAAGTGGACAGCGATGGATGGCGAGGAAATAAAAAATATCAGGCTGGAGGACGGACAAAGGAAGCCGCCCAAGAGGAGAAGGAAAGTAGCGGCATAAGCGTGGAAGGAAAGGGTGTGGGAAGAAGAAAAGGAACAAGCTGAGAGGAGGAAAAAAAATAATGAAAGCAAGCAAGCAAAAAAAAAAAAAGTTGCCAAGGCAAACTCGCGAAACTAATGCGCGAGACATAGTAAATGCGCCATTTAAACACTCCATTCCTGTTGATTACTCTCTGCATTGTACTGGTGCTTATGCAAGCTATCGTAGACAGGGAAATATAGACCACAGGGCAGCAGAAATAAAAATTATGCAATGAACAACTGCATCCACGAGCGCCGCCCACAGGCGCGCACGGCGGTCCCAGAGCGCTAATGCTTATGAGCTGCCCAATTTGTTTAAATATTATTTTTTTTTTGCGGTTTGAGAAAGGATGCTAATGCAGGTGAAGGTATAGTGTGTCCTCTTTCGGGAAAAATGCTTCGCGGTAAATCTGGACGCGGCAATACCCGGGCATGATTGCCAGCTCACTCGATGGAAGGCAGCGATTCGCCTTAGCGTCGCTTCGCTTCGTAAAGCTTATTCGGTGACGCGAAAAATATTTTATCAGGCCAGTGAAAATGTGTGCAACAGCACCAATCCAAGGTCTGCAACCTAGCAATTCATTTGTGACCATAGAATGCTGCGAATCGAAAGAATGAACGGCGAATGCGCCCCACGCACAACAGATCTGCCGCGTCTCCGCTGCATGGCCGGGCGCACGTCTCCCTACCAAACTGTTCTTCCCGCCGCAAGGGGCGCGCGCGTCGCACGGCGAGTTACTCCTGCACGGTGCCTATAGGCTGTATCACTTATGTTCTAAAGCCAGTAGTTTAACCACGCGAAAGTTACTAGTCCGCCGGTAACAGGCGAACGCCACTCGCCCGGGAATAAAGGCTCTAGATATCGCGTTGTGCACCGCTGCGACCAGGGCACCGACGGGTCGCCACACTGTCAGCGCTCAGAGGGGCCATTAACTAATGATGCCCGTTGGTCTTTTTCAAGTGGCCCACGCGGCGGTAATAAATCAAGCGGCCAGCCATGCGTTCCGGCACACCTCTCTCGCCGAACCCACGTTGGAGCAAGCGCCACCGCGTACACCACAACGAAAGAAATATTTGCGAACGCCTTCCATTCGTTAGCTGCGCCCGCCGGCGTACGGCGCGTTGATTTGTTATGCGCGCATTTAGAAATGCTCGCCGCGCTTACTTCCTCGTCACGGCTTCTTCCTCTCTTTCTTTTCCCCGCCGCGTTCGCTCAGTGGTTAGGGAGCTCGACTATTTAACCCAAGGATGCGGGTTTGAACCCCGGCGACGGAGGCCGCTTTTCGAGGGAGGCGAAAATTTTGCAAGGCGCCCGTGTGCTGTACGATGTCAGTGCAGGTTAAAGAACCTCAGGGGGTCTAAGTTTCCGGTGCCCTCCATTACGGCGTCTCTCATAGCCTGCCTGGCTTTTGAACAAACGTTTCTTTCACTCGCGCTCCCCCTTTCTTCACTCCATTCTTTCTTCTTTCTTTTCCTTATATCCTTCTTTCTTTCCTCCCTCCTTTCTTTGCTTCTTCTCGTTTTCTTTTGGGCACAACATAGTTTCACCCTCATACTTTCTTCCCTCCGTTTTCTTTTACTTTCACTGAGTCTTTGTGCACGAAGAATGATGTAAATAATAGTGTATTTGCATTGTATTTTGTAAAGATGAACACGTCCTTTTAGCCTACTGGCTTCATTTCGTTTCTCAGAAATGGTGCACATCTCTGAAATAGATACAAAGTGGTTGAATTTCTGTCTCAAAAGAGACTTTCAGCTGTATCGGATGGCATCCTACCTTAAATGGACGTTCTAAAATAAGACTCTGCAATATAAAATTTCGGCGCCACAAAATCGAGCTTGGGGTCAAAGATGCGAAGTTATCGCCCTAAGCAAAGACTGGTGTCTGTTCCCACTCCGTGCGAGCTTTGTGTCACAAAAACGGGACAACGATAATTATTGCCTCAACTGTGCACTGTTCGACGTAGTACTTGAACCAATATCATTATCGACCTGACTAAAACCACAGCTGGTCAAACGCCTCTCCCATATCCGTCCAATTCACTCGGTCCGGTGCGAGCTGAACCATGTTATCTCCGCAGGCTTCCTAACCTCTTCCTCTCATCTAAACTTCTGACACCCCCAGCTACGCTCGCCTTCTCGCGGAATCCATTGCAAATATTGAATTACGACAAGAGTAATCCGCGTGCAGGCTCCAGTACATCGTGCTAGGAGCGGGTCAGCACAGGAAAGATGCTTACCGTGCATATATGTATGACGACCATTCACTGGCCTTCGTACGTTTCGCGTGGAAGGTATTGCGTGCCTTATACTTAGGCTGACGACAGAGCGTGACTGGTGCGCGGAACGAACCATTTGATTCTACATCCACAGGGCGCCGTGTCAAATGTGCTAAGCGATGCAACATAGCTGGAGCCTATACGGTCTCGTCTAGCTCTCGCGCAGCGTCTTCCCTCGGCCAGCGCAACGTTGCTACCATATTGGTACTGATACCCTGTTTTCCCGTATACTGGACGGAGTTTGTGAATATTATTAGGCACTAGTATTTGCTAAAGCATCAATTCCAACTACATTTTTATGAAGGTATTGGTCCTGCTTTGCAAGTTAGGAGATCGTCTGTGTCAGAGGAGTTTTCATGGTCGAGAAATTTTTCTCATACAAGCGAACGCTTGGCAGGCTTCAGAACAGAATCGCATCAAAGAAGGCGTTTGTCTACATTTTGGCTTTATGATAATTTACATCCCCATGATGTAGATAACAACACTCATATGGGTCCTATGCGCGACCTACCCGCTTGTACTTGACATGCACTAACTTACCCGAAATCAGAGAGCTTAGCAAAAGGGATTGAACGCTTGTACGATTCAAATCTTTTGACGCACATCTGATAACGAAGTAGCCGGCTTCCCTTGCTCCAAGGAGGAGCATACTCAGGTTTGAACTAGCTGTGTAGCGACTCATCATAAGGATGAAATATACGCACTGAATCGTTGAGCATAACGAACTCCTCGAATGCTTAGCGCCGGATAATTTAGTTACGCTAAGCCAGCAAACATTCGCATAACACGATCTGCGAATGCATTCCTTATGCTCCCACCCCGATTACCACTGTCTTTGACTCGAGAACACGCGTGAAGAAAAGCACAGAGGAGCCCATAGCTAAGAGCAATACTCGCACCATGGCCCGAGAAAAACACGGCACCCAGCGATATGATGAATGGTGCGCGAGCGGCCTTTCGACACGCAGTCACTCAGGCAATTAGCAATGGCGTCGCAAGAATGGAAATAACATCGATCTTTGCAAACTGCTCCGCCGATTATACTGCACGCGTCACGCCTAACGTGAGCCGTGCATGAAAGCGTGCACGACAATTTTGCATCTTGTGTATGCCTACTGTTGTCTGCCACTCTTCGTGCTGTAGTAATAAGTGCCATAGATTATGAGGCAGCGCACTAGGAAACACATAGACACGAAGGGGGACAAGCGCTGAGCGTTGAGCCCCGTGCGTTGAGCCACATCTAGGGATTCTACCATCCTCCCTGCGCGTCTACCATACTTTCGAACTCGGTTTGGCCGCTTGTAAAGAATTCCGCTAGGAGGTCTAAGACAAGAATTCGTACTGTCAATTGTATATAGTTTGTGGAAATAAATGGGAATTGAGTACAACGCATGGGGAACATCTTGTCGCCCCAACTGGGCATTCCAAGCTTTTGCTGATACTTGTGAGAGCACTTTTAATACCCTATAAGACTTGTGGCGAAGACAAATACTACGACTTGAATCTTCTTGGTTAAAATAATGATATACTTAATTTGCACTAGGTCCGTTTCTTAGCCTAACAATATGAGCAACAATGAGCAAAAATTTATCATTGTGTAATAAGGTCATGCGCATATCCCTAAACCATCTTCTTATGAACAATGATGTTTTAAAGCGACGCTCAATTCCTTTCATATTCCTTCCTCTTCAAAAGTTTTTTTATTGTCATTAGCACCCGCCTTCTCCGACTTGAATCACTGATTTTCGCAGATCTCCACTGCATCACGGCCCGGCGGCACTCGATTAAGCTCTAAATACCTCTCAACCTTGGGAAAAACTGGCCCATTATATGTTTACCATTTAATGTGTTAGCACTGAACCAACATGTTGGCGAAATCTGTCGGTCCGTCTGGAGCCTTGATTAGCATGTGGCGAACTGAATATAGGTTTATAGATGGAAATTTGGAAGAGATAATTGGAGGCGATGGCCTGCACATTGTACAGGGTACAGAGATAAGCGTAACTTCTGCTTTCATGAGAGTGTGGATACAGAGTAGATGAAGCGAGCACAGCTGGAGACAGGTGGCAGTATGGAGAGAGTAGCGACAATGTGGATAGCGTGTGCACTGTCACATAGTGTTTTGTTGCTTTGGACCGGTAAAGTGGAGCGAAGGACGGCACCTTCCATTACGATTTATGGACTGGATCACGTCAACCACTCGCGCGGTCAGAACCTGTCAAAGGCAGCAACTTCATCGTTCGGATGAAAACAGAAGCTTACGCATACTATGCTGCAATTGCTTCTCATTGATATATTGATCGCCGTCTCAAACGGGCTTATGATTTCTTTAGCTGTCACTGCGACACCATTGAAGTCCACATCAGCAGAAATCCAGTGGCGCCACGAAATTTTCCTGTTCCAATAGTGTCATGATAGTCTCTGACTTTTAGAAAGGTTCCTGACGTCACAAGTTCATGTGATAATTGTCCAGGCGCTCACTAGTCAGCCGGGTATGGACGTGACATGGCAGAGTTACCAGGTGCTCGGTCCCGCTGCCGGGCGCCTGATTTGTTGGCGGTGTGAGTGACATCACGAGACCATGTGACATGGACAAGTTTTCAGGTGCTCTGACACGTGGCGGTCACCTGGCATGACCGAGAGTGATGGTTGTAAACTTGATCCAAAACCTACTGAAGATGCTACAAAAATATCAATGAACATATAAATTCGGGCTGCAGTGACAGATGCCGTTAAAAGTTACGTCGCTTCTAGTGCTATTTCCACTGTTGAGGTGACTTTAGCATCGCCATAATTTTATTTCATTTTCGCATGATGGAGCTATGGCGTTGTGTCTCACAACATCTCATAAAGGCTCAATTCAAGTGTGAATTAAAGGCATGGTATGGTATGGTTTTTGTTATTGCTGCCGTTTATGATATGACGTTTGACGTCCCAAAGACACATTCACTATTAGGGACTCCGTACTGGAAGGCTTCAATAACTTCGACTGTATGGAGCTACTGAACGTGCATTGACATGGTACAGTGTACGGGTACGCGGTAGTCTTGCGTTTCACCCTCAGGAAACGCGGTCACCATGGTAGGGATCAAACCCGCGTCCCCCGCGTCCTCGTTTACAGTTGAGTGCCATAATCACTGCGCCGCGGACAAAATAAAAAGCGAATGAAAGGAAACGCAAAGTGATCTTATCGCACAACAAATACATCACAAAATATTGTGACTGATGTAATTACGCACAGGACACTTCAAAGTAGATAAAGAATGAAATATTTTTGAACACTAGGAGGAAAGTTTTCAGCGCCTACTAACTGTTTAATAAGCTGTGCGCATACATCTCATCGGTCGCGTGAAAAACAGCCAGGCTGCGACTTTGTGTTTGCGAAAACCTTTGCATAATGTTCGTCACGTGTTCGTCATAGTAAAGTTCGTCGCTCTCGGAGTCTCATGCTCTAAAACACAACGTATAATCAGAACGCAGTACTTTAACTCTTTCTCAAATAAAGCCATTGCGACATCACAACTTCCCAGTTTGGTAGGCAATGTGTACAATGTTAACATATATCAATTACAGATCCTCCAAAAAACGAGAGTGCGTAATATAACCAACAGCCCCAATGACTCACCCGCAGCAAGTTTATTCGAGTTACTCAACATTGCCCCAGTCCATCATCTGTGCATGTATGCTCTCATATTATCGCTCATTAAAAAAGAAAGCTGCACTAAAGAATTATGGAGGGAATGGCACAACTAACACAAAACACGAAACCAAAGCAGCTTCGTTACACGCCATACTGGAAGGTCCCGTTTAGCAGATGTAACTATGGTCATCAGAGGTTACAACACCAATTACCTATGTTACTTAATAAATTAAACACAGCAAATATCCGCATTGACACACTAGGTCCTACATCATGGAAATTGCAGTGTATCCAATATGTTTCCGCCAATGTGTTACAGTCGACTCTCCCAAGTAGTGTATAATAATCTATGCTATTGTATTTTTCTGCGCTATTGTTTGCTAATATTACTTGATGAATGATGCTGTTGTAGTTTACTTTTTTCATTATTATTATTATTATTATTATTATTATTATTATTATTATTATTATTATTATTATTATTATTGTTATTATTATTATTGTTGTTATTATTATTATTATTATTATTATTATTATTATTATTATTATTATTATTATTATTATTATTATTATTATTATTATTATTATTATTATTATTATTATTATTATTATTATTATTATTATTATTATTAATTTCTGTTCATTGCACAGCTTTTCAAGTCGTGTTGTTTGCTCCAGGTGCCGGTTGTTTTGCTTGTGCTGCTGCCGGCAAAATGTAACCGGGAGCGTGGTCCTTGTCAAGCCAACAATTTCGCCGGATTTTTGATCGCGCTCCCAGCATCACCTTGTTTGATGCAAATAAAATAATTATTTACCAATTGATTGGTTGATTGGCTGATTGATTGATTGATTGATTGATTGATTGATTGATTGATTGATTGATTGATTGATTGATTGATTGATTGCAGCGTAACCCGGCGAAATCCCCCACACAGAGCAAATTCCGAATAGGAGCCAATAGCTCATTACCTGGTACAGCCGAACGGTTGTGTGTGAAGCAATACATTTTCTAAAAAGGTAATTTTATATCGCGTGGCTGTGATTAGGTGGATGGTGACGTTAACTTCCTAGTAGGCACGGCTGAAATCAAGTGAGAAGCATATGGTGACGTTTCACGAGCAGCTGCAAGCTTTTTGCATCATATGTCATGAAACTATGTGCAATTCTTACATTTTCTCAGTGTTTGCAGAAATTTCCTGAATAAAATCATAGAGTGCCTTCACCAGCACCTTCATCTCTTTGATGTCCTCCTCAAGAAAACGATGAGGATAACTCCATCCAATTTTCTTTGTTAAAATTTCTTGCTTAAGCGGCCATCGTACGGAAGTGAGACGCATTATCATGGCAGATAAATTTGGAGATCTGAATATGATAATTTTTCTCGCCATACAAATTCAGCTGGTGATGGTGACGTTGATAACGACGCCGGGATGATTATCAACTCCGTGATATCTGGTTACAAGTGAAAGGCGGTGAGGCTATAGCTTTGCGACTGGCAAGAGAAAAGACGTTGGCCTCATGAGTTCATCAAAGCACGCTTGCTTTTTGGCCGAGAAGTCGTACGTCAAAGTAAACATGCACAATCCATGGGCTATGGCTGCATCGTAGCTTTATTCTGAACTCGATCTCGGTATGATGTGTCTCAATTTGACTGTTTTTGGCCCTTTCTATCTCATTCTAGTTCATGCTAAGCGAGGGTAACCTTTCTATCTGATTAACTCGTGCATGGTTATCAATCCTTATATTGTAACATAATTCATCGTCAGTGCCTATTTAAACCTGCCGTATACATATTCAGAGTGCCTCGCATGCCTTAAATAATGCGATGGAAAAATATCCTTGCATCTTGTGCGGCTATCGTAGGCACAGCATCCAGTTAGCGGTTTAATTTGCATACTCTTTCAAATGCTCTTCAAGCCCACACGCAAGGCAAAATCAAGGCTTTGAATTTCTTACCAGTCTTTACGCCGGCTAACGTGTACTTAACCCTTACTCGCCGTGACCCTTTTCTTTCCGCTGGTTTGCTTCACCCTTATTAAAAAAACAACGGTATTTATTCAGCGGCGCCCTGACGAGCACGACCTAATGGCCGATCACTGCTGACCTGACTACTGTGGTGCCGGTTTGTGTACGATTCAAGTGCACCTAGTATAAGCAGAGCAAAAAAAAAATACTTTTTATTATGCCGAGCGCAAGCGCAGCCGGCGAGCGAGCATCTTTCCAATACAACGTCCTTGGCGGGCTGCGTGAATTGGCCATTGTTAAAGATTGCATAGCGCTGCGGTGCAGAAGCTTTTTCTTGCGCTTTGGTATTTTGTTTCTTGCATGTGTGCCTAGGTCGTGGCTCTCGTCCAAGCCGGCTCCGCAAAGACGGGAAGCAAGATTCGAGCATACTTCATTTGCCCCCCCTCCAGACCTTCCCTTTCTTCTCTATTTCCGCCTCTAATTCACACAAATTTCTCCACTTTGTCGTGATGCCGTGGACAGGATGTTTGTTTTGCGCGCACCACCTAAGTACACTCTTTGTACCAGGGCGGGTTTGGTACGCAAATTGAAAATCAAGCTATCTCGTAAGGATGGCCCGTGTTGATTTGGCCAGTAAACAGCGCTTAAGATCTTTCTTTACTTTTCCCAATGCTTTTTTTTCTTTTTTTTTTTTTTTTTTTGCGCCGGCTGCCTTGAGAACAGCCAGAACATCTCGCCGCAGATAAAGCTATGTTCGCTTAAAATTGATCCTGTTTCTTTCTAAATAATACAATCTACTGGGAATAATGAAGAAAAATTGCGTGCTGCGTCTATATTACCCCACTCTGGGAAAGTGTGCGGGCTAATGAATATTTTCTTATCATATACAGATGACAATTCGACAGTGAAGGTTTTCATTGAATAAACATTTGTGGTTATGCATTATTCCAGTTATGTCACCAGTAAGCCCTCCCGTGGCATAAGCGATGACGTACCGTGTGCAATTTACCTACTTGGAGTCATCGACTGGTTCTGGCATCTCTGCGCAAAATTGTGGGAGAGCGTTTAACAACGTTATTTTCGCTCCTGTCTGTTTTCAGACTTCTCGCTTTCGGTCCGTCTACACCTGGGCAAAACTCGGGAACAAAATTAATAATAAATTCATTCTGCGGAACGCGTACCCGGTTCTAAGGAGTCTCATAGACTGCCAACACATCACAACATTTCCGGCGTCACCCAGTGTTCCAGCGCTGTCATTGTAGAAGTTACGAAAAAATGGTAATAGTACTCTGAGTATTTTGTTTCACCTGTGCCTATGTTCATTGTCGGCTTCTCCCAGATCCGGGCAAAAAGAAGAAAAACCTGCTACGCCACACCTGTCTTAAAAGAAATTATGCTCATCTTACGGACTGACATTATCTTTAATGGTATTCCTTTGTATTGCTTCACGTAGTTTACATTACTTGTACCGCGTTTCAAGCATTCCTTCCCACTGATGCCTTGCTTTGAAGTACACCCGCTTTACAGACAACACAATGCCACCGCTAAATTTTTACCACCAGTGCTTGCCATAAAAAGGAAAACTTTCTTTTTTTGCAGAGATAGTATGAGAAGAGCGTATATTAGTGTGAAAGTTTAAAAGCCTTCTTTATTCTTTGTCATGCCTTCAGATGAACTTGGTTACTCTGATGCATTAAGTGGATTAAAACCTTAACGCTTTCAATATAGGGAGGAAGAGGAGGAGGAGAAGGAAGAGAAGGAGGAGGAGGAAAGAATTTTTATTGGCAGCCTTAATTTAGACACCAACCAGGTGAGATAAGTTGGGGAGGGTATGCGGATAGGGGTTATGGGTTAAGGGCGACGAGGAAAAAGAATTTTTTTACTATCGACGAAGGATAAGATATATGGGCAGTTGGGCTACTGTACAATTTTTCACTGTTAGAGGCTAGCATGGTTTAATAATAGTTTGTACTGAATTCAGCGGTATACGTGAGCTTCTTAGATTGTAAGGAAGGGGTGAGGCAGAGTAAGAATAGTTAGATATGGTCGCAAACGTGTGCAGTGTAGTAGATGGCCTTTTTGATAACCACCCCTCGTTCACCGTCGGTGGACTTGAAGACTGGCAGCATTTGGTGGTCATCATCATCATCATCATCATCCTGACTATACCCACTGCAGGGCGAAGGCCTCTCTCATATTTCTCCACTTAACCCGGTTCTGTGCTAGCTGCACCCACTTGACCCCAGCGAACTTTTTAGCCTCATCCGCCCACTTAACTTTCTGCCGCCCCCTGCTACGCTTTCCTTCCCTTGGAATCCAGTTTGTTACCCTAAGCGACCATCGGTTATCCTCTCTTCGCACTACATGTCCTGCCCATGCCCATTTCTTCTTCTTAATTTCCACTAGAATGTCGGTAACCTGAGTTATTTCTCTGACCCACTCTGCGCGCTTCCTATCTCTTAATGTTACCCCTACCATTTTTCGTACCATAGCCCTCTGAGTTGTCCTCAACTTAAGTAGAACTCTCTTGGTTAGCCTCCACGTTTCAGCCCCATAGGTGAGTACAGGTAAGAGGCAACTGTTATATACTTTCCTCTTTAGCGATACTGGTACGCTGCTAGTCATAATCTGTGAGTGCTTTCCAAATGCGCTCCACCCCAATCTTATTCTTCTTGTTATTTCCTTTTCATGATCCTCCGCACTGCACTCCGCTGCCATCAGTCGCAAGTACCGACAGGATATGCCCTCCCATATCATCCCACCCAACCACCATGGACGATGGATAAACCTTTGGTGCACCTTCGTGTTCCCGGAATACGAAAGAAATCAATGGTACCAATTAGTGGACTCAAACAACTTACTCTGGCACACATCTGGTCAGAATATCCCAGTTATATTCACGTATACACCGATGGATCTGTGTCAGCACAGGCATCCGCTGCAGCTGTGCTCATACCAGCTCAGAAAACGACTCTGCATTTCCTTTTGGGACATACCTCTACATCAACCGCTGCCGAACTTGTAGCCATTCGGGAATCTATTCGCTATATATGTGGGGAACCACCTCAAAAATGGTGTATATTCACGGACTCGAAGACTGCATTACAAATTTTGGAAAACTTCTTACGCCACACTGCCTATCAGTCCCTGGCACTAAACATTATGGATCTCATCACATCTGCCCAGCTGCAAGGCCACATGATAATGTTTCAATGGATTCCTGCCCACTGCGGCCTCCATGGGAATGAGCAGGCCGATGTTGAAGCGAAAAGCGCACTCATCAATGGCTTCCAAACAGCTGTGCCTTTTTCAAGAGCGGATACGACGTGTCTTCTAAAGAGTTATATGAATATTGCTACAGCAGCTTACTGGGCTCAACCAGACGCCCGACACATCCGTCTAAGAAGGCTTGATCGAACATTTAAATTTTATGTTCCGCGTGATATTCCGAGTTATCAGACATGCTTGATACATCGACTTCGTTTAAACGTGGCTTTCACGCGCAAGTACTTACATTTAATTGGACAGATGGACTCACCGGAATGTTTAACTTGTGGCATCCCAGAGACTGTGGACCATGTATTATTGGTGTGCCCAGAGTATGCGAACGAAATAAATGTGTTAGCTACTTCCTTGAAGCGTTTAGACAAGAGGCCTCTGTCGGAGGAACTGCTACTGGGCGCTTGGCAGGACAAGGGGAAGGGCGTCCAGGCAGTGCGCGCTCTTTGCCGTTATTTGAGCGCCAGCGGACTTGATTCACGTTTGTAAAGCAAGCTGCTGTGTCTGTATATATATTTCATATGCCTTCTCCCACATCGTCACCCATCATGACCTTCTTTCTTCTCTCCTTCCCCTTCCCCAGTGCAGAGTAGCAGGCCAGATTTGAATTATTCGGGCCAACCTCTCTGCCTTTTCCTTTCAATAAATCCATCTATCTATATTTTCATGATCCGGATCTGCGGTTACTACCTGTCCTAAGTAGACATATTTGCCTACTACTTCCACTACTTCGCTACCTAATGTAAACTGCTGTCCCTTTCCGAGGCTGTTGAACATTACCTTAGTCTTCTGCATATTGATTTTCAAGCCTACATTTCTACTTTTCCTGTCTAGGTCACCGATCATTATTTGCAGTTCATCCCCCGAGTTGCTTAGCAAGGCAATGTCATCAGCAAATTGCAGATTACTGAGGTATTCTCCATCTACCCTTATCCCTAACTGCTCCCATTCCAAGTCTCTGAATACTTCTTCTGAGCAAGCTGTGAATAGTACTGGGGAGATTGTGTCTCCTTGCCTAACACCTTTCTTTATGGGAATTTTGTTACTTTCTTTATGCAGAACTATATGGTTGCTGTGCAGCCACTATATATATCTTCCAGCACCTTCACGTGCGGCTCGTCTACCCCCTGATTTCGCAATACCTGCATCACCGCCGAGGTTTCAACTGAGTTAAATGCTTTTTCGTAATCAATGGATGCTATGTATAAGGGCTGGTTATATTCCGAGCATTTTTCTATCACCTGATTGATGGTATGGATATGATCGATAGTAGAGTGCCATTTCCGAAAACCTGCTTGATCCTTTGCTTGATTGAAGTCTAAGGTTGTCCTGATTCTATTAGCGATTACCTTAGTAAATACCTTATACGTAACAGACAGTAAGCTAATTGGTCTGTAATTTTTAAGGTCCTTAGAGTCCCCTTTCTTATGAATGAGGATAATGTTTGCATTCTTCCATGGTTCCGGTACCGTCGACGACATCAGGCACTGCGTATACAGGGTGGCTAGTTTTTCTAACATGATATCCCCCCTGTCCTTCAGCAAATCTGTAGTTATCTGATCCTCTCCAGCTGATTTCCCCCCCTTCATAGTTTCTAATGCTTTCTTGACCTCGTCCTTCGTAACTGGTCGAACGTCTGACTGTTTTTCCCTACCGCCAATCTCCCTACGGTCCTGACTACTTTGGCTACTGTAGAGATCTGTATAGAGCTCCTCGGCTACTTTGACTATCTTGTCCATATTCGTGATGACGTTGCCCTCCTTGTCCTTTATCGCATACATCTGGTTTTTGCCTATGCCCAATTTCTTCTTTACCGCTTTAAGGCATCCCCCGTTCTTTACAGCATGCTCAATTTTCTCCATGTTATACTTCCTTATATCGGCCACCTTGTGCTTATTGATTAGCTTTGATATTTCGGCCAATTCAATCTGGTCTGTTGGATTGGAAGCTTTCATACTCTGGCGTTTCTTAATCAAATCTTTCGTCTCCTTAGACAGCTTACCGGTATCCTCTCTAACTATCCTACCACCTACTTCTACCGCACATTCTATAATGATATCTTTGATATTATTGTTAATTGCTTCTAGGGTAATGTCGCCATCCTCGTTTAGAGCTGAATATCTATTCTGTAGTGAGATCCTGAACTCTTCTGCCCTCCCCCTCGTCGCTAATTTGTTGATGGGTTTCTTTCTTACTAATTTGCTGCGTTCTTTCTTCAGATTTAGGCTAATTCGGGACCTCACCATCCTGTGGTCACTGCATCGCACTTTTCCGATTACCTCTACATCTTGCATAATGGTGAGGGGGGGGGGGGGGGGGGGGGGGGGGGGGTTAACACATTATGAAGTCAATTTCATTTTCAGTCTCCTCGTTAGGACTTTTCCATGTTCATTTCCGGTTCTTCCGTTTGCTGAAGAAGGTATTCATGATTCGTAAGTTATTGCGCTCTGCAAACTCAACTAGTAACTCACCCCTGCTATTCCTAGAACCAATGCCATAGTCACCTACTGCCTGGTCTCCTGCCTGCTTTTTCCCTACCTTGGCACTGAAGTCGCCCATTAGTATAGTATACTGGGTCTTTACTTTTCGCATTGCCGATTCTACATCTTCGTAGAAGCTTTCAACTGCCTGGTCATCATAACTACATGTAGGTGCATAGGCCTGTACAACCTTCAGTTCGCCTATTAAGCCTAATAACGATGCCTGCCACCCTCTCATTAATACTATAGAATTCATCTATATTACCCGCTATATACTTATTGACAAGGAACCCTACACCTAGTTGTCGCCTCTCTGGTAAACCTCGATAACACAGTACATGCCCATCCTTCAGTACAGTATATGCCTCATTCGGCCTCCTAACCTCACTAAGCCCTATGATATCCCACTTCATACCCTCTAGTTCCTCCAACAGCACTGCTAAACTAGCTTCACTAGCTAGGGTTCTAGCGTTAAACGTTGCCAGGTTCAGTTTCCAATGGCGGCCTGTCCAGTGGAGCCAGGTATTCTTAGCACCTCCTGCTGCGTCACAGGTCTGACCGCCGCCGTGGTCAGATGTTCCGCAGCCGCTGGTGACTGAGGACCGGGGCTTTATGGAGCTTATCATAGGAGGTTGCGGCCAATTACTGCACCAGGGTGGCCAACTCCTGTTCTGGTGAGGGAGTGCGTTGACGGAGGTGTTCACCGGCCTCAGGTCGCGCCCCAAACCTGTTTATGCAATTCCATCGACACGCGGACTTTTTTTTTTTTTTTTAAATCCGGTGGAGAATTGCGCGGCAACGGGATTTGAACCTCGGTCCTCTTTCATGCGAGGCGGATGTTCTACCGCTACGCCACCGCTGCACCTGTAGTGCCTTTTGCAGATTGCAAAGAAGGAGTCGTTGATCAGATACCACTCTCGTGCGGACAACAGTATGTATAGGCCAAACGGGTCACTGCTTGAATGATCGCCTATGTGAGCATAATTGCAATGTTAAAAATAAAGATGATAGAGATGGACAACTAGTAGCACATTGTAACACCTGCAAAGATTGTATGCCACTCCTTGACAAGTGTTTCGTTGTCGGGAAAAGTAAGGATAGGCGCACTCGAGAAATAATCGAAGCGGAAAATATAGCCAGATTAGGATGGTGGTGGTGTCCCCCTGCAAACGTCCGTTGTGCGTTGTCGTGCTGTGAAGTACCAACCAACATAGCTACTCGTTTTGCGTGGTATAAGTAGCTTCAGGTGAGAAATTTCGTGGCCATGCTGATGAGTCAGCTCATTACCAGCCAAGGATCAACCGAGGTTACAGGATGTAGTTACAATGACATGGGTGTATCATCTGGGGCCGTGCGCATGTCGAACAGAAAGGTTCTACGATATAAAACACTAAGGACCTCCAGAAATGTTTTGTAGACTACGTAAGCTATGGAAGGAAGAAGTGCATTGCAAGATTGCATTGCATGAATAACGCTGAATAGTTCCAGCTGGAAGATACCAGGCAGTTTCTTTCTTTCTTTCTTTCTTTTTCTTTCTTTCTTTCTTTCTTTCTTTCTTTCTTTCTTTCTTTCTTTCTTTCTTTCTTTCTTTCTTTCTTTCTTTCTTTCTTTCTTTCTTTCTTTCTTTCCTTCTTCCTTTCTTTCTTTCTTTCTTTATTTATTTATTTGTTTCTTAGACATTTGCCTAAAAGGAGGCTGAGGCTAAAGGCGCGGTTGCCTGACGTGGCCTCAGCCCCCTGCTACATGATCAGTAAGCATCGAAAATACAATATTGCGGCAGGCTGGCACACAACTGTAGCCTTGATCAGGACATAAAAGGAAAAAAAAAAAAAAAAACACTAGTGACATTTGTGCACACTGTATGCACAAATAACGTTTAATAAGTTTAATAACGAGCCACTAGTAAAAGTGATATAATCAAGTGATTATAGCGGGTAGATAACTGCTGTCTTCGCTAGCATTTGCGTAAAATACATCCGTGTATGCCATCACTGACGTGACCATTGGTGAGTGAAGGTCTTATATACATGCCATCCGACGACTTTTCTGATGGTAGAGGGAATGTTGAAATCGGAGACGATTTGCAGTTTACACACATGTGTGGAACTGGAGCAAGAGGAGATTTGCACGGGGAGGAGAAAATTGGCAGACAACTACAATGGTGATTAGCGCGAAGTCTGAGAAATCTGAGCTCAACTCTTCTGGTATTTCGCTTTTGCGACTTGCCAAGGTAAAGTGTTTGACACAGATATGCATGTACCGTCGTGAGCAAAAGTGGTATACAACACTCATTCGGTGACAGAGCTCGGGAAAACGGCACGGAAATCCCGTCTAGTGACACAGATATGGGCAGCTACAGTGACACATGCATGTGGAAAAATGGGGCACCGCAGTGATTGTCTCGATCTCAAAAAGCTGTTGTTAGATGAAGTCGCCATGCCGTTTTCCCGAGCTCCGCCACTGGTAGTACTGTACAACACTTTTTCTCACGACTGTTCATGCGCAGTTAAAGTCTGCTTCATTTCCCCTCAAGAACATCCTTCAAATCAACATCTTTCTTGATTCTTATGATTGAGGCGCCACCACATTCCCTCCTCGACGTCGTTTCCAACGGCAACATGTGGGTGACATGGGAGTGTTTCTTTTCTGCTCGCTGTTATTTAAGCGCGGCATGTCTAACATCAACCAGCTTCAACAAGGCGAGCACACTATAAGAGGGACTATTAGGTTCTTGTCAAACGGAGAATTCAGAACTTTCATAGCGTATTCCATTTCATCACTATTGTCACTCCCCAGCCTTATCCCACATGTGTCCTTCATTGGCTTGGCTCTCCTGTCGTGCACTCCACAAAGCGAGTAAAGAACCCTTAAACTACACAGCATTAAAAAGCGCAGGTAAACGGTGCCAGAAAGTAAAACCCACTGGTCTAAGAGAGAAAGGCCACTGCTTCCCTCTTCTACTCTCTCCTCTTTACTCTCCAACCATGCACATCCTCCCACTACGACCTTCATGCTCGCCCTCCAGTTTTATGCACTCCTCTGCTCTTGCATAATCTTTTCACCCCAGAGCATCCTGTAGTTGTCGTCTCAAGTTCCGCATTCTTCCCTCGCTATAACTGTAGCCACACTCCGGTCGTACACTGCTGTTCTTTCGAAATGCACTTCAAGTCAGAATGAAAAATAAAGCTTGTTGAATAAGCATTCAGCGACTTCCTGTATTCATCAGTCCCTTATATGACCACTAAATGCGGATACAATGTCTACCACAAAAACATGGAAGGAATTTATATTTAGCACGCAATACAACTTTTATCTGGCATTAAAAAATTTCATAATGCAGTGATTCAACCACTGTGCTATTTCTTTCTTAAAATAAGCATTAATCAGTAAATACGGCTGCGGAAGTTGAATGAAAATGCTAGTGACCTTCCCCAACGCTGTATTTTAATGCATAAAAACATTTTTCACCAGCCGGCAAGAAAGTCTAATTCAAGCTGCTTGCTAATGTAATAGTTTGCACATATGTCTGTCATTCGTTACCTCTGGTAGATGTGCAACCTTCATGGGTATGCAGTTTTACCGGCATTGTCACAGAAAAGTATGCACAGTCTTTGTCAACAGTATACGGCCCAAGAGGTTCGCTCTAAGCACTGTAGTGCGGCTGCTGCCAGCAGTATTGAAATATGAATGTAAGCTAGAGGAGATTTGTCACCTAGAAGATCTCGACCACTAGAGTTTCTTTAAAGTCTCGTTAGTGGGCTTAGAACAAAAATCCTTGGGCCGTGTATCTTTGACAAAAACTGTACATAAAGTGTCTGTCCGTCCGCGAAGGATCTCTGACTCCCGAAATTTTACCTCGCCTTAATTTGGGAAAAATTGGTGTCGAATCCAACTAAATATGGCCAGCTCGATGGAGACTTCCGAATTTCTTTGGCCGCTACCAAATTTTAGCACCCTGAGCCCACAAAATGTAACTTATTCCAAATAAAAAGAAAGTTGGCTTCCAACATAATTTGGGTAGAGATAACTCAGTGCTGGCTTCTAACTTTAGGCGGACCTCATTCTAATTTTGGTCCCTGCAAGTCTACAATTTCACTTCGTCTGACCGAAATAGGTGTCCAAGTGTACAACTTAATTAATTTGACCACGGCCAACTCAGTGGCGGCTTCCAAATTTATGTCGGCCATTCTTTTATTTCGACCCACTAAAATCCAAAAATGTTGACTTCGTCCGAATCTGATCAAGACTGGTGTCCAAATTAATTTGACTATGCCTAATGAGTGGTGACTTCCAAACTTGGATCTTCCCCCCCCCCCCCCCCCCCCACACACACACCCACACAAGAAAAAGGAAAGAAGTAGGCATGCTTATCCATTCTTCGCTCGTGGGAGGCTATAAACGCAACTGTGGAGTTTTCGCGTTTTTGAAATTTGCGAAGACAACTTCGCAACTTTAAAAAACGCAGTATCAACAGGAAGTGCACGCATACCAGGGTTGGTGACATTTCGAATCCTTTTTTTTTTAGCTTTATATTTTATTCCATTCAGCACGCATTTCTGTCTCATGAATAGTTCGTTGGATGCATGCTTGTCCGTATATGCAAATCTTAGCAGGGTATGCAAAGGAGACTTGGAACACTGGAAATGCGTTGCGAGCCCACGCTGTTGCTTGGAAGCAATATTAAGCCCCTGGGCTCTAAACTTTTGACACATGTTGCACGCTGTACTGCGACCAGCCAAAAAGAAAAACTATCGTTTCCTCTTCTGCTCCACTGCGATGGCGATGCGCCCGTGAGTGCAAGGCGAAGGAAGGTCCATTATATCTACTGTATTGCCTATACAACAGTGAGAATGAGGCCAGAACTTTCCAAAGGTGGAAGTTTTATGTTTCCATAGGAATTGCCCTAGCGAAAATGCGCTTGATCAGGGCACTACAGCGTGCAAGGTTGGCAACTTCTTGGAAATAATGACTGAGAAGGGTACAACGCTGCTGAACCGTGTAAAACTTTGCTAAACCGTGCAAAAGGATGCTTAGCAAAACTTTCGCTCGTATCAGAGGTTCAAGGCATGCTGCCCCCCCCCCCCCCCCTCCCCTCATTCTTTCTTTCTTCCTTTATTATTTTTTTTACTTGCAAGCGTTGCACTGCTTCACGCCTTCATCATCTGCCAGCACCTAAGCTAGCGAACACCGCAAATTGATGGTAGAAAAAAAGAAAAAAAAAACAAGACAAGCGACAGCAAATGGAGGTAGAACCCCTCATTTCCAAAATATCCCAAAGTCCCCCGGCAGTAGCCATTTCTTCTTAGACTCTATAAACGAGCTCAGCAGAGTGAGAACCTCTAAAAAGTTCCAGACGGATGGCTTTTAAAAACGTATTTGAGCTTTCGAGACATCTGAAACATGTGATGTATGAGAGCAGTACACGAGTCACGCTTCGCTCTGCCGCGTTCGCACTACATACGCGAGACAGAACGCGCAGAAAATGACCGATTTCACTGTTTGTGGTTGTGGTTACGCCCTCACACCAGTGCACGAGTCTGTGAAGAAAAATAATGTGGCGGCGGAGTACTTCTGCAATGCGAGCGGATGCGCGCACCGCTTTGTGAAATATTCCTACAGTGACACGCGTACGCGGTGAGATCGGTCTGGCGGGTGCAAGAAACGAACGCTCTAGCGTTGCAATTACACTGTACTTTCTCCCTGTCACTCACCTCTTTCGTTTCTTCTCCTTTCTCTTTCTCTATCAATTTCCGCCGGCCCAGTTCAGGTGCTTCAAGAACTAAGATAGCAAATACTCGGATGACAAAAATCATTTTACTTTCTTTTTGTTATTATTTTAATAATTAACTACTACTACCACTATAGCGTTTTAACCAGCATAACACACAAAAACCCACACTCGAAGAGAGAAAAACAGGTCAAATCGCGTGAAAGCACGGAGAAGAGCCCGTGCGAGGAATAGTTGGGTTTGGTTAGCAATGTTTAACGCCCCAACGAGACTCAGTCTATGACGCAAGTCGTAGTGGAGGGTGGCGGAAATTTCGACCACCCCAGGTTCTAACCACCCGAGTAGTGCAGGGATTAGCGCGCTCGACTGCTGTGTCCAAGGATGCGAGATCCCGGCCTTGGTGCCCGCTTTTCCGGGGGAGGCGGAAACCTAGGCACCCGTGTGCCGTGCGATGTCAGTGCACAGTAAAGAACCACAGGTGTCGAAATTTCTAGAGCCCTCTACTGCGGCGTCTCTCATAGCCTGGGTCGCTTCGGGACGTTAAAGAACATAAACCAAGCCTCAGGTCCTTGAACCTGTATTCGCATCGTATAATACATAGGTGCTTTGCTTTTCGCCTACATCGAAAAGCGATCGACCACGGCACGTGCGAGGGGAATTGCGAACGTGTGCACGAATGCAACTGAAAACGTACCTTTTCGCTCTCTAGAAGTCATGAGACGAGGACCATATCAAGGAGTAAAGGACGCCTTGGTCCCAAATCCTTCGGAGTCGTTGGTCAGCTGCGCATCGCGACGCGAACTCGTTCACTTTTTCTATTTTTTAAACAATGAATCAATATGACCGTTTCCTTTTGTTGTTTTTGCTATCGCTCCCTTCTGCACTTTTCCTCGCTATCATCTCCCTATCTCTTTCCTTTCCTGCCAGCTGCAGGTCGGATGCTTATGATATCAGTAATTACCGCGGCCGGCAACATAGAGAGTTTTACAATACCATGATCCGCCCCAGCGCGTCCCATTGCGCATGCCCAGATCATCTTGACGCCGATAGATGACGCTACATACTATAAGTAAGCACACCTGCCGCGTCGGGACTAATCAGCTTCTGCGCCCCGCTCACGCGCAGTAGAGGGTCACTAAATATCTCTATTCGCTTTCTTTTGGTGATGGTAACAACTTTTATCTCCACGAAATGCAAGGAATTCCTTGGGGCTGGGGCGAGTACAGGGTGGCTTTCAGTCGGGGGCGACCTCTTGAGCTCGCGTGACTAGGGCCAGTTGGGTTGTTTTTCTTGAACTGACCAACAGCTTGTCCCATTCCTCCGCCGAGGGAACTGGCAAGAGTGTCGTTGGAGGGGGATTGCTAGCGCATTCCTACACTCAGGCGCCTACAAACAAAGGCCATTCTTAGCCCCTATCGACTTTATTTTATTACAAACGGTAATTACAACCCTGCAGGCCAGCACTGTGGTGACGGAACAAACGCTACCCAAGTCCTTCCTTTCTGATTATTACTTCTAATGAACCACTACCGCCAAACCTCAAACACTATTTACGCTTAACCTTCTGACCCCAAATCCACTTTCCTCATGAAATCACAGAACGCTCGTAGAAACCTGAATAATGATCTGATCCTCACTGAGTACCTATCCTACCCAGGCTGCTGCTTCTCCAGTTACCTGCAGCCACCAGCAGGAACCGAAGCCCGCTCAGAGGCACGCCTGCACTCTTCTCCACCAGTCGTCTCCCCATTTGCCTCTTTAGGGTACTTGGTAGCTTTAATGACGTATGCCAATTGTCCCGAGCCACATATATACGATCAACGCAACCTACCTAAAGCCACAGGAGATAACATCTTTCAGAGATTACAAAAATATACGAATCGACAGCTTATGTGCCTGGAATAATCGAATCCTTGGGTCGCATCTTGCGGTCGTACGACGTTGAGATGTCACACGTGGCGGCGAAAATAGTTGCTGTAAGCCCTGCTCAACAGGAAAACAGTATTCCAAAAGAAAAATTATCTGGAGTAATATACAGTACACCATGCGGAGAATGTGATCATGTGTATGTGCTTGAAAGCAGAAACTTTGTGCAGGCACTAAACCGCACCGGAATTATGTTAAAAACAAAAACGTTTTGTCTAATGCACTGGCCGAACATGCTGAAAACCAAATTTTAACAGCGCACGGACTTTAAAAACAGAAAAGAATCTTCGGTGCAGTCTGTATCTGGAAACCCTAATCATTCAAGCAACCGACAACACACCTTACCGCACTAAAGATGCCCTTTTTAGCGCGTATTTCCATCGCCTAGGGCATATTTTCAAGCCTAAATATCTTTTCTCCCGCCTCTAACGAATTGTGAACAAGGCTACCTTGCAGGAGCCTAAACGTCCGTAGATTAATTTCTTTTTTTTTTTTTGTGGGGCAGAGTTTTTGTTTCTCCTTCATGTACATTTTAAAGGAATAACAGCGCGGAGACGAAGGACAAGGAAGAAGACAACACCTGCGCTGACTATCAACTGCAGTTTATTAGAAAGAAACACGCAAAATATACTTTTTTCACAACCAAGAGCGCATGTGCAACTCCAGCCGCCAAACAGATAACTCAGTCTTTTGAATCAACATATATTAATTCACAGTCATGCACAGATACAGAAGGGGTACTTACACACGAGTCATGATTTTTATGAATATGGAACGGTTCACTGATTTCTCTTGTTAGTTTATCTTTGTGTTTGTACAGAATTTTGATTTCATTAAAAAGGGGAACACATGACTTTTCAGAACAATTCGGTTGGTTGTTAAGCGGACATTTTTGTAATGCAGAGCAAGATTTGAGGATGGAGCGCCCTTCAATGAAGTGTTGTGGTCTCGTAAGCGGGTATTTAGGCACCTTCCCGTTTGGCCTATGTAGGTCTTTCCGCATGTTAAAGGCACTTAATAAACAACTCCCTCTACGCAACAGACAAACCTCAAGTCATGCTTTATCTGGCACCCTGTTTTCGTTTTTCTTCGTTTCTTTTCATTTTCCCTTGCTGTTTCCCTTCGTTTCTTTTCATTTTCCCTTGTGCATCTTGCGAGATATGGAGAGAGAAAGAGAGAGAAACGGAATGGCAGGGAAGTGAGCTAGGCAAAGCTTAGGTGGCTACACAACACACGGAAAGAGGAATAAAGAGAAAGAAAAGAAAGGAAGATACGATATCAGTACCGCAAGTGTGCAACACCGACCATCACTGCTGCGACGCAAAAGCGCACTGAAAACGCACTGATTCACCAGAACTCTCAATGAAAGAGCCTCTGCCAGCTCACGTGCGTCTGGTCACGACTGCGCCTCAAGATTGTGGTTCTATCCAGCAAAGGCCGGCATGGCTTGTCAGGCGCAGCCAAAGATCATGCGCCGCAGTGTAAGGGAAAATTGGACCCTTTCCCCTTATTCATCGAAAATTGACGCTCCTGATGTTCATTTATACAAAGGAACATTTGGCCTATGCATACTTTTCCGTAACGCACGACAACGCCGCACTTTCTGCAGAACGAAGACTTTAAGGCTGTCGCATTAAAACTGGAGCTGTTGCCCCGTCGCTGGTCTGCAGGCCAGATCATGAGAAGCGACGTCACTAATCTTGTTTCTTGAAGTGGCGACATATTACCGCAAACAGAGAAGAAGGCAGAGACCTCAAGCGAGGGAACTTTTTACATGTTGCCTTTAAATTACCTTAGCAACACAGTTCACTGCTGAAAGAAGTAAACTGAGCATATCACGTTCAAGGTGCAGGCGCTTGTACTACTTACAGTACATGTGCTGTGGAAGCCATGTTTGAGTGGTTATCTCATACATGATCTGAGCTCAATGTTCTCGAGACTAATCCTATACAATGCATAATAAATACAACACCAAACCTCTACAAACACCAAACTGCTACTCTTTGTCTAAATTGTGACCGCATTACAACAATCTGGATTTAAGAGGCCGCCAGCTCCACGTCCTGCTCGAGCGTCCTTGTCAGGAATGCAGAAGCTCGAGTGCACGCGTCTCGTGCCGCAGTCACGCCCGCGCGCTTGCGTGTTTGATTCACGCAATATTTTTACACGAGAACTGACGGTCCGAGCAGGCAGTTAACCCCAAACGTGCCTACACCATTGCGTGTCAGGGGGCCGGCATCGCCGCCACTGTGTACTTCGCGGTCAGCTGTTGTTTGTTTGTGTGACACCCTTCCGTTTATCTTCTTGTTTTGAGTTTTCGTTGCACAGTATTTTTACATTTGTTCGTTCAGGGCGTTTGAACAAGTTTGGCATTTATAATGGTCACTATGTTTTGAACCATCCGCACTGCAATTAACAATCACATTTGAAACACACGCAAATAAGGTAGGTTAGAACATCTGGGACTGCAGCCGTTCGAGTCGTTAAAGAAAAACTCTCAGATGTATGTAAAGACTTCTAAGAGCGGTGATGGCGACGATTGCACTTTCATTTAAGACAACATTTATATCGGGCGTTGGAAATGACCTTGGTCAAGGTTACGAGGGATCGTTGCAGGGTCAGACCCCTGGATGCGAGCCAAATGATAGGTTGGCTAATCTTTACGCTGTTGTGTGAAGCAATGGTCCATATCAGCGAATGTGTGGAGAGCTGGAGCATTTAGGCCTGGAAATGTACCGGGATAAATACAGGTCGAATTACATATGAAGAAGGTTGGATTTAATTTGGCAAAGGGTTCAAGCTTCACGGATCGATACGATTGAAAGCTAGTTCAAATATTTTGTGCGTGTAGTATGAAAGGTTAGAAGATACCTTGAGCTCCCAGACGGGCTTCATGGAAGCACGCTTAACAAAAAGTATAATCCGAAACGCTTTGCCCGCCTGATATTCTGTAACCCATGGACTGTCGGCTGTAACCTGGCGTAGAAAACTCAAGCCGCGGGCATTTACATCATGCTACCAGCGACTCCCCTCTCATGTTGAAGCCACTGGTAGCAAGGCGTCGAATTATGTTGCGTGAGCAATTTCTGAGCACTTTAGTCATATTAAGCATTGCTCACTATTATTAGAATGTCACGAAGTACTTGCATCACATCAGTTCCCTCCTGATGCCTCTTCATCACCTCTCGAAGGTACCGACAAAGATAAGCCCTAGGACCGCTGATTAAGGCCCCTCAACAACGCTTGTTCAGTTTATTTTGTGTTGTCAGCACCCCCATCTTCCTGCCATCGCTTTAACAGACAGAAAAACTTTATCGCTCTAACGCAGATCTCCTTTCTCTTGTGGTACAAGAGGTTCATTTACTAGAGCAGGTCACTATCTTGCATCGCTTTTGCATTGGCTCTGCCTGTATTCCTACGTGTTAGGAAAAGTGGCATAATCCACGTCATATGAGTGCTTAAGTCATTACGGCTGATGCTTGGTATTTTCTGAAATGCGACTTATTTTATTTGTGAAATACTGCGGACATGTCGCATGACCAAGCAGGAGAGGCACGATACATAAAGGCTAGAATTCATGGCATCAAGAAGTGAGGTCAAAAGGTCGGCAAGTACAACCTATACAATAGAACGGAATACTACAAAAAATACATATTACAATGACACACAACGAAAAGATATGCAGAAGAAATTTCATGACACAAAACAGCTGCAGAAAATGGATAGAGGAGGGGGGAAACAAGAGGGGCACTTCAGCTATGCCTTTAAGGGTATGACGCGATATCGTACGCGACGACCCGACATACAAAGCCTCGCTTGAACGACGCCACATCATTCTCAGAATCCAAGAACCCTGGAAACTTGATTCTTATTTCACCAATTTCCACCGCAAAGGAGAAACCCGACTTGGCAGTTTCTTCCAAATCTCTGTTACAATGGGGTCTCGTTCACCAGTACAAACCATCGAAGAATGCCATGCCGACTGCCAGGCGTACCCCGCTTGCCAGCGCCATGCGCGTCATTTTTCGGTCACAACGCCGACGACAACGACGAGGCTGACAGCGCCGACGCGGGATTTTCTGGTGAACAGGGCCTTCAACAGCTATCGTGTTAAAACTGGGAATTGTGAGATAGCTCATTCCGTTCATAAATTGTTCGTGAGTAAAGGGAGTACTTGTAAGTGCTGTTGCGCGCAAAAGTAGGTGCGAGACAAACATGTTTTCGTGCTGAGTTTGCGACACTGCTGATTATCACGAGGAGTTCGCACACACGACCAAATGGTGTCTTTCGCTTCAGGTTTATCCTGAAGGCCAGCAAAAATGAGAGCAGTAACTGTTTTTTCGAGTATTTAGAGGAGACTAACCTTCCATATCAGTGGAATGAAGTATATCTATTTCGTTTCGATGATAAGGCACAGGTTAAGCGATCATCCGCATAATAAATAACTTACGCACGATCCAACAAGCACATGCCAGAGCGCACTACGACGAAGGCTTCCTTTCACCCATAAATCCCAGTTCCGCTTATGCAATGTCTCCGGATGTCTTTGTTGAGTGGTATCAACATATATATTATGCTTATTTATTATTTATTGCTTAAAAACAGGTAATTTAAAATTAAAAAAAGAACACCTGATGTGATAGCTAGTAGGGCATGCAAAACTTTCAAACATTCGGGTTTTCTGCAGCTGTTTGATGAATGCGAAACTATACTGTACACCTGCCATCGTTGCGGGAGACATTTGTTTATTTTGACATTGTAATGTTGAAGGCTACAATGTCAACGAAATCCGGAGTCAACGCTGTCGACGTCGGCGGTGGGACAAATCACGTTTACCCTTCTAGCAGGTCATAATTGGCAGGTTACATGTGCAGGCAATCAGTCGTTGGTACGTTGACTGAAGTAACGAGACACATAATAGGGCAATGTTGTGAGGAGCTGCCAAATCAGGTTTAGTTTAACTGAGAGAGTGGGACAGAAATCAACATTCCAGGATCCTTGACCTCGGCAGGCTATTTCTTGGCCACGCAGTTGCATTCCTGCGGTAGAGTTAAAGTAGGGCTTTCTTTATTCTAATCCGACAGCCCAAGCCACAAAGCCACCTGTTGCCTCTCACCATATCGCTTTCTCCCCTCCTCCTAAATGAGGGCAGAGGATTTTCATTTTCTAACTCTACCATCTGCTAGCCTCAGCATATGGGTCTTAATTCCTTCTGTTGCAACCTGCCACGGCTACCGGGTGGCTACGCCGACTACGCCGATGACAGCTATGTCTACGAAGCGAAGTCCAGGAACGGGCACTTAAGGTGTGCACTCTCTTAGGTGCACAAATTAAGGGATTAGGAATCACGGGAAGTGCGTGTGCGTGAACGAGGATCATCAAGATGAACCGGCAACCTAGAGATATCAGCGCTGCCTCGTAGCACCTTTAGAGGTGTAATTTAAGTTTTCCCTAAGTTTTATTTTAACGCGATAGTGATGAAGGACTCTTTCTGCAGAAGATCAGGCTTTATGTGTGAAAAATGACGGGCATGGCTTTGGCAGGCGGTAGTTGACAGGGGAGATGACCAAGCCCTGATTCGTTGATGGGTTGCGTGGGTATTGGGTATTGTCATGAACCAGATGACTGGCAGTCGTAGACGTAAATGGAGGCCGTCTAGAGCGGCTGAGTATTTAGTCTCAAACCAAGAGCCTCAGCGCGAGAGCTCATCTAGCGACGCGTTAGCGCTTCGTCTTCGTCACAGCTCAGCGCTCAGGTAGCTGGGGTCAGATACGTGACAGTCCCAAATTTGGAAGGAGCTGCCTTATCGGTTTGCTCATTTGTGGTAGGAAGGTGCAAAAGAATCAACCTTACAGTGTTATTAGATGCCGAGTTAGGCACACTACTAGGCCGAGCAGGTACACGTTCATGCGGCTAGGCTAAAGCGGGCGTTATGTCCACGTCCAGCGGTCTTTCGCATTATCTATTAGCTTACGGCTGTACTGTAATTATAATTTATGTAATAATAGTAAGCGATTAGTGTTTTGCGCAAAAGAGGAGACGCAAGCCATTAAAGGCGTCGCGGCTTACCCTCAAACGCGGAAATGAAGTGCATACAATGACTCTTCAAAATTTCCATTGCATATTTTGGAAAAACATTTTTGTTGCGAAAGCAATTCTACGACAGCCAAAGCGAGACATCGGGGGGCCGCAGCTAAGCCGTGCAAAGGCAGCTACGCCGCGAAGAGGCGTAGCTACGGTCCCCTCATAAAAAAATCAGCCTGCCATGACATTTGAATTCACATTACCCCTATGCCACGGGCAGGAGCTGCCAACTCGGGTCTCTCCTTTCATATGGGAGGGTGATATCAGAATCAGCCTGCCAAAATCGTTTGCAATCTCGTTACCCTTACGACGCGCAGGCACGTCCATACGGCTTGGTTGAAGCGTGACTTTATATGTGGGCTGGTAGCTTAAGCTCTCTTGTCATACCCTTGAATGATGAGCTTAAGTGTTCCCAATTATGTAGCACTGATTGGGTGTTATAGGGGAATAATGTTGCAGGCAAAAGAAGCTTCCGCCGTTGCTTTCGCAATTCAACTAGGGTTAACCAGAGGTAAAATTTTACTAATTTATTTTGTCTAAGCTTTTCTAATCTCATTTCTCGCAATTTATTTTTGATGTTGTGGCATGTTGGCGACCGAGTCAGTGCACGGGATCGAGGGAGCCTGTAAAGAGCGTTTTGATTCTTTGCATTTTTCTTTTCAGTTTCTTTTTTTACTTTTTTTAATGTGGCCTCCGCGTGGAATTCGTATTCCACGGGAGGAATACGCATTCCATTCATATTCGTATTCCACGTGCGCTTCCTCAGTGGCGAACTTGAATAGTTGAACGTTGGTGATTGTGGCCACTTCAGTCGGGATGTCATTCCAGTAACGGGCAGTTTTTAAGGAGAACGATTGTTGAAATGCAGCATGGGTACGTTAAGGACGTACAAGAGTTCGGGGGGTTATGGCGGGAAATGCGTGCAAGCGTGGTATGATTATTTTGTTATTGGAATATGGTTAAATAATTTACGAAATAAATACAGACGTACTGCATTACGACGAATGATTAGCGTAAGTAACTGCAAATGTCATTTTAGTCTCCAGATGCTGGTATGATAATAGTAAGATAAGATAAATCTGGCGGTGGAATTCTGGATTGACTCATTAATATTGGTTCGTTTGAGGTGGATCCCAAACTAAGTTGGGGTATTTGAGTTTCGGTCTGACGACTGTCTTGTAGGCAAGGGATTTAGGAGAACTGGGTGCTAATGCAAGCTTCCTGCGGAGAGCTGCAAAGCTGGTTATGCGGGTAATATGGGAAGTCCAAATTAAATCGCTTGAAATATGAACGCCTAAGTGCTTGTAGTAATTTATGAAAGTAATTGTTGATTTGTTAATAATGTATACTGGAGGGGAAAAAGTTGGGAAATCGGTGAAAGGAAATCAGTGACGAGATATTTCGGCGATAGCCTTTAATGGCTCATGCTCGCGGATCGTGTCCGTCCGTGTGTCCGTAACGCTTTCGTTATGTGGGAGGCGGTAGCTGGCAGCTGACATGACCAGAAACTAACTGGACGTAGGGCTTCCTGACATTACGTTTGGCAGGAGCTGCCAACACGGGCCTCTCCTTTCATATGGAAGGGTGACATCACAATCAGCCTGCTGAGACCAATTACATTGACGACGTTATCCCTAGGCCACGCAGGCACATTCATACGGCTCAGTTAAAGCAGGGCTTTAAATGTTGGCTGGTAGCTTACGCTATCACGTCATACCGGACGTGGGAGGGAAGACAGAGAGAAAGAGTGCCGTAGCGGAGGGCTTCGAACCACCGCGCGATAGAGGCTTTCGCCTCATTGAAGTGTAGTGATCCGAAGTGCTCCCTAGAATTTTTAAAACACATGAGCCACCATTCACATCAATTCTGCGACGTTAAAGGTCATTTTGAAGAGCGATACGTTATCTGATGGGGTTTTTTTATGGGCCGGTATTTGACACAATCATCAGCGAGCACTTCAATGTGCGAAGAAATGTCATGCGGTAGATCATTAATGTAGATTAGTAAAAGAAGAGCGCCTAGTACATTTCAGCGGGGGACACCTGACTTCACGCGCAAAATGGATGATGAGTGACTGTTTCTATGGATGGACTCATAACGGTCTGGTAGCTAGGCACGTATCCAATCGACAATTAAGGGGTGAAGATTTAGAAGGATGACGATAATGGTGGAATTTAATGACGCAAAGGCTCTCAGGCCAAAGAGCACCAAACCCAAGGTGAGTGGTCAACTCAAGTTAGTAGATTATATTAAATTTAGGTGGGGTATTTTTAAGTAAGCGGCAATGAGCAACTTTATCTAAGGTCTTTTTGGAATCTAGGAACGCAGCGTCACCAGATATCTTCCGCTGTAAGCACAAGTATAAATAATCTAGAAAGAAGGCGACTAGTTTCACAAGAGCGGTCTGATGAAACCGTGTAGGTAAGGCTGGAAAAAGTTGACACAGGTTAGAACGGCAGCGACATTCTAATACATTACATGCTCCATGATTTCTCAACAAACTCTTGTGAGTAAACGCGAGCGATAATTGAACGAAAATGAACTGTTACCTTTTTTTTTTTTTTTTTTTTTTTGTACACGAGGATGACTACCAATTCTCCAGTCACGTGAAGACGACCCTGTTGTAAACGACTGCTGGAAAATAAATGATAGAAGGGTAATACAATTTTTTTTTTAGTATTTTTGAGCACGTTTGCATTAATAGCATCAATACACGAAGAAGTATTAGCTAATAAATAAATATTTTTAGCAATGTCAAGAGTTAGAAATTCCATGGAGTATGAAATGTCTTCCATAAACGGATGGTCAAAAAATGGGATCTCATGGAAATTGTCAGCTGGTTTATTGGTGCAGACGGAAGAAAATGCAGAGTTAGCACACTTCGGCATCGGATTCAATAGAGTGATTTCTGGATCATCAAAGAAGTAAATAACATTAGGTTCGTTAGTTATAATGATTTTCCAAAATTTCTTGGAGTTATTTTGTAACATCATGACGATCTGTTGTGAAAAAAAAAAAAGTTATATTTGACGTTTGTGGCTTCTATGATGTAGGGTTTTCGCCGTAGTAATACTGGGTCCATGTCGTGGAAGAGTTAGTACGTTTACCGATGCGAAATAAGTGTTTCTTCTTGTTATTAAGTCGTTTTAGCAGTTCGTTAAACTACAGAGAACCACATCGCTGGGGTTTAGTAATAGTTTGCATGTGAAGCATTACAGTGTACTGATATTATAATTTGAAAAGGGTCCAGTTTGATTCAACAGAGCGAAGTGAAACTCTTGGTGCGAAATTATCGAAGGAGGTTGATAGCCCGCGATTTATTTTGTTCATTGGTTCGGTTTAGTGGTAATTAGTACCGCTGTTAGGCGTTGTTAATGAAAGTTCTGGTATCGTTTGTAGCTATAGCTTACGGTTCTTGAGTAGTACTTGATTCAACTCATATCTACCAGGGAGATTTTCTGACGCAGCCACTTTTTTGAAACGAAAGCCTCAATACGCTAGGTAGAGGCAGTCTTCGCGTGAAAATAAATGTTACCTTCATTTGACCTTCAAGGAGCAGGAGGACTGTAGCACTGGAGATTCATATAGGTGAAGACGCGAATATATTTGTCAACCGGAAGAAAGAAAGCAACCTTACTGGCAAAAACGCCAAGCCTTGTGGTGCTCGGCTGAAGTGCCTCAAATCACATGAACCACTGTACAACAGATGTTCGGTCCCCCAATTTATGAGCATAACAGCAACCGCAATGGCTGTCCTTCGACCCTTGTCAGGGCACGAGCCCACCAAAAAATACTCAGTAGCCGCGCCCGTGTTCTAGTACGTGATTCTCACCACGCCTTGCGGAATATCGCTCCTATAACAACTCTTACGTAACGGTCAATGACGCTCAAGACGTACAAAAAAAAAAGAACTATAGACATTAGGAACGCCCTCAGCGATAGCGAAATGTAGAAAGCTTTCGAGCACCCCTTCTTTCGCACAGCTAGCTGCTAGAAGCAAACAGGCTACAGCGGCAGTGTCAGAGAGCGTGCAGCGTCCCGGCGGCCCCCCTTGAGTGATGGCGAACGATAGAGCCTGTGACGTGATGCCTCGCCCGAACGGCCCTCCGCACCTCTTTCGGAAGCATCGCCTTCCTGGAAAGACGTGTGCGTGTGTGTGCGAAGCATACAGAAGTACGTAGGGGTGAGCGGGCTCACGCGGTCCCTTCAGCTCATCCAGCAGTGCAATATTTCTTCCTCATCTCAGTGATTTGATATGAAACAAAGATAAAAAGAAGCCCCCAAAACGGTTTTCCGTGGAGGCGCGATAAGGCAAGCAGCTGAGCCAACACGAGTCAGACGAGGCCAGCCTATAGGCGTTGCTTCAAGGCCGACCCCACTGTCCCCGCCCGGCTAGTTTCGGTTGGCTTAGCTCGGCTTTACAACTTGGCTCAAAAAGTGGGAAGTCAAGTCTGACGAGACCCAGGTGTGCGGCTCTGCTCGTCGTGAGAAAAAAAGGAAGGAAAATAAAAATTACTGCGAAAAAAGATAGATCCTAAGGAAAACTGCGACGGCAGAGCTTAACAAGCGACAACAAACCAACTGTATAAGAATTGCGGTAGCCGGTACGTATGTAATCAGGCAGGCCCGTTTCCTAGGCCGTCGACTCGACACACCTGACTCAACATCTAGGGCCAGATACCTCCAACTTGCTGCCGCCCTTGCTGGCATACGTTTATTTCGTTCTTCTTTCTCTTAGACCGTCACCCTCTTCTCTCCTTCTCGTCTTCCTTTCTCTCCAGCGTCTTGCTTGTACGTTTTATCTTCTTTTTTTTTCTCTCTCTTTTTTTGCTTGCTTCCACTTTGAAATTGGGCACAGCACTTACGCACGCGCCGGCCGCTAAGTTACACAACGCTGTTTCCAACGGAGTGATTCCGAACACGAGTCACTGACGACGTATTTTCCTGTTTAGTTTTCCTCTTCTCCTCCCTCCTCCTTGTTGCATTAGTGCGAGCGGCGCGAATCCCTGCGTGTGCTGAGTGTAAACAAAGGTGGTCGCACAAACAACTCTTTTATCGAAGCGTCCGAGCATTTATCTACAACTCATTCCTGTGGAGTGGAGCCAACATCGAACACGACTGGCGCGCAAGGAGAAAGTACTATTGAATGGTAGTCGCGTACCACAGACGTCTCTCGCCTTGCCACAGAAAGAGCCACTGGTCGAAGCGGCCGTGATGACCCAGGCTTGCGGCGGGCCTCCGATGTCCAAGAGAGGGAGCTGTCATACGGCGGTCCATCAGCAGCAATACCAGCCTGATCAGTTCGTGGCACTCATAATGCTGCAGAGCTTGTCTGGCTATAATGAGAAACGAGAAGTATTTCGCTGTATGAGGACGGTGCAAATTTCGTCCAGGTTAAACACGGTATGTCCATGACTTCATGTGGGCCACGAAAGAAGAGGAACAAAAAACAATTATAGGATGTGCATAGCTTAGTTCTGCTTTGTGATCGAAGGAGCGATAATACCTGCCTTGAAAACCTCGCGGTAAGTTTTCTGTTCCCGAAGTTGGATGCCAGCAACAACTCGGCTCGCAGACAATTCGTCGCAGCAAGGCTGACTATATATTTTCACGCGATATCATTAAAATATGCAGGGTGTCCAAGCTAGCTTTCGCCAAGGGTTAAAAAGTGAAACATTTCAGGCAGGTCAGAGAAACCACTTGCATACAGCTGCAAGCCATCTAGCGCACCATAGGGAATTTTTGTTTTTCAATTAACTAATCAGCAATTATTATAACTTTTCTCATTTAGCAAATATTGCCTTTACACAATAAATGGATTTGCAGAGCTGGAGATCACCTTCTTAAATCCCAATTCCATTTATTTCCTATAAAGGAAGCCTCACGTGCATTGTTCTTGCAAGCTCTAAATAAATCGCGCGAAATACAAAAAATATCACGTGACTGTCGCCTTCGTGCGCCACGATTGTGGCACGCTTGCTCGACACCTTCACTCCGTGACTCGTCGTACCGTGACACCGATGGGAACAGTAAAACATTACTTGTGCGGAACTTCCCGATTATCCCCCACGAACTTGAGCAAGAACTACGCCTGCGTACTGCGGGACCCGGGAAGCGGATTCAAGACTTAAATGACGAGAGAAGCTTCAATGTCGAGAAGATAAGTTAGAGGTGTTATGATCAGGAAGCGCTGGCCAGTGTAAAAGAGGACCATCACTGCACAGGCAAGACAGAGGCGGACCACACTGGTGAGAACATTCGAGCTGCTGAGCGTCAGTTTAACGACAAATAATTAGACTTTGCGCGTTCGATGTACGACCGACTCGTCAAACGCCGCCAATTTCAGCGTGGTATAGCTGTACGCTCAAGCGCCTCAATCACCAGTAATGATATAGTGAACCGGGGCGTACAAATGTTCTGGATCTTTAATGTTAGCCTGGAAGTTGTTTTTTTTAACTTCCCATACGCTTCCAATCTCTCTTGAATAACACCGATAGACTATAATCCCCTAAGCGGCCGTGTCTGCAGAGTGTGCTATACGTTGTCATATGTATACTTATAAGTGGGTGGATAATACTTGTGGCTGTCGATACGAGTACAGACCTCAATTACTGCTCATGTTAGATGCGTAGTTCGGGTGCAAATACAATTTCGCGAAGTTCTGGCACAAGGCTTGGCGACAAAGTTGAAAAACTTTGTGATGCCTTACTTAATAAAGATCAATGCGGGATGCATATCCACTATGCCCACCACCTGCATGTAACTTCGTGCAAAGGATATGTGAAAGGTCTCGGCCAAAGCGTCGCTCCTGGACTTAATTTTGGTTTGAATTACCAGTAATCGCCGAATGCGAGCGGGAAGCGTGGTGGCTACGCCTACGCAGTCACTGACGACGAGAGGTATCGAGCACTAAAACATTGCGGGAAATAAACGCAGCTCAAACCTCGAATGCACTTAGACTACGTCTTGTTGCCATGCAAGCCGCACAAACAAGGAAACTCTCGTCGGTTCTTAAAGAGAAGGTCCGACTATCGTCGGCCTGGTGTGAAGCAAACATGCAAACGCACTATACGAGCTTTAATGCATTTAAAAACGTTTGCAGCAAAATAGCGGCCACGCAATGAGCGATGCGTTCGCTTATGTGGCTTTACCAATTCCTCCCCCCCCCCCCCCTCCCCTCTCCCCAGTTCTTCGTTCTCAGTTCTTAGATAGACGTGTTTCGACTGCCTCGGGATCCGTGGTACACACTAGTTAGTCTACGATAGTCAAGACACCTGGGAATCGCGTGCTCAGGACAGGCTAACACCCCCCCCCCCCCCTTTTCCCGCTCCTCTTCTGGTACAATTGTTAACACAATAGTTACATCTCCATTTGATGGAGTCTCCTACTGGCGCGACAGGCGCAATAAAGACGTGATTCACGGCATGGTCAAAGTTAGAAGGTAACATACATAGCAACGCAAGCCATCGTCCTATAGGAAGGCAGAAAGGAAAGAACAGGAAAGAAATGGGCAAGGTTAAGAATTACGCGGCACCAGTCAGCGAGGCCATTAGGCAAAAGTCAGCGCCATTGACCCAGCGACTTTGAAAATGCGCCGACTGCCTCTCGTCAACGAGCAGGCGCTCTCGCTCGCACCTTGATCTACTGCTCTGCGTAGGTAGCACGCTTAATTAACCCTAGAGCTACACAGTACTCCGCCTCCCTGAGCACGGGAAGGGCGGAGTGGCTTTGTGCGGCCCTCTTTGTGAGTCGCCCTCTCGAAGGCGGAGTGGTGTGTCCTGAGCACGATATGACGCAATATGCTCACCTTGTTCGTTGCCGTTTCGAAGGCTCAACGACCGACAGTCGTCGTCGCTCGAAAGAGTGATCGCCTGCCATTTGTACAAGCCGCGTCCCCACTTTTTGGGTCTGATTTGTAATTAGGGCTAAGGTCAGGAACACGGTTTGCTTCTCAGCAGGTGAAAATGAACACGTAAGCGGACTTCGCCGCTGTTGGGTAGCTTTTTTAGGCTTGTCATAGCGACGAGTACCTTTTATTTTTGTTTTTGTTCCATTTCGAGACTTTGGCTTCTGTCGGCTCCTCTAACAGTCTTGTTAAGCCACATTGCTACACACTACTTATTACTAAAGGTACCAATAGCTAAAAAAAAAACCTAACAAGTGGTGCTGCATCCCTGCGATCCTCTCGACCGGAAATAGCTATCAGCCGAAACTGCCCTCAGCGGACAGAGGGGAAGTTAGGGAATGCCTTTATTGAAGTTATGGAATCACACTGTCAGTGCTACTTCATATTATTTATTTATTTATTTATTTATTTATTTATTTATTTATTTATTTATTTATTTATTTAAATAAATATAATTGCTAATGTTTCACTGACTATGACAACGATATCGGTAGCACTTGCTAAACGAGGAATTGGATTTCATTTTTTCATTACGTATATTTCTTCCTTTAATAACTTCAAGTTCTCCATGAAGGGTACAGTATGACAGAAGCAATGAGTAAAACGAACAACTATTCAATGGCTTTGTCGTGAATACAGAGCGCCTACGTCGCGGCTTTCATAAGAAAAAAAAAGTGATTCTGAGAGGAGTCCTTACCCTAACTTCGCTTTGAAGCAAACAAAATAAATACATGCTACGTGATGCACGTTTTAACAAAGAAGAATTACTACTTGAATTGTTGGAACTCGCAGGAGTGACTCTGAATGTTCCTTTCAGCAACAGCGCGGAAAAAAAAAATATCTTTCCGATGGTGAGCCTCCAACACAAACAAAGGCAAAGCGATTATTTCTGTCGGGCGCGGCGTTAGACCCCTACGCCATTTTCTTTTTTTTTTATTGCTTTATTAGGCAAAACCACACAAATACCACACCGGTCGGTCACTACGTACAATGCATCAGTGCCACGCAAGAGTACATGACTATATTAAAATTCCCTCATGCGTTCCAGGACATCAAGAATGTTTACCCCAGGGAGCTCGCTTTGGGTTCGGTACATTTTTCTAACAAATAAGACACACTTAATGAAGTTACCACGTGCGCCGACTGCATATTAGTCGGTACCTGCATGAATAACAGCCATTCTTGTCTTCCACAAACTATGCAGGTCCAAAAGCATAAACATATCATACGGTATACCCTCATCACTTTGAACCCGGAGGTATCGAATTCCATACGAGGTTATAGGAAGTTCCTGAGCGTACTCTCAAAAAAGAACATCTGCGTCTCTGCTGCAGTTGGTTTCTTTACGTGCTAAGCTACGGCTCTGTTACTCTGACTCTGTCTTTCGTCGTCTTAAACGTATTAATTTCCTGTTTCAAAGTTGCGTTAAACTCCTTAGTAGGCTTCCCTCATCTCAGTAAAAGTCTTAAGCATCCATTAAATAATTTGCTAAACATGACAAAATATGGAACAGCAATGTTAAACGAAGCAAAACTTAAATAATCTAGTGCTAAATAATGCTTCTGCGTGCACATTATACTTAGCGAAGCCTTGAGGAAAATAAACCGTCTCTTATTTTATTACAAACGATTGCCGCGACTTTGGCACTGACTCATCACGCGCCGTTTCGTACTACCGCGAAAATCACCTAAAGTACATACCCGTAGTATTGCGAACAGCTTGATGAGTTGCGGCTCAGCTCTACCTCCGGCATATATCTGTCAGCGGCCACATGCTTAGAAACCGCGGGCGGGATGCTCTCGTGTTCACTTAAACGAATATATCCACAAGTTTTCTCGATGCCACTTTGAAGAGCGTAACGGAGTGCAATGAAACTTGTCTCAAACACAGGGTATGATGTGATTTTTGCATCTTCGATTATTAGGGGTTTCATGGTATCCTACTGATGCAAGGATGGACACATGTTTCGAGCAAAGAGCACGCTCTGTATGAGTTTCTGAAGACGATGTCATATGGGTGAAATTACCCCAGAGGCTTTCGCTGTGGTTTGCGTAAAAGAAACAATACAAAGAAAAATAGTTCCCGTCCCTGTTAGAATTCCCCCTGCGGTGGTCCGGGAGAAAGTTGATCACGGCCAGTTGAAAGCGGATTCAGCCGGTAAGGCACCCGAATTGCGCAAGTGTCGTCCTGCGATCCAGGTTATCCACGTGTTTCGGAGTCAAGGTTGCTCGAAGCAACTACGCGACCATCACAAGGTGCTGTCCTTGTGAGCCATGTGGCATGCAGTGGTGATGCTTTGTGACAACATGAAGGCCGACCTGAGGCAAGTGCAGCGAAATTTCTTCGTACAGTGCATTCCTTCGCCTTCAACTCATTCTTCTCGCCTTCTCTTACGTGGCCGCTTTCATCTTTCTGGCCTTACACGTATTTTTTTTTGTTGTTATTCTTTCTAGGTCACCGCAACGATGATGACGCAGCATCTGCTGACAGCAAGCGCCATTCGGCGAGGAGCCTACAACACGTCATTCGGCATTCCTCCGCGATTCAGCCCGAATGCTGCAGGCCCGCGCGAAACTCACTTCGCAATGCACGCAAAATGGAGCAGCCTCGACGCGCAGGCAACGCGCAAGCAGGCGGGAAACACGGCGGTTATCGCCTGCATGTATAGAGGCCCGTTGCTATACAGAAGCGATGATTTGCGTAGCGCCAAGCTTTCTTCCGTCTGAGTGTGTTATTTTTTTTTATTTTTGCTTTGCTCGCCAGTGAAGCACGTGTGGTCCCAAACGTTGCGCAGAGGTTGCGAAGGAATGCGACTGGCTTGCATTGTGCCATACACCGCGCACATAAGCGTTGTTTATGTGCACCCGCAGACCCATACACGGCGAGAGCTATGCTAATGATAGCGTGAGCCGAATACAGAGGTGCACAGACCCGAGCAAGTCGAGATTGGATTCATGTTTCTCTTCTGCCTTGCTCAACTTCATTTCAGAATAGCATGTAGAATAGATGTAGGTAACTGTGTAAAGCCGGGGAGTTTTTCTAGTGGTTCGCTGCAATCTCCATGCCAATATACGTCTTCTCATACGGCTGCGGGCAAGACAGAACCTACCCTAAATACTGAGTACTAAACAAATGTTATTTACGGGTGGTTTTCTGAACAACGCGTTCGGTACTCTCTATATTGGAAAATATTCACTTGGTATTCTTAAAGACACCACATTAGAGATATTAAGACATGCGATTACATCCTAAATAGGATAAGGGCTGTTAAAGTAAGTGGCTGTTTAGATCGACTAAGCACATATATACATTCAGAAACATTCTTTACCTCTTATTTATCAATGTTTTCCTTCATTTACCTTTGCTTTCAAATGTCTTATCATGCGCAGTTAATACTACTTTCGGTTTTTTAGGATGAAAGGAATATAATTAAGGTCTTTAATGCAACTTAATTAAGGTCTTTAATGCAACTTCCTCAGAGGAGATCAAGATGATGAACACGACAATATCCGGAGAGCGGCGTGAATGTGCGCCACAACTTATTTGCTAAATAATAACAATGTCTAGCAGCTTAACACGTGAAGAAGAGAGAGAGAGAGAGGGAGAGTTAGAGAAAATTGAATAGAAAAGCAGGGATGTTAACCAGGCGATGCCCAGTAGGCTACCCTACACTTGGGGAGTTGAACAAAGGGAGATTTTTTCTTTTTTTTGGATTGTAAAACGTTTATTGCCAACAGTCTGAAGGGCATATAGGCCCCTCGCCTAAACGACGGCCAGAAGGTCTTGGCTCCTGGCGGCGTCTTCGGCCAGTTGGACGACTTTTGTTTGAGTCTACGGATCGGAGCTGAGTAGGAGAGCCTCCCATCGTTCAAGTGACTTTATTTTTTGTCCCTCCGGGGGGCAAAAGGGCATTTCCAGAGAATATGGTTGAGATCTGCTTTGGCCTTACATTGCTTACACTCGTTTGAATATTGTCCCGGATAATAACGACTACACATAACCGGGTTCGGAAACGTATAAGTTTGGAGACGGCGCCAAGAGGTGGCCTGACTCTGTCAATGATTTATCAGCGGCGGGGTACTTCGTTCGATTAAGCCTATAATGTTGTGTGATCTCTCTGTAACACACAAGACGATCCCTGTCTGCGAAGCCCTCGGTATGGCCACTGGCTCGGAAAGCAAGACCTCCAGCCAGTTCGTGAGCTGCTTCATTTCCAGCCAGGGATGCGTGTGCAGGTGTCCAGACTATGCGAATTTTGCGGTCGTCCCTTGCAGCCCGCAGGATTCCGTTCGTCAGAGGGGAGACCCTCCCCTTGGCAAAGTTCATCACTGCTACCTTTGAGTCACTGACTATCGTTGACGCATCCGTGCCCACTATTGCAAGTGCGATGGCGGCTTCTTCGGCAATTTCGGGACTGCCCGTCGTGATTGAGGCGCCGGCTCGGAGATATGTCTCGGCGCTAGCTACCGCTATCACCATTCTCCCCTTCCCGCAATTAGCTGCGTCCACGTAGGCCACGTCTTCTATAGGATAGTTTTTGAAACATTTGCCGAGGGCTTCAGCCCGTTTCTCTCTGCGATCCTTGTGGTGGACGGGATGCATGTTTTTCGGTAGTGGTGGGATCATCAGCCTATCGCGCACGCTCTTAAGCATGTCCACTTTCGGACCTCGCTGACTCTCGTAATTTATTCCTAGTTTCGCTAGGATTTTCCTGCCTGTAACGCTTCCCGACAGCCTTTCGTACTGCGAGATTGTCACGCCTTCCACAATTTCATCCAGTGTGTTGTGAAGACCTAGTTCTAAAAGTTTTGCGGACTTCTCCGCTGCCTTCAGATTAAGGAAAGGAGCTACGTAAGCAATCTTACTTATTACAAAGGCTTGAACTAATCTGATTAGATTCGTTTCTTTCATGCCATAGCGCCTATTTGCGATTCTGCGGATGAGCCGCATAGTCTGTTGCACGCATATCTCCAACTTTTTTTATTGTTTCTCCATTGAAACCATTGTCTTGAATGTACAGCCCTAAGACTCTAATCCTGTCCACCGTCGGGGTATCGAGTCCCTGAGCCTTAAGAGATATCCGCGGGGGATCCGACCGTGATTTCCTCTTTGGTTGGTAAAAAAGCATTTACGATTTTTGCGGGGAGCACCTAAGTCCCCTATCGTTTACGTACTTTTCAACTTCTCCTATGGCCATTTGGAGAGTCTCCTCTATTTGACCGTCGGTTCCTTTGCCAATCCACATAGTAATGTCATCCGCATACATGCAATGACTGAGACCTTCAATCGCTGCTAGTTTGCTAGGAAGCCCGATCATGGCCACGTTGAATAGAAGCGGGGACAGTACAGATCCCTGTGGGGTCCCCTTGCTACCTAGCTCTATGTAGTCTGATTTACTTTCCCCGAAGTTAATTTGGGCCACTCTGTCGGAAAGGAAATTTTTAACATAGTTGTAGGTTTTCGGGCCTACTCCCAGGAGGCTAAGATTATCCAGGATCGCCTTGTGCGTGACGTTATCGAAAGCCTTCGCCAGGTTAAGACCCAGGATGACGTTCTTGTCCCGCGTTTGTGAGTCCAGAATTTCATGTTTTAGTTGCAGCATCACGTCCTGCGTTGAGAGATGAGACCTGAATCCCACCATGGAGATAGGATAAAGATGGTGGTCTTCCATGTAGTTGTTGAGACGTGTCTGCACTACATGCTCCATCAATTTCCCTGCACAGGAGGTTAGGGATATAGGCCTTAGATTCTCGACCGACAGAGGTTTCCCCGGTTCAGGAATAAGTACCACCTTAGCCGACTTCCACTGCTTAGGAATCTCACCCGCCTCCCAACATTTCTGCGAGTAGGCAGTGAGTGCTGTTATAGAGTTGTCGTCGAGATTTCTGAGCAATTTGTTGCTTACCCCATCGGGCCCGGGCGCTGAATTAGTATTTAATCTAGCAAGCTCTGCTCGCACTTCGGATTCAGTAATGGGTTCGTCCAAGCGATCATTGGGTATCCCACAGTAACCATGCAAAGGTACCTTCTCGGTGTCCCCTATGTACTTAGATCGAATCTCATCGAGCAGCTCTTGCTCTGTGCCCTTATGTTTATGCTGGATCTTTTGGAGGTTTTGCCTTTGGGCCGTTTTACATCCGTCAGGGTCTAGGAGGTACCTGAGTAAACTCCATGTGCGGGCCAGACTTATATTCCCGTCCATTTTGTCGCATAGCGATTCCCAGTTTTGCCTAGAAAGTTTGAGCGCATTTTCCTCTATCTCTTTGTTGTGCCTTGCTATCCTTCTGCAAAGGTTACGATTCCACTTTTGACTTTTAAGTCGCTTTTCCATACTGGTTTTGGCTTGCCACATATGGAGGAGGCGGGTGTCCATTGTTTCTAGGCCTGAGGCTTCCGCCACAGTCTTGGTCGCTTTACGAGCGTCCAATTGGAGCTACCTTATCCACTCCTCAATGTCATGAATTTCTGTGGTGTTAGCAGTCTGTTCCCGGATTTTTCGGAAGGCGTCCTACTCGACGAGTGAGTGACCTCGGCCTGGGCGTTTATAGGGCCCAGCAGTAATTACCGTTTCCAAAATAAAGTGATCACTGCCTAAATTTTCTTGAGTGTTAACCCAGTTTGCGCTGCCGACGTTCTTAACAAGGGTGAGGTCCGGAGATGTGTCCGTACTTACGCTATTTCCCGTTCTAGTGGGAGACTGAGGGTCCGTAAGTAGGGTGAAGGCCCCTTGTTGCATATCGAGCCAGAGCTCTCTACCCTTGGCACATTCTCTCTGGTACCCCCAAGCAGCGTGATGGGCGTTGAAGCCCCCCGTTACCACCACCGCTTGTTTGTTAGCAATGCGTAGAGTTTTTTGAAGAAGCGACCCGAAGCGAGTCTTTCTTTGTTTTGGACTGCTGTATATATTCAGCACAAATAAGCTGGTCTTAATTTTATTATTCGGAATGAGTTCTAGAAGAACGTGCTCTACGTGACTGATCCCCGTGTCATGCGCAATAGCCGTTATGTTCCTTTTGACGAGGGTGGTAACTCCCGCCTTCTCGCCAGAGGTATTAAAAGATTGATAGCCTGATAATTTTGCAATCCCCCCAGTTTCCTGAAGAGCGATCACGTCCGGGCAGTCTTTACCAATGAGGAGTTGTTGAAGAACTGCTCGCTTCCGGCGGTATCCCCGACAGTTCCACTGCCAGAGCGTATATCTATTATCCTTATGTTGCCTGGCCATTTTGAAGTTGTTGAAGGGTTATTGTAATAGCATCTGTCTTACTCTCTACGGCCTGCCGCCACGCATTCATAGCTAACAGCTGGTTTCCTAGCCTTTTGGTTTCTGTTGTGATTTCCTGAACAACGTTAAAAATGGACTAAATTTGTGCCTGAATTTTGTTATCTGTGGCCTGAACCTGGGCGTCAATTTTGTCCTCTAGCCTCCTGCATACCTCTGCGAGCGTGAGCTCGGGCTGCCTGTTGTCACACGTCCTCTTTTTTGTAGGCGGGGGAAGCGATGGTGACGCCATCGAGGCATCACTGACACCGGCCGCCGCCTCAACCAGTGCATGCGTTATCTTTGGTTGTTGAGTAAGCCGGGATTGGCCCATCTTCCGGAGTTCTGGATTTTCCTTCTCTAACTGTTCTGTTTTTTTAGTAAGTTTCCTTACGGTGTCAGTAAGGGTCTCAACCATCTTTCTCAGTTGCAGGAGCTCATCTGCCCCCTTATCCGAATTATTTTGGGAGGATCTACCTACCCAGCTCACTTTTTTATGGTCACCTGCCGTCTTGTTCTTGGCTGAAGACACCGACGGTGATCGCCCTCGGGAGCTCAAGCGGCCCCTGGACTGGGACTCGGTCCTGGAACCAGAGTGGGTCTTGGATCCTGAACGGCCCCTGGAGCCGGAACGGTCCCTAGAGCTGGAATGGTCCCGTGACCCGAGACGAGGGAAGGAGATCGAGCGGTCGCGATAGCCCTCGTCCTCCATGTCCTAGGTCAGCTCTGCCGGTTTGATGTATTCTCTGATGAACTTGCCGTCTTGTCTTGGGTCTTCTTCTCCCACCGGCGTTTTTTGAGTATGTAAGGAATCATATACATCTCACGGCACTGTTTGTGTCCCAGTTCATGTCCCTTGCCACAAAGAGCACACTTTAGTTCACACGAGTGGTCTGGCGTTGGATTGTCCATGCCACATCCTCGACATTTGACCACGCCTGCGTTCGTGCAGACATCGGCGCGATGTCCGAGCTGGCCACACTTGAAACACACTTCGTATTTTTTCTTATATAATAGGCACCGAAAGGGGGTGCTCGCGTAATAGATCCATTATGGCACCTTTTCATCTGCGAAGAGCAGCAGCATAGAGCCGGAGTCTTTTCCTAATCTTCTAACCCCGACAATCTCAGGGTTGTACTTGCTGGTCAGGTTCTCAAACACCCGTTCAATCGTGTGAATCAGCGGAACTCCGTGAATGACTCCTTTGCCGTGTCCATCCGGCGTCACAAGATATGCAAACGTTTCAAGTTTTTCCGTCCCTAAAGTGAGATGCCCAATATTCATATACTTCCGCACCCGTTCAGAGCTGTCGATGCCTACCAGAATGGTGTTTTGCTTCTGATTCAGAAGGACGATATCATCTCTTGCGTCAGCCGCCGCAATACCTGCCGCCGACTTCACGATGTCAGAGACCGTCTCGGTTTTGCATGCTGAGAGCGTCCGAAGTCCTCCTTTCGGTCTAATGACGACTTTATGTAGTCCGGGGGGAAGACGAATGTGCTGCGTTTCCACCGAACGCATTGCCATCTTCCTGCCCTCCGTCTTAGCTGAGTTGGCAGCCCCTCGCTGACCATCTTGCCGTCTTCCTTCGTTCTAAACGCCATCCTGGCGTCCCCCTGCCTCATGGCTGTCGCTCTTACGAGCGCAGCGTTTTGACTTATCAATCGTGAACCATCCGGCTTGGATGGAAAAGTCCTCCGGCGATAGCGTCTCACCTTCAACGGTGACTTCCATGTCGGCCTCCGAGCGTAGTCCTGGGCCACAAGAGGCCGGTGACTTGCCTCGCCGGCACCCTGCGGGCGTCGGCGGCCGGAGTCGACGTTAGGCTTAGCTTGGTCGTCAAGCTGGCGAACTGAAGATCGTGATGTGAGCACAAAAAGTCAGTTCACTTGCCGTGGATTTGTTATCCCGGTAGTCCTGCAGACTTCCGGCGTCGGTCCCCGCAAAAGTTTCTGAAGACGCAGACCTAAATCCGCAGAAAGCATCGAAAAACCGCGAAAGCGATGTGAGACGCGTCCGCTTGCCTCAGCCGCTCAAAGGGAGAAAAATGAAAGAAAGAACGCCAAGGATAGGAGTCTATAACATGTCTAGAGATCGATGGTTAAAGGAGGTAAAGAGCGTGCAGTTAAAGTCTTGAGCTCAGCCCCGAGTCCTTTAAGAACTTAAGTAGCACCTTCACCAATTTTCTTTGCGATGAAGCAGTCCTCCAAGGGGTCAGAATCTTTTCTTCAGTAAGAGCGCGAGAGTCCAAGCGACGGAATGTAGCCGCCAGAAAAGCACGCTCACGCTCAATTTGAGGGCCGTCACAAAGTATGTGCGCAATATTTTCAACAAACCCGCACTGCTCACATGTTGGAGAGTCTGCCATGCCAATGAGTTGGGAATATGCGTTTGCAAACTGTACTTCTAGCCACAGGTGACACAACATTGTAGCATCACAGCGAGGGAGGCCGAATGTACCTGCAGTTGAAGTAACTTGTCAAAGTGGTGAAGAAACTGGCTACAGGGACGGCGATGTGGTTCTCTTTTTTTTTCTTTCTTTTGGTCTGTGACCGGTTTCCAAAACATTTCACCCCAAAAGAGTCGAGCACCAGGCATGGGGAAACCTTCTATCTATTGAAAAACCGGTGGTTACCTGACGGCACCAGGGATCGAACCTGGTACCTTTCGAAAGAGGCGGATGCTCTAGCACAAGGCCTGTCCTGTGGACATCGCCATACGCCATGCGCCGTGTCGGTAGTTAGTTTCCTCACGTGCTAAGCCGTCAGATATATCCAGATTGAAAACGAGGATGGTATTCCGTACGACATTACAATCGCTTTGGGTTTTGCATAGTGCATGGAGGAGGAGGGTCGCGGTTTGTCAAGCAGATCTTGATGCCTGGACAGTCAGAGAGTACTTTAGAGAAACCATTGTAAGGTATGTTGATGTAATGAGACTTGTGGATCTGGCACCTGAATGACTCCCTCACACTGATTGATAAAAGGGATAAAAAGGTTTCAGCCACGCTATCTCAGTCAAATACGTCTGGTGGTTCTTGTGTTATTTCTTTAAAGGATTTAAACGATACCATCTTGTCGCGTTGTTTGTTTATTTTTTTCGTTTGTGTGTGTGTGTGTGTGTGTGTGTGTGTGTGTGTGTGTGTGTGTGTGTGTGTGTGTGTGTGTGTGTGTGTGTGTGTGTGTGTGTGTGTGTGTGTGTGTGTGTGTGTGTGTGTGTGTGTGTGTGTGTGTGTGTGTGTGTGTGTGTGTGTGTGTGTGTGTGTGTGTGTGTGTGTGTGTGTGTGTGTGTGTGTGTGTGTGTGTGTGTGTGCGTGCGTGCGTGCGTGCGTGCGTGCGTGCGTGCGTGTGTGTGTGTGTGTGTGTGTGTGTGTGTGTGTGTGTGTGTGCGTGCGTGCGCGCGCGTGCGTGCGTGCGTGCGTGCGTGCGTGCGTGCGTGTGTGTGTGTGTGTGTGTGTGTGTGTGTGTGTGTGTGTGTGTGTGTGTGTGTGTGTGTGTGTGTGTGTGTGTGTGTGTGTGTGTGTGTGTGTGTGTGTGTGTGTGTGTGTGTGTGTGTGTGTGTGTGTGTGTGTGTGTGTGTGTGTGTGTGTGTGGCAATGCGCAGACTCCTTTATTAATTTTGTTTTTCGGATATTGCATGTGAATGTGAATGCACTGTGATTTCGTATGCACGAGAGTTGAATAGTGCTTCATTTTTTTTTTCCCATCGTTGCGAACGTTTTTCCTTCCTTACACTCTACTAGATAGCCTAAATTAGTTTTTTTTTATTCATACAACGCTGCCGACGGTGTGAATTTTGGTGTTACAGGTACTTTTCTTTCATACGCATTTCTGTGAATTGCCGCTTGTCGTTCTCGTCTAGGAAGGATAGGACCGGTAAAGCTGCAGTTGCAGTTTTTAGCCTCGTCTACCACCAAATTTGATGGAGAATAAAAGCTTGTGTATCTACTGTTTATTCTGATAGCACAGTGGTCTAAAGTAGGCTTGGTCTGGGCTCTAAACCCACTGGTGGCGAGCCTTTCCTTTCGAAAAATTGCTCGAAGGCGGCTCATCACCTTTTACAAGTCCAAGAATTCAGACAGTAATAAGTGATGAAGGCAAGGGGAATATCATTACGAACGTATTCTCACTGTTATTGTCTATACCTTCCCCAAACCGAAAGGTTTAGGATAGAGCGCAAGAAGGTACAAAATCTTATGCAACAAAATCGGGAGAGAACACCGCATCACATTGCTGGTGCTTTTCTCGTGCCCAATGTGTCCCTTTGTCGACATGCAGAGTAGAGAAAGAAAAGCGGCACTTTTCAATGCCATGAGCCAACAAACAAACCAACAAACCGTAAACATAGAGCAAAGTACAAATAATCTCTAATATTGGCTCCTGTCCATGCTCGACAGACAAACACCTATAGTTATGAAAACTGTGTTGGAGCCTATGCGAGACACGGAGCAGTACAGGGCAATTTGCAATGCTGATACTTACGTATATCTTGCTCGGAATTCACACTTGTGCGAACAGTTTAACTGTCGGGACCGTAGCTGGCGCACATTTCTCTAGCTTTTGTCAAGATTCATAATCATGCTACCTTCCGGCGGAGATTGCTGACGAGGCAGGAAGGTACACAATTGTAACCATTGGTATCTCGAGTCATGACACGTTGCTCTTCGTAACAAGCGGTGCTCCTAGTTGGAAGAAATACGGTAAGGTTTTAATGTTCTTAAACCGAGTAGGGCGCGCGAAAACTTTTGTGCACAGATAAAAATGTGCAGCTCGAGAGGATGTTCCAGTGTCCACGCAAGGTGACTGGCTACGGCGAAGGCTGCAGCTGTTGCAGAGAGGCGCAAGCTGAGCGGACACATATGCCCTATATCGCCTTACGAGGTCCCTCTGGTAGTGGATGAATTGCGGCAGATTAGATTTCGAGAAAAAATTTGCAACGTCCTCCTAGACGAGTTCGTTTAATAAATGCTCACTGCTGTCGTGCATGCTCTCTCAACAACGTCCTCTGGCGTACACACACAATTTGAAATCCCCAAGAAAGATTATTCTCCGGTCAGATCTCTCAAGCGTGTTAACAGGGACGCCTAATGAACGAGTTGTGGTGCGTATGACTTACTAACGTTTGTTTGGAATTCGTAGAGGTGCGCAACTCTACGAATTCATACGCGCCACAACGCGTTCATTAGGCGTCCCTGTTAACACGCTTGAATCAACTACCTTTTGAATTTGAACTGTAGTGAGGCAGATAGACACAATCGCACGTAATAGATAATAATCACGACTGCTGTCCCCATCTATATTCCGGATGATGAGAGTCTTGTAGGAAAGTGAAAGAAGGCGTGAAACCTCCTCTCTACGAGACCCGGTTTTACCACGGGTAGGTAATGTCCTGAGATGAATGAAAGATGAATGACCTGTTTCCTTGAGGGAAGCAACAATACACTTCTTTCCACACAGTACCCTGGACAGCACATAATGTAATGTTCTATATCCCCGCACACAAGACACACGTGGAACACGGTGGAAAAGATGTCAGGCTCGTCTTGTACACCCATGGATAGGTGCGAGCAGGGCACGTACTAATTGAGTGGTGTTACGGGAGAGCAATTGCCAGCAGAAACCGCAAGGCTGACCTCACATGTAGCTGCAACAACCTCATCCTCAACCTCTTTGAACCGTAGTAATGCTCTAAGCTTAGTGAATTTATCTGTCTTACCTACCGTCTAGTCCTATGTTACTCTGTATTATTGAGATATCTTTCGTGACATTTTATGCAACCCCTCTAAATATTTCACGTAAGTATAGATTTACAGTACAATAAATACTATGTTCAAAACGCTTTGTCCCCTACGTGTTGCCTGCCCCCCTAGCGCGCAGAGGGTCAAGGTTCGAACTCCAATGCCACCAAATTTGTTTTATTGAATTACTTCAGTTTTCCTGCCTTACCCCTCTCCGACATCTTTGTGGGTACCATCGAGCGTTGACAACACCAAGAACACGCCTGGAAGATTTTAGCGTAATAAGCGTAATTTTAGCGTAACACTCCACAGTAGCTTCAGCGCATTCCAAGAACCCTGTGTGTTCTAGAATTTTGGAAGGCATCCGAGTATAGAAACTTTCTTGTTTACTTTGGCTCCAGTGTTATGAAACAACACCTTGCTCATCCATTTTACACGCACTTCTTGAAGCTAAGTTGTGCCGTCACAATACTTGCCCCACCCGATCTTTGTATGACTTTGTGTGACTATGCTGAGCAGCTGCTGCTTAGCTTCGTTACAGAGGCAGGTAAGCTGTATGGCAGTGGCATCTACACTGTTAGCATACATAGCCTCTCGCATCTGGCAGATGATGTGCGACTGTTTGGCCACCTTGGCCTATTTTCAGCCTTTCCTTTTGAAGCTTTTCTGGGAAAGCTGAAGAGACTGGTCAAAGGCCACGCCCTTCGAACGGAACAAATTTTTATACGAGCAGCTGAACTAAAGCAGTGCAAGCAACCAGTGACTCAAACTGTCCAATATTCACATAAATGGACCAGTCCCCGAAACATTCCGGGGGTAGCAATTTAGTAAGGCTACGATTGGGAAAAAAGTGTTATCTACAAAGCCAAAAGACAACTGTGTGAGGATGACGGATGGAATGTTTCTCCTAATAAGAAATTTTATAGCAGCTGAAGGTGGGGTCCTTATTTGTGGGCAGCACTATGCCGATGTTAGTAACTTTCATGATGCAACGCTGTGCTCTGTTGACATAGGTGTTAACAGAGCCTGAGAATTTTCACGGGGTCTGAGTACGTGGAGCATCAATGAAATTGGTACAAAATGTGTGTGCTTACCGTTCAAGAAAAATGCAGATGCTATTTTTTGTGTGCTCCCATTGTAAAAACCATACCTTCGCTTGGTACTCTTTGACAGTGACAAAACCATTCCCACAACACGGTGTTTGTTTCCACTCATGTCCATGATAAAGTTTTGACCGTCTGTTGGGCTCTCAGCAGTATTGTAAATCAATAAAAGTATACTTCGTGATATTTTGGGCCGTTGTGATCGATGATTTGTTGGAAAATATTTACTATCTAAAATTGTCTCCATGTTATAAAGCTGCCATTTATCACTTGAGCATATTCTTGCCCAACCAGGAATTTTGCGTTTCACTCTTGCAGCTTTATTAGCTTCGCCAGTAATATCTAACTCGGCCTGTTTATAAATGTTGCAATGGCAATTTTATCAAAACGTTGGTAAGATGTGTACATCCAACGTCAGTGCTGTGTATGCCTATAAACGTTAAGATGACGTTATCTCTAAACGTCATGGCAACGTATGTCAGGCAACGTCGCAGCAATGTGAGATTTTGTCATATTACGTTGTGTGGAAGTTCATACATACAGGCAACGTTTACGCAATGTTTCGCTTTACCTGGGTAGTCGTAAAAAGTTTCTATTAGGTAAGTATACTGTATGCAAGCAGCAATTACAAAGAGTAAAACAAGCAAGGCTAAAAAAGCTCGTACTTCCGCACTATGATCGGTTTACCAGAACCTTTTGCGCTGTCCGGTGTTCTTCTTTTCGTGTGTTTCTGCGTCTTTCACTGGTTCAATATGTTAGCCTCGCACCAACTAGCCCAAATGATCACAATGTTAAACAAAAACTTCCTGCCATTTTTTATGCAATGGCAAGAAGGCATCACCGGAGCAAAAACCCGGCTTCAGTGGTTTCACATGCTTCTCGTGCCATCTGACATGTAGAAAGAACCCCGTCCAAGGCTGGTACATAAAAGAACCAGCGTGGCCTGCCACATGTGCAAGGAGGCAAAGTGGAACGTTTCTAGGAGAGAGGTGGCTTCCCCTTGAGCAGGGAATATTTGTAATCAATTTATAGAAAGTGGTACCTAATACGTGCAGTCATGCATTGAGCCTGGCTAATGCGCGGTAAGAAAGGTATAAAGTATCACTCCTAAGTGTGCTTAGGTATCCTACAGGGTTGCGCTTATTTTTTACATAGTCTGAAATTCGTTTTGCTCAGGCCCATCCAAAGCGCGAAAAGTAAATAGAATTTGCTCCACTGCGCAGCTTACGTAACTTGGAAGCATGTTGCACAAATCTGTAGCAATTTATAAGATCGAGAAAGGAAAGACAGAGGCACCAGACACAAAGAGTATTTAAATGGTAGGAAAGTGAAGGAAACAAATCAGTTGCTGGGGTAGGTCAGAACATAGTTTAGAATAGTCAAATAAAGCTCTTATTTTTATAAGCCCAAATGGTTAAAGCCTGTGTGGCCAAGTAAAAAAAGAATCACAGGCAGTTTACCTCTGTTCTGACAGGATTGCGTTTGCTGTCTCGTTTATTAAACCTTTTTTATGTTAATCAGGCAGCCATGCTTCCGGACCACACATTGCTGCAGCCCTAAATATCCCGAAAGCGCTGCGGAGTCTGCAGTAGAGAAATGCGAAAGCTTGAGCGTTGCTACTACACATGGTGCATAGCTCGCCCCTTATCGAACACGACCAGCGTTCCATTGAGCGCATCAAAGTTCACCGGCGTTCTATAAATTGATTTACAGGAAAGGAAAGGCGCACTGTCTGTCAAGCTTGTTTCTGTGGACAACGGAAGCCTCCAGGAAAGGTCAACGGTCAAATCGGTTTCAGCCATCGGGTTTTTGCGGGAATGCGGGCAGCTGATCACGCTTTCTCTTTGCTGCTGTTTCTCAGTGAGTTATATCGCCTGGACGATCAGATTCCGCCTGACGCCTGCACAGATGCGTTGACGCACAAGGACAGGCACGCATCTCAATCATCGCTAGACTGAGCATCCAAGCGACGGTGATGCAGTTGTTATGCCGCCCGCATAGTGAAGTGGCGCAACACAGTGGAGAGCCTCCGTGTCCACGATCGGGACGATCGCTCGTTGGACCGGGAAGCCCTGTAGTGACCCGGAAGACGAAGAAGCGGGCAATAGTGCGGGCAGGAGCGCTCGCGCTGGACCGCTTCGGCGGCTCCAGGTGAAACGCGCAAGCGAAAATGTTAGAAGTAGCAGAGCGAAGAGTAGAGCTATGCTCTAAAAAAATTAAAAAGACATGCTTGCATGCTACGCTTTTTTTTTTCTTGCCTGTTTTCGACATACTGGGGAAATGTTCAGCTGCAGATAGATGATAATGCTATCCGTGCACCATAGCACTGATCACAGGCAAACGCGGCAACATCATAGACTGCTCGCTTGTGATAAAACTGCTGGCACAGTGTGCAAATTCAGTATGCACTCAGAGCGCTTCCGATTCGCAAATGTGCCAACTGTTTCAATATAAAGTAGGGTTTCTGTTTGACACTGTCCGCCTGTACGATAAAATATGGTGCATGGCACAGGCTAACGGTTTGATATGCTTTCAGCCACTAAAGTAATATAAGTTCAAGTCAGGCAGTAGTAGAGCCTTTTAGTGCTACGCGCACTAGCTTCTAATCAATCTCAACCACGAGGAGTAACCGTCAAACTTCCCTTCACTTCACTTTATTACCTTAAAGACCCTCATTATAAGGTATTACATAAGGAGTGGGACACATAGAAATAAAAAAACAGAACAAGCAACAGATAAGTAAGTAAGTTATACAAATATACGATTTTGACTAAGCGAGTACACGCGTCATTCTTTGATGAAACAAGGATGGACATGTGATATCAGCAAGTTCTTGGGGAAGGCCGTTCCAGTCGTTGGCAGTCCGGGGGAAGAATGATGAAGAAAATATAGTGGTGCAGGCGCGAGGTCGTGCCACTTGCTGCTGATGGCCGGTGCGGAGGGAGATAAGTGGTGGGGGTGCGCAGATATAAGGTTCCTGTCATAGCTCGGAGTAAAAAAATAACTCGTGAAACAAGCATAAACTAGCAATGTAGAGATGATGAGCAAGGGTAAGTAGATTGGACTGTGATTGTAAGGATGATATGCTGATATCAAAAGAATATGATGAATGAATGAATCTAGTTGTTCCGTTTTGAACCACTTCAATTGAACTACAGAGATATGCTTGTTACGGAGACCAGATCTGAGATGCATATTCCAATTTTGATCTAAATAGTGATTTGTATGCGAGGAGCTGGACATGCTGAGGTGCAGAGCGTAGGCACGCTTTAAAAATCCTAATGTTCTGTTAGCGGATGATATGATGTTTGAAATATGTGTATTCTACGCAAACACCAAGGTATTTTTAGGATTGTGCAAGGTTGAGAGGAACGTTAAATATGCTGTAGTTGAACAGCAGGGGGTGATGACGACGATGGAATGACATATATTTATATTTACGTGCGTTTAGTGTCATTAGCCATTCATTACACCAGTCTTGCAGATGAGGTAAATTATTTTTAAAGGATTGTTGGTCGAAAGTTGTTGGTCGACTTTGCAAATAACACAATCGTCGGCAAACATCCGAATATGGCAATCTAAGTTCTCAGGTAGGCCGTTATATAAATTAGAAAAAAAAAAGTGGCCCAAGGACGGATCCTTGAGGCACGCCCAAGGAGACTGGTAGGGGGTCAGACATTTAATTATTGACGACGACTTATTGGAAGCGGTGAATTAAAAACTCTTTTATCCATGCTAGTATGTTGGGATGTAAGTTTGGGCGGGAAATTTTCAGAAATAATTGGTAAGGAGGTACCTTGTCAAATGTCTTAGCGAAGTCGAGGAAAATTGCATCACTGTGGAGATTAGCATCAAGGTCAGTATGGAAGTCATGAACGAAAAGTGCTATCTGACTTGCACATGATTATCCTTTGCGAAATCCGTGCTGCGAAGAGTGAAAAAAAGAATTATTTGAATCCAGAAAGTTCTTGGTAAAGACTAAATACCGTGTTCCATGAGTTTACATGGTATCCTGGGAGTGATATGGGCCGCTAATTAGGTAGCGAATCTTTGTTACCCGACGAAACTCCTAGTACAAAACCGTTTTCCTATTGCACCTTCCCCGAAGTGCAATACCGCTCAGCACCAGAACTTTGTAACCATTGAACCCCCACGGCGCGTGATCTGCATACCACAGTCGTAAAGTGAAGCATATCTACCTTTCTTTTAAGCACGCGCTCACAGGGTGTGAGAACAATTAGGTCCGCTATTTAGCCAAGGTGATAAATATGTTCGCCGCTAGTCAAGATATGCTTGTATGGCAACAAATTGTTTTTATGGATCAGCTAAGGTGTTTGCGAACTAATCAGAGCTGCATCAGTCTTGTGAAGCGACGCTGAAGCTCACGAGCCGCATTTTTAAAAGTAATTCAATGGGCCACATATTCTACACAGCACCTGAACAACGATACACCTTTGTGAGTCTCTTTATATCATTGCGTGAAATCTTAACATATAGCTCCGTATAAGTTCTAGACAACTCCGAAAGCAGAGACCCCTTCAACGATTTAGTATAGCTGATGAAAAGAATCTGCCGTCCAATAATTTCATATATCGGTGATAAGTGATCAGCGTCTAAAAAACAGTAACACTTACGCAACACACAGGCGCACGCACCGACGTAAACGTTAAATCACTCATTTTTCAGGAACGAAGCCGCAATGAACCCGAACACGTTTGCGGCAATGTTAAGAAAGAAGCGCCACTAAAAAGGCCACACCAGGAAAAGTGAAGTTCTCGAAATATCCCAACCTTGCTCTTTTTCGCCGTTTCTACGTTTTAGAACGGCTCATGACCTTCCAAGCTCGGCTGAGCGTGACATCGGTGGAAGCAGGTTTGCTCGTGCCGTCCAGATTAAAACCGGTCACGCCAAGGTCATTTCCTCGCTATTCGCGGAAACTAAGTATGCACTGCAAAAGGAACGAATCTGATGCCCGTGGCCGCTCAAGTTCAGGTCGTCTTCGATATTACTGCACTGTGTTTTCAGTTTCGAACGTGTTTTCCTGCTTCCCGAAAGCTTCTTCTTATTTTTACATCCTTCAAGCAAAATTCTATCGACCGCACATCATCGATGCCTGGCGTGTGAATGAGGCGATAATTTCTATCTGGACAAATGGTGCAAGTGAAGCAATGTTGAGGTATTGTATGAACATAAGCTCTCACACGTTTCTGTCGCGAGATCTCATGTGAGTCTCCAGTGGGTAAAGACTGAATGACAAGTATAGTCGCGAGTAAAAAAAAAAAAAACGGTTAGCCCGCCTGTCGGATCACCTGATCACCTGAATAACAACGAGTGGCGCAGCGGTTGACGAAGAGGCTGATAATGATAGTGCCGAACCGTTCCCATTCTTCAGTATTAAAGGTCAACTCCGGTGGGTTTTTCATCATTTTCTGTTTTTCATTGAATTACATTCCTCGGCATGTCCTGACTCCAACACAAAAAACCGTTTTTCGAAATTCCAATTAGAAGTATTTTTAAAAAAGAAAAACAGCAAATCGAAACCGAAACTGCTTTCACGGCCAGAAATGACTTCCCAGGTGACGAAATGCTGACGTCACACTCAGTATTAGAAAAACACTTGTACGTGCATTGGATAGCGAAAATAACGTATGGAAATCATGAAGCATTGCATAAAATGTTTCAGGTAGTTCAATATAAGCCTCACACTTTCATAATCATGCGGGAAGTGGACAGTAACGCCGGTATACTGTTTGTGACGTCAGAAACTCAGTGTTGCCGGCAGAAATGATCTCAACTTAAGCCATGAAAACAGCATATTTTAAAGTCATGTTGCGCGCGAACGGATTTTCGTACGGCGCCCAAATTTTGTAGAATGCGTCAGGACGGAGAGGAGAACACACAGTAAAATTTTTATTAGAATATTCGAATGTCAAAAAACCTCCGGAGTTGCCCTTAAGGGGTTCAGCAGCTGTCATGGCCGTGGAAAATTCATTTTTTCTGACGCAAAAGTAACAAAAAAGAAGCCATCATCACAGATAATGATCGTGCCAGAAAGAAATTCCACATGCACAGCCACCTAAGGCCGGCACTTCAACGCTGGGGTGGTGGCCCGCTTCATAATGGTTATACTTTGATACTTTTATAGTATACTTTTTACTGCATGTAACACAGGAAATTTTCACGTTGCTACAGGAATTCCTCATGTCAGAAAGGGGACATTAATTATCATAAACTGCACAGAAATTCTGTCGTGACCATAAAACATGTTCTGTAGCTTTTCCCACTAGGTTCAATGAACAAAAGATAAAATATTATCTGAGCTGTCGATCCGTAGCAAAGTTTAGTTCCAGAACTTTGCCCTGAGCTCACAACGAGTATTTAGGACTTTCAAAGGAAACAAATGGAGCTTGGTTTTGAAGATATTATGATGTAACGGATAAAGTAAGAAGCATTTTTATAATCATACTTATAGAAATTGCCTTGGCTTCCGATGTGAAGAAAAATTTAGCGTCTGAGTTTTGTCCTGCGCTGACAACGACTAATTAAGGCTTCCATAAGAAACTAATGTGGTGCGTTCTAAAAGATGTTGTGATGCAATGAATATCTTATACAATATTGAATGAAATGGTTCAAGCTTTCGATGCTTGGCAATCTTTGGTTCCGAAACTTACCGTGTTCTCGTAACGAGTAATCAAGACTGTCATAGAAAACCAATAGGGCGCATTTCTAATAACGTGAAGCAAAAACACTTCAAGCTTGCTGAGAGATGCATAATCCAACCAATAATCTATCAGTGCAGTTGTCGAATATGTCAAATAATTGTGTTTCGAAACATTTTCCGCACTATTTGTCCAGAATTCCTGGGTACGAATGAAGCTTACAAAGGAAAGTCTTTTTACAATAAAAGAGGCTTTCACCAAACCCGTTACCACCCGTAATCAGGACACACGGGCAGACACAAAGTTCCAGCTACAAAGCGTAAGACGCTATTTTGTAGTGAATGTTCACTGGCCTTGCAATTTTGTGGCCTAAGAGATATTAAACGCTTTTGAAACAACTATGTGCTTGGTCGTTCATGCTTACATCTTAGCGTCGTGCACGAAACAACAAATTAGACACTGTGGCAAACGAAAGGGGGGAGAGTAGAAGCCACGTAATGGGGCCACATATTGTTTTACGCCCTACCATTACTATAATTCAATACCAGTACACCAACGCCTTCTGTAACATTGGCTGCAAAGGACGGTGAACATTGTTACTGTTTCAATCTGTCTCTTCGTTTTCGTCACACTGCACAACATCCTGTTCGATAGAGTGTGAATTTGTGGTAAATGGCGGTTATTTTTTCTTGTCAGCGTCCAGTAGGTTTCTCGTTTCCTTTTAATAGCCATATTTTTTCCACGAATTTTTCTATCCTGCTATAACTATTAACATTATAGTAAGCTCCCAGTTACAATAAAGTTTTATTTGTTTAACGTTTGATTTCATGCACATTGTATACATTTTTGTGCATTCAGGTTGTATGTTTATATGCAGGAACTACTACTTAGATCGCCACAATTTCCTTTGGTTCACTGCATGAGTTAGAGCGGGCGAAAGTCAATAATCCAGCCTACGCTCACTCGCCACCTTGACGTGCTCTGTTTAGTAAGCCATACGATGTACGCTTGTCGAATGTGGCTTCAACCTCGTGGGAAAAGAAACGCCACCAATCGAATTCTCGTCGCGTGCCGGTGGCAGGAAAGAGGACCTAGAACTTTGGATTCTGCTTCTGGCACTTGGCAAACAGAAGGAAACGATAGTTCGATATCACGGAATACAGAAGAAACTTGTACCGCCGGTTCAGACCTGTTTGCACCGGCAATTGCGCAGTCAGCTCATAAAAAAAACACAAAATATAAGCTGGGGGAAGTGGAAGCTGTCTACATGGCTCGACCGGCTCAATGGGAAAGGCGCCTCGAGTGCATTACCAGCACTGATTACACTACAAATTAAAACGCATTCTAGAGATTCCCTGATGCCACAGTCTAGGCAAACACTCTCTGTCGTCGCAGCCTTCCAACAATCATCAGCAGCTGCAGCACTGCATCGCTGTGCGAGATCTCCAAGAATGGCTCTGTCTTACCTTTGAGCTAATTAATAACTTAAAATAGCGGGCCAACCCACCAATTCTATAACGCGTCGATGAAGGTGCAATCTTTCCACCTTTCTCTGGCTAGCATTACGCAGTGGCTTGCACAAATCGGCTACAATGTTTATTGTCTTTTTCCCCAATCTCAACTATGCGACCCATTAACGCTGCTGTCGATGGATCACCGTTTAATGATTACATGTAGCTCGGTCGTGTACCATAGATGAATTTACCGTCCTTGTCCGAATTAATCAGGCTGGAGGATTTGTTTCTCACTTGTGTAATAGACCATTAGTGTACCTCAAAAGTAAAAAAAAAAAAAAAAAAGCTCTTACCAGTTGGGAAAAGGGGGTCTCCTTCTCACGCGAGTGATTTAGAACTTGAAAGGTTGCTTAAACGCGGCCATACTCGACTGAGGTGCAATGCGTGCAGTCTGCATTGGTAATTTTGTCAAAGATGGTTAGATGCGAATCTCAAAGCAAATAGGGGGATATAATTGTTCGGAAAACTGAAGAGCTACCCGCGTGATTTTATAAGCTTCTCGCGCGTGCTGAGTCATTGAACTGATCTTCGTCCATAAAACAGCGGTTGTCATGCACCGCTGTAGTGCATGGACTAAATCTTGATTATTATGCACCTGATGGGGAAATTTCATATCTGCCTGAAATGAGAAATTCGCCTACGATATATGTGCTCGTGTATACCACACGAAGGAAACTTACATCTTTGGGGCTATATTGTTCTGCGTCACATATTTCTGGCGTCCGTACACGCTTCCCAAGGCACTTAATTCATTTCGTTTCGCAGACTGCAGTAAACACAAAAAGATCACTACGGATTATAAAAGCTCAGAACAGACCGCTGCTTGACCATTGTGCTGCCTGAACTTTGGCTTTGGTGAATCTGGCGTTCGAGAAGCTCAACTAGTTACAGCCCCACTCGCAAGGTCTCATATCGGTTTACCAACAAACCATGCATCCTCAATGCTCCCATGTTTCTTTCTCTTCTAGGATTTTTGCGATGCTCTAATGACGCATGATATTTCATGTTAATCGAACGTGCCTGCCCGCATGCGGACCACCCGTACTTCCGCCACGTAGTGAGGCGAATATAGGTAAGCAGGACACGGACGTGGCACCGTCGGCTGGGCGAGTGCGCACTGCTCCATCTTCTCCATGCGTAGGCACAGACAGACGCACACACAGGGAGAAACGATACACTTGTTTCAGTTGCGCGACTTTTCTTGCTATATCTCGAGCCATGACGAACGACTTGGATGTGACTTCCGAACAGAGAGTGTGTAAGCGTAGGGCGCCTGTTATACATTACTCTCAGGGCCGGCCTTGGCCGCATCGATGGCACGGGAGTGCCGCAACCACTCTGCATGCGAGAGCTTGCCTTATCCAGAGGGTGTAATAGGGCATCACCATCTTGGGATGGAGGGTTGTGCCCCGGAGGAGACCAAGAGGAAACGTTGTGCGAAACGTTTGCATCATACGCGTAAACCGGGAAGGTGGTGACGAGACACTGCGACTGGGAAAGCCATTACGTCACTACCGGGCTTACAGGTAGCACCATCTGCATGCTACCTTGATGTCTCCCCCCTCTCGCGCATGGCGCTGCCTGACACCGCTGGTATACTGCACGCTGGTGTTTCTTTGCAGGCCCCGAGGGACCTCCGGCGAAGAAAAGTCGTAACGGACATCCAGCTCAGTACAAGGTTATAGGCTCGCGGGATTACGTACGGACACTTGGAGTCATATCCTTCCGTAGGCATCGTGATGGTTGCGGCATGCCTACCTCCGGACGAGGAACAATGGCTGAGACTAGCGGCGGCACGACGAGTCATTGTTACTCTGCGGCTTCGTGAGAGCGGCGCCTCGGAACAATGTCATATATGCGATGTGTCTTCTTTTATCTTTGCTACAGAACTTGAAATCAACGGTGAACGCGATCAGAAGGCCGCAGGTGGTCAAGAGTAAAGGGAGTCCCTTGCGCAAGCTTGCCTGCGCAGGCGCGCCATTCAAGACTTCACGACCGCTTGGTCGTGATGCCGGCCTCACCACCGAATGACCCAGCTCGCAGGATTCCGGATGATACCTTACGCATACGCTGCGGCAGCGCCGCCTGGATTCAGAAGTTCTGACCTCCAAGCCTATGTTCGAATGTACCCTCACAAACTGACGTGCTGAGAATTTATTAGGAGTGTTTTTCACCGCCCAGTTTCGTATAGATCAGCCCGTTCGTGACGATTTTGATACTCCTACATTAGGAAGGTCACGCTAGCTACTTGCCCGAAAAATCAACAGAACCGTATAAAAAGGCGACACAATATACTTTAGTTTTGCTGCAACGACAGACTTCTGTGCGCTTATGTAGTACTTTCTTTCTGTAGTACGTTTCTAGAGTACAGTACTGTATAGTTCAGTACAATACAGTACAGTAGAATGCAGTTTGCAGTAATCCTGTGCTTTAGCAACACAAAGTTCTGATGTCAGCATAGAAATTTCTTTCTCGCAAAACGTTCGTTGTCGAAAATCGCATAGAAATTCTGTTGCAACAACCGAAAAGTTTCTGTCGTTTTTTTTTTTTTTCATGGGATGTAAATAATAAACAGGCACAAATCAGACTTATTTCTTTTTATTTTTATACTTGTATACGCTAAACAAGCCTATTTTTCTTCTTTTGAAGCAACGTGCAACTACTTGGTTCAGCGTTACGTCACACCGCACAGCTGAATGGATAAAAGACCTCATGAGTCAGATCTCTTGTTATCATGAAACTCTGTCCCCCAACTCTGTCATATTTGTGGAATAGTGGTCCATCGTAGCAGATTAAAAACAAACATATGCAGAGTCTATTTAGGTGGTAGTTCACTTGATATGCCGCACTTGCAGTAGCAACTCTAAAATTTAAGAGCACTAAAATAATGGCGACTCGTGCGATAAAATTTCCTATCAGTTGATCATGTATATTGCATTTCTGTAATTGACTCAGAGTTAGTTCTCGTGCTTTATTTACACCACGAAAACAAATGTTAACATGCCCAGCTAGATCTCTTGCAGATAAGACGCTAGTTAACTGTTGGTACAAGGGAAGATCTGGTTTTTCAATGAAAGATTACGTTATAAATTTTCGCTTCATTCGAAAATATTTGATACGAAGCAAGGAGACTGCTTTCATGGCATTATGCAGCTTACTTTTCTAAGCTTTTATTTTCTTGACTCTTCTTGTCTGAAATCCTTCTAGATCTGAAGCAGTGAGATAAATAATGTGTCGATCTCTTAACTTCATACTTGAGCAGGCACCAATGAGAAAAAGTGTTGCAGAGAGCAAACAAAACTGCTGCAAAACGTATGTCACCACAAAAGTATAGGTAACGAGATTTAAAGATCGTTATAGCCCAACACACGAAAGGAGAAGAGAACGAGAGGACGCGCGCGCACGCACGCACGCAAGCACGCAAGCACGCGCGCGCGTGTGCGCGCACACACAACACACAAACACCGCTAACTTTCAACTTTATTGCAATGAAGTACATCTTTATATACACGCAGCATTGCCGTGATAGCACGAGACATTCATGATATCATCGGATCCGGAGGTAAGCAAATATTTTCGGACATAATTTCGGAGTAATTATGTTTCGATAAAATTATAAACCCTGTCCCTCCTAGAAGGTATAGCCGGAAAATCGTCAAATACCTTCAAATCAAAATCTGAGCTTCCACTTGAGAATGTGCTTACAATAGCTGTATAGGGGTAGTTGCCATGGCTGCGAATGATGCTAACGCAATCAGAGCGCTAAAAAAATTTTCCGAGAGCACTATGGAATCTACATTGCAGAAAGGCTGCTGCTGCACACGGTGCGTCAAGTTTGTTCTCATTATAATTATCAACTAAATACACCGTCATTATTATTGCTAGTGCCATCATTGTCATTATCGCTAATTGCAGCGCCATTGTCATCGATACTATCATCTTCACGGTAGACAATGAGAATCATGATGTGCGCTTTACGATCCTCGGCGTGGCGCAGTTGGTTAAAGTGCTTGGCTGAGGATCCGAACGATGGAGGTTTGATTTCCGATGGAGATACGATCTTTATTTTTCTGATGACGTCATCAGGATGACTGAGAAGTGACATATCAGCGCACTGATTCCAGGCACAGATCCGACGCACAACACCTCGTTTACAACTATGGCGCACGGGATTTCATTCCATGAGCCTTGAAAGGCTTTCGCCTTAAAAATGGCGGGACGATTTAGCTTGGGTAGGTCCCAAGTGAACTAGCCACTCTAGCGCTTCAGTTTTCACTGCTATTTCAGCGTCTTGTCGCACATCCTCATAATCACGCACTAGTAGTCTACCACGTTAGGGGAAAGGTTACCACACATAGTCGTGCAAACGTGTTGCGTGGCCTAGGGTGAGTGGGTCCGGCTCGGCACAAGGTTTCCAGTGGCATCGATTCTCATCTCAAAAGTGCCTTCCAAGTTGGTAACTCCTGCCAGTCTGGCTCTGAAATGTGAATCCATGGCGTCACACAAACTGGCGACCAATCACCGTCCGGCCATGTCATCCGCCAACTGCCACCTGTGCTAGAAACGGAGACAACAAAAGCTCGTACAGCCACACAAGCACGTGTGTGTGCGTGCGTGCGTGCGCGTGTGTGTGTGTGTGTGTGTGTGTGCGTGTGCGTGCGTGTGTGTGTGCGTGTGTGTGTGTGTGTGTGTGTGTGTGTGTGTGTGTGTGTGTGTGTGTGTGTGTGTGTGTGTGTGTGTGTGTGTGTGTGTGTGTGTGTGTGTGTGTGTGTGTGTGTGTGTGTAAGTTAAATTGGTTCACAGGAAGGGAAAGGCGCAGTAACTGTCACACTTGCTCTGTGGACTGATTTATTTATAGGAAAGGAAAGGCGCGGTAACTGTCTCACTTGTTTTCTGTGGACACCGCAACCGCGCCGTAAGGGAAGGGAGAAGGTGGGAGTGAAAGTGGAAAGAGAGAAAGAGGAGCCGTAGTGGAGGGCTACGGAGAAATTTCGACCACCTGGGGATCTTTTGCTCTGTGGACACACCCGAACCGCGCCGTAGGGGAAGGGAGGAAGGTGGGAATGAAAGTGGAAAGAGAAAGAGGAGCCGTAGTGGAGGGCTACGGAATAATTTCGACCACCTGGGGATCTTTAACGTGCGCTGACATCGCACAGCACACGGACGCCACTTCGTTTCGCCTCCATCGAAACGCAGCCGCCGCGGTCGGGTTCGAACCCGGGAACTCCGGCACAGTAGTCGGGCGTCTTACCACTGCACCACCCCGGCGGGGCGTGTGTGTGTAAGGCGTTCGGTATTCATTTCATCGCATCGCGCACAGCAATAAAGGTGGAGAATTTTTTATTCTGTTCGATGCCTATCACAACCTTCGACGTATTGAGCATTTGACAGTTCCCTTAAGAAATGTACACTTCATCGCAAAGTCTGTGGCTCGATCGACTCTGCGCCAGTCGATGAAAAGAAGCACTGCTTTGCGGACAAATGTGATTAGCGCCGCGTGCACTGCAACAACGCGTTATCAGCGCAGGCATCGCCGGCTCTCCGCTGCTGCTGCTGCTGTTACTGCCCGGATCACGATAGGGCTGGTTTGTACACTCGGCACGAACAACCCTTGTAATACACGCGGTATGAATATCTCAATCTTCCCACCGCTATCGGTGCCACTCCATTTTCCGCGGTTCGGTTTCCACGTCCGATTCGTACACGCAGGCACGCGGTCCTCGCAGAGCGGTGATGGATACTGTTGCCTTCGGTTCCACATGCGGTATTAGAGGTCCGGCTTTCTCGTGAGACCGGGGAAGAGGCTTTAACCACCCTGCTGCGCAGTACAAACGAGTTGAGCGCGTTGTCACCTTGGTATGCTACAAGAGGAGAAGAGGAAATTTACATACCGCGCATGCTGTGTCAGCGAGCGCCCGAATTCGGCGTGACTTTTCGTAAAATGCGCTGCTGAAAATACAGAGCCGCACTGGTCATAAAGGAAAGGAGGCCTGGTTGTTCTGCTGTACAAGTTACAAGCGGAGCATTTTTGAGGGGGCATCAAGCGTTTGGTCAGGAGAGGCGTAGCATTGTGAGAACTTGAAAACAAAACACCTGCTTGTCATTTTGTTCGTCCGACGATGGCACGGAACACAGTTCATTGCCATTATATCAATCAATCAATCAGTCGAGCAACCAATAAAAAAAAAGCATTTTCCTCCCCAATGTCTCTAATGGGTTAAGCATGCTGACAATCGTTCTTTTAAAAGTATAGTAAGATTTGGAAAGGTTTCAAAGCACTGCCTCACTATATCTTTAGGTGCGTCACCGTTTTGTGGCCATCGGCTTGCTGACACTCCTAACCACCAATGCTTTCTTTCTGGTACTATAGCACCTATCCATGCAGGAAGTTCAGGACGTTTGTTTCCTGCCGCATTTATTGTTAAGCGCTTGTTTAAGATTTGCCCACGGCCGCGTTTATCGACGTATATTTCTGGTATCGAGTGCGCACATTCAGGAAAGTAAAAAGAGCATGGCTTGAAATCCACGCGCCTTCCACATTCCCTGCGCTGGAATGACGCAAACGCTGTTGTGTTTTTGTAGTATGCTAAGTCTTCCCCTATTCATATTGAGAGTTGCTTTTGCAGGTCGACGATTGCATGGATCCATTAACTTTCTCCTTTTTTTTCTGAATGCGGGGGGGGGGGGGGGGGGGGAGAACAGGCAGTTTGTCGGTTTAGCGAGGTTTTTAAGTCTCTCTCCATATCGCCAGCGATACAGAAAAAAAGATGTATGCAGTTAAACTTCTTTCAAGCCCGTTTGAGACTGACGAAGAAGGAAGCGATAATTGCACAGCCGCTTTCGTTTTATACGACATTTAAGAGAGAACATTTTATCGAATCATCTGGTGTGATCGCAATTAAATCAGTTTCGAGCAATGCCATTAGCTTCTGCAACTGCTTGCACGCTGAAAGTCTGCTGCACTCGCGATGAGGAAGAGGGCATCGATATCGGCCCTGCCGTGAAGCCAGCAACGCTCTCGAGCATGAACTCTACGTCCTAGTCATACCCGTTCGTCTATAACCAATGTACCTCAAAAGTGATGGGAGAAGTTGAGGTTTGAACATCGGGGTCCTTGGCTAAGCCAAATATTTGACAGAATTCTCAACGACAAAACATAGACCTACATTATCGTCCAGACCGGAAGCTATGCAAAACCGAAATCTGACAACGGCTTTTTCCTGACGTCAAAAAATAAATTTTTTGGCATTCTCTTCTTCGTCGGTGGGTCGACGAAGACTGCTGTAATTTACGTTAATAAGTGCATGAGCCAAAATCGGTTCACATAGGGAAAAAATGCTTCTTGCACCTGGCTGACAATGAATATCGCCAGAACCATGCATGACAGAATGTACAAGTTCCGGCAGCTGATTAATTTTCTCGGCAGGAGATTTGAACTGCATATTTCACATTACTTTCTCGGTGGACAAGTCTGACGAAATACTTTACACTGTTGTGCAGACATTTTATCAGAGGGAAGCCCATTCGAGTTGCATGCAAAACCTGGATGCTCAGCGGTGCAGAGGGCTATTACTGCGCTTTTGACAACTGCTGTAGCAATTTCTTCAATTCGGACAAGAAATCATTGGGGAGGCATTCTGTCGCTGCTTGAGGCTATTTCAAGACATTGCGGCCATGTCGCCTTTCTCGACTATAGTTACACCAGCCGTGACCCTCGCAATAAATGGCTTATGAAGTCCAGTCCCGTCAAAGAAGGAAATGAAACGAAAAAAAAACTAGAAAGTCTTTGTTCTTTTTTTCAACGCGATGGAGAAAAGTTGTTTTTTTTTTTTTTTAAGTGGAAAACAGCGTGACTACAACGGAAACAACTGACCGCAATGAGTCAATATGATAAAAAAAAACTACCTATAGAGCGCACTAAAAGTAGGCGTCCTTAAGCCAAAGCTGTTTCCGAGCTGTATATTCCAATGGAAGGCGACAACCTTTCGGATCAAGCGATGAGATGAGATTAGCACCAAGGCCGAGAATTGGTAATAGGAGTTGCTCGCATATATATGTTGAAAATTTCAACGTTGAATCCTTTAAAAATTCACCAAATCACTGGAAACGGGCGCATTCACTTCTTTCCTTTCGTACAATCATCAGTGTCCTCCTTGGCATGAAAACATGAAAAGAAAAAACGCTCACAGATGCCCCGCTTCCATCGCGCATGATGTTTTTGACTAAAGTGGACACTTGCTGCACGAACAAGAGAACTGTGATGCCAGTATTGCCACTTTTTATCGATCTGCCCTTCGAGAAATGCGATCTAACACACTGCCTAAAGCACGGGCGTTTCATCAAGTTTCGTGCTATCAAGTAGAAATTGGGTAGAACTGGCCACTTATAGTGTGCTCGGGACTCAGCACACCAAAAAGTTACACCTATCTAAGTTATGAACAAATAATGCCTGCCATTGATTTGACTGAATATGTTTTTCAGCTTAAATTAACAGTACATGCCAAAGACGTAAGAAATCAGCCTGAAAAATTTTTATAGGGCCCTAATAGTTTCAGGTAAAGAAAGGGAAGATGCAAAACGATCTTACAAAGGTTAGCCCTCTTGGCGGCAATATAAAGAGCGCACTTATATAAAATGGCAGGTGTTATGTGCAACGGCTACCTTTATCACAGTGGTGAGGAATGGATATTCAAGGAGATTCGGACGCTATTCGCAAGTTCCGTGGCCCATAGGTGGTGCGCACAAAATTTCAGTATTCTATATAGAAAAACAACACAGAATACAGAACAACAAGGGAGAAGAAGGGTGGTGGAGTTGGTAGGCTGATACACCAAAGGACCAATCGGCAAAGGGTAAATCCAGCTAGCAAAGAACACGTCTGGATGTCAGAAGCAATAGCAGGTAAAAAGGTATGGCTAATAGGAAAGCAGAGATCTAGTTAAATGTCACAGTGAAGATATCAAAAAGTCTGGAGACGGGGTGGAGATAATTTTATTGGATGATATGAATCGACACATTGAAGATCTGGATGGATACACCAACGGCAAAGGGAAAGAAAAGCTAGTAATTTGTGTGCAGTTTAGCCTAGTTATTGTGAATAGAGAAAAGAAATGTGAAGACCAGATCACGTAGGAATTTCGGAATAGACAAACAACCATTGATTACTACTTGATATCACCAGGAATCTACAGTAAGCTCAAGATTATGGAAATAGATGAGGAAGGTGCGCACTGCCTGGGAAGTGACCATAAACGTATTAGCCTGCAGATTGGGCACCTGGTCGAAAGGAAAGATTAGGAAGCACGAAGAACGAACGCAAATTTAACCGACAAACAGCTAGAGCTAATAGCATAGGACATTGAGAAAACGATAAAGAAACGTCCTATTGAGGAGTGAGATTATATTAAGTTAGCACAGCACGTCCGTATAAAAATTCGACAAGTAAAAAAGTTAAATAGATGGAAAGGTAGGAGGACTCCTCGAAACTGGGGGAGTAGTGAAATTAAACAGGGAATCGAAAGAAGACGGATGGCTTCCAGGTAACACAGGGAAGCTAAGAAAGCGCAGCTATCTCAAGAGAACATATAGACAGAAAATGGGAATCGTATCGGCAAAATAAACTGGAAGTGCGGAGTAAAATAAAGCAACACATCGATTGCTGGATTACCGAAGTGCGCGACTCAACTAAAGAGGCAACAAAGAAATTCTGGAGCCATATAAATAGCTTGAGTAAGAGAAATGATGGGGAGCAGGAACAGATTCAGGACGCCGAGGGAGAATGTCTAGCGAGGGATGACGCCGTAGGATATATTACATCAGTTACTGCCGAATCATTTAGGTGCGATGATGCGGTAATCTCCCTGAATGAAGAAACATCAAACAGCCTGAAGAAATGCAGATTACAATTGGCACATCTTAACTGGAAGACTCACAGAGACAAATATTCTGGTGTGTAAAGTCATAGGGATGGACGAAATTCCAAGCTAATTAATGGAATTGGTCCAAAGAGCAAGGACACATTCTTAAGGCATTGTAAACAGTCATAAGGAATAAATTATGGACAGCTGACGACTGAGTAGGATAAATTTAATCTATAAAAGATAGGAATAAGGTTAAATCATTTAGACCGCTTACAATAACGTCAATTACGTGCAGGCTGGCAATGCAGGCAGTGAAACTAAAAATGCAGGCATGGATAGGAAGTAATAATGTACAGGGCGAATGGCAGAACGGGTTCAGGGGTGGTAGGCGCCTAGACGTTAGCATTTTCTAATAACCTAAAGCATAGAAATGGCCAGGGCGGCAAACAGACCTCTGTATTTAGCCTTTCTGGATATAAGCGGCGCATACGACAGCGTTAACAGAGAACTTCACAGGAACATACTCGAATCTGATGGCATCGGTAAAGCAGTAACTGAATTACTAAATGAAATATTCAGAGATAATAAAGTTGAGATTTCATGGGAGAGATTAAGAAGTACGTCTACAGTTGGGTTATACAAAGGACTAAGGTAAGGATGTCCGCTATCCCCGCAGTTGTTAATGATATATAGGAAGAATATGGAAAAGAGTCTGCAAGAAAGCAACCATGGTTTTGATCTCTCGTTATTATTAATATTTTGTTGTTATAGAACTGTTTGGCTCCGCCGCGTCGCGAGGCGCTGGCGACCCGTTCCAAAGGGTACAGCCACCATCACCATCACCATCGTCATCACAAGCAAGGTGAAACGGACGTAGAGCAAACGCTTCCAGGATAATCTAGGCGAACGGCATTGTTCCATTAGCCAATTTATCCAGGAAAATTTACAAACATTGGTTAATATACGCGAGTATACGAGGGAGATTCAGTCGGCTTTACTTTTAGCGCACTTAAGTCGGATCTGATGGTATTCAATGATTTCAGTGATAAAAAAACTTGCAATGCAAGGGAGTGAGATACCAAGACCACCAGAATATAAATACATCGGTGTATGGATAAAAGAAGGACAGCTATACTTGGAAAAAGGTGAACAATGCCTGAAGTAAACATGAAGTACTTAAAGCTATTTGGAAAGGAATAATGGTACTAGGGCTTACCTACGGGAACTCAGTTTTGTACTTAAGGGCAGAAGTCCAGTCTGGGTTGGAAATAAATCAAAGATCTGTGGGAAGGTTAGCACTTGGAGCACACGCCAAAACTACAAACGAGGCAGTACAGGGAGACATGGGCTGTGCGTCTTTAGAGGCACGAGAGACTCAGATCAAAATATTGTACGAAGAACGCCTCAGTAAAATGGACGACAAAAAGAAGGCAGCTAAAGTATTTAAATACTTATACCGAAAAGGCATTGACTTAAAGTGGCAGAAAAGGACCAGAAAACTAACAAGTAAGTATGTAGGAAGGCAGTACGGAGAAATAAAGAACATTAAACGACAGGTAAAGAACACAAAGGCTAAAAACTGGTCTAATTCAATGGAAAAGAAGCCAACCTAAGGCATATACTATAGGGAAAACTCGATTAAGAAGGAAACCTTTCATGACAACTCAAGAGGCAGCGACCTTATCTTTGAAGCTAAATCAGGATGTCTTAAAACCCTACAAAAGAAAGTTTTACCAAGAAGATGAAACTTAGGATATGAGCGGTAGATGCCCAGAAACAAGTGAACATCTCACACTGGAGTGTGATAGCATCCATCTAGATGTCGATGCGGACATAGCCGAGGACCTGGGACTTAGAGGTAACAAAGGAAGCGTGAATGAGTCGGTGGTACATGGTTAACAAGAGAAGATTGAAAGACTGGCTAATTAGCAGGAAGGAGACGCATGGAAGCTAAATAGAAATTAAATAAGGATATTTACAGAGAACCGGTATCTAAAAGTAAAGTTGTTAATATTGAAGAGATATGTAAGTTAAAAAGCATAAAAAAGAAAGGTTGATCATTGTTTTGACTACCACCACCTCGTTTCAAATGGGACCCTCTTAACATCCATCCATCATATGGCTGCCCAGAGGGTGATAAGTCACCACCGCCTTTAGCGCGCGCGAGCGCGTTTGTGTGAGGGTGTGTGTTGGGGGGGGGGGGGGGGGGGAGGCTTTTCTTGAGACATCACGTGCAGAAAATGTCGAATGCAGTTCAGTTGGTTTACGACTCTAAGGTATGAGGAATAAAGACTCCATCAAGGTATGTGGAATATATTTACTTTTCACCATCGAGTCGGAGGCGTTAGGCCCCGTGTCAGAAAAAAAATAAAAATCTGCTTTGTTGCCTTGCAACTGGCGTTCGCTCTTTGTCGAATCTAAATATTACATGCGCTTCTTCCCAGCGTACAGCCCCGCTATGTGCAGGCAGAAAGAACTTCACGACGCGAAATAAATACAATTAACAGGCGCTTGTAGAGAACATTTTGTTTTTCTGAAATGGAGCTAAATTCTCTTTTATCCTTGAAACAGTGCTCGAGGGGTGCACCGCTTCTCGGCTTAAACTGATGAGACTGCATTGTCGATGCATTTAAACCTAGAGTAGAAGAGCGAAGGCTTTTTAAAACGTAGTCACACGGAGTTTTTGCTTTCATAATTTTGCCTGTTTGAATATGGGTCGCGACACTCTTTTACGACCACGTCTTTCCGATGTCACTGTTCATGCAAAGCAGGGAACTCCCAGCTATGCTAGCACCTCATTTCAATGCTGCTTTTTGCTAACAGGTAAGGCAACAATTTTTATGCTAGTCTCCATATGAAGGCTACACTATACTAAGCAATGATGGCGCTAGCAAGTTCATGATGTGTTAACAGTTTTAAACGTTACAGTAAGGTTAACGGTTCATCATTATAATAAAAAACCATCAAAGTGCTGTTTTTTATCGACCGAAGTGGCAGCAATAAACTGGAAATGCTGACGTGTACAGACATGGCAAAAGCTTGAGGTAACCTCGAGGCTACCTCAGAGCGAGGTAGCCTAGACAGCTGCGGGATATATGTGATGTGAACACCCTGCCAAGACGGCGCCTTAGCCTGTTGTCAATTATACAGCGTCTAATGACTGCAATGCCCTAACGTACCCTTGCATTGCATTTTCGAGGAAGGGTAGACCCACCGCGCACTGACACAGATATTTCTACAACCACAGAAGACCGTAATCTTGTTCAAACCTCACAGAGAAAGGAAATTGAGCGTTACAGAGAGATGCTCTTTTATGAAGTTTTTTTTTTTTTTTTTTTTCCAGAATGTAACTGCGTGCAAGTTTTGCAGAGAGAGATAGAGAGAGAGAAAACTTCATTTTCGGGAGTAGTCTTACTGGGTCTTAGTGGAAGAGCCAAGTGACCGTTAGCTGGTGGCTTGCAGCGTCAGCGCGGTTTACGGCGTCCAATTGTATGCCGGGGCTCGCGTTACGCAGCCCTTCCTCCCAGGATTCAATTGAGGGAGCTTTTATGAGAGCCTTGGGAGGCGGGTTCTCTGAGCAACCCCACAGGATATGATTAAGGTCGGCTTTCTCTCCGCACTTAGTGCATGATGAGCTTATGCTGTCCGGAAATATGTGTGGGTAAACCGCAGGGTTGGGGAAGGAGTTCGTATGTAGTTCCCCCCAAACAATTTCTTGTTGTCTTGTTAGTGATTTGTGTGGGGGTGGTTATACTCTCCTAGAGAGTTTGAAGTGCTGTGTAAGGTCACTGTATGTGAGCAATCCTTCCATTTCAAGTTCCTATGCATTAGGTCTCACCGCTCGGCCGACAAAACCCCGAGCGTGTTGATGAGCAGCTTCATTGCCTCGGTTCCCTGAGTGGGCGGGTGCAGATGTTCAAGGAGAAAAACCGAACAAAGAAGGAAGATGAGGAGTGCTATTCCACGTATGTGGAAAGATCACCGGCAAAGACACTGCGAGTTTTTATTGAAACAAGGGGACAAGAGAACACGAAATGGCTGAGAGAACGAAAAGTGAGAATAACAGGAAAAACTTTGGTTTGGGTTAGTTGGTTCATAGCTGATGCTGATTCTGAGGACGACGCGAAAGGGACTAAGACAAAGAAGGAACACGAAAACAGAAGGACAGACGCCAATGTTTTTTAGGCTATTGTGATACGGTTTGGGTGTTTCATAAAAAATGCAATTCTTTGCGCGAATGAACCTCAGTTGAAATTTGGCGCCTGTTCTGTTGTTTTCGTGTTCCTTCTTTGTCTTTGTCCCTTTCACGCCGTCCTCAAAATCAGCATCAGAGAATAACAGCCAGCACGTGCCAGTCCTAGGTGAGCAAGATGAACGCTTGCCTTATACTGTCCGTGTCATTCCTGTCACTCCACTTTGACGGAAACTTATGCAGGCTTATTGATACGAAAGCATTACTTCGCTATGCTCACAGATTTCTGTCAGCAAAATCGTGTCCGCAGAAGTTGTGAGTAATTGAGAAGCGGTAGAGGTTAATGAGTGATGTCAATTGATAGAGGGTGACGTAATGTTGTGTTCGGAAAAATAATTCAGCCAATACGTTAATTAGCTAACTATATAGAGGCAAAAAATGTAAAAATAAAGACAAAAATAGTCTTATTAGCCAATGGCTTGGCGCCACATTTGAATGTATCAAATATTAAAATAGTAAATAAATCAGTCAATTAAGGTTACGTCAAGGATATGACGTCACGGGACCTGAACTTGAGCCAAAAAAAAAGGCATAGGAAGGAATTGGCGCGCAGTTCGAAAGTACCAAAGACTAAAGTAGTTAATTAAGGTAATCAATTAGGGTGACGTCACAGAAGTGGAAGTATAGAGCCAAAAAAGGGCATAGGAAGGGATTGGCGCGCTACTTTTAAGTATACAGACTAAAATGGGTACACAATAAGTGAATTAAGGTGACGTAGAGAATGTGACGTCACGCAACCGGAGATAGAGACGAAAAAGGGCATAGGAAGGGATTGACACGCAATTTGCAAGTACCGAATGCTAAAATGGGTAAACACGGAGTGAATTAAGCAATTGGAAGCAACCAACAGCAGCATCCGTGCTTTCGCATTACTCTAATGCAGATTCTGCAGTGCTATTTAATTTTTTCGTTGTGAATGGCCCTATTGGTTCACTGTGGTACACTGCGCGTGCGGTTGCTCCAGTATTTTCTGTTCGTTGCAAGAAAACTAGCAGGGAACACCACGACGAGCAAGAAATCCGACAGAAAGGCTCGCACGGAAGCACACTACGCTGCCAGCGACTACCGTCGTGGCGTTTCCCCTTTTCGCCGTCGTGGGGCGCTATCGTCTGTGGAACTTTCAGCACAGTTCCAATTACCAGAACAGTGTAAAATTGTTGGTAGAGCAAATCGCTGCGACTCTTGAAGGGAACGCGTGCCCTTTACTAGACGCAAGGAAGGAGAAATTGACATCACAGAAATGAGTGATCTACAAACATTGTCGTGGGTATTCGCCAGTATTGTCTTGCTGTCCGATATAAGTCAGCCTGAAGAAATAGCGCTTATAAAATCCTGTGATGACGCTTGCGCTCTTAACAAGTCTCTAAGCTTGCACTACGTCTCAAGTGGTATGCAGTTAGGTCCATCTCATCGCGTCACTATAGATAGGTCAGTGCGTGATTTTCTTAAATTTCGCTCTGGTAAATCTCGTATACACAGAACGTAAAGTCTCCGTATTTATTTTTATTTTCCTCTCTTAAGCAATTAGACTACAATCTTCGCCCGTACCTGAGCTAGCCTTGTGTGATGGCGTATATACTAAAATCTCGCTGCTGCCCTCCAATTTCAAGTCTTTAATCAGCTGAGCCCGCCCTTCTTTCCTATAGCACCACATCTAGGTCGCACGGTCGAGGCTCGAAAGCCTGGTCAGTTCTGGTTGGCTTAGATAACGAACAATTAGCCTCAGATTCCGCCGCGTTCCAGAGCGCTCGAGCCAACTATTAAAGCACGCCCGCCTCAGAACCGTTAGGCGCACGTATCAACTCCACAGCGCTGAGAGCGGTGCAAGTTGACAGGGTGCCCTAAGTGGCGCGTGCTTTAAAACGCTCGACGCGCTGACACGACGGCTTATGAGAGCGATAAGCAAACGCTGATGGGTGACCGCTTCAGTGACGAAGCGCAGTTATAAATTACTATCACCGGCCTACGCAGGTTCGCCGTGGGATATATGATACAGGCCCCCCGCAATTTAGCGTCTAGCCATTCTTTCTTCCTTTTATCCTTCAGTCATATTCAGGGCGCGATAAGCTCCTCGAACAATGCCGTGACATTCCTGAGTCTTAAAGACTTCGTGCTGGTAGAGAAGCTGGTAAGCTAACCCCTAGTTCTCTTATTTCCACCTGTTATACCGCGTGTATCTTGCTTTTCCAGGGCACAGTATAGTATGCATCGTTGAGTTAATCGCGGCCGCTAAAAAGAGGCCACTCGGCAAACAATTAAGTACAATGCCTCATTTGCGTAACTAGACGAGGGCTTCTTATTCTCCGCTTAGGGACCTCCCAGGCGGCTGCGCGCTTCCGTTCCACGTCTTTGTGCGTCCTCTTAAGCTGCTTTTAAGGCCCCACTACCATCATTTCGTTTTTGGTCACGACTAGTCGTATCGCTTCATCATTTATAAATTCTTCGAACTTGATAGTGGTGCAAGTTTTGGCATGCCGTGAGTGTTCTGGAGTCCCTGTGGATTCTAGGGCTCACTGTGCTTACATTGTCACGAGTCCCGTACCTTTATGTATTCCGCCTTGTTAAGCAAGGTTATGTATTCCGGTTTAGCGGGGCCTGACGGCGCCACACAGAGATAAAAACAAGTTTGAAATAGAGACGAAATCCATGATCTCATTGTCTTTTGCTGCCATCTGTCGTGCTGCACAGGAATCAAGATTTACTATCAATTTATGAATTAACATTAAGAGATTTAGCAGTAGCCGTGCAAAGAATAAGTCACGCATCGCTTCCGTGTATCATCAGTTGCAGCACTTGAAATCGAAGGTGATAATAATGGGATGAGTACCGGGTACAAAAATTCATACTTATAAATTTGGAAGGGTATCATAGGCGACGTGATCTGCAAGAAATGTCAGTACGGTCGCCCATTAACCATCATGTTATGGACATTAATAATATAGAAGTTGGCTTCATACATCCTTTGAAGCGTCCTTGTAACATTTCGTATTCAGTTCGAGCTGGACGCTTCATTTCTCATGACAGATATAAAGTAAAAACGTTTCGTTTCTCTTGCAAATAAAAAGCACACGTAGAAACTACTAATAAATTTACAAATAAAGAATTTTGTTAAATAAGGCCTACAGTGAGCTAGTAAATGCGGTATTTCTGGGTGCCTATGAAGTATAAAATTAGGCAAACGTGCGCTCACACGTGTGATAAATAAATAGAAGGACGTGAATTATCCTTTAACATCTTGATGTACTAGCACGCCATGCGAGGAAGGATCTCCCGGTGTACCAGTCTGTGCAGAAAAGGAGAACGTTGGTTGCAGAAAACTGAGTTACACATAAATATACTATTTTGAGTCAAGAGGTGCCAAATTTCTAATTCCACGTGTTAAGAAGAGCTTGACTTTTACCTTCCAGGCCAGGATAAGAGATTGTTAAACATTGCCCCAAGTGAGCCAAGGTCTTTATACAAACTAGATGTGCTACGTAGAAACAGGTCCGGTAAGCATTGGTTAATAGTGTGTTTTACAAACAAGGGTTCCTTTTGTCTCCTGGGCGATCAATAAGGCACTTATGCTCCAAGCATGCAATTTTTAATGACACGTTGCAAAGGGTAGACAACAAATGAATAGCGGATACAGGAATTATAGGCAGTTTCATCAACGTATGTGGCTTTAGGTTGATCACGACAACTTCGATAAAGTAGAATTTCAAATTGTAGCCCAACTATGCTGCTCTGCGCGACCCGTACAATAACTGGAAAGACAGTGATTCCTTACTAATTACTGGGCAAAAGGGGTGGTCTATGTAGTTTCTGAAGCTCGATGTTGTTCCTCGGACATTGTATTATTCTAGTTTTGTTAGTGATATCGCATGGTTCATCAATTAACAAAATTCTTATCTGTTCCAAGAAGCCGCAATCGCGTCGTTATGCAAGATTTCATACAACCATTTAGGTAAGCATAACTTAACTTTTATCACATATACATTTAATTACCCTCTCTACAGCCATACACTTCCTTGGAAACCTTGACGCGGAACACGGGGTTTAAAAGAAGGAAACCGTTACTTTCGGTCCTGTTAAAGCATTTTCTGAACACAAAATACATAGGCGTATAGTTCGCTGCTATTTAGACACGACCCGAAAGTTGGGGCATAGCAATAAAGTCGGCTGGGAGCAAGTATATATCAAAGTGAAACATTAAACTAATATAGTATTAGGAGTCATGTGGGTTATTTCCTTAGTTTATATCTGGCACCACTCCTGATATAAACTAAGGAAATAACCCCATACCCCATACCGAAATCAGGGAAGGACCACACAAAACCAGAGAACCTACGGCCAATAGCTCTCACATCCACTATCTCCAAATTGATTGAGCGAATGATAGCCGCAAGAATACAGCATTATATCGAATACGTACAGCCTGGGTTGCATCCAGCCCAGGCTGGATTCCGTCCGAATATGGGCACGCATGGTTGCCTTTGGCTGCTCCGCAGGGTAATCAACCGTAGGTCTCGCAAACAGACACCAGATTACATCCTCGCGGTTGATATGCGCAAAGCATTCGACAATGTAAACCAACAGGTAATCCTACAAGAATTAGCAAAAAGATATCCCAGCCAAAAAGCATACAATTGGATATGCAGCTTCCTTCAAAGTAGACCTATTAGGCTTCATGGCAAAGCTTCGGGATGGAGCCCCAGAACCTATTACTTGGATAGGGGCGTGCCCCAGGGCTCTATCCTCGGGCCTTTGCTTTTTAACTTGGGCATGACCCGCGTAGCAGAAGCGCTCGAGCGAGACACTTCGGCCCGCTTCACCATCTACGCAGATGATGTCACCATATGGACAGAAGCAGTGGACTATCCAAATGAAGAAGTCATGCAGACGGAGCTCCAAGCAGCAATCTTCAGCCTCACTGACAGCTTGGAAGCATTGGGGCTACAGCTCTCACCTGAAAAGACACAACTCATAAGCATAGACGGCAAGAATTCTACAAACGCCAAAAAGCAGATTACACTGCATCTTGGACAACACAACATCACGTCTGCAAATGGGCAGACAAAAATCTTGGGGGCACAGATTTCTAGTTGCAACAGTCCTCGTAAATGGATTCGTACATTGCAACGTAACTGGACCCCGATGTTGCATATGATTCGCCGGATTTCAAACAAATATGGTGGAGCCCGGCAAAAATCGTGCCAAACACTGTCTAGAGCGGTTGCTGTAGGCAGGATTCTGTACGGGGCACCTGTCTATGAGTTTTCTAATCGCGACGTTAAAGACATCGAAAAGCTACACAGGGCCACTCTTCGCACCATTACTGGGCTTCCTAAGCACACGAGAAATGAAGAGCTGCTTAAAATGGTCAGCATACCACCCATACAAGACATTATAAGAGAAGCAAAAATAAGAATGCGATCCCGACTGGAAAACACGACCCAAGGGCAGCAGATCATGGCATGGGACAACCGAATCAACATTGCTCAGAGGCCCCTGGGGACAGACACTTCACCCCCGTGGGAGGCGCCGGTAATCGCGCTAAGGCCACAACGACCTATTAGTAGGCGGAATGTGGTAGCTAGGCAACTTTTAGCACAGAGAACTGCCCTCACAAGACCACTCAATACAATAGACATCTACACTGACGCTGCAATTAGAAATGAAAGGGTGAGTGTGGCATGGGTGTGTGTGCCAGCGCCTCAGCACAACGGACAGCACACGTGCCACCTACCTGGAGGAACAATTTTACACTCTGAGTTACTTGCCATATGGGGAGCCATAAATACTATTACGACCGCTGCAGCCAGAAAAGATAACTTCAATGGTTATCGAATTTTAACCAAATCATATGCAGCGATTGCAGAGCTGACGGCACCAACTACAGACGACGCAGTGGCCAAGGACATCAGAAAGAGGCTGAAGGGAATGCGGGAAGTTGGAATAGAAATTCAAATTATATGGACACCGGGACATACTGGCACGGACGGGGGAAACGCAGCCGCGCAAGCGGCCGCCGCGCAAGCGGGTGGGCTTGCTGAAACGTACAATGCCCCACACCCCAACTCCATGCCTAAACCGATAGACTTAAATCCTTACCAAACAATGCTCACTAAAGGCTCCTCTGGCAGATCGATGATGCACTATGTACGCACCAAAATAAAACACGACAGTAAGCTTAGATTACATGAAGCGACACCAACGCCGGTGTTTGAGGACACGAAAGGGCTCACTCGACCACGAGAAATATTTCTCAACAAAGTAATAACAAACGCTGCTTACACACCGCACATACTTGACAAGTGGTTTCTCCGAAGACACGAAACACTCAAACACAACATCTGCACGCACTGTCAGGAACAGTGTACAGCAGACCTAGAACATCTTATATGGCAATGTCCATCGTTTTCACAAGGAAGAAACAAAATTACGCATATTCCACACGACGACATGCCCACATTAGCAGGTCAGGTTATATCAAACGCCGAAATACAACACTCCATTGCTACATACGGCAGTGAGAGCGGCCTGCTTCGAGTAGTGTGAGAGAGGTCGACTTAGAGCGCGAAGATCGGCCGCATGGCAAGCAACAAGCAACAGCTTGAAGAACCGTTAAGACGAAGAAGTTACACTCCCATCCCTCCTAACTCCCCAAGAATCCAAACAGCGGCCGAGAGCCATCCCTTCCTTTCAATAAAGGCTTCATTCATCATCTTAGTTTATATAAGATTCAATTTTGGAATGGCAATGTACTGTCTAACACGGGTATATCAAACTCGCATCGGATGAAGAAATAATTATATGCATTATAATAACAATAGATAAGTATGTCTGTAACCTAGAAACTACAATGCATTGCGCCCTGGCTTGCGACGCGCGTCCTGCAAAGACGCGGTACGCCAGCATATTGGCAGCTCACATTGCTAAAGTGCCTGTAGATGTAACCCGCTCCGTATCGACACCTTTTTGTATACTGCTTTGTAAGTAGTCACGGCAACTCATAATATTTAATTCTGTTACTAGACGTGTAATAACCGCTCATTAATATTTAGTTACAGTTGGCTCCTGCGAAGCCTTCGGCGATGAAGCACGTTACTTGAGGGTGATAAGGCTTGGAATAAACTACGCCTTAAAGCAAGACGCGATAGTGGCATTCGTTCCTCCCTTATTACACACATACACATTGGAGTACACTTGTAAAAAAAAAAAAAGAAACAATTTACGTGAAAAGCCACACGAAATGCATAGAAAGCGAAAGACGCGAGGTCATGCGGTTGAGACGTCATGACCCTGTCGGCAAATTAGGATTTTTTGCTCACTGCTTTAAGGCCTATAAGACGACGCCGGTTCTTCAGCGACTTGAAACCGTTAACGCCATCGCGTTAAAAACTGCATCTAAGAAACTAATTTTACATCAGCCCATCTTAACACCCACCCAACCTTTACATTGTTAAGCGTTTATATCGTGCTAGCGCCGGTAGCAGGCGCAAAAGGCCACGCAGGCGACTCGTGTCTGCCTGCGCGCGCGGCAAGTGCCCAAAGGTAGCCGTTATAGAAAACGCCAATTACAACGCTACGAAGCGCAGTTCGCTGCATCGAACGACCGGCAGAGTACCACTTCATATAGAGCGAAGCTTTCTGTAATTATACCCAAGATTTTTGAGGGAATCAGGCGTGCATCCGATGTAGCCTGTACTGTGAAGTTTACGAAATATATAGTTGCGCAGAACACTTGCACAATTATGCTTGAAAGCCATCGCGAAGGACACGAGAGTATTGTTCGGGAAATTAAAAAAAAATATCAGGATATACAAGTTGAGAATTGATCGTTAATGTCTACAAGCCAGTACCGGCCAACACATGTCATGATATGTGCAATATTTTTCCAGCCGTGAAAACTTAGTGGACAATATCGACCACTATAACACAAACTCATATACATTGTTAGAAAGTCCCCAAACCTGGCGGGACCACATCGACCAATGTATGCCAAAATTTATTCAATGTAGATAAGCCATCTATACTAAGAGGATCATATTGATCAATGCATACAACGATGCGTGCAGTGTTGGCAAGCAATGCCAGCTGCCCATAAAATATCGACTACTATAACCCATGACGGATACAATATTGGGAAACCCTGTCAATTAGTAGTAAATTTTTTACCGTTGAATGGTAGTAAATATACCGAGAATATTGACCAGTAAAGATGTATAGTATCTTGGCAAGCCATTACAACTCGTCAGGAAACATCGACCACTGTAATTTCAGATATACACAATGTTATGAAGCCATAACGACTGGCGGCAGGATATTGTCCGATGTGTTTCAAGATACATTCGATGATGACAAGCAATCAATATTGGTATTGCAATATTGACCAATATATGCCATGATAGATGTAATGCTGGCCAGTCGCCACAACTTATTGGGCAATACGCCCACTGGAACCAACAAACCAACAAGTATACACTGTTAGGAAGCCACTACGATAGGTGGGATAAAATTAACCAATATATGGCAAGATATATTCAATGTCGACAAGCCAGCTATAATGGCAGGACAATATTTACCATTGTATGCCATCACCGATCATTTTAACGGCAGATATACACAATGTTAGGAAGCCGTCAAGATTGGCAGGGGGATATTGACCGATGTATGCCTAGATATATTCGATGTTAACAAGTCATCAATACTGGACCGGACAATATTTACAAATGCATGCCATGATCTATGCAATGTTGGCCAGGGGCCACCGCTCGTTGGATAGTATTGGCTACTGGAACTGAAGATGTATACAATGCTGGGTAGCCACTCAGACTGGCGGGATGACATTGACCAGTGAATGCACAGATATATTCAATGTCGACAAGACATATATACTGGCAGGAAAATATTTACCAATGTATGCTATGATTCGCGCAATACGGGCTAGACATTGCAGATGGCTTGGCAATATTGACCAGCATATATAACTGTGTATGCAATGTTGACAAGCAATTCTATACGCACGGTCATTATTGCCCGCTGTTAGCCAGTTGAATGCCAACATGGGGGGAAGATGTAAATCACTGGTTCAAGAGTGGTCAATGTTATCGCATGTCTGTACAATTATTGGTAGCGCATTGGCAGCACCGGGTCATTGTAGGAGCAGGCGTCGCCAATCAATTTCCAATATCGGGCCGTTCGCATGTGCTGCCTGGGAAATGAAAAAAAGGCAGGCACATTTGCACTGCCATTACGAGCACCTGATCTATTTTATTAATCATATTGTTCCGTCGCTTCCCAATCTCTTGGCTTAGCAGGGCGGCAAAAGGGTCGAACCTGTTTGTTCGGTTTTAATACTGGCAGTGTCAATGACGCTCTAAACCAAGGTCCAGCCCACCCGCCCTCTGGCATTTCTCGCTACATGTCCATGTAGTGAGTCTTTCAAGCATCCGCGGGAAGTAATAGAACAATTTGCTCGTTGGCCACAAGACCCCGCCATTGACCGCATATTGCACCAAGGGTTAACGGTGCGTGCGGCACATGGCGAGCTCTATCGTCAACGGACGTTAGGCCGTGATGTGTGGGATTGGCCACTTAATGGCCAGTTGACAACAAAACACTGTCAGAGAGCGGTGCATATGGGATTCTTATATCCTTCGGTGCACCTGAAAAGTTAAAAGTTGAAACTAGATAACAAGGCTAAAATCCGAGCTTCAAGGTCAAACGCGTTGTTAGGCACAGATTTGAGAAGCGCGAGGCAAAACCGGAGAGCCCCCGCTAGAATAAAAAAAACGAGCGCGATAAATTTGTTAGCAGGCGCACCAGAAAACAACACAAATACGAATTTTGAAATTGGTTAGGCATGCATAACGTGAAGCATTAAAAGCGCATCTCTCCGCATTCCACACCAGAGATATGACAATCAGAGCAACTTACGGCACGAGCCCCTTTCGCGGCGTCATGGTCAGTGTAAAGTGTGAGGCTGCCAAGTGATGCTGTCGTCATAAATGGCATCAAGATGCTTCAAAGGCTTGACTTCAGAAATAATTTGTTTCTCTTATGTTAGACATCGAATAACACAATCTGTTATTTGGTCGTTTGCATTTAACGTAACTCGCAAGCCACACAGCCAATTATCAAGAGAGTTTAGGTGGATTGAAAGCTGACAAAGCGGGATTGGATTTCAGACGCAGCCGTAAAAAAACGCAATGCGATCTGCATGGACGTAAGTTCAGACTTGGTGGTTACTTCGAACTGGGCTCAGTAGTATGTTGAGAAGCACAGGCGATAATGCTGCCCCTTGAACACCTCTGGCTTGCTCATATGTCTTTCAGAATGTGCACCACTTAACACAAAGAAGACCTTTGTCTCTCTCTCTCTCTCTCTCTCTTGGAGGAATGCAGATATCCACGCAATTAAATGATTTGGAAACTGAAGACTGTGTAGCTATTGCCATCCAATGTTTTGTTCTACCCTTTCTGAACCTGTGCCTATATCTGATGCCCCCAAAGCATCGTGCACTTTTGGCGCCACACGAGAATTCAATGTAAGCATGCGCATTCCAGATGAAACATATTTCACAAAAACCGATTTGACAAGAGGTGAAGATATTTCCGTGGTTCACAAAGTCAGAAATACGTGTATAAATCTTTCAATCAATTTACCATGTTTGATGTCAATGTAATAGGTCTAATTTTATCCTCCCGCATCGTTAATTGAAAGTAAAATGATCCCTTTGGAGAGTTTTTATTCACGAGGTACCCTAACGTGCTTGGCGGAATAAACCTGTTGTAACAAGGAGTTCGAAGACTGCAGACACGAACACTGCTGACACCAGCTCTACTTTCAAAATTTAATCCGGTATCCCCATATGCACTTTGTGCTGCCACCCCAAGGCCACTCTTACCCACATTCTTTTATCCTGCCCGGCGTCTCCTCCCCGCGCCGGGCCGGTGTATCTTCGAACCTGGGAGGACTGGGAGACCTCAGTGCGGTCAGCAAACCCGGCCAGGCTGAAGATCACCGTCAGTCGGGCCGCATACGTCATGGAGCAACATCACATGAACGTTTAGATTGCGAGTGGGGTCGTCCGGAGACCCAGGAGGCCTGCGTGCCTCGAATTCTTCGTAAAATAAAGTTTTTCCTCCTCCTGCTCAGGAGACTTCTCAACAAGAATTTGCACCATTTTCGAAGTTACTCAATCCGGGCCAGCAGCAAACGCTGGCAGTTTCATCACTCTAGGAGTCAGCTCTGAAAAGGCAATTTGGGGGTCATGCTTAATTGGAGCCATTGGCGCCACAATGAGTGCAAAGGAAGTACGAACAAGAAACACTTCTCCAAACATTTGGCAATTGTTTCAATCGTCTCGATTGATCCATGAGGAGTCGAACCAGGTGAAGGCAAATCTTTCAAAGCTGGTATCTTTTTACAAGACCTTAAAAACCCGAAAAATGCTCGTCCGTTGCCACATTTAGAAAGGAAATCGAAATTTCCATTGTAAAACTCTTCTTTCGCTCATACGATTGCGCGTTTAAAACTAGCTACGATGAAGTTAAAATTATGCGGGTTTGTTCGGTGCTTGTTGCGAAGGAACTTCTTGCATGCAGCCTTATTGAGGCTATAATCCCGCGAACAGTATGCTTTCCATCAACGAGCTGAAGTACTCCCTTTGATGTACGCACCAGAAAGTCAGGCTTCTTACGGCATTCCTCAATAGCCAAGCATATGCGTTTCGATATCTCTTCTTCAGCAGTGTTAATAACGGATGCAAGGCTAGAGCGCTAAGTTATCTGAAAATGGCTATAATTAGCATATGACCTCACTTGAGAAGTCACAGTAGTTCAGCCAATTAACCTTAAAAACGATAGATATTTGGTCACTGACGGTGTCACAGTCAACTGACGACCAATTCCTTACAGAAACACAACGACTGGTGAGAGGGCAATTTAACACTAATTTTATCCGCGCAGGAAAGCGGCCAAACCTGAAATCTTGCACGAAAGGTGATCATTTCTAACCCAGTCTCAAAGGCGTTTGCCGCAGGGATCTGTTTCATAGCCCACGACACAGCAGGAGGAAGATGAGAAGGAGGAATGACAGGGAGATTAGCCAGTATAAAAAAAAAAAACGGTTTGCTACTCTGCACTAAGGGAAATGAGTGAGTGGATATAAAAGTGATGGACAAGAGAGGGATGGGTGAAGTCAGTAGTCCCGTCACATCCCATCCCGTCACAGTCCACGACACAGGATGTCTAATAAAGTCGCCAGCCACGAGAACTGGCTTCCGACAGTTACCCACAAAGGGGACCTTGCTGTGTAGTATCCTGGACGCCGCAAGAAAAATAAACATCCGCTAAAGAAAATGAAAAGCACCCTGGAGTTCTGCAGTCTGATGTCAACAACTCCCGTCTGGCGTAGGTAACTGAAAACGCATAGCTCTGTGACAAAATTTTGAAGAAACTATAGTTCGAGTAAACCACCTCCTGTTCACTGACGACCTTGTCGAAATGAGCAAGAATTTTGTAAATGGAAGTACTTTTCAGCTGTAAGCCAAGTTTCTTGCACAACAATTACGTCTCTCTCGATTAAGTTGGAAAGAGAAGTGAAGTACACCTGTTGGAAGCTAATAGAAGAAATGGACATTCCACTGGAGAGCTCCTAAAACCCCTATGATTGCTAAATCCCGGCAGAAACAAATGAATACAGCAAAATAATTTCTCTAGCCTACAAAACAGCTGCTCTTTCTTTGACCTGTGCTGTGGATGCCGAGAAGTTTGACATGGGGGACCTACTGAGTTTGAGGATTTGTGCGTTTGAATCCATTATGCCTGTGTCAAGAATGATTCCAACCTCACCTGAAGTACCAGGACTGTCTGTCGGAGAAGCAGTTCTTTGCTGGGGCTGAGCCATTAGATAAGGAATGTTTAATGAGTGAAAAAGGCATGGTAGGTATGAGAGGTGTCATTCCAGTTTGCAAGTCCTACATATTATTTGCTGATAGAGCGTTAGTTAAGCACTCCGGGATAGGGGCTACTATCCGGTCAGCCATCTGAGCCATAGAGGCTTCCACAGCGGTCACTATAACCTGAGAGATTGATGCATGTGATGACACCCTTAACTGGCTGACACGCTTGCACAGGCGTGCGATCTTATTTCTGGTGGGGCTTTACGCTACGAACAGCATTTTCGGTCGAATATTTATAGAATTTACGAGCTCGAGAGGGACAATCCGAGGAATCTACAGTGTGAGCTACGCTGAAAAGGCAGCAGTTGTGGTTTTTGGTCTGAGCATGAATTCGATGGATGACCATCGCCGCATTTACAACAACGCGAGGGGGACTTGCAACCGCCAGCACTATGGCCATATCGCCAACATTTGTTGCACTACAGTGGCTTAATCGGTAGAGGATCTACGCAAACAATCAAAAGCCGAGCTTTTATTTCTGGCGGGAAGGAAGTTCCCGCAAAAGTTGCCGTTACCGACTCCATTGTCACCAGCACTTTGTTCACTTTCCGGTAGCAGCGATGTACTGCAACAGCATCTGCCGTGAAGAGAAGGTCGAGGGTCTCAGCAGAAATCAAGCAACCGCACGGACCAATAATTTTGTGCAGGCAAGATGCGAAGGGATAAAACTCACCAGAAGCGGTTCAAAAGAAGAGGAACTTAACGAGATTTTTCACGCAGACGAAGTCTGGTGAACGGCAAAGGATCTCGCCGCGTCCAAACTGCCTTACCTCATAATCGTTTCATAGGAAGTGGCTGCCTGAAGAGCCGTTCAAACAGTCCACGAACTGTTAATTCTGACGGCACCGTCATCTTTAGCCACAAGCGCCTCATTAACGCTGCGGATGCCAGTGAGTTGAAAAGCTTCCAGGGGCAGATCATGAGGCGATATGGAAGCCGACGAGGGGGAGCTCCCCTGGTCGGCTGACTGCGTAGACATTCACGTCAAACTTACAAATCTCACCGCGTACGTTAGCGGCACAATGCCAAAAGCACGAAAGTACAATGTAAAAATAAAAGCAAGTCAGCCGCCCAGTACTTCGTTGATAACATTATTCTTCTCACTGGATTCCTCTGCAAAAAACTATTTTGAAAAAACTTTCGTCCTACTTGCACATTCTTCCCATTTGCTCTTCTTTTTCGCAGCTGTTTCCCTTAACTTGCGACATCCGCACGCTGCACCTAGGGTAGAACACGCTAGCTGTACCTGCTCGTTTCGAAAAGCCAGCTCCAGCAACTCTTTTACATCCTGGGAAGGACTGCGTGGCGATAACCGCGGTATCCCGTGTCGTACAGAAGCACAAAAGAGCCGCGCCCAGCGTGCGCCCCGGACAAGGTCCAAATCACTCGATCGGTCTAGTTAAGCTGGCTGATCGCACGGGCATTTTTCTTGTTCTGCCTGCATATACGTAGCAAGGGCCAACGCTCACAGGGTTCTGCTACCTGGGCAGCCGCAACTGCTTCTGCTGTTGCTGCTACTGCAGCTATCACCGCTGTGGCGGCCGCCGCTCCGGCACCAGGGAGCCCACCAGCTCGCAAGTCGGTATACATCTCTGTCAGCGGCACCCTTTGTCCTGCGAGCAGCCCCGTTCGGCAGCTGTCCATTGTAGCGGCCAGAGTATCCCGCCCCCTTGGATGCAAGGAGAACCGGAACACTTCCGCCATCAAGAGCTAATGGACGCGTCATAGCCGAGTCTCGTGGGCCGTTCCCGGCCGTAAATTGTGTTGCTGCTACCTCGGGTGTGCGTGGCTCGCTGCTGGTAGTGGACAGAGACCGCTGCTTCCGGTGCGTAACCATTCAGGTGAATGCGCGAGGTTATGCGCCGTCTGTTCTGTCAATGCCCGCCGTGTTGTTTGGACGCTGAAGAGTGCGCGCGGTTTGGCGTCTTCATTATGGGAGGGAAGGAGTGCCGCCATACAAAGAGGCTCTGCATGCTTGAAAAAGGGAGACTTGGTGTAAAATAATGCACGAAAAAGCCGTAAGTATGTGCATGAAAGCAGCATCTAAACGGACGGACGGACGGATCAGTTAGTGGGTGGGTGGACGGATGGACGGACGGACAGATGGATGAATGGATGGATGGATGGATGGATGGATGGATGGATGGATGGATGGATGGATGGATGGATGGATGGATGGATGGATGGATGGATGGATGGATGGATGGATGGATGGATGGATGGATGGATGGATGGATGGATGGATGGATGGATGGATGGATGGATGGATGGATGGATGGACGGCTGGACGGCTGGACGGATGGACGGATATGGATGGATGGATGGATGGATGGATGGATGGATGGATGGATGGATGGATGGATGGATGGATGGATGGATGGATATGGACGGATGGATGGATATCGATGGATATCGATGGATATGGATGGATGGATGGATGGATGGATGGATGGATGGATGGATGGATGGATGGATGGATGGATGGATGGATGGATGGATGGATGGATGGATGGATGGATGGATGGATGGATGGATGGATGGATGGATGGATGGATGGATGGATGGATGGATGGATGGATGGATGGATGGATGGATGAATGAGTCGATGAATGGGTGGGTGGGCTATCAATATGACAAAGTGTGTCCATATCATCCCCACGATGTTGTATTGGATAAAGATACACTCCCACTTGAGGAACAACTTAGATCATGTCCATAACGTCAGTTCCCTAATGGGCTGCCAAAAGAACCTTGTCCACGACATCTTCACGAAAGTGTGGATATTTAATAGGCTCATTTTTGGCAGTTGTAAAAGGCTCAGCCAATCACTTCGTGAGTATCACTATATGTTGCCGGTTAAAATTGAATACCGCTCTTAAGAAAAGCTGGCAAAAAGTAGGAGATGCGCTCAACCAAACTCGGTGCTCCGTGGCTCCCATGTCAGTGTGCGCTAGTCCTCTCTAGTAACCCTCATTGAAATCCGTTCTAATCATATTATTCACCAGCGATGCGTGTAAGGATGCCTTGTTAGAGAAATGGACCTTTCGACACCAACACCCGAAACAGCTGCATCAAGCTCGACTCCGTTGGTAGTGATAGTTTTATTGGTGGCTGTATCAGTTATGTCGCATTTACTTAAGACGAAAGTGGCAAAATGGGATCGGTGTTTCCTCGTTAGGAATGCTATGCATTACGATAAATTAAAGGAAAGGAAATAATATATTAATGTTCAGAAAATGCACCCGCGATAGATCTCCTGTAGTTGAAAGGATGAGTTGTCTAAAACCACACTCGGAGATATTGCTATTTAATGACCGCGAAAAACACATCGCCTGAAATGCGAATAATAGGGAATGTCCGTAAACCATGGCAAGAGATTGCATACCTCGAAAACCAGGAAGCGTGCAACTAAACGAGACGCACACCTCAGGAGCTTTGTGTCTCAGTCCTTTGTGGCTCTTGTATTATCACACTACACTTTTTTGTTGCACGGCCTGTAAAACAGTAGTCTAAACTACGACCTCCAAAACTCCACTAACCATAAGCGACGGTTCATTAATATTGGGTTGACATGAGGATAAACGTCCCATCAGGCACAGTTTCTTGCTGCTAGCTGAAGATAGCCTATGCAGACCGCTGTTCAAATTCACCAAGGGTAAGTCTGACGAGGCACTATAGGGCTTACGTCAAAGCAAAAGTTTGTAAGTCCTTCTGTGAGGCTTAAAGCTTGTGGTTGGCAAAGACGTTTGGATCGGGTGCCCGACCTCCTGCGCAGAGCTGTCGTATTGATGTCACCGCAGTTGCGCCTCATAAACCGAATCTGAGCCACAAGTGAAGCCCCAGCAGCGTCTCGCACGATGGCCAGCCCACTCATATCTCGGGTAATCAAAGTTTCTTTACGAGCCACACGCAAGCAGACGTAGGATTTTCCGCGCAGCACGCGGTCGGGAAGCGAATGCTTCTAGCTGCTGCCACCGTGCCCGGAAGCCGCGGGATATCACGCAAGCACAACCGCCGTAAGAAACGTCTTCATCGAGGGTCGCGCAGCTAGCAATGTTGCGCTGGGCCGCTACACGTGCGGCTTGCTCGGCCCCTTCCACACGTAACGGAACCAGGTGTCGAGGTATAACGATGAAATACGGTCCATCGCCCGTATCCGCATGTAAGAGTTCACCCGCCCCCCAGCCAGGCAGTGCGACTTGTTTTACGTTGCGGTTATTGCGTGCGTGCGTGCGTGCGTGTGTGCGTCCTGGCAGCCTCCCCTCCCCTTGTGCAAAATACGCACATCGGCTTTTAAGCATTGCTCTTTTAACTCTACTGAATCAGGTACTCGTACAAATGCAGCTTGGTTTCAGTTATTTTGTATATACTGAAGCGGAATCTTAAACTGGGAAGCGTGAAGTCACAAGAAAAAAGATTAGATGTACGCTGTAAGTAGCATCGTTGCTACTCCCCAGTTGAGCCTTTCAGTAAGGCCGAGCTTCTATAACTATCGAAAATTATGTCACACTCGTGTACTATCTTAAAATTTGTTATAATTATAGCTGTTAAGCGAATTTTTTTTTGTTGTTGTTCTGTGGCGTCTTCTTCGTTGATATAAACAAGTCATCGGCGTAATATCGCACAAGATGAACATGGTAGCTCAGTATATAGAGCCGTCACGTATTAGGTGATTGTGAGGCGCTGTAGCACAGCACCACGTTGAGTGGCCCAACATATGCACTCCACCAGTTAAGCTTACTCATGTCATGCGCACATTTTGACAAAGAAGGCAAATAATAACGAACAAACGATATAATAATCACTTTCGTAAACACGCAGCTGTCTCTGAACCTCGCGTTACGGAGTGTTGTTTTTTTTTTTTTTTTAATGACTGATTCCAGATGAATAGGCGCAATTCCTTGAAGGGAAGCATTCAAGGCAACTTCTTTCTAGTTTTCTTACCTCGCTTTTACTTACTACAAAGGCACTTTCTTGGTACATGCGGTTTAATGTCCCAAAGTGACTCAGGCTATGAGAGACGCCAACTCCGGAAGCTTCGACCACCTGGGGTTCTTTAAAGTACACTGACATCGCACAGCACACGAGCGCTTTGCTATTTGCCTCTCGAAAAGCGGCCGCCGTGGCTGGGATTCGATCCCGCATCCTTCGGCACAACAGTCGAGCGTCCTAACCACTGCGCCACCGCGGCGGAATGCAATACAGGAATTTGTAGCTAAGGAAATTTAGCCGACATGGACGAGCCAGTTAAGCTCCTCATAGGCCGACTAGGCAGGAGGTTGGTTGGTAAGCCCAGGCGATGCCCGTTGGGTGGACAGTGGTGCTTGTGCCGGCCTGCGCCTGAGGAGGAAGCATCATCATTTATCACACACAAAACTCGGAGCTGGAACCCGTGAAAGCACTCGGTGGGCTAGTAGCCGCGGAAACGAACGATCCCCTCGCATCGACTGATCCAGCGACCCGGGCCCGTGGTTGGTACGGCTATGAAACCGGGTGTGTTCTGGAGGGGCCCCAGATTCGCCACCCTCACGTTAAGTTTTCTCCTGTCTCTGCGTCGGTGCCCGGGTGCGTCCGGTGGGTGAATTACATTACCACGAGGCGGGGCCGTATGTTGGAAGAGTATGTTGGCACTCTCCCTGTCCTGGCCAGACAGGCCCGAATGGGAGCCAAGTCTATCAGGATCACATGGAAAAAACTAGCTGTCCCCGTATTCTATCCAAACGCCCATAACCTGTTCCTCAGTCCAAACTCCCTGTTCCTTAGTCCATCCCGTTCCGCTACTTCCCAGGGGAGATCAGTATAGGAGAGTCTTCCCGGGCCCGCTCCCCAGCTGTGGGTCGCTTTAGTAGCATATCCCATTTATTTATAACCTTCCTTACGAAACATCTATGACTGGGGAAATCTTTCTCTACCCGCGATACAATAGTGGTGTGGGAGGAGTCTATCTATAGACTCCAAAATACTTTCTGTCATTTCTTGCCCCTGACGATTCCTGCTCATCGTACGCTTTCTGGCACCAGGTTACGGCTTAAGAGGAACATAGCACTTCTAAAAGATTTTGGCGAATGGTTGAGAAATGGCAGCACCGGTACTGAAGGGCAGATTGTTTTTTCTCGGCCTGAACGGAACTGAAAAACTTATTACTACAGGAGTAAATGTGGCTGAGCGCGAAAGCGGCGAAGCGACGGACTCGAATTATAGTACTGCAGTCCATAATTTGACCTAGTGAAGACAGCGATAGTAAGGACCTTGTTAGTAGGGAAACAAAATATAAACACGAAAAAGGATGAAACCAACACGGTGCTATCTAATATGCTGTCTGTACATGCAAGCGCGCACCTTAATGCAGTTGGTTCAAGAAAGCAATTCGTACAGTTCTGTTCTTTGAGCACTGGCACATTCGTCAAAGCCTTGGATGGTAACATTTCAGCGATTTTCTGAGTTTTACAAATACTTCGGTACATTTATATTGTCACGAAGACATGGATTTATGGGTATCGGCAACAGGGGCAGATACACACAGTCAAACTCAAGACAGAGGTTCCCGGGAAACGGTAACACGAAGACACAAGCTCAAGAGTCCACAGTCCTAGCTAGCCGAAGCGCGCGAGAGTCTCCAACTTCTTCGTCGTTCAAGCGCTACCTCGAACTATCAGGTGGCAATATTTATTGTTTCGGAAGCTCTTCTTTTATGCACTCTTAGGTACCTTGTACTAGCCGCATTTCCAGACCATTCAAATAGGGGTAATACAGATCGCTATGTGTGGGAGCAAAACGTTTCTTACGGTATTGTTTTATGCTTTACACTAACCAAAACACCATTTCCATAAAAGTAAAAAAGTGACCATTTCGGTATCAATTCTTGAAAAAACATTGTCCGTTCCGGAATTAAATCCTAATCTTCCCATCCTTCGATTCAGTCTCGTTATTGACCTGCTTGAAAAAAAAAACTACGGAATCGCAGTTTTGAAGTGAATGGTTGTTTAGCCTAGCCTCAGGGATCAGTTCCCAAAGGTCTGCGTCAACGCATGCGTTGTGCTTGCGAAATCAGCCGGCGAGGGCGACACGCGTATCTATTTTTCGTGTTTTTTACAGACTCATGAAAGCTATATACCTTTCACGTGAGTGCTTTTTCTGCTGCTTGGCGGCGCAAATTTACAGTCCAAATTCAGTTTGTTTTGTCTGGTTTATGGGGTTAAACGTCCCAAAGCAACTCAGGCTATGAGAGACGCCGTAGTGGAGGGCTTCGGAAATATCGACCACCTGGCGTTCTTTAACCGACACTGGCATCGCACAGCACACGGGCGCCTTGCTTTTCGCTGCATCGAAAGGTGGTCGCCCTGGCCGGGGTTCGATCCCGCAATCCTTGGGTACAGCAGCAGCATCGGTCATGCGAGATTTTTAAAAATATGTGGGTATAAAAAAAGCGTGAAATTGTAGCGCCATTAGACGATAGAGTAAAAAATGCACGCGCGAGATATTCGAGGCCTTGTGTATACAAAAGATCGGTTATGAATGTGCCAGCCCCCCGTCTACCACGTTGCACAAGAAGTAACTCTAATACCTCGATGACCACTTCAATCCCTGATTTCTCTGCTTGTTTCCATTCATTTCGTCACATTTCAAGCCCACTGTTATGTTCCAGTTCTTTCAAACAAACAAAAAAATATTGCTGACAGTTTTAAACGTGTATCACACTCGCTCATTCTGCGTTAAGGAGCCTCATTCTTACTTATTTTAAGTCTGATAGCAGCTCGACTCGCTCTGTTTGATTTTTGTGACTATAAATCCCTTCGGTTCGTCAATAAACATCAGTTGCTAGTCAGCGCCTGTGTTGTGTTGTCACATCCTTGTTTTCGCGCTGTTTTTATCCTCATTCTTCATGCACCAACTAGTCCACCAAAATGCTCTTTTGAGATCTGGAAACTAGCCGATGAAGGTGGACGTGCTAGTAAGGCACTGCTGCTTAAACAAAAATGTCACTGCTGGACGCTTCTACATGCCCCCGGAAATGCACGAATAGAATTATTCGTGGCGGCCGATTCTTTCTAGCATTGACACACTCGCAGAACCGATCCCAGATTACATCGATTCCCTCATCAAACATATTACCTGTGAAACATACATCTTACATACTCGATACTAGCATTTCCTAAATGAATTATCCAATGTCACCTTCCCTCATGGAACCTTTATTTACACTGGACGTGGTGCCGTTTTACACTATCATCCAACATAACGACGGAATCCAGGCCATAGTCGAATCATAGTAAGAATGTGAAACTCTAGGCTCGCCTAGCCCAAGTGCCATCGATAAACTTGTCAATTAAATGCCTAAACATTATATTTGAATCCAACAACTCATATTATGTTCAAACGAGCAGTATTGGCACAAACATGGTGCCAAATTACATTACCATATTTACGAACAAAAGTGAATCAGATTTTCTCTCCTTATATCAAACCAATCCAGCTTTTACAAACGCGTTTTTGAATTAAACATTCGTAATTTGGACAGAAGCTGAGGACGAATACATACAGTTTATCTCAACCCCATGCATCCAAATATCTCTTTCACACAAAGCTACTCAAATACAAAAATTAACTTTCTGGGTGTTTTGGTTTGCAATGAAAGAGGTAAATTAATCATTAGCCTTTATAAAAAAAAAAGCCTACAGACAGACGACAGTATCTCCATTTCAACAATTGCCACCCACGCCACTGCACAACTTCAATACCATACCAAAGGAGGCATAGCCTCCTTTATAGTATAAAGGAGGCTATGTCACAGGCCATCAGATTCAAGTAAATTTGGTCACAATCGCAGGATTTTCACAGAAATGCTGATGGCGAGCGGGAAATTCTAGAGAAACAGCGCTGTACCCGTCCTCTATTATCAATGACGCCATAACGAGGGCGGAAGTAACTAATCAGAATCATGTTTTTAAGGAATCCCAGCCAACATCACATCGCAGCAGTCACATATTAATGTTCACAAACAACCTCCCGAATATTAACACCCCCACGGAAAACGCCGATGCCATGATTGCAAACATACACAAACCACAGCGCTCGCTAAAAGCATCCATTCAAATTTCAAACCCATTATACGGGAAGAATTAAATTGCGATTCCAGCAACGTTGTCTATATGCACGAGTCTGACAAGTGTCTAATGCAATATAGTCCAAACAAACAATACCTTCCGACTAAGACTTAACTAACACAAAATGTCCAATCCCTCCCCAACCTTCCTCTTCCAAGACACCTACGATGGAAAGGCCATGCGTTTGATAAGCGTAAGGCAAAAATATCACAGAGTGGGTTCAAAAACACTCGTCAGCGCGAGCAACAATAATCATAATTTACTTTTATATTTAACGCCGTCCATAGGGGCATAAACTTTAGCCACGGCAGTCCTCTCTTACGATTTCAGAGACCTACGCAAATTCGAACTCATACACTGACTGCGTTGCCTTATGTCATACCCTTTTTGCATGCCAAGTTCGGGTAATTATCTCCATCTCCCATTTACCTCATCGTTTCGTCTCGCAAAATGTATATAACCCCTCCCTTATTTATTTATTTATTTATTTATTTATTTATTTATTTATTTATTTATTTATTTATTTATTTATTTATTTATTTATTTATTACCATTTCTTTTTTTTTTGCTAATCTATAGAGCTTATTCACGTAACATCATTGTAGCTTTACTGGCAGCCATGACACTCACAACGCAGCATCGGAGAAGGGAAAAGAAAGAGAGAGAGAAGTACTACCGCGAATCATGACACGGCGTCGGTGAAATCCGAGCTGTGGTTGGACGGCGTTGCGTTTAAACAGCGTCTCAAGTGTCCGACAAATGAACAGCGCGCATCAGAGAGGAGGCCGGTATACCGGCGCCGACGCGTCGGAAACATTTTTTGTGTTTTTAGTTTCGAACCGCCTAACGTTATGGCGTCTCCACACAGGGTTGCCACAACTGCCGCCTGCTAAATCTGACAGTGAATAGAATTTAGAGCTTCTTTGCCTTCTTCCTTTTGTGACTGGGTCAAGATTCAACTTCCCTCTGCCCTCCTGGACAAGGCGAGCGACAACATCCATCATTTTTCCATGAAGGTAGCGCGCGTCTGCGACATGCCTGATAGTAAGCAAGCACGTAGTAGATAACAAGAGAAGTCGCTCCTGAATATTGTACTTTCATCTTGCTTACATGTTCTGCGCAGTATCCATTTTGTATACAACTCGCACTCCTTCGTATCCATTTGTATTTAGTTTTCATTTTTAATTCTTCTTTTTACTTACTCCGCTTTCCGTTTTCGGTCACCCAAACCTATAAGAGGGGAAGCAGCAGCGAAAACAAACCCCTTTCGAAAAAAAGTCGGTCCTATTCACCGCGAGATCGACCTACAGGTGGCGCCACCGTCGCTCCACTAGCGGGGATCGGCAGCCGACGGCACTCGCAGAAACGCACGCGGCGTCGGCTTGTTTCCAAGTTTACCGTGGGTTTGCTAGCAAATAAAACGTGCCCTTTGCAAATCATAAGCGGTGTACTACTTACATTATCCCATATTTTTAGAAAAAAAAAACATAAAAATGGCGAATCCTGCGGAAAAGAAGCATGCATCGTAAGAAATAAAGGCAAGCAACCACCCGTCTTCAGTTTGCTGGTGTCGTTTCGCGCTCATTTTGTTCTGTACCACACTACCGCACCTGACATTTTCGCTGGGTTACACTTGCACAAAAAAGTTTTGTTTTTCTACTCACTTTTTCACCACCGTGCGCGTAATGATAGATATACGAGTGTAAGACGGGCAAATTCAGTGTCATTTAAAGGGAGTGCATTTCGCCTCTCGAAGTGTCACTGCTGTGACAGGGTGCTACACTGTGTAGAAAGTTGACATATCCCAAATGTATTTCCTACGAGCAACACAGGTAATACTCATGCGCTTTACCTCGTAGACGTTTATTTCAGTAGGACGAAGCGGCTTCTCCCGTCTTGAATGACTAGCGCACGCAGGGTACGGCGAAATCTGGGACTATAATATTTGCTGTGCTAGAAGCTCCCAAGCCAACGCAGATGCAAGGTTCTTGCTGTGACATGCCTTAAAGAAGGAGACACAGCCTGGTTCGCTACTTAGTCCCTGACTTGAATATTAAGCTGATTAAATATAGCACAGACAGCGTAGGCTGCCCGGCGGGTTCGGCACACATGACAGCTGCGACTGCACATCACCTCGTGCTGGAAAAAGCCGGCACTGCTGCGAGCTATTGCTCCAAGTGAAGTCCCACCGATACAGCGCAGGAACTGTGGCCGCATAAGAAAACTGGCTGGATATGTGTAGTGCGCCAAATGCAGCGGATACGTTCGCGTGCCTCACTACGAGGCGGTTGATTTTTTCAGCTAATGCCAACGAGCATGACCATACGACAAAATAAAGAATATGGGAGTCAGACATTTTAATATATATGTGGCGTTGATTAATGGCAGATTAGCTGCGTAATGATTGATAAAAATGCCACTATATTCGGTTGCACGACAGAAAAATTACACACTCGCCAACATTTAGCGTCTTCTGCATTAGTTTTCGTTGAAATTTAAGCAACGAATAACAGCCGCTGAGAAGACATTGCAAATAATTAAACATGGGCACGGTTTTGCTTGATCAATAAGCTTTGAGAGAATAATTTATTTCGCCCTCTCGCGAAGTCACGTAGTTATGCAAAGAAAAATGGCAAGATTATTATAAGAACAGGGGCTGGATATAAAACACTTTTGAAAAGAAACTGATTGTCCATGCATCCTTCCGACTATCAAATCTATGTATCCTCGAAGTAAACAATGTTAAGAAAGGAGCTCCGGAAGAGACATAGTTAATTAAGCCCACGTGAAGTTTTTTGCTTCTTAGAAACAACAGCTTTGCACGAAAGAGAGCAGCAACACTTAGCCGAATAGCGATTTTATTAAAATGGTAAGAGAAAAGCACTCGAACAACTTGATCTCGCGTAGGGCACATAATGGCTAGTCAATATGCATCTGGTCGGCATCAGTGTTCAGGCCGTCTCAGGCTTCAATAGCTGTCGATTTCCAAAAGAAGTGACAGTATACAATTTCTAGGCGGTTGCACTAAGTTGTACGGGCGTCGGCAACTTGCTCATTTTGTTTTGACACTGCGTCTAACGACGCTGTATCTGTGTTTAAGACGCCGTGCGACAAAAAACCTTAAGCGCCAAAGACCGATGGAGGATGACATTTTACAGAACAACATACTCAGTAAGAACAGTTAGTGCCTTCATTGCATGCAGCATGCGATGATAGCCTGCTCATATTTCTGACGTAAAAGGCAGACAGGTAAAAAATTAAAGAGCACTGCAGAATCTGCATTGGAGTAATGCGAAAGCACGGATGCTGCTGTTGGTTGCTTCTGGTGGCTTCTAGTTGCTTAATTCACTTGTTGTTTAGCCATTTTAGTCTTTGGTACTTTCAAATTGCGCGCCAATCCCTTCATATGCCCTTCTTCGGCTCTAGTTCCGGTTGCATGACGTTACATCCTCTACGTCACGTTAATTCACTTCTTGTTCACCCATTTTAGTCGTTGGTACTTTCAAATTGCGCTCCAATCCCTTCCTATGTTTTTTTTAGCTCAAGTTCAGGTTGCTTGACGTCACATCCTTGACGTCCCCTTATTTGACTGATTGCTACATTCAAATTTGGCACCAAGCAAGGCATGAGACCATTTTTGCCTTTAGTTTTACATTTTCCGTCTCTAATTAATTACCTAATTAACTTATCGGCCTAATTATTTTAGGACACAACATTACATCACCCTCTATCGATTGACACCACTCATTAACCTCTACCACTTTTGAATTACTCACAACTACTGCGGACACGAGTTTGCGTACTTTGCCTCTAATAAATTACCTTGCTAACTTATTGGCCTAATTATTTTTTCCGGCACATTATGCCACCCTCTATCGACACTGCTCATTAACCTCTGCCACTTCTCAATTACTCACAACTGCTGCGTACAATTTCTATATTTTTTGCCTGTTGTTATTTACCTAATTAACTTACTGCCCTAATTATTTTTTCGGACATAACATTACGTCACCCTCTATCGATTTACACCACTCATTTACCTCTACCACTTCTCAATTATTCACAACTGCTGCGGACAGATTTTCCTGAAGCGATCTGTGAACGCGGTCTGCGGACAGAAATTGGTGAACATAGCGAAGTAATCATTATCATCATCATCAGCCTGACTATACCCACTGCAGGGCGAATGCCTCTCCCATATTTCTCCAATTAATCCGGTTCTGTTCTAGTTGCATCCACTTGACCCTTGAGAATTTCTTAACCTCATCCGCTCCCCTAACATTCTGCCGCCCCCTGCTACGCTTTCCTTCCCTTGGAATTCAGTTTGTTACCCTAAGCGACCATCGGTTATCCTCTCTGCGCACTACATGTCCTGCCCATGTCCATTTCTTCTTAATTTCCGCTGGAATGTCGGTAACTTGAGTTATTTCTCTAACCCACTCTGCACGCTTCCTATCTCCTAATGTTACCCCTACCATCGATCAAGAGGAAAGTATACAACAGTTGCATCCTACCTGTACTCACCTATGGGGCTGAAACGTGGAGGCTAACCAAGAGGGTTCTACTTAAGTTGAGGACAACCCAGAGGGCTATGGAGCGAAGTAATGTTTTTGCATTAATAAAGGCGCACCGGAATCGCGAAGAAAACGCCGGGCGCCATGCCGTACGCACGCACGTTAAGACTGCTGGTTACCAGACAACGCGAGCGCGCATCCCCAATGAGTAGGTTTCGCCGCTGCGCCACAAGGTGGCGACTCTGCTCGATCTCGAGGCCAATGGTCGAAACGTCGAGTAAAAAAAATTCCTTTAATGAAGCGTTCACCTCGCTGCATCTTCGTCATGTTCTCGCAACCTGTACATACATACATACATACATACATACATACATACATACATACATACATACATACATACATACATACATACATACATACATACATACATACATACATACATACATACATACATACATACATACATACATACATACATACATACATACATACATACATACATACATACATACATACATACATACATACATACATACATACATACATACGTACGTACGTACGTACGTACGTACGTACGTACATACATACATACATACATACATACATACATACATACATACATACATACATACATACATACATACATGCATACATACATACATACATACATACATACATACATACATACATACATACATACATACATACATACATACATGACATTGGAACATTATATATATATATATATATATATATATATATATATATATATATATATATATATATATATACCGGGACCGGTCTTTGTCAGAAACGTCAATACATTCTATTTCTTCACCACGTCTGACTTCCTTTTTGAACGTGTTCTCAATCAAAACCAAGAATATATGCTGATATGCATATACTCAAATTGTCCAAAGTCTCCACTTGTAATTCTTTCCTCCAGCTATACGAGATTTGGACGTCTTGGTGAATGGTGTCAACTGTACGCCTTTAAATTCTTTCTCGACGTGTCACGAACCCTTGAATGAAAAAAATAATTCATGCGATTGGGATCATTTACTTCTTGTTCCTTTATTGCTTGCATGATTGAATCATGTCAATGCCTCACCTTTAACACGCTAGTACTTTCCAACCAAGGTGTTTCTTGGAACGCCAGACTCTACGTTTACGCATACCTTGTCGCTTTCTACCCAAGACCTCCTGTGGTTGACGTTCATGATGAAGAATCCTCTTCGTTTCTGCTCATCTTCGTGTCCCCCTGCGCTATTCATCATGAGTGACAGTAAGTGGTAAATAAATATTATAATAACAACACCTAGTTGAACATTTTCTACGCAACGCCGTAACGCATGCTCTTTGTTGATCCGTCCCAATAAAGAAAAGAAGCGTTCTTTTACCGCCGGTACATTGTTTTTCTCAACTCAGATGCAGAACTCACGCGCAGTTGCAAGCATGTAACCTTCAAGCCAATACCACGTATTTCAGTGAAAGTGCTTCGCCAACAGGATTTCATGGATAAAAAGCAGATTACATACCTGGCATTTGAACTGAGCGGGCACTAGGTACAGACCCACAGATACATGTGCAGGGATTAAAACTCACTTAAGTCGATTCCGTGTTCTTTTCTACGATGTTCCGAATTGTCGTCTTTTCTTCGACATGCTTTGCGAGCTGTTGGCCACAAGTACGAGCTCACCGACCGAATGCATGCCAACTCTGATACTTCCGCAAAGATCTAACTCTACACATTCAGTACGGATATATGTAGTGGTATTGCTTTCTGTTCCGCAATGCATGGTTTCAGAGAAATAATTCGTTTGACTAGTCAGTAACGCGCCTGCTTCCTAAGCCAGAGTATAGTACCTAGAATATATTCTAAGCACTATAGCCAGAGTTCGTGAGTTCGCATCGCAGGATGGTGTTCATATTCGTTGCGTTTCTTCTCGTTTGCGAGCTTGGCCCTCTCCACAACCATAGCTAATGAAATTCTGCAGGCAATCAATCGACTTCTGCATTTTTAATTGACAACGTTTGTAGCCGAACTACTGCGCTCATTAGGAACTCATAAAAGATATACACATAAGGTAGGAACAAGAAACATGTTGAAAAATTCGTTTTAGACACGCAAAAACGCAGAAGGCACTCAGAACTAAATACGTTAAGAATCACAGGATAGTCTGGTTCCCTAGCGAGAAAGGGGAATAGGCTCTCATCACAAACACGCAACAAATTGCATAAAATTGCATAACCTTCTAAAAGAAGTTCGACATGGAGATTTTATACCGATTTCAATGAAGTCCATTTTCTTCGTGAGAAATCATAGAAATATGCTTTATTTTTATTTTAATTTTGTATAGGAGTTTAAAACACTATTGGAAACCCGAACCTTTTTTAGTGCAAGAAGCACCTTTATTTAAATACATCCTTTAAATAAGAAATTGTGTGTGGTGGTTATCCGACTGTAGTGTTCCTGTGTATGCTAACGCAGGAAGAACTTTCGTGACTCCTTTCCCACGCCGCCGCTTGTAATACTATTCTCGTTGCTGTGAGCACATGATCTGTACAAGGAGGTTATAAAAACTGCTGGAGTCGAAGTGGCTCATACCGGCCAATGAGCTCGGGTTATAACCTTCTTGCATCTGTACTAACGCCGAATATCCAAATCGTTGCGGCGCAACCGACTTCACAGACAGTCTCTTGCTCAAACCTCCTTGCAATGCCACGTGCGGGCACCTGGCGCCATCTGCCCGCCCGCTCTGCTACTTGCGCTGTAACTGGCGGCTATTCGAAAGGAAAGCGCTGGAAATCGGAAATGGGTTTCCACATGGAAACTCTGTTAGTGAACAAGGCTTCTTAAAGGAAGCCGAAACAGGTAACGTTAGAGTCTACAACTTAGTCGTCGCCAATTCTTTCTCTTTGACTTTAATTTATCCGATCAGGCGAGATTTTGTCAAGCCTTAGGCTTCGACTGTTGGCGATCGGCACGCGGTTTCTTTGGTGGCACAAACCGGGCTAAGCATTGCGCGCACTGAGTGTCCGGAGCATTCGATATACAGCTGTGCAAAGCCGGATCCGACGACGGAACTTATGACTCACTGTAAGAGAGACTAGGCTGGAGTATAAATTCGCGTCAACAGCGTTTTTTTCTCCGAAATAATCCTACACGTCTGCGTCATGGGATAAGAATGTAAGCATGAAAAATATGTTGTTATTAATTAATAGCAAAAACTGGCTAAGAAAGAGGAAGCAAAGCCCTGATCGTAGCTCCTACCATACGAGAAGCGGCTCCCCCAGAACACTTTCAAAAATGGAAGACTAAAAAATCGCTGTAATAAACTCTCAGTCTCGGCGCACGCAATTTACTACGAAACTCCTCTAATTATCACGTTATTAACTAAATCTACTTAGTTATAATTTAATAACGCATTTCCGTAGTTAGTATCCATGAGAAATTCGGAACATTAAACAAGACGATGCCACATGAGTTTTTGAAACAAAGAAAAACTTATTTCCAGAGCCCTGCGAAAAAAGTAAATCTTACGTTTTTTTTTTTTTTGTTTTTTTTTTTTTATGTTCCTCACGAAAGAGAAACACCAAATTGGAACCGCGGGGATTTCGGTACTCCCGAAACGTCTCCTGCTGACTTGCTGCAGTGACTAAAGCGCCAAATTTGAACTGGCTGCTCTACTGTGACATGTCATGCCCATTTTGTTACGTCGCTGTCTTAAATAGCGACCTCGTACTTGGCAATGACTGCAGCGTTTCCAACCAAGCCGTTACTTGAAATGCCAAACTTTACCTTTAAGCCTTCCTTGTTACTCAGCAAGCTGAGAAACGAAGTAGTGTAACGCTTCGAGTTCGAATTGGGTGCCTGTGTCGCTGGAATGCGTGGTCAGAGAACGTCTGTGCCGATGCTATCTACGCTTCAAATGCGCTCAGTTTCATTTATTTTGTTTATACAAGTACCTGCAGCACCTCAAAGTTATTGTAGCAAGAGGGAGGGGGGGAGAGGGGGACACTTGGAGGAAAACACGTGTCTTAAACGAAAATGAGACACAAACAGTACAGTTGGTAAAAGCAAGAAAATAACAAAATACGTGACACGGATAAGCCATCCCGACTGCAAACGGTCTTCAGGGCACCGCAGGACAAAATTCACAACACAGTAAATGGAAAGGATACACTATCGCGCAAAGTGCAATGGCAGCCAAAAGGAATGAAGTGAAAGGGATGATACGCGTCCGGTATCGCTCAAGAGGAAAGTATACAACAGTTGCATCTTACCTGTACTCACCTATGGGCTGAAACATGAAGGCTAACCAAGAGAGTTCTACTTAAGTTGAGGACAACCCAGAGGGCTATGGAACGAAAAATGGTAGGGGTAACATTAAGAGATAGGAAGCGTGCAGAGTGGGTCAGAGAAATAACTCAAGTTACCGACATTCTAGTGTAAATAAAGAAGAAGAAATGGGCATGGGCAGGACAAGTAGTGCGAATAGAGGATAACCGATAGTCGCTTAGGGTAACAAACTGGATTCCAAGGGAAGGAAAGCGTAGCAGGGGACGGCAGACAGTTAGGTGGGCGGATGTGGTTAAGAAGTTCGCAGGGGTAAAGTGAAGGCAGCTAGCACAGGACCGAGTTAATTGGAGGAACATGGGAGAGGCCTTCGCCCTGCAGTGGGTATAGTCAGGATGATGATGATAATGGTGGTGGTAGGTGGGAGGTGGTGGTGGTGGTGGTGGTGAAGAAGAAGAAAAGGGATGATATGCATCTACAGCAGCCTGTGCTACGATGAAGACTGAAACTCTGAACACGTTTTACTGTCACCAATGCTCTTGGGAAGCCTATTCCATGTGTGTGGAAGCGTGCAGTAAAAGTGGACGACGGTATGCATCAGTTCGACAGCGCATTTCCGGAACTTTCAGTTCGTGATCACATTGTTTAGAGATGAAGTGGGAAGGGAAAATGCACAATTTCTTGTTTATTCTTATGAAACCAGAGTAAATACGGGAAAAAAAGTTTTAATTTTGCAGTTAGGGTGGTGTGTCCTGCGTCAGTGGCAGATAGGTTTTAACGGATTTGAGGAGATGCAACTCGTGCAGCGTGAAATACGCAGCCGACCACTTTCGCTGTGAAGCTGTTGCACGGGTGAATGCCTAGTTGCGACACGGAACAGGCAGTGTTGTTATGTCCCGGAGCAGGGAAATACCGGTGCAGACTCAATACGCAAAAAGGGCTCCACAATGAAAAGTAGATGTGTGTGTATCTAACAACTTGATAAACTTTACGGATCACTTTCAATATACGGCGGGCTCCTGTCAGCGAACCTGACACTGCGCTCGCCGATACCACCGACGACCATTGACATGGCGGACAAGGCTTGACGGTGCTCGCGCCGCCTAGTGGTACATCCTGAATGAATACCTCCTATACACAACTTCAACGGAGTATCTTTCAGGCCTAATATATATATATATATATAACTGATACCTAATCCCTGACCTACACATGAGCGCGATCCGCCAAAATACGTAGGGCCGAAATGGCAGCAATTTCCAGTCGGGGCGAGTAGGTTTGCACTACGCGCCGAAGCCGCGACCAACGCGAGCTACCTTTAAGTATTTGCGAAATGCACAGAACCGTGCAAAACAGTTATAACTAAGTAGGTGGGAAAGAAATGACGAAGAAGCGATTATTTTCCTGTAGCCAGCCTAGAGCTGCCGATCCTCCTGCACTCCAATCGGAATACGTTTACAGTCATAACATCTATATAAGCGTGTTTCCTGCGGTTAAACTTTAGTTGAGAGTCAGCGCTTGTTCCTGTGGTTTTTTCCTTTCGTCCCTGTTTGGGCTGTTTTGTTTTTCTTTTTTTTTTTTTGATAATATAACATCTATAGTCGCTGCGGAGTTATATGCGTCGCTACTTCCTAAGCCAGCCTCATCGCTACGATACGCATCACGTAAGAAATGCTAATGCCATTATTCAAAGCGTTTCAAGAATTATCTGTGCGAAGAGAGCAAAATTTGCATATTTATGGCAGAACTAACAGCAGCCGTTAAGTCCTACGGCCGGGCCTGTACAGTCTGATGAAGGTTTTACCTGTTACTGCACTGCACAGAAGGATTCAAAATATCAGCACTGTACTCTCAGCAAGCTACACAGTCTACAGTTAAGCGGTAAACTCCTATCGCCCTTGCTGCCTTCGCGATTTTCACATTGCAAAAACGATAGCATACATGATAAAACCATAACTTGAAGTATGAAAGAATTGACTATATTGTTTTGATGTTTGTTAAAGCTTGTCAATGAAATTTTCAATTCACTTTGTTTAGCTTTCATGAATTTTTATTTTTTGCTTCTTCTGGCACCTGTCGGCTATGTGATACACCTGAAACTATCGAACACTGTTTTATTGCCTGCAAAGATGCTATATTTTACATGTTCCACAAGGAACATTGAACGAAGACTTTGTTTTGAATTCTCACAGTGTGCGTTACCTAAGGGCCACCGAAATATGATCATGAACCCTTTGGCATGATTTTCTTCCCTAGAGTGCACATCCTGTGGAAAACGCGCATGTTAGACGGAAATGCTTAGTCTCTCGTTTTCCCCAGTACTCGTTTTGGCCAGATGATGCACCAGCTGAGAACTGGCTCCAATTATTGATGTGTTGCCTTTATTTGCAGCGGCGTGTTAGTGGATTTGTGTTAAGACGTGTTTTAATTATGTGGCGCTGTATATTTCAACTGAACTTGTTCAGCTACAGCTGATTACTTTATGAATAAGGTATGTAGTTCTTTTCTCTATTTAAACGCGTGTAATAAATACCATGCTGAAAAAAAAAAGTTTTCATGGTGCAGTGGCTACTGCTGCAGTTGGTTAATTGGGAGGTACGAAAGTTTTTGCGGCAATGCTATATAGGTTCCTCCAAGAGACGGTTTGCTTTTTTATGGCAGTGAAAAGGTTGGGGAATTTCGTAGTACAAATGCAGCTGATTTGAGCAAAATTTATGAACGGTTTACAGTTGTAAAGAAAAAGGCGGATCTAAATACTGATAATAAATGGTGGAAGGAAATCAAACACAAATTCAGGATGAAGGTCGGGCCTGCGCTTCGAAACTACTTAATCATAATTAATTTGAATAGCAATTTCCCTGTAGGACTACCTACCACGTTCTTCACCTTGCTTGATTTTGAGAATGACGTCTATTTGAGTGTACGGCTGGAGCTGGAGTCCTGGAGCATCAATGGACAAGAAGTGGAAGCTGTGACAGATTTTCTGTTCTTGGGCGCCAAGATTACCTCGGAAGGAGACTGCAGCCATGAAATTAGGAGACGCCTGCTTCTGGGAAAGAGAGCAATGGTTAGCCTTGACCGCCTAGTAAAGAGCAGAGACATTAGTCTACCAACCAAGATCCGTATAACCCGTGCTATGGTCTTTCCAGTTGTGATGTATGGATGCGAGAGTTGGACTGTGAATAAGGCTGACCGCCGAAGAATTGACGCGTTTGAATTGTGGTGCTGGCGAAGACTCTTAAGAGTTCCATGGACTGCCAGAAGATCAAATCAGTCGATATTGTCGACCATAAACCCTGACTGCACATTGGAGGGTCAAATTCTAAAGTTAAAGCTCAGCTACTTTGGTCATCTGATGAGAAGAGAGGAGTCGCTGGAGAAAGATTTGATGTTGGGAAAGGTTGAGGGTCGCCGGAGAAGGGGTAGGCAGCGAACGCGATGGTTAGATGGCATTCTCGAGGCATTGCAGATGAAGCTATGTGATGTTAAGAAGATAGTGAGAGACCGAAAAGTGTGGCGTGACATGGTCCATAGGGTCACGAAGAGTCGGACACGACTGAACGCCTGAACTGAACTGAACTTGAACGACTGCATTGACCGCAGAGAAGCAGACAGTGCACATTGCTTACTTACTATATGCGCATGATTTAAAAAAGAAGTGTAAAGTAAATGAGTGAACTGAGGCGAAGATAAGCCAAATTCAGTAGGCGCCAGGATGAAACGTGTCAATGGTGTAGAAATTAAAATAAACGATAAAGGGCCAGAAAATTGGGGTTAGAGCCGCGTCCTTATACACGCAGGTGGTGGTGGTGGTGGTGGTGGTTATTTATTGTATATACAAAAGGAAAGAAAAGATGTTTGCCAGCCCCGGTATCTGCTATCTGATATCTGAAGCACCTGAACTAGGGCGGCGGAAATAAAGGGATAGCGAGGAAAGGTAGAGGAAATCAAAGAGGTGAGCGATAGGGAGAAAGAAAAGTATAGGTAAAAATAAAAGAAATGTATACACTATGGTACAGTATACAGTAGTTAGCTTGAGGCCCACCTGCAAATGTCTTAGGTCACTGAGCACTCAGCACATCGGGCGGGCCTCCACAATAGCTGTGCGTCCAGGCAACTGTTCACAACGCACGCACTGGCACACTGTACAAAACACTGACGGCTGTCGTGGGCGATCGTGCCCCCTAACATACTGCCATTTTTTATTCAGTCACATTTTTGTTAATATGTATTACCATAGACTTTTTCGTACTCCTCGCGGGATCCTTTGTTGACGCAATTAAAACAGCGACGCTAGTGTGTGCTTGTCTGTTGGAGCCTGTCGTCTCGAGACAGTGGCTAATGAGTCATGACACAGCCGTCATGATATAATTAATAATATAGTGCGAGCGTTGGCCCAACTGCTGCTAAGCGGCTTATAACGCGGCGATAAGCGTGCAACACGGTGAGAAGTCGCGCATGCGCATGACGGTAGAGCGTCGCCTGCTAAGCTGTTCCGGTGATGCGGACACATACCCTGCCGCGAAAATTATATATGTTCGCAATATATGTCCGCAAAAAAATATACATAAAACAGGAAAAGAACGTCGGCCATAGATCACACGTGCTTTGCTTGGTCCCTCTTTTATCGTGTTCCCACATAACAGAGTGCTCAAACCAGAATGTTATCATACCAGGCAGTGCTTTCCATGTGGTGCTGTATTTCATTTCTTCCACTTTATGTGTGTTTGGCGCTTCATAGCATAGTTGCTTATGCGCCATATAACGCCGTCTTACAAACTAACTAAATAACTATTTTTTTCTTATCATAACTCCGTTTCGCTACCGCGGCCTCCCGTAATAGAAAAAAAAAAAGAGGAAAATCACGCCTGTCACATCTTGTTTATACGCATGCACTCTGCTTCCGTCAGGTTTCCGACTGGATTTTTCAGGAACAACGCCATGCAGATTCGGCGAAGCAACGCAGGCGGGCAGATTTTCACGGAAGCTTTGAAGAGCTATGCCGGCTTATTTATTAATCATAACAAGCGGAACTATAGTTTGCCCGAAACTACACTGCCTTTGAAGCGCTTTTGCTTTTGTGTGTGCGTGTGTGTGCGTGTGTGTGTTGTGTGCGTGCGTGCGTTGTGTGTGTGTGTGTGTGTGCGCGTGCGTGCGTGCGTGCGTGCGTGTGTGTGTGTGTGCGTGTGTGTGTGTGTGTGTGTGTGTGTGTGTGTGTGTGTGTGTGTGTGTGTGTGTGTGTGTGTGTGTGTGTGTGTGTGTGTGTGTGTGTGTGTGTGTGTGTGTGTGTGTGTGTGTGTGTGTGTGTGTGTGTGTGTGTGTGTGTGTGTGTGTGTGTGTGTGTGTGTGTGTGTGTGTGTGTGTGTGTGTGTGTGTGTGTGTGTGTGTGTGTGTGTGTGTGTGTGTGTGTGTGTGTGTGTGTGTGTGTGTGTGTGTGTGTGTGTGTGTGTGTGTGTGTGTGTGTGTGTGTGTGTGTGTGTGTGTGTGTGTGTGTGTGTGTGTGTGTGTGTGTGTGTGTGTGTGTGTGTGTGTGTGCGTGTGTGTGCGTGTGTGTGTGTGTGTGTGTGCGCGCGTGTGTGTGTGTGCGAGAGAGAGAGAGAGAGAGAAAGAGATATTCATATTCGAGCCCGCAACACAACGAGGTGGCGCCAACGGCGCCATCGCTGTGGTAGCGGCTTGTTTTGCTCCGTTGCCGTCACAGATGACCCAAACATCCGACTCCTGATGGACTGAAACAAGTACACTAAACTTTAAACTTTGGTATAAGGACTGAGTTTTAGCTGGGAGAAGCATTCCATGGCACGCATGTCTGCTTCAGCCACGTCTCTTTATCACAGCCTGCCTGTAATGTAGTTGTGCCCTTCGATGGATCTGTCGGCTTTCAGGGTGTGTGTCCTCGTGACAGGAAGAGCTTATAAAGCAGACGACGCTCTCTCTTCGTGCGCGTGCACGAACTATCGCCTTGTTGCCCGCTTATCGCCTTTATAAGGCGCTGTCAGCAGTTTGGTCCACGCTCACGCTATGTTATTAAAAATCATGACTGCTGTTCGTCGCGGCAGCCATGAAACACCGTTGTCTGTATTGGATGTCGAGGGCGTGCATCGAAACACGTACGTGACAATTTTCCACCTAGAAGGCGCGCCTTTGTAGGTGTTAAGATAGGAAGAAATTAACGAGTTGAGTGAAACGAACGGCACAGTACCTTCAGTACGAAGTGGTGAAGTTGGAACTGACAAGAAAACTAAAATGCGTGCTTTTTTAAGTTTTACCACAAAGAGTAACAGCGACAATCAATCAGTGAGCGAGTGGCGGACATCTCGACTTTTGCCGTTCATCCGTGAATCACAGTAATGGATCATTTAAAAGGTATGACTGCAGAGTCATGGCGAAGCTTTGTGAAAGAGGCTAGCTGTGCGAAGAACGTAAACGGGATTTGGTGCTGATTTTCACCGCGTATCATGGCATTCATACCTAAAGCACTTGCAAATACGAGAAAACAGTGAAACGTATACGCACTGGGCGGGGCTGCTTGGAATGTTGAAACCTGGTCAGGCGACTCCCATAAGAATACTCTATCTTTGCAAGTTACCAGTGCGAAATGACGGAGAAAACAACCTGCATAATAAAAGTAGGAAAATAAACAGGGTAACAAAGAGATATATGAAAACACCATAAAAAAAAAGCATATTCGTTCCAGGCACTTCGTGCACATTAGCGGAACGCTATAACATTCATATTAAACATGATAGAATATCCTCTCAAAAAAGCATATCAAGAGAGAGCAAAAGCATCTGATATGTCTTCACTGAGCGTGTGCTTTTACTTAATCTGCAAGCATGAGTGCTTTAAATTATCGAAAATTTATTAATCAGTGCTCCTAAACAGTCTATTTGACAAGAATCTGCTGAAAAGCGTAATTAATACAAAACAGTTTCAGTCACGTCGTGAATTTAAAAGAACCTGGAAGAATTTGGATACTGTTTAGAAAACAGTGGAACTGTTTTTTGCGTGCGACATGCGATTATTTTTTGGTGCGACATGCACCAAAAAATAATCGGAAAGTTTTCCCCCTCACTGGATAACAATTTCTGCGTAATACCAGAAGCGCGTAATACCGGAAGGCAACACGGCATACCCTTTTTTGAGCCCCAATGTTTTTCTTTATTTTAAACAGACGATCGTAGGACGCTCGGTGTGGCACAACCAAACCCGCCACGCCATTTTCTGAACCTGATGTCATTAAATTCGCGTCAGGCACTTATTTGCGAGCCTTTTTGCCCCTGCCCAACCCACCTGCACTTTGCTCCGGTGTGACGCGCCACCTTTGTGCATTTAAGGGGGCGGGACGGGATTGGTAAGGACGAGGGGGGGGGGGGGGGGGGGGGGGGGGGGGGGGGGGGGGGGGGGGGGGCTCCCGGCTTTTATTATCCCCTGGCTTTCGATTCGTCCCGCATTCCAAAAGAAAAACAACTTATTCATTTCCCCCCAGCTCTCTTCTTGTTTGTGTTGCTCACAGGCTCGCTTTTCTTCATACCAGCGGAACTGCCAAACGCGCGAAAACGGCCTGCATGAATGACACCACTCTCGTCGGCTGTCTTGAATGCACAAGTCAAAATGGTTGGGACATCATCATCTTTGTCTACTAAACTCGACATATTGCCATCGACGCTGAAATTATTTTGCAACCCGACCACTAGACGACGCACGACGAAGATGAGGGGTTCCACGGCTCCCACTCTACTTATTCCATCGTGCAATAATCCCACTCCTTTCGGGTCGCCAGGTGACGTCATTCATGCACCTGTGACTTGCACTCAATGAGGAAATGAGAACTGTGTCAGGCAACAGCAAAAACTAATTTTGCTAGAAACTATTCATCTTGTTAGACAGCAAGCAAAACTCATTTCTCTTCTGCAAAATGCTCCTAGTAAAGCAAAAATTCTGGAATTGCTGTGCGAACATTTTCTGGAAGTCATGTTGCGCATGCACGACATGAACAGCTGCCCTTAGGCGTGCAAGCGAAGTTTCTCACAGATGAAAACTTTGCAAAAGAAATCAAACTTTCTCGGAGCGCCAAAGTTCATGCTGCAACTTTGAAGACGGAAAAAGAAAACTGCAGTGGCAAAAACTGCAGAAGAAATTCGCACATAGCGAGAAGGTAATGTGGTGCAAGAATGCTTTGCTTATAATCGGGGCAAGAGCCGAGCATGTTCGAGACAACGAACACTTCAAATTAATTTTTCCGGAGCACCTCAGCAGTACCTACAGGTTAGCCAATGAGACTGCCATCTGACGGGCCATGACCAGCGAGCTGACCCTGTAGAGTTGACAAAGGCCGGAGAAGATACCGTTGTAACTTACGTACTTGCCTGTATTGAGGATTGAATTTCAGGTAGTTAATAATTATTCTTGTCTAGCTTCCCCACTAGCAGCGCCCAAGCTTTGTTCTACCACAGCTGCGTGAAGTGAAAGTGATCCCTAAAAGCTGCAAGCGACCACCGATAGTTCAGGAGCCCGATACATTCGATATGTTGTCGATACGTTGCTCGTCGAGACCAGACGTTGTATTTGGCCGGTACAAATTTTCTGCTCGAGTATTTGGCGTTGCATGTTCATAAGCATGTGTATCATGGCACCGTGCTGCCTCTTGATATCATGGTAGCTAAAAGATGTCCATTGCCGAGCAATTTACCGATTTATTCAATTACCCGCGGGACGACCGCACGCAATGCGGCAGCAGTGACGGTCGGTTTCTCTTTCCGTATCGCCCACGGGGTTGAAGCAGCCAGGCGCGAGCTAAAGAGGTCAACCGCAGCGGCACTGTGCGACGCCCGCTAGATTCTTCCTCCTCTCGAAGGAACCGGTCTTGGGCTCCCCCGCGCCGCTGTGCCCCTTCCACGCCGACGTGGAGGAACGCCTTGGGCCTGGCGACTGCACGTCCGCCGCTTCCGAAGAAAAAATCCCCGCTGCCGCCTTCGTCCGAAGTCGAAGAATCAGCGCCGCGAGACCACACCGACTGTCCAGTGAGATGTGAGAGTACTCGTGAGACCGCGGCTACAATGCTCACGTGAGCCGTGGAGGAAAGGAGTTCTCTCGTACGCTGCACAGAAAGCTGCAGGTGTGACGAGGTGGTGGTGTCAACGGACTGTTCAGTGCAGCCGCTGAAAGCGGAGGTCGTCGAACACGCCATGTTCTCCGGCGGCTGCTCGAAGAAGTGGCTAGGCCTCGCTCCGCTGTCACTGGCGGCGCTGGCCGTACTCACGCTTCCTTCGCTGGTAGAAAGCCGTAAGTACACGATACGTTCCTAGATTATGGCGGGTTTCGTTGTATGGAGTGTGCTTTAAGTAAGGCTTTGAGGGCGGCGACTGCGGTCCAGCTGGTAGAACGAGGTTTCGCTCTTCGGCTTAACTCTCAACGAAACTAGAGCATTCATACAGTTCTACCGCTGTCAGTCGATTGAACCTACATGCACTATCATCGTGAAGTAAAAAATGAACAAAAAAAGAAGAAAAAACCAACGCGAAAACATAACAATATGCGCTGCTGAAAGACAAATACCAGAAAACATACTTAGCGATTCCGTGCTTCTGTACTTGCGCCATGGAAGTGAAAACAATTAAGAGCGCCAGTGTTGAGTTTCCTTAACTAAAAATTTTTTATTCTGCTGCTGAAGTTTCAGTTGCCCTGTCCAGTTGCATTTGACGTTGGCAGTGTGCATGAGTGCGCGCGTGTGTGTGTGATCACAGAAAATATCAACCGTTAAGAACTATAGCGGCAGGTTTCACCTCACAGACAAACATGCGGAATTGCGACCATTGTAGTAGTATGATATCTGCCTGCAGCAGCAACGGCATGTTTCACTTCGTCGTGCATCGAAGAGACATTTGTTGCACGCGTAACAGCATTTCTTTGATCTTCGTGTTACGGGCCCGAAGCGAACTCAAAAGCTGTGAGGAGTCATCGTACATTATCCCGTCAGTGCATATTCTTAATAGTTCATGATGATTTTTTACCAACTAAACCAACTCCATAAACACAATCACTGCTTAACATCGCATTTATTCACAATTAAGTTGTTGCAGTTGCAACCATATATGCTGTGCGGAGATTAATGAAATGTCTTTACGTCGTCGGGTGTGTGCGTTGCGCCCTTGCGATTCTTTAAAAATCGGCTTTACATGAAGTTTTGACTATTTTTACTACCAGGTTGATTTAGCTGAATTCACGCGCTGACATGTGCCCCAGAAGAATAAATGAATACCAAAATGGCTGAAACACATCATATTTGTTTAATTCTGGATAGCATATAGCACGTACGATGTAGCAGGGTGCCCTATATTTGCTAAACGGAAGAAAATCCTGAAAAGAAAGGGTACACGACTCTGGCTTTCAATGCTTACGAGACGAATACAATCATCGTACACTCTTAAGTTAAAGCTAAATCTAACGAATCATCACGTGTAGTATAGGTAGACATAAATGCTGATAGCATAAGATATGTCGCCTAAAATATAGTACAGCTGGCCGGTTACATAAGCCAACGCGCAGATAAGCGTCCAGACATGTGGGAGCAAATTACAGGGTTTCGTTTCATTTACCTCAGCCATATATTATTCCATTGTGTTTACATGACGCAGGATTTGCGGTTTATTTAAGCGATTGCTTTCCAGTATTAAAATGGCACTTGAAGTCATTTGATGTCTTGTATACGCACGTCCGCAGACGTGCCAAGTTACAGCAACAGAGGTCGTACCACCTCTTTCGTACAACCTTACAGTCTGCGTGGCATGTCACGGGGACAGCGTTTAATTCCTATGTAACCAGACTGTTCTATTCTTCTCTTTGTGACGTTCTCACAATGTTTTTATTGCGGGAAATAGATAAGTGTCACGCCTGGTCGCAAGCATGTCAACGCTTCTTGCTCAGCATAATGCCCAAGGCGACTTCGGAAATCAATTTGAAATCGCGTACACGTGTACATGAGGGAAGAGTAGTAACAATTGCTTTCTAGCGGGGTTTAAGGGTAAGCCAATAATATAAAAAAGAATGAATTCATAGGGGATGAGTTCTACACATACGGTGCTTAGTGCATCTTAACATTGCTTAACAAGCAGCTATGGTTAAGCAATGTTCAAATAATGTTATATGTTATAAGCAATTTTAATGTTATAAGCAAATATATATGTTATAAGCAATAAGCAATCTTATATAAGCGTGTTTCCTGTGATTAAACTTTAGTTGACAACAGCTATCTACAGTGAGAAAGATGTGCATGTAGCATATGAAGCGAGTACATAGGTTTGTGTTGTCTGTACGAGCAACGTAGCTCAGACAGGCACTCTAGTGAGAACCCTTGCGCCATCAACCCGAGCATGAGACGCATTCACAAGAAATGAGAAACATATCTGGCTTTCTTTCTTACTGTGCAGCACTCTAAACTTAACCCTGGTTGTGTTTTGTAACAAATCAGAAGCTTAAATGTTTTGATTTCTTTTCTTACTGCAGTGCGCAACCCTCTGCACTCGACTTCTTGGTTACGCTTTTCAATAAGACGCACCTCGTTGATTAGAGAGGTTGGTTGCAGTGACGTTACGAAGTGTGTAATTTAGGTAATGCTCTCTGGATGGGAAAGCCTGATTCATCGCTAGACATCCCATCCTGCAGCACCATTTGTTCCTGTCTGTTCATGAAAGGCCTTTGTAACAGCTGTATCCTTGCATGCAAGATACAGAAGAGTGAAGAAGATGGGATCGTTAACTCAGAGGAAAATGAACAAAGTTCGAGGGGAGTCGCAGTCGGCGTGCCAACATTTCGACAAGTGAACTTTTCTTTCTCTCGGCAGGTTACTTAATATATTGTGTTTGGTCTGGGGAGATGTGTTTTGTCTTGGTCGTGATATTTTCCCGAGGACGCAACTATCTTGACTCTATATACGCTATCGATGCTAAGTATATGTAAATCGGTCTGGCAATCGCTACCACTTAGAATCTGAAACTTCAAGCCAGAGCTCGAACCTGGCAAAACTGCCAGCCTCCTCGATCCTAGCCAGATCTTATCTGTTTTCTCGCTTCCTCACCAGATCAGTGTAAAGCTTGACGCATCCCTTTGTCTCCTCCGTTTCATTGCCAAGGGCACTCTTCAGCGCTTCGGCCTCCAACAAAACCGTTTCCCGCGAGAAGTTTTGTGACGACACGCCTACCAGCGATCAGGATGCCAACTCGAGGTAGGCCCTGATTGCTGAAGAGGAGGGAAATAAACGAAGCTCGCGAACGTACATCAGTTGCTGACTCGCCGATGATTGACAACTCAAAAGCAGTCGGGCCACTCGGCTGGCAGAGCAAGCGACTGCTTCTTCCGCTAGCGCGCAAGCAACGAGCTTCCTCTGGAATGCGAGGCGGCATTCTTTCCCTCCCCGTGAGTCACCCGCCGTTACCAACAAAGACACGTGCTACAAATTTTTTGCGCGCACCTGGCCTTCCCCGAGAAAATGCGGTGCTTAACAATTCTTTTTTTTTTTTTTTTTTGCCCACGCACGACTCGTGAAAGTGGCAAAGCTGAAGAGGTTGGGCCGCAATGAAAGGAGGTACTCCAGGAAATGATATCGTGTCTTAAAGGACAGCGCTTTACGTTCAAATATTCACATTTCGTGAGTCTTCTTTTTGTGCGTTTATTCATCAGAGAGTGCATCCGTTTGAGTAAGGTCTTGCAAATATCGGTCGTTTCCTCACTTTCCTTTACTTTCCAACAGCATGCGATTATTTGAGGTTACATTCAGTGCCCGACTGCTGGGAAGGCGTTCTGACGTGCGAATACTCACAAAAGTCGCCTTAATATGCAGTTTTTTTGTTAAATTTCATACTAAACTGTCAGTGTTGCTGTTTGAACTAATGGTTTAAATGCTGTAAACTATATTTTAGTCTTGGAACACTTTTATCAAACTTTTTCTCCAGTTTTCAACGTAATTTGAAGGCAGGCGGATATCTCAAATGCAACCAAATAAAATTGTTCCTGAAGCGAAGAAAAAGCAACAATTGTACGTGGCCAAACAGAATTTGAGCCAATAGGAGTCAGGTGGAGTCTATTTGGTCAAACCTATTTTTCGGCCATTTGCAACCGGTCTTTTTTACTGGGCTAAAATGCAGCTTGCCCCGGAATAGTGCGCGCGATGCAAACTCAGAGAATGTTTGCAGCCCGCATGCATACGAGGAATATTGACGACTTGAACGCCCGCCTCTATTCCTAGAGTTAAAAATGCCGCAAGCGGCCTCTGATCCTTTCTCGCCGCTTCTTCGAGCGCTATAAGATCAGTTTACAGTTATCCCATTCAAGGCCACTGCAACTTCTGGCGCCGAGCCGAGTTGAAGGTGTACCGGTTTCCTACCAGGCGCTCTCGCTTTCTCCCGTGTCCTCAAACTCAGCTGTCTCCATGGTCGGGAGCGCGCTGCTTCTGCGCCACAATGAGAGCTGTAACTACCGAACAGGCAAAACTATTAGAATGGCTGCCTATGCTGGGACCTAAGGCGTCTGCTGAAAAGAAGACAGCAAGCGTAAAAAAACGAACATATCAGTAGTAATAAACTAATGAAACAGTTGCAGAGTGGCACCTTGCGGTCTTTGGCTGTAAATTTACCATATCTTGCTGCTGTGCAGCCTGTCATACCCATATACGAGAGAAAGGCTTTTTAACAAGAGGAAACAGAAGGAAGTCGAGGAGTGAACTAGAGTGCTTATCCTTTCTAGGCTCATGGTGGCGTTCGTGTGCGTTCGCCGGGAGTGTCCGCCGCATGAAATTACTGAGAACCAAACCCTGTTTCCACCGGGAATCGAACCACTATCGCTCCAATTCCCAGTCGAGCGCGCTAACCACAACTCCACGCTGGGCTTCTTTTTTCTTCTTTGTTGAATGGAAATATACAAACTCTGGCTGGCTTCAAGCCTGACTTAACCAGGTCGCATCCCGCAACCCGCCGTACTTAGCCTCATTAGCATCCAGCTCTCACTTTACGCACCGGGCTCTTGAGAAACCGATCGTAATTCTCATTGTCTAGGGTGAGTATGATTGTAGCGATGAAAATGACAACGCCGTTAGTGATGCTGATAGTAGCAATGATAATGACGCTGCGTGTGGTGATAGTGATAATGATGGCAGTGGCGATGACAATGGCGGTGCATTTAGTTGATAATGATGACGGTACCTCTAATGATGATGATGATGACGACGATATAGATGATATAGATGAAGATGACGAGCCAGTTAGTGAAAACAGTCCTGAAAAATGTCTCGCAATTTCCGATCTTAAACAGGCTTAAGCACAGTCTTGTCATTTTTGTAAACTCGGTTACGTTTTCAAGAGTTATTGAGGAAGGACTTCAGTCCTCGGTCGGTAAGGCCCCGACGCATACTGCAGGGCCTTAAATAAGACAAGAATCACCCATTTAAAAAGAAGGATGTTTATTTCATTTCTAAATTTTAACACACCTCAGAACAGACAGGACCCCAGCAGGAGGCCAATAGTGCAAACCGTTTCACAACAATTAGCAAGCATATACAAGAAAAGAAAACAAGAAAAATGGCAAGTCGATGTAAAACAATAAAATTGTCTCAGACCCATAGAACATCTCATTAGCTGCCACGAGGTTCAACATATGAAATACATATACAAAGCCAATTAAAAGAAATAAGTAACATTCAAGTGGCATTGCTAAATAAGATGACTGAAATAGATGTCAGGGTAAATTATTTCATCCTGGCGCAGCTGTAAGAAAAAACAATTCTTGACAGTATTAGCCAAGATAAAAACTGACGCCAGTGAACGCTCCTATGTATGCCTGTTTCTCCTGGTATACAATGATCTTTTACGAATTTTGGCAGGTCAGATTTTTTTATTTCCCCTTAAGACACTGTTTCAGAAATTTTCAGTGGTTGTCCTTTCTGCGAGCTAGATTGCAGAGCGCATATGCTATGCTTTCTCGTAAGCAGGCCCGGTGAATATTCTTGTCCGTTGAGGAGAGCATGTTGCCGGGCTAGTTGGTGATCCATTAAGTAAAAAATTTAGCGCAAAAATAGAACTCAAAGAACAAACGTCTTATGTGTTCTTCTTTGTCCTTTGTGTTCTATTTTAGCGCTAAAGTTTTCATTCTTGTCCATGTTTGCTGTAATTGAATCACACCGACTTTCCTTGCGGACACTCGAGCTAAAGGGAGTAGTTCTTGTTATGCGAGTCCCGTACTATGGCTTCATACTGAAGTGTAACATGCTGTTTGTCAGCTCAGCTATCAGCGTACCAAGGTTAAAAGAGTGACATTTTTACCGCGAAAGAACATTCTAGCGAAGAGGTGTTTTGTGCCTTAAGGCGATGTTTTAGAGTGATCTAATAAAGGGCTAAGCTCAAATGGAATTAAAATTTGGTGAATGGAAAAGCAGTGGTTTTGGTGGTGTTGCTGCTGCTCTAAGCCAAGTGGTTTGACGACATAGGGCTCTAAATGAAAAATGGGGCCATTACGGCGCTAAATGTGAGTTTTTTTTTTTTTTTTTTTTGTCCTAACTGCGAGCCCCTTATCGGCCAATGAAACAGGTTTTTGCGCCAAACAAACGAGAAAATAATTTCTAAAAGCCCCATGTTCGCCTGCATCTATATTAAACAAAATGAAATACTGAGGGCTTGCTTGGGTATATAGGCATCAATTAAGTGTAGCGGTAAACTGCCGTCACGGAACGACCTCTAATATATGTTTGAGGCTCTAATACATAGCGTGATTCAAGCTTTAGGGTGACCAAAGCCGAATACAAACACAAAGCCCCAAATTAAACACGGATGATAGATTTTACCAACCTTTATTCTTATGTTATCTTCAAAGACCGGAACGCAATCGTAAATGGCAAGAAGGCAGAATAATTGCAATCCGGGTTTAATAGAATTGTTCCTGGGCGAGTTGGTTACATTCCATTCTTAATATTTAAAGACGCGAATAACACGGGACAAACACAGTGAAGACAATGGAAAAAATAGACAAACGGCTGCAGCTTAGCTCGGCTAGCCCGCTTATGGAAGCGAAAGCTTTGTTTTGCTTGGTTATGCTGTGCTGCTGAGCCAGCTTAGACTCACATAGACAACCACATGTTTTCCATCGTTTATTCCCGTTTCGGCGGAGTGCCGTCTACGGGACCGTCCCGATGGCGTAGACGGTCCGGCCGATTCACTTCATCCATAGCGAGAAACTGAGAAGCGGCAGTGTGTATGCATAATGATCATCAGATTCAGCCCGGCGTCTACGGTATACTGTTGAAGCACTGGTTCCGGAGCGTGGCTCTCCTCTGGCTGTCTGTGACGTCAAATATACGCCTCGCGCTTTTCGATAGGCGAACGGCGAAACACGTGGTTCCGCGTAGATGCGAAGCGAGCGAGCGCCGCCGGCTCCGTGCCTAGTCACGTGCTGTGTCACGTGGCTGACACACCTGCACTCCTGCTATTGAAGGTTGAATTTGCCACGTCGATGACCTTAGCTTGACGAGGCTAGTAGAGCTTTCGCTTTTTAAGTATTGCAGTTACGAAGACAGCTCAATAAGAATGGCATCATTAGACGGGTAAGTGTTCGCTACTCGCAGTAGGCGACAGCTTGAGGAAGACGCAGCCTCCGTGTCCACCGGCGTGCGCTTGCACTGCTCGAGCGTAGAATGCTGTGTGCGCTTTTTGAGCTGGCCCTGAAAGAAGGAGTAAAATGTGTTAGTGGAGGGGGCATAAAATAAACATAGACGTGCCTTGACGCCCCGGTTACAGGCTATCGCCTAAATGATTTAGAAACAACCTGTGGACAGCCCGAACAAGAGATGAGAAATGTGTGCCACTTGCAGGTCGGACGTCTCACTGCTTCGTGTGCCGCTCGAGGGGCCAGCTGGGAGACTGCCGGGACCCGTTTCCCTACAACGAGACCACAGTGGAAGGCGTGCGCGGGGTCGAGGCCTCGCCGTGCGCATCCAAGTGGTGTGGCAAGCTGCTCGAAGGAAGGGACGACGGTGAGCAACGCTTTTATTACGGCATGCTATGTATCAACAAATCATCATAACTATTGTCCTAACTACGTCTTCTGTACTACGAAGGTCTCTCCCACGTCGTTAAATACGGATCAGGTAGTCGTAGGCGAACTTCCACGGGGCGATGGTTCATGTAGATAAAAGTATATGCGCATCATTCCGACGCAATATAGGGCCATCAAAAAATGAGGGGTCCCATGTTAACTTAGGAACGGTTAGCCAGAAAAACAACTAGGGAAATATTATTAAGCAGCTACTCGCTAACTATAGTCAGATGCAACGAAAGAAAAGGGTGGCAGATTCCCTTCACAGTCCTACAGCCAATGATGTCGAGTGACTCCCATGGCGTGGTGGTCAATCCCCTTGAATCCAGTATAGCGTGTCATCTGTAAGTGCCTAGTAATAACAAAAAGAAGTTCACGAACTAATGTTTGTCGCCACCTTTCAAATCTTTTAAAGATATTAATCTTAAACATTTCCTTCATATCAGCCTTATAAAATGGCTTCAAGTGTTCTTGAACTGGGTTAGGCGATTAAAAAATTGAAAAAAAAAATGTTTTGCAAAACAATGCAGTGACCAAAAATATGCGTATAATGCAGTCATAACTCGTGCCTATAACATGCAAATTGAAAATGGATGGGTAGAAACGTAATTGAAATGAGCAGCCTATGCAGTTAACTAAGGCATTTGAGTCTGAAACGAGTTAGACAAGAATTCTAGAACTGTGTCATTTTTTGGTAGATGCACTGTAATTGAACCATCATAATATTGAAACTTATTCATTATTTTCAAATTCCCTATTTCCTCGTATGACCTAATGTGTAAAGAAAAAGCATACAAACCTTTACTTCAAGTAGATTCATATTTTATAGGTTACCAGATTTCGCGTAACGCGAATAATTTCAGTTTAGCTCCCTGGCCACTTCGAACGTTCCTTCTGGCACATTTACTAGCCACTTTTGCTTTATAAATGATAAAATTGCAAGGAAATAAAGACAGCCCATTATTTTAAAGCTTTGCTGTTGGCAGCGGGAGTTATGCGTACCGGCAAAATCTTGCTTTCATCTAGGGAGCCTATATTTGTTCACCGCGCAATTTAAAGAATCGCTTGTAGGCTCCATACTCGACGTTGACACGGGGCATCATTTGGGGAACACAGTACACCTGAAGTATTTCCTCCGTGAATCTCAAGCATGCTGAGCCCAGTGACGACGCCAAGCGGTGGCTAATTATAAGCGTATACCGCCTCTCCAAACTTTTTGGCGAACCGCAGAAAAATGTGCCCACTTCTTTGCTTGAACCCTGATGAAAAGGTTTCATAACATGGCGCTGCCGTCTCTTTCCCCCATCGCGGGTATATGAAGTTCTCCCGACTACCTTTTGTTCATTTATGTTTATGAAGAGCGATGTGTACGAAGGCAACTTAAATAGTCCCCCGACAGCAGTGCACATGATCAAACATGTTTAAGTTTTTGGCTCAAAGCGGCATCGTATAGAACATTCTTGGTCAATGGCATTTTCCTCACTTGGCGCAACGCGCACTGGAAGTTTTGTCATTGCCAGTTCTTGTATGAGCTTGACAAAAACAGACATGCATGGCAAAATGAAGCTGGACTTCATTATGTCAATTCTACGACTTAAACTCGACCTCAGAGTCTAGCGAACCACATCTTTGACATTCAACTTTCAAGCTCACGTTTTGCTAAATTACCTCTTCTGGATAATCGTTGCGCATGCGCATTGAACATTTATTTATCATTTCTTTGAAGTGCCCCTAAAGTTTTGAAGAGCGAACAAAACGACCAAACTTTGGTGCTCCTTATTCCATTCTATTTGGCTAAAGATATTGCCCTATATTAAATGGCGCTGGTACTTTTAGCTACTTGCGTTCGCGTGAGCTCTTGCTCCCTGCCGTGTCAGATGGAAGGAAGGATGCACTGGGTGCAATCCCTCTGTGACACCTCAACGAACAACTATCCAACAACCAACAACTCAACCAGCAAATATAGACTTCAACCAACAACTATCATTATCCTACGGCAACCCCAGGCAAGGCCTCCCGCGCGGCGAAGGAGGAGGGGGGCGTTGTTTCTGGAAGCAGGCTTTTCCCAGTCAAAGGGCTCATGCAATCTGGCTTATCCCCGCCGGGCCGGGGTCACAGTGCCTGCGCACCGCGTCCGCACAACCCTGGTGGGTCAAAGCCTGACGCGAGCAGAGCTTCTAGAACCTCACTTGTATTATCCGGAGCTTACTTCGAAAAGGGTCATTGGGCGGCCCGAGTCTTCCAGGAACGTCTTTATGCCGAGGTGGTGTTTTTTTCGTTCGAGGTACAGTTCTTTCCTGACCTTGTTCTTCAACTCGAGGAGGTATGGCATCTTCGCGCTGTAGGCGGTATGCCACCTTGCAAGCCACACTTGATAATTAATCTCGGCGCGTGGCAAGACAAAAATATCTTCCCTTCCTACGCTCGGCAGCGGGTTCAGGTACCTTACTCGCTCCTCTTAGTATGTGCCCAACAGCAACTACGCAGAAGATACGCTTGTAGCAGGATCCCTGCCCCAATCGTCGCCTTTGGCGCGCCATTTTGTCGCGCGGCATCGCTAACGGGCCTCCATATGACCACACTTTTCCACCTTTCGTATCGAAACTGGGACGCAACCATTTTTTGTGCAGCAATTTCATTGGTGTCATGCACCAAGTCGCTTCCCATTTCATTTAGCATGCATCTGATGGTCAAATGGGAGGCTAGTTTCCAATAAAGGTAGAGATGGCGTGTGTATACCTACTATTGCATGCCTTGATCCCCTCACAACTGCACGTCGCCTAGAGCGGCGGGCTCCGTTAAAGAAGTAGAAATAGTGCAATACAGACCAATGTTAAAGGGAACATGCGCGTAGCCTGAGCACTTTGCAAAGCGCAGCCACCGACAGCTGGTGAGAATGGGTGGCACCATGTGCATGCTCAGAAAGAGCAGCCGGCCGTGCTTACTACACATGCAACTTGTGCGATAGTTTGTCGCCGGCTTTCTCGGGAATGATTTGAAAGCACAGCATCCACGCAGTCTCATATTCTCTTTAATAGCGGACTGTACTGTGCAGAGGGCATGGCGTTACAGTTTGCGTGGCGGCGTGCCCCACGAGACGAAGCGGGGGGAGGGGTGTCGCGGGAGCCCATCGCGTGAGCCAGCTTTCATAAACATAAATGATCCTAAGTGTACCTGCTCAATTTTAAAGCAAAAACCTTACTTGCCTCATGAGTGGGGTGAGCAGGAAGTGATACTAAAAATCACGTGATTTGGTTGTGAAGCAAACATTCTGCACATTCTGAGTGATGTCATGCCATTTCGATTCTCATTCAGCCTTCATATGCTAATCAAGTTGGAGGATAGCTTGAGATAGGGATTCGAACCGATGATATATGGAGTTTTAATAGTTTCTCCTTGTATTTTAAATAGAACCTTTTTTTTTTTTTTTTTCATGCACTATTGAATTCTGTAACTCAGTCCCTGGAACAATTAGATCACTGCCATTAAGAGACTTCCTGTTAAAAGTTAATTCCACCTAATTTTATGTATTCTGTTGTTGTTACAGTGTATTTCTGCATTCTCGTTTTAGTACTCCATCCCGGTGTTGCTGTTATTCTGCGTTACATTTCTGCCCTCTGCCTTATTTCTAGTGGATTTAAAATTTTTAATGTTTACTTGTTTTTGTATGAAGTTTACAACAGATTTGTCTAACCCACTCCTGAAATAGCCCTATAAAGGGACTGCAGTGTGTATAAATAAATAAAATAAATAGATCATTTAATGACATTTAGCACTGCCATTTTCTGACCAGCTGAAAGACCAGTTGGTCTTGGTGACCCTGGCCCAGAACATTCTCGACGCTTAATACTGCGTTTCATTAAAGCTGCTTCCTCCGCCTTCTCCTGCCATAATTCTGGGCCGGTCTCTCAATGCTAAACCACCAAGTAAAACCATACTAAGCCATGCCAAACAGTGATTTGGCACATCTTTAAAGGACACTGCAGCACTTTTTGCAAAGGTTGGGCTTTCAGCAGAAAGCCATAGTTTTTCATGCTGCAAACGCGAATATCAGATTAAAACTAGGCAAAAGAAAGCTGAAATAGCCTTTTTTTTTTTTAGCAGAAATACACAGCCCGCACGACGGGGCTCACCGCGGGTCGCGCCGCCGCCCGTCATTGGCCAAGACGTCGCGTGATGACATTCTGAGGACTGGGGAAGCTGCCGATGCGGCTCCTTCACTGCGCTGTGTTGATCGCAGCTCTCTGCGGCTTAGTGAATGTGATTATGGCATGCCATTTCCACACGAATTACCAGCGGGATTTTTACCGCATGTATCCGTACCAGATACGCCCTCAAACGATGCAGCACTTCCGTTGAGGGGAGAGTAGATTTGGCATGAAAACCTGCTTTGGTTACAGTGAGGCATTTTGAAAAGTAGTGTGTGTCATTATTAGCAGAAACTACATGGCCCTCGGCGAAACCTCGTCCCGCATATTCCTAGGAAGGAAGGGCAGCGAACAATGTCCTAGCTGACTACCTCCGTCTCAGGACTCTCGCCCCGCCCGAAAGGTCATTGTTGTGAAAAATGAACCCAAAGATTGGTGTACCAAATCCTGCTTTGAATACCAGTCCTGGTACCTTGGGGAAACGAAGAATTTTATAGAAAGGGTGAAGCAGTACACAGCTGCCACCATCCAAATGAACAATCAGCGAAGCGCGATTGCGGAGCTCTGAAATGCATACGAGGCATTGATGGGGCCATTGTGCTGGAGACCAAGGCAAATGCGCGCAGAATGCTGCTTAAGTCATACGACATTTAGCAGACGTTGAAAGCCTTTCCTTTTTATCGTACTGTCACAATACACATTTAGTGAATTGACGGCTGACGTATGTTGAAAGCCAAGCTGCAGCTCCTCCGCACCCATACCTTCATGAGAAAACCGTGTTCCGAAATGTGTTTTCTTACTAGAGCTTCGTCGTTCTCATTTCCAACTTAATATGCATCTCCAAACAAGACAGGACTATAGAAAATGACGAGGCAGCAACGGGTGCAAAATCGCGAGGCCATGTATGAACAATTTCGTTGATTGATTGCTTGGACGCACCGAAGGAAACCTCGCTCTTTGCGCTCCTTACCTGAATGCGCCTATACCCAGCTGAGCGGTACAATGCTACCGTGAGGGTTCCAAGAACTCATCAGGCACGTGCCGTGCTGGAAAAGATCTCGCAGTCTTCACAACCTAGCTTCAACACAGCAGCGGGCTCTTCTTAATGATCTACTAGTTCGCAAAAAGCATCAGCGCGTGCTACTGATGGGTTGTTCATGTTTAGCACAGAAGCCGTCGCACGAAGTTTTTGTTAAAAACATAAAAAAAAAAAAAACGAGACATGCGAATACAACCACGCGCCGATGCTGCCTGACCATCCCAACATGAAATGGCAGTCCATGAACGGATCGCAGATGACTGTCCCGACTGTTTTGTGCAAAGAAACAGAAGGAACCGCTTCATGGTTCAGCCATGCGTTTTTGTCAAAGCCCTATAGAAATCGCATTAGGAACAAACTGAATGTAGTCAAAGTTACGAAAATGCTTCGAGTAGAATGTTTCCTTTGGTCGGCTTGAATTTATCTCTCTTCTCAGCAACGCCGCATTGCGCCCCGAGCTTTTAATACAATGGAAGATTACATCGTCGCGTCCACAGCTGTTCGTGCATCCGAACACATTCAGAGCTGCGTTGTATCAGGTGCACAATACTAAGTTGACGTGTTTTGTATGTGCGCAAGGCACGCAAAACGAGGAACAGCGCACGCCGAAAACCCCCTCCGTTGGCTCTGAATGCCTCCGGTTTCTCACGGTGGCGTCACGACAGACGGAGAAGCGAGGTTACTCCCTCCGCTTTCCTCCTTTGTAGCAGTCGCGCGGGGCGCGGGAAATTTGAATTGCACGCTTTCAGTCGACGATTGCGCAGGCGTTTTATGCATAATCGAAAAAATAACTTCACAGGCATGATCAACAAATAATCTACTTCAATAGCCTATAATACTGGTACATTTGAAAACCGCAGCAGTGTCCCTTTAATGAGTTTAAGGAGAGCTAATTTAATCCCGGCTTTTTTTTTTTCTTTTTTTTGCTTAATCTGGATACAAAAGTGACTTTTTTTCGTCAATCTTAATTATCGCTGCTATAAGTTCCAGTTAGCGTTTCGCAACTTCTGCTCTGAGATTTTTTGTTTTGTTTTTTTGCAATACGTAATGGGAACAAATAAATGTATTTCGTCAAGAGCATTCTGCTGCCACGTTCAAGGAATCCAGTGGCATTCGATTTGAAAACTGCCGTGCCTTGCGGTTTTGTGGGCTGTCTCGGCTTTCTCGGCTGGCAGCTGATGCAGCTGATGTACTCATCTCATCTAATGTACTCATCTTGAACTTGGCGCCACAAGTATACAGAGCTGGGCAAGGTGCTGAAGGGTGAGGTGACTGAGCCGGCAATTCCAAACCATAGCGTGCCAATTATGAATTCAAAAGCGTACATGTGCGGCACAATATTTTCTTACTGACAGCATTCCAGTGGTACAGAAGAAAATTTGAACGAATACTAATCTAAGTATTACATATCATAACGTAAACATGTCATTACTGAGCAACAACTCAGCACAGTGCGCTGTTGTGAGAGAGGTGCCACTCGATTAGCCCGTATTGCGTCGAAGTACATGAAATCATCATACCATGCACAAGCTGTAAGTCACGAAAGCGTTCTTGCAAAACCTATCAGAAGGTGATGGCATTTTTTTTTCTTCGCAGACTTTGACCTGGCCACAGAGCGTATGTGCCTGCAGCGTCCGCCCGATGACCTGGAAGAGCGCTGCGCTGAGACCCTTTTCGAGAACAGACGCGTCTACATGTGCTTCTGCAGGGGAGACGTCTGTAACGGAGCCCACAGGACGACGGTCACGGGCTCTGCGGCTGTAGCGATAACTCTCGTTGCCACTTCGCTTATCCGCTATATGTGGCAGGTGAATCTATGATGGATGCAACCGCTAGCACTTCTAAGAAAAGGATGTGGTCTTCACAAAGAGGTCGCACGAATGCAATTGAATTAGACTAAAAATTTACGAACTATGAAAACGTGGGCAAGAGCTGCGCTTATTTCAGAACACCGTTTCAAACAAGTGCACAGAAACATTTAAGTGCAGCATCAGCCTCACTTTCATTAAAATATTTATCATACCCAGTATTTACAGTTATTGGACTGGCGCAGGTATGGGACAAGATACAATTACTATGGGGACCGAACGGCCATGTGATAAAAGGAAACTGCCTATTTTTACGCAGTTCCTTTCCCACAAGCCAGTGGAAGCAAACACAGCTTCATAGTAGGTCCTATCAGTTTTATAGCACTTGGCCAAAAACAGAGCGACCGTGTTGTCTTTTGTAAAAACGTAGCACAGAATGTGACTCAGCCGAGAAATATGGCTTTTAATTCCCAAAGCCCAATTTCACACGTAACAGTCAAACAGCATAGCTCATTATATAAGGAACTGACCAAAAAGAGACTACCTCGTTAACAGTTGCATTTTAAGTAATTTAATTGCCAGTTACATCCCCAGCATTACTGCCATCTACTAGAACACAAAAAAGTCCACCCTATCAGCAAACCTGCTGGACAGCATGCTACCACTGCCATGCAATCCTTCTGTTTAGATTACATTGCTATTAATTTACTTGTTTTACATTATTTTCAAACTTCTATGTTGTGTTCTGTGAAAGAATAAAGATCTGTTTTCCAAAAATGGTGCATTAACTTCAGGGTCAGGAGCAAAACATCCACAGAACCTGTTTAGTTTCACAAGAAAATTTATTTCCTTTTATAAATCTTTCAAGCTTGACATATATTGCAACTGCCAAAAAGTCGGACATGTAACCAGAGTTAACAAAGAAGGTGCCTGCTGTTTAGAGATTCAAACACCAACGTACAGCTTTATATACGAATGACAAGCAAATGTCACTGAGTACCGCTGTTGCAATTCTTAATTGAAACAGTGGCAACAGAGGTAATAAGACCTAATTTGCAGAATTTATGTCATGTTTGTTGAATATTGCTCTGAAACATTAAGTTACAGTACACGATGATTAAATCATAGCTTTGAATTATCAAATAGTCACAGTGGATGTTATCAGATCAAAATATTTAGACTTCTCTATTCTAAGGGATGTGCACTTATGGCTCGTCATAGTCATGTTTGTTATTTACTCCCTACTGTAATGCACACATTGTGCTTATTAGCAATGCTTGTTTCACATACAAACTGAAATGTGAACGTCAATGATTAAGTGAAAGGGACAGCAGCAAGTTCATCATAAAAGGCAAAAAAAGCCCTTTTCAACTCTGAAAAAAATTAATTCTCAAATTCAAATGGTGACTGTATGCATGGCACTCCACTGTGAATCAGAAAGTAGCAATGCGTTACAAAACCATGACTTGTCGTTCAAGAAGTGCCAAAACATAAAAGATGATCAGGAGACCCACATTTTGCAATCAATTAATGCATCCTTTCTACGACTTCTATTTTCTAAAAATATTTTGAACTGATTGAATTCTTCTCTATAAACCTCATTTTCTTATGTCTTGTACACAGCTCTTTGTCAAGAGACCATCAGACATGCTTTCACAACCTCTTGTTGAACCAAGTGAAATATGTTCCAGGAAAAAATGGCACTCTGTTAGTCACGTTCATAGCACAAGCATCTAAGAGGAATGCCTATATTGTTTAGGTGCATTTTCTGATCAAACTGGGGCAGCGTTGCTTCATTTAATGAGTAGAGACGCACACCTCATGTCATCATCTGCATCTAGATACCGCAGGTGTCTTCAAATCATAACAGGGTACAAATTATCTTACTTCCATCTCATCATTTGTCAGTTCTCACAGGAAAGCAGCGAATTATGTTTTTTGCAGACTTTCGGAGCCACATGCCAGTTAAGCTAGAAAGCAGTGAATGGTAAAATCTTCGAAGCCTTCCAGGCCACGTATTGGTATGCTGTAAACAGATTCGAGGCAAGCAATGCTTTATTTGCAATTTAATTTATATTTAATGACAGATGGATGTGCAAAAGAATGAAAAGAGCAATGTCATTCCTTACCATTTGGTAATAGGCATATCTTCGATACTTGACTCATTTTTGGCCGCCATTTTTTCCAATTATTTTTAGCCTTCTTTAATCCAAACAAAATTGACAAGTGCAACTAGAATGTGTATAATAAGAAGTCTTGAAATGCAAACTGTGACTATGTATAATTGGAATCGCATTTTTTATGCCTGCAGTAGCAACTTGATCATCACCGAGTGCAATTCTTCCTTTGCTGGGAGCTATTGCTGCAAAGGTTGCACTCTTTACTAGCGGATTTTGAAATCGCTAAACATCATCGTCTGCAAATTTACAAAAGATATCTGGAAAGCCGCCAGCAATATAAATTATATGATGAACAAGAGCACGCAAGTTACCTTCATCCACATTTGTATGAAGCCAAAAATATTACATTCGATTGCCATTTTCATCCATGGCTCTTTTCAGGTGTGGTTATCTTATGAACTGGATAGGGATCAATGAATTCCTGCCACTATACAATGCAGTGATGGCAAGACCGTCACAAGAAAATCTACTGCCCAGAAAAAGACAAATAGCATAATTAATTGTAGGCCAAATAAAATGTTCTGGAAACATTCCTAAGTACCGCAGCCAAGACTCAGGATACTCCCTGCATTTCATGCCCCTTACACCAGCCACTAGTGACAGCAGCCACCTGCATCAAAATACATGAGCTCGAAGAAAATGTATATACTGGTGCTTCAAATCACTCGTGAATCAAGTTTGAGTGAGGTGATGTTATTACTACTAGAATTCCTCGTACATCGCATGTTGCTTTACAAAGGCCCCAATGGTCATTTACACATGCAAGGGCACAAACATTCTTTTTGAGAACAAGGCGAATACATTGTTGCCCATCCCCCTCTATCTCAAAGCATTTCTCCAGTGTACAAAAGGCGGTCATTGTCCTCTGCGAGCCACCTTGTCCGCAATCGTTGGTTAGCGTCACGTCTCGTGGGCTCGGAGATACGTGGTCTCAGACATGTACGGCGACTTTCGGAATATCGGCTCGTCGTCCAGGTGGTCCACCAGAACGTCGGCTTTTACCTCGAGCGTCACCTTGTGGAACTCCCGGACGAAGGTGAAGAAGAAGAGAACCAGGCACAGGCCGAGCAGCCACTCGAACGCAGCCGCACTCACAAGCAGTGCAAAACCCTGCTCGAAAGCGAACACTCGAAACATTTAGGCAATTTCGATAAAAACTAGCGAGTTGTTACTGGCGTCGGGCATTTTTGAGAGTATATATAGGGGATTTAACCTAAGACTTTTATGAAATAAAAGGAATACTAAGGCATTTCAATACGGGCATCTCAAAGCAACACACGCCACAACAGAATGTTCCGGTAATTTCAGCAATCTGGCCCAATGTTCATTGGCATTGCACAGTTCGGGGCGCCTTGCTTTTCGCCTCAATCGAAATGAGGGCGCCGCTGCCGACTTCGAACCCGTGTCCTCGGGATCTTATAGTGGAACGCCGCAACCACTAAGCGACCGCGGCGGAAAATGTTTGATAGAGGGTATTTTTAGTTGTGCTTTTTCAGGTACCAACGGCCATGCGCGGCGAGACAACAGGCATGTAAAGAGCCTTCAATTTCAGCATCGAAAAATGTAACGTAAAGGTCTCGCTTCAATTATTTGCTTCTTCTATGTGACAGGCGAATGTTTTTAGGCGTGGTTAGCGCTCCGTGCATGCGCGCGGAATTTGTTACGCCCTCCCGTGCCCCGAAAGGTGTAGTATACGGAGCCGATATTTGTTTTGCATAAAATATCTTAAGGTTCAGCAGGAAAGTGTGGACTCTGTTTTTGGTTCTGCAATATCTAAGAAAATATACATTAACATCAATAGGCCTACCACGCTACCCTAATTTGAAATGCTCATATGCGCTCAAAGCTGTTTCGAAGCTAAAAAGAGCTATCAATTTTAAGGAAAGCACTTATACCTCATCCGACGGAAGCTTCTTCCTGATCGGGTGATCGTAGCTTTTTTCATGCCACATCGATCTTCCAACAGAACCAAGAGCGCCCACTGAAAATACCAGAAAATACAAGCGCATATATTTACATGCATAAAGCATTGTATGGCGGAGTTTATGATCACATATGATGTAATGTATGACGTAGCACGCACTTAAAACAACACATATCCCAGATCCGCACGTGATGAAAATTCTCACGACGACGATCACCTTCCCATTGAAGTTTGGATACATCCAGTAGGTAATGACTGTCTGCATCACCTGAAAAAAAAAAACAAAAAACATTTCAATATTCTGCATAAGGAAACCAATGAAACGAAGTGTGCATTTTTTGCCATTCTAGAGAAGAAATCTGGAGGACATAATGCGACAGCAGCTTGTAGTTAACTGAGGTGTGTCCGCTCTTAGAAATCGAATAAAATCAAAGGCACGCTGTGTACACGGCGAAAGCAATGTCTGTGCAGACATCGCGGAAGCGGCAGATGCTGCAAAGGAGCGTTCCAGATGGATTGATTGTTGGATTGGTTCTTCAATCAATGGATTCATTCTTTGATTGGTAGATTGATTGTTGGTTTGTTGTATTTATTGTTGCTTTGATTGATTGATTGATTGATTGATTGATTGATTGACTGAAATTAAGAACGCCCCATTTTAAATAGGGTGGTGATAGTCGACCCCATGCTCAACCTTTCTTTTTATTCTTCTTTATTTGGCAACCCTTCAACATTAAGGACTTCAGTTTTAGACTCGGTATATTTCTTAAATACCTTTTTTTTTTATTCTGATTTAGCACCTTAATTGCGCCCCCGCCCTGCTATTGACCACCAATCTTCCAAATTCCTCTTGCTTCTCTACCACAGATGTATTCTCGTTTCCTTCGTTATTCTAAACCCCAGGAATTCGGTTAGAGTGGCTGTATCCATATCGACGTCTGGATGGATACAACACTCCAATATAAGAGCTTCGATTGTTTCTGCGCATCTGCCAAACAAAACACCAGTTTTAGAAAGCTCGCACTCTCTCTTTTAAGGAAGCGCCGTACATCAAATCGTGGGGTTTTCCAGTGGCCGCTGCATGCAAGCTGCGTCATGCCATGTCAAGCAAGAATAAGAAATTCTAGCATTGCACTCGGACAATTACTACTTTCGTAATTAGAACTTTTAAACTGGGCGCATGCTCTTTAGTAGCCACTTTTCATAGAAAACAAAACAACATGCTTATAAATCCCCGCTTGTACCGAAGCCGTACAAGCGTGTCATCGCAGTATAGTCGCTTTGCTGATGACCGAAGGGTCGTGAGCTATCCCAGCAGACATTTTTGGAAACTGTTCTTCAGGAAAACCAAATTCTAAAATTATGTTGGTTAAGACAAGCTATTTAGACAAGCTATTTAACATTCGATGTCATATTTTCAATCATTTTCATTCCGGACACCTACGCTACGTGTGACGTGGGTTTCAGGCATAAGAATGGGGGAACCCAAGGCTTGGGGCCCCCAATGAAATAGCGTGCGGCGGCGCTACGTGCTAGCCGAGTGGCGAGTTTTAGAATAGGGGTTTTCCCGACGCAGCGGAGCCGGGCTTGCGTTCGTCGATTGCAAGGCCACAACGGTAAAATAAGTACAAGCATTTAAATATATAAAAGCCAACAACGCTATTTTATTCATCAAAAAGTACTATTATTGTGCAAAAACTATCTTAAGACTACCGGTTATATAAACCGTTTCAGTCAGACAAGACGAAATCGGCCAATTGTCAATCCAGGCCGAGACCGGGAAACCTCATTTGAACCTTCCGCGCTTTCCGCCGTCTGGTCCCCATGGCAACCAAAGGAGGCTAACTCGCTAAGCCTAGCAGCTCGGTAAATCCGGAAGCAGTCAGAAAATATAGCGCGTTTTATCGCTAAAATTTGGTATTGCGGGCATCATGAGACATAACATAAGCTTTATTGGCCTTTCGTTTTCCATGAACGCGTGACACCATGGAGCGGCGACGACGAATGTGTGCCAAGGCGAGCGGCCGCCGCTTGGCCGAACGCCGCCATGTTGCCGTAACACAAGCGACCCAACGGCGGCTTGGGGCGAACGCTATTTCCGAAAAATAGGGGCCGCCCCTAGCGTTAACCCAAGACCCCAAGCACGCCTTACGTTTTGCGCATGCGCATTTCGACGCCCCAAGCTCCTTGGGGGCCCCAAAGCTTGGGGCCCCCTATTCTAAAACTCTCACCCTTAGTACATTATGTACCGTGCTAGCGTTAGCGTTACCGGAGTACCGCGCACGCGCTTATTCGCCCCAACGCGAAAGGCATGCGCTCGGTAGGCGGACACCTGGCGTCATCTCGCGCCTTTAAGATGATCTACCGCGCGTCAGGCGTAGCCGCCGGGATCAGTTCTGGTGGCGAGCCGTAGCAACGCAGCACTCCATCGCTGAGGCCACATGTCGGCGCGTGCGCACAGGAGACAAGCAGGCTCGCGGTACTCCGGTAACGCTAACGGTAACAAGGGATTAAAATCGTCTATTAATTTTAAAATTATTTGCAGGGTGTATACATGGAAAAATTACTTCTGAAAAGGAAATAAATTACGTTACTAATTACTTTGTTTAAAACCACAAAAATGTAATTAGATTACGCTACTCATGACTACTTCCAAAAAGTTAAGAATTTACATTACAATCAATTCTGCAGAGTAATGCAATTACTTTTAGATTGCTTTCTATTTTTCATATATAAAAAGGCTATATAATCCAAGTAAACAACAAAAACCTCTCTTCAGACGTTGCGCACATATTATTTCATCTCCCCGCCAAATTCCGTCCCAGACAGTTATTCCCTCCCTCTTTCCTGTAGTACGGGCTGTTACGAAGATAAGACAAACACAACAAAAGAGAAAAATGGTTGAAGGCTAGTCATTTCCATTGCGCCCAAGACAGAAACAAACGGTGAGCCCAGCGTCTCGCTGGCGCGAAGCTGCCTCCACCGTTTCAAGTCCCCGAAGCAGCTGTGTTCCACTGTTTCTGTGGTCCGAGGAATCGATCTCGACACCTTGCACTCAGTAATGTTCATACCACGAACATATCCACCAGCCTCCCTTTCCATTCCCTCCCTCGCCCCATGGCGATGAGTGTCACGGGGCACCACTGTTCCTTAGCCAACGCAACAGGATGTACCAGACACGTACGTTCCCAAGTAATTTTGAATTCATGTCGTCTTGTACCATCTGTCTTTTCGGCGGCCCCTTATCTTACTGCCTGGCGAATGGTTGCAACTGCCCAAGGGTAGCCAAGAAAATAGCCGTGGAAAAAAAAAAAAAAAAAAAAAAGAACACTAGTTTTCCTCCCAGTGAATACATTTCACGGGGTGACTGTAAATTCATAAAAAAAAAAAAACTTAAAATGTCTTTAAACAAAGTAGTCCACGCCATTTAGTTAAGCAAAAATCTGCGGCGCGGTTAATGACACCGGCAACTTAAAAAGCATGTCATGCAAAGCCTGTCGAGTATGTTTAAACGCTCTGCTGCCAATAAGGAACGTATTAACTGACGAATGCGAATATTTACCTGGTAGCCAAACATGCCAAAAAAGAGGACATTCGCAGCCACGGAGTGCACAGTCGGAATTTGAGCCACCTACGAAGAGAGAATGGATTAATTGGCAACATATATAGCCGGGCGTACATTCCCAGTAAAAATCACACCTGAATCGTCAAAATGACAATTACCACAACGCAATTAACTTGAACACAAATTTAAGACGATGGCTTCCTGCTACCTATACCTACAGACGGAAGTAGGAATTCTCGAGTATTTTTTTTTCTGCAATAGCAATTAAGAGTACGCTTTCCTAAGCAAAGTTTCTGCAAACTGATATCCACAACAGTGAATTCATGCGAGATTCCATAAGGAACGAAAAGCAGCTTTCCTTCAATTTTGCATGAAAAAAACTTTCACCACATCCCTTAAAGGTAAGTAGTACCCCTGCTAGCATTTCTCTACGGTCGCTTCAACACCTAACTCCAGAAAGGGAAGAAATACAAAGCGAAAGTTCGTTAACTGCAGCACGTCACTTGAGTTCGTTAGTTCTGGAGAGTCTCGAGTAAGCTATTGTGATAAGAATAAAATAGTAAAATTTACCGGAAATGACGCTACCGTAGCCATTCCCAGGATGGACACGAGAGCGACGATGCCGGACGCTCCGTTCAAGGCGTCTACCTTTTTGCTGCAGCTCGCATTGAACGAGCGGACCGTCTGGTAACGCACCAAGATGGTTTTCAGCCCTGAAAGAGATCATGTTTTCGCTATAGAGACCGCTTCCTGCTCGTCCTGTCGTGCCGAAATACGCCATTGCCTTTTGGCAAGGAATGCTATTAATTACCTCCTCTTATTGCTTAAACGCCCATCTAGCTTGTCTTTTGCTCATCTTATTCGGAGATATCGAATCCAGGCCCGCCTAGAAACGATTTCTCTCCGACTCTCGCCTCAATCTCAGAGGTTGTATTATTCACAGAATCGAGCCATAAAACCACACTTCCGGAGCTTGACTTGATCTGGTCCATACAAACTAGTACTGAAAGCAATCTGTGTAAAGTTTCATCGCGCGTCTAAATAGAATTAAAAAAATTGTATAAATCACTCCTGTAACTGGTGCCGCATCTGGAACCACCTCCAATTTGCTCAAACTTCATTAGCACACCAAATTGTTAACGAACAGGTACGATGACGCCGAAAATCGCTTACACCGCTTGAACATATTGTTCTTTGGAATTACAGACGAACTCGGTGATACTTGGGCGCAGTGTGAGAAACACGCTGTTTCTTATTGCTTGGACAAGCTTGACATTTCAACTGAAAGACGCCAGATTAAACTCACGCCTCCATTAGGCCGATAGAGGTGGGCAAAAACCGCCCAATCGTTGTCAAGCTAGCACGTTTCAAAGACAAATAAAGGATGTTTACTTCTGCTTGCTGGTCCAAAGCACGAGCAAACATCGTTTTCTTTATCCGCGAGGATTATTCAGTTATAAGGTTCGCGCAGCTAGAAGGAAACCTTCAACTTGTGGTCAACAAAGCGGTGCCTCTTAAGATTCGTTTTGACAAGCTGCTCATCCGCAAAAAAGGTGTTCGCTTATATTGAAGTCACCAATTTCAGTTGTTGAACTTAAACATAGCAAATACTCCAAACACCGAGGGCCCCACAATCACCTCGTTTTAGTCTTTCACAGCACGCTCGCTCAATCGAAACCTGTAATAAGATTTAGGTTCTGCTGAGAAATATTCAAAGTTATCTGCCCAAAAAGAATCTGTTGAGGCTTTCTTTCAACACCACAATACTGACATCGCATTATTCGAAGCATCCTGGCTAACACCCGAAATAGGTGATATCGAACTTTTGCGCACCATTCAAACATTTCAATCCTTATACAGAGTGGGTCATCTGGGAGGCGGCATTCTTGCTCTAGTGAAAAAAAGCCTTTCTTCCGAGTTGATATTAATTGGTTGGTTTAGTTTACAGGCTAAAACCTCCCAAAGCGACTCAGGCTATGACAGATGCCTTAGTGGACGGCTCCGGAAATTTCGACCGCCTGGGGTTCTTTAATGTGCACTGGCATCGCACAGCACACGGGCGCTTTGCTTTTCGCCTCCGTCAAAAAGCGGCCATTGCGGTGGGACGTCGATATTAATTGCCATAGCGAAATATTGGGTACTAAATTTCATTTTCCCGCTTGCGTCAATGTTCTGGTGGTGTGCTATCGCGCCCCGTCACGAACCCTTTTTCGTTAATGACCTTCACTCTGTCCTTGAGGACTTGCAGCCGATAGATTCTCTCATGCCAACTGCAATTTTCCAGACATCCATTGGAATAACTCCACTACATTGTCTCGTTCATCAAAATATTTCTTAGAACTGATCCTTTCCTTTAACCATACCCAAAGAATGTGTGGCCCAACCCGTGACTCAAACATTTTCGACCTCGTCCTTATATCCAATACAGAATTAGTTAAATCGCTTTCGTGTACTATTAAACTAAGTAAGCAATCACTGTCCGATAACTTTCAAACTGTCCATCGAGATTCAAATATGCCAACCATACGTTATAATACATCCGTGATTAATTCAATACCAATTTCATAAGCATTAACTCCCACCTTTAATAATATTTTCATACTTTTTTTTAAATTTCTATGCATGCTAGGCCCGTGAATGACAACTGGTGTGTTTTAAAAGATTTTACCGTTTATAGAAGCCCACTTGCCGCTTACTTGCAAGCGAAGAGATGCCAATGAACTGTGGTACTTAAACACGCTGAGGAATTTAGCACGAAATAAAAAACGCCTATTCCATAATGTCAAGAAATCAGCTTGCTCTGCGAAGTGGAATAAGTACTTTGCTAGCCTACATGAATACACGCATTTATTACGATCTTCAACCTAAAAAATTCTGCTGCCACGATCTCAGAGAAATAATTCGGGTAAACCTCAAGAAATTTTGGAACTTAACGCCTAATAAGAAGTGCTCGCACTATATTTCCTTTAAGGCACGAGAGGGCTCCGATGTTGCAGTTTCCTAGCGCTCCGACGTAATGAAGTACTATTTCACCTCCGTTTTTACCCAGGAGGCATCCGCATCCACCTCGCATTAGGGAGGTACCAAGTTCGAAGCTTGTTATCATGGAAAGCCGGTGGATACGTTGCTGCACCGGGGATCGAACCTAGTACCTCCCGAATGTTCTACCACAAGGCCACCACGTTTGGTCCAAAAAATGCAAGAAGAAATTTCAGACCTCATTGAGAAACTTAAGGAATCCAACAACTTCATTCTCTGCGCCCACTTGCATTTTCCAGACATCCATTGATATTTTACCTACGCAATGCCGTCCATCAAAAAATATTTATTAGAACTGGTCCTTTCCTTTAACCTTCATTTTGTCCTTTAAAGAGTCAAATCTTTCAATTTATTTTCGTCCAGTCTTTCAATACTGGTCAGATTCCAGATAACTGGAAATTAAAAAAGTTGTTCCAGTCTTAAAAAGTTCGAAATTGTACCAACCCCTCAAATTATCGACCAATTTCGCTGGCATATATCTGGTCTAAACTTTTGCAACATATCGTATACTCGCATACTGCACTCATCTTGACTACAACTGTTACTTCTTTCCCAATCAGCCTGGTTTCAGGGCATGTTTTTCGTGCGAAACTCAACTTTTCCAACTTACAATCGTTATTCACTTAAATCGAGACTGTTCTTTCCAAACCGATATAATTTACTCAGACTTCGCCAAGGCATTCGATCGCGTCCCTCACCAGCATGTCTTTTCTAAGCTCGCAGATCGCTCACTTGACCATCGTATCTTATCCTGGATCCACAGTTTCTAAAATAACCGCTTTAAATTCACCGTCATCACCAGCCACGCATCTGTAGCTACTAGCACCCGGAGTCTCCCAAGGATCGGTTCTTTTTAGAGCGCAGCTCTTTGGCATCCGTTCCTGCGTTTCGCTTCGTCGTCGTGCCCCCATTTCAGCCCTCCTCTTCCTCTGCGCGCTCCTGCCACCACCGTTATTATACCTATATTGAACCCTAACTATTACTATCAATCACTTTTTCTTCTTTAATGTCTTTAATCTGTCTTCGTACGGTGGATATTTTCTGATGGCACGTCCGGCGGTCACTTCTGTCAACACACCTTGAGCCTAGAAATGCTTTTGCCGTAAAAAGCGCGAAAGTTTCGGTGATTCTGCTGCTGCTGCTTTTTTAATACCGTATGTAGGTCATTTCTAAACACCGGATAGGGACTATAATATATCGTACATAGGTTTTAAAGTCCTAAAGCGACATCGGCAATGAGGGAAGCAGCAGTGAAAGGCTCCGGAAATTGCAACCACCTGGACTTTAACGTTCGCTGGTACCTCGCGGTAGACGGGCGCCCTGCGTTTCACCTCCACCGAAACGGAGCCCTTATTGCTGAAATAAAACGCAGGTCCTTAGGGTCAAAAGTCGAGCGCCTTGACCATTGGCTGAACGTCGCGGCAACTAGAAAAATAAGTAGCCATATCACAATACTTCGTAGGTTTTACGGACAGCAAAAAAAAAAAAAAAAAAGGAAAAAAAAAAAACGTCGTTCGCTCAGATCTGCTCTACCTGAGCACCGCAAGCGCTAATGCTAAAGCTATGGGCAAGAACGCCTTGAACGCACAAAAAGAAAACGACGCAGGATCAAAAACGCACACATTTTACTAGATCAAAAGACAAAAGTCGCTCACCGAATGTGGCGGCCACAAAGAGGCAGAGGGAGAAGAAACCGCTCTGAGGTGGGTCTGTGCCAGCTTCACTGCAACAAGAGAACAGAAATGAACTTCCGTTCACAGCGAATACCGCACGCCATTAACGTGGTGCGCTGAAAAGAAAGAAAATGCACAAGATAGCGAAGATATTCGCTGAAGTTATTGAAGCTATTGCACTGCTGTTCCAGTCTCCTTATTAACAGTCGTCACTGGCTCAGCACCACAACAGCTCATCAGACGAGACAGGTACCGAAGCACCAAATCTCTAGAGATCAGAGAAGAAGGCGTTGGTTGACAGGAAACGTTCGTATAAATGCGGGTCACTAATACTAAAACTTGCAAGTCTATGGACACTAATTGAAGAGAAATATGGTCGCGAACTGTTGTGACGTTTATTAGTTGCAGCCGCAGGCATGCATGCAGCCTTGTTGGTTTGCCTATGGCGAGCGGAGTGATGTAGGCAATGGCACGAAGATTGAGTGAGTGAGTGAGTGAGTGAGTGAGTGAGTGAGTGAGTGAGTGAGTGAGTGAGTGAGTGAGTGAGTGAGTGAGTGAGTGAGTGAGTGAGTGAGTGAGTGAGTGAGTGAGTGAGTGAGCGAGTGAGCGAGCGAGCGAGCGAGTGAGCGAGCGAGCGAGTGAGTGAGCGAGCGAGCGAGTGAGTCAGTAAGTGAGTGAGTGAGTGAGGTCGTTTAGTTTCCTTTGTTCGTCCATTCATCCGTCCATTCATCCGTCCGTCCGTCCGTCCGTGCGTGCGTTCGTCCGTCCGTCCGTTCGTTCGTTCGTCCGTCCGTCCGTACGTCCATCCGTTCGTCCATCCGTTCGTCCATCCGTTCGTCCATCCGTTCGTCCATCCGTTCGTCCATCCGTTCGTCCATCCGTTCGTCCTTCCGTTCGTCCTTCCGTTCGTCCTTCCGTTCGTCCTTCCGTTCGTCCGTCCGTTCGTCCGTCCGTTCGTCCGTCCGTCAATACGTCTGTCCGTCAGTCCGTTCGTTCGTTCTCTGTTGCGCAGGATGCGCCGAGATGTATATCAAATGATTCCAGCCGCTCGCTTAGGGCTCCACAATGCTGCAGGTTGTCTCCGTCATCTTCTGCAGTTTCACCTAGACATTTCTTTGCTGGCTTCAACTTGAGCTCTGAAGAGCGTAACAGGAATTCCTAATTCGGTGACCGATGAGCACGCTTGCTCTTATCACAGCCGCAGTTGCTTAGTCATTTTACGGGCTCACGTCAGCCCAATAAACGGTTACGTGCAACACCAGTTTCTTCGTTTGCTGCCTTCGGTATTGTCCCCACCACGTGACAATATGCTTTCGCGCTCAGTGAGACTACAATTTGCAAATTCACGTCATTCCCTTTTTTCCTTCGCTCCATACGCGTTTTGGAGGCGCGGAAAATGGAGCGGTCACGAAGCGCGCCGACTGGAGTGCATCGATAGTGCCATTTGAGTTCCGACGGTCACATACCCTTGCCTTTTTCAAACGCCAATTCGTTTCTATCCAACACAAAACTAGAAAAAAAAGTGGATGATTTACGAGCAGAATTGATGCCAGAGCATCCGCAAGAAGTTCACGTGACTGGCCCAGGAAACAGCTATGACGCTGTCTTCAAAATGGCTGACGCACCGGTACGATCGAGCAGGAGCGTACGGCAATAGCGAAAGAGTAGAGAGTTTTAGAATAGAGGGCTCCAAGCTTTGGGGCCCCCCAAAGAGCTTGGGGCGTCGAAATGCGCATGCGCAGAACTTAAGGCGCGCTTGGGGTCTTGGGTTAACGCTAGGGGCGGCCCCTATTTTTCGGAAATAGCGTTCGCCCCAAGCCGCCGTTGGGTCGCTTGGGTTACGGCAACATGGCGGCGTTCGGCCAAGCGGCGGCCGCTCGCCTCGGCACACATTCGTCGCCACCGCTCCATGGTGTCACGCGTTCATGGAAAACGAAAGGCCAATGAAGCTTATGCTATGGCTCATGATGCCCGCATAACCAAATTTTAGCGATAAAACGCACTATATTTTCAGATTGCTTTCGAATTTACCGAGCTGCTAGGCCTAGCGAGTTCGACCCCTTTGGTTGCCATGGGGACCAGACGGCGGAAAGCGCGGAAGGTTCAAATGAGGTTTCCCGGTCTCGGCCTGGATTGACAATTGACCGATTTCGTTTTGTCTGACGAAAACGGTTTATATAACTGGTAGTCTTAAGATAGTTTTTGCATAATAATAGTACTTTTTGATGAATAAGATAGCGTTGTTGGCTATTATATATTCAAATTATTTTCCTTGACTACCGTCGTGGCGCTGTAATCGACGAACGCAAGCCCGGCTCCGCTGCGTCGGGAAAACCCCTATTCTAAAACTCGCCGCTCGGCCAGTACGGTGCGCTGCCGCGTGTTATTTCCTTGGGGGCCCCAAGCCTTGGGTCGCCCTATTCTAAAACTCCCTAGTTTGTAACACAGAAAGCCTCTACGTCCATGGGGACTCGAACTAGCGAAGTAGAAGGCTCGGCGAGCGACTCGCTTCTACGGAATGGCAGATTCTTTTAAGGCGAAAGCATTTCTGGTCTCATGAGTGGTATGCACAGTAGTTGTGTATACAGGGCGTGTCGGCAGAGCGTGCCCGAACGAATTGGCTTTTAAGAAAAAGAAAAGAAATACCATCGCAACTGAGTATCGAACCCCTGCCAGAAGGAACACACCAACTTCCCTGACCCGCGCATGAGAGCACTATACTATTGCCGATTTTTTTTATATTGCTCTAAGAATATACAATATTTACACAGGAACCCGGACACATTTGACTAAGGTAGCATGACAGATTCCTTCAATGAGTTTAAGATTTCAAAGTGCGGGAGACAGTCAGGTGCTGGATCCACTAGTTTAATACCTTCCAATACCTTACAATTGCTCCTTTAAAGTATTATCTCACTTGCCGTGCGTCAATGTCTGCGTGACGCACCGCCACTCCATAGACTATGAAGGCCCAACGCCATTAGAAGATCATATTGAACACCATCCTCAATATCGATCGAGAGATACCCAATGCCGTGAGGGTTAAACGAAAAATCCTCATTAGTCCTTTGGAGGATGTTCTGGCAGTCCAAGAAAACATACTGAATGGTTTCGTCGTTCTTACATAGAACATAAGGTACTCTCCTAGGCATAGATATCCCTTTCTCTTGCAACCATGCTTTTTAACCGGCAAAATTACGTATCTTGTAGTCTAAAAAAAGGTTTGGCTGTAGGAATAACGTCTATTTTCTAACTCGTTTTAGAAAATCTTGGACTGGGCCTGCGCTGTACAATGGTGGAGGGAACAGTGGGTCACATATGTCTGCAAATTTTTTTCCATGTCACATGGCTAAGATAATCCAATGAAAACTGTGTAGAAGAAAACGACAAGCTTTTACAACTCCTTTCAAATTCCGTGAATAGATCCTTGAATACAACAACAAATTTAGGCAAAAATCTGCCCAATCTCAACAGAATAGCAGGCTGAGTGACAGGGTGTCTAACCAGAACTTTTTCGAGTTCGGTTCGGGTTCGCGGATTAAGGGTTCGAGTTCGCTTTCGGCTACAGAGACACATTTCGTTCCGGTTCAAACTGGTTTGACCCTACCCAAACCGGTTCAACTGTTCAAAACCAAAAAAAAAAAACGATAACAAGGACAGTTCCCTGTGTTTTGAAAGCGACCTCGCCCCCACAGGTGACATTAGAATAATGAATCCATTTACCCATTTTTTGTTTTGGTTTTTTACTTCCTGTACTGCTTCTTCAAGCTTGCCTCGTCTCCCCGCCTCACCGGCTTTTCTCTCCTTTAGTTTCTCACGCTGCAGTTCACCGATTGTACAATTACTGTCATTCCATTCTCTGTTTGTTTTTCAGGGCCTAATCACAGGTTCCTTCGCTCTTCTTAAACTCGTCCCCCCCTCCCCCCCCTTTTTTGTTTTTCAAGGTTTTTATCCCGACCTCCCTCGTCACCTCGCAACCCGTAGACCAGGTTAATCATTAGTTACGCTTACTCTCAATAGCGCACTTCTAAAATTCAGTGCCACCTTTCTAGACTCTCTTAGGTTTTCGCATCAGTGATGGGGGATAAAGCGATGAAACGATTTTTTTTTTTCGACACCGCAGTTGTAAGAGTCGAAACGACAGCCCACTAAATAGAGGCACTGAATTAATACTGCCACCAGTAATTCTCGGTTCCTTGCTCCATCCAGTCTTCACAATTGAACATCTGAGCTTCACTCCTGGCATAGTTTAACTTGCGAAGGAAAATAAAACAAGCACATATCGCTGGGACGAAAGAAAGAGAAGACAAAATAGAAAATCGATTTATGAAATCATCTTTGTGCTGTGTTCAGATAGAACTCAAGAAAAGACTAGTAAATGCTGCCCAAGGTGCTTCCTTCCCACCAACACCATCGGCTTATCCTTCTGAAGTATCGGTCCAACAACTTGCATCTGCTGATGTCACATCGCATACGGGTGCTATGCATGTTTCATGTGACTCATTGCAACATCGTCGAACGATAGGAAAGCAAAATGTTTTGCATGACTTTTTTTAACATATTAGTCCTTTCATTTAAGAGTTATACATGGTTATATATTTATTTCTCGAAGTATGTAAAACTTAAGGATTATATGCTATTATTTCACTGCGTAGGAAGATAGGTAGGCTCTCAAGGGGCAACTTTCTCTATGAGCGGCGCCATTGCGCGGGCAGCAGCCACCCGTGTTAGGGATGAACCGATAGCCCGACGCCAGAGATTGGTGCTATATGCATGTGACAATATGCATGTGACAAGTGGGCACTTTAGAACGGTTGTTTCGAACATTGCAAGAATAATTCCTCGATCAAACGTCGCATAAGACAAACAGCTAAAAATTCATTACTTGCGCAGATTCTCATAGAGGAAGGTAAAAAAAAAAAATCGTACAAATTCAGATTTAAAAGAAATGAACAAATATGCATGTAGCATATATAACTAATTGACTACGAAGCAGGTGGATCGCTACACCCGTTCTGGCGCTTTTTCGAGACTTAGCTGATCTTGAGCAGCCACCGCACCTCCTTTCTTACCTTTTAAAAAGTTGATGAGGACAGCCTGGAGTTTTCCTTTTTCGACATAATACAGCGTTCTGTCGATAAGGAAGCTATATTCTGATTTGAAACGGAGCTTTGGTAAGCCATATGAAGGCTAAAAAGTTTCAAGGGTGCACTATGCTATGCTTATGTGCCGTAATGTGAAATCATTGTGAGTTTTGTCACGCCGCCAATCGCCCAAACTGCACTAGCGGAACTCGGCTACCCCCGACCAAATGGCTCATATGTACGGCGCATTAACCTAGGTGAACTGAAGCAACACGCAGCTCCGATGAAACTTCATGAAGACGACGATTTTCACAGCACATCACGAGAGCGTGCTGCAGTTTCACACGAGGAGTGATCGATTGTGCGGCCAAGGAAACTGATATGTTCGGATCCTGGTTCGAGTCCTAGCGTTGGCACCGTTTTTTTTTTTCCTGAGCAGTTCAGCGCCGTCTAACGTTAGGCTCTGAGTTCGAGTTATGCTTTCCGTGGGTATGCGCGGCTAAAACAAAGGCATGCCTACTCATCACTTCCTCGGCCAGCCCCCGTGCTGCGAGCTCGCTTCGTGCTGCAAGGGCTGCAATCTACATAAGTGTCGCTGTGACGGTGACCAGGGCATCGCAATGCCGCCGTGTTACACGAGTGCAACCAAGGTAAGTGCAGCAGGTCGCATTACTGCAGGAACGAAACGCCTGCAACATACTATTGCCAGCGGCATCAACTCGATGATGATGATGATGATGAACGATTCAAAGAACCCATGCGATCTCTGATACCAAATGTTAAACCAATAATAAAGATAAAACTACTGCAAACAACTAGAAAGTATATATATATATATATATATATATATATATATATATATATATATATATATATATATATATATATATATATATATATATATATATATATATATATATATATATATATATATATATATATATATATATATATATATATTGTAGGGGTGCGTTTATTCGGTAAACCCAGATGGATCCAGCCGCTCAGGAGGAACTCGCTGCGGAGCGTCAGGCGTGGCGAATCAGCAAGGCAGCGACCAACTTCTTCGTCCTCGAGTGTGCCAGCACGTGATACATGGCAGTGGCTATGAAGGCGAAGATTACCACACTACATTTTCCCCCCGGGTAGAGAAGGAGCCATCCTGGCGACTTATGGAGCCGAAAGAACAGACGGATCGTAGTAGGGCTTGATTCGGTTCACATGAACTTTTTCCCGTCCACGGCGACGCAAGTCCTCAGAGCGTAACAGGCTGAACTACGCAGTTGACAGGAGATGTTTTTTGAAGAACTCGGTATGGACCATGATACCGAGCAAGAAGCTTCTTTGAAAGGCCGGGGGTTGTGATAGGAACCCAGAGCCACACCAGGGAGTTGGGAGCATATGAAGGCGCCTCGCCAGTGTCACGATGGTGTTTTTGTTGCCACTGGTTTTCGGTTGTAAGCGAACGAGCGAGCTGACGGCATTCTTCTGCGTACTGGGCGGCGTCCGAGAGTGGCGTCGATTCAGAAACATCAGGGCGGTAGGGAAAAAGTGCGTCCATTGTGCAGGTTGGCCCTCGCCCGTATAGAAGGAAGAAGGGAGAGAATCCAGTGGTTGTCTGTATCGCAGTGTTGTACGCGTAGGTTAGAAGGGAAGAACCTGGTCCCAGTTGGAATGAGCGTCGTTGACGTACATGGCCAGCATGTCACTCAGAGTACGGTTGAAGCGTTCTGTCAAGCCATTCGTCTGAGGGTGGTAAGAAGTAGCGGCGTCAGACGAGAAAACGCGTCCGCGGTCACTGAGCAGTTCCTTCGGAGTCCCGTTGCGAAGAATCAAGTTGTTGAGAAGGAACAAAGCAACGTCTCTTGCAGAGGCAGAAGGTAATGGTGATGTTTCAGTGTAACGAGTAAGATGGTCTACTGCCACGATAATCCACCGGTTTCCAGCGGGAGTAGTAGGAAGAGGGCCATAGAGATTATGCCAACGCGGTCAAATGGACGAGCAGGACAGGGTAACAGCTGCAACGAAACAGGGGACTTCTGAGGAGTTTTTCCGCGTTGACAAGATTCGCAAGCTCCGAGCAGAACAACGCTTGCGCGAGCGCACTCAGCAGGCCGAAGAGTCGTTCACCAGTTACACGGAAGACATCGTGGACCTGTGCAAGCGCGTCGACCCCTTAATGTCCGAAGCGGATAAGATAGAAAACATGAAAGGCATCTCTGACGACGCGTGCCAGATGCTATGAGTGAAAAATCCTGCCACGGTCAGTGAAGTTATCAAATTTTGCTAGAGCTACGACGTGCTTCGTAAGCGCGCTTCTACCCGGCGGTCCAGTGTTAGAGACGACACCATCTCTGCACTAGCTCCGGGCAGTTCTACTTCATCAGAAAGCAGCCCTTTGATTCAACAAATCAAAGCCTTCATTCGAGAAGAGGTCGCCCGCCAGCTATCACTGGTCCCTCAGTTACAAGATACTGGCCGCCTTGTTCCTGACATGGCTCCGTCTTTGGCCCCTACCATACGGCGTGCCGTGCAAGACCACATCGCTGATGTCCTTCCGCCCAGTTCCGTGCTCCCGCCCAGCCCAGTGCTTCGTCTTCGTCTTCATAGCCACTGAAGAGGCATGGGTCACGCTGCCGTAGAGCTCCAGAACACAGGACCGTGGTTGGGAGGGGCGGCATGTTGAGGCAGTATCGTCCAGCGTGGTGTAAGAAGATGGCAATGTGCGGCTTCTTAGTTCCAGGGTGGACGGGAACGTACCCAGCAGCACCTCCACCAATTGTAGGGGTGCGTTTATTCAGTAAACCCAGATGGATCCAGCCGCTCAGGAGGAACTCGCTGCGGAGCGTCAGGCGTGGCGAATCTTCTTCTTCTTCCTTGATATTTGGCACATACCCACGAAGGGGGACTGGCCAAGGTTCAGTGTGGACTGCCAAATGTCCTACACAAACTGAATTAGTGTATTAAAGTAATTGACAACTAAACAAAAACATAAGATGTAAGATCACAAAAGTTATTGAAAGAAAAAAATATGAAGCAAAAATTTGGAATTTTGTAAATTTGGAATGCCATTAGCAAGGGAATCTGTCGTGGCGAATCAGCAAGGCAGCGACCAACTTCTTCGTCCTCGAGTGTGCCAGCACGCGATGCATGGCAGTGGCTATGATAAGACGAAGGTTACCACACTACAATATATATATATATATATATATATATATATATATATATATATATATATATATATATATATATATATTAACGCGGTAGCGTTAAGGAGCTCGTGTCGCAGAAAAGCCGGTGTCGTCGGCGGCGTTGGCCGTGAGCGATAAATCCCGACATGCACTTCATAAATAAAAAGCAACTTCCATGTGCGGCGCTGCCCCAACACGTGGCGCGCCACTCGCCCCTGACGTTTCGCCGTGCACCTTCACGGGTTGTAAAATGAAGCGTCTTTCCTTTCTTTAGATCACTATCTTCGCTCACCCGCTTCTCCCCTTCGGGCCGCGCGGGTACCGGTGCGAGGATGCCCCAATACCCTTGCGCTTAATAAGTTTTCTCGCTCTCTCCCCTTCCAACATCCAGCGTGCGTCACTCGACCAGTGGTGTTTAGGCGACGCGGCTCCTCTTTCCGCTCACAGCGTGATTGCTAGGTGCAGCGTCTGATGCCGGACGCCTCTGACGTGATCGCTGCGCCGTAGCGCTTCTGCTGGGAAAGCGTCCCCTGCGATGTAATAACGCTATCGCGTTCCACTCTTGAAGGCGAAGCTTAAGCGTCCTCCAATTTTTGTAACGAGAATTGCGCCAAACGTCCAGGCAACGCCCTGAGCCTAGAAGACTGCCGAAGTCCGAGAGCGGTCCGAGCAGCGGTCTGAGCGCGGTTCCAAGCAACTAACTTCGTCGTCTACGCCAACTAGCAACCACTTCATCGTCTACGTCAACTAGCCACTGATTGTCTCCGCTTCGTCGTCGACTATAGTTTGTATCACTGCCCCCTCCTCTGTAGCATCGACTCGATGCGACGCGGTGCTACTAGGAAGAAGTCAGCGAAAGGGTGCACTAAAGTGTCACAAGGACCCAGCGGCGTTGACGAAAAGTTCAGTCATGTACGATCATGATAGGGCTTCAGCCGAACCACGTGCACGACTTCAGTACGCTGTGGCCTTCGGGATGGAGCTGAAGCTACGGGAACAACGGCGTAGGTGATTTCACTGATACGGCGAACAATTTCGTAAGGGCCGAAGTATCGGCGCAGTAATTTTTCAGATAGGCCGCGATGACGAACAGGTGTCCAAACCCAGACGAGGTCGCCCGGCTCGTAAGTGACGATTCTTCGGCTGAGGTTATACCGAGCAGCGTCATTCGCCTGTTGTCGGTGGATTCTGAGGCGTGCTAGTTGCCGCGCTTCCTCAGCACGCTGAACAAAGATGTCGGCGTCAAGTTCGGCGTCAGAGCCGCAAGAAGGACTAACTGGCAACATGGCATCCAACGGCGTGCTCACTTGGCGACCGAAGACAAGTTGGAACGGGGTCAGTCGCGTCGTCTCTTGAGTGGCGGTATTGTACGCGAAAGTTATATAGGGCCAAAATCACATCCCAGGTGCGATGTTCTGCGTCCACATACATAGAAATCATGTCAGTGAGGGTGCGATTGAGGCGCTCCACCAGCCCGTTGGCCTGAGGGTGATACGCCGTCGCACGTCGATGGCTAGTGTGAGTCATAGTCATGACCAACCGAATTAGGCGAGCCGTAAAAGCTGTTCCACGGTCAGTGATTACCACGGCGGGGGCGCCATGACGTAGGACAATGTTATGAACGAAAAATTGAGCAACTTCGGCTGCAGTACCTTTAACAAGGGACGCTGTCTCTGCGTACCGTGTTAGGTAGTCTGTCGCGACGACTACCCAACGGTTGCTAGACGAGGACTTCGGAAAAGGACCGAGAAGATCCATGCCCACTTGATGAAAAGGGGACTTTGGCGGAGCAATACGCTGAAGAAATCCAGCAGGTTTCAATGGCGGAGACTTGCGACGTTGGCAGTCACGACATGAGCGTACATAAGCCCGCACCGATGGGAGTAACCTGGGCCAATAATACTTTTGATGAATTCGTGCAAGTGTACGGCTCACCCCCAGGTGGCCGGCGGTGGGTTCATCATGACAGGCACTCAATATATCTCGGCGCAACTCGGAGGGCACAACAAGGAGAAACGTCTCTTCACTGTTAGCGAAATTTCGCTTGTAGAGCACGTTACCACGCAGAGTGAACGTTTGAAGCCCACGATGAAAAACACGGGGAATACGGGCGTCGACGCCCTGCAGATAGTCGACGAGTGACGCTAACTCTGGGTCCATTCTCTGCAGCTGCGCCATTTGGGTTGTACTAATAGCCCCCAGAAAGGGAAAATCATCGACCGTTTCTTCTGGACATATGGCGATGGGCGAGCGCGACAGACAGTCAGCATCCTGATGCTTCCGTCCTGATTTGTATACGACTGTTACGTCATACTCTTGTAATCTAAGGCTCCATCTAGCCAATCGTCCTGAGGGGTCTCTGAGGCTCGCGAGCCAGCATAATGAATGGTGGTCGCTTATAACGCGGGAAGGTCGGCCGTAGAGGTATGGTCGGAACTTGGTGAGGGCCCATATTACCGCCAGACATTCTTTCTCAGTTGTTGAATAGTTAGTTTCGGAGCGGGTAAGTGTTCGGCTCGCGTAAGCGATGACCCGTTCTGCACCGTCTTGCCACTGAATTAGTACTGCACCAACCCCAACGTTGCTGGCATCAGTGTGAACGTCAGTTGCGGCGTTTTCGTCAAAATGGCCTAGTATCGGAGGATTCTGTAGGCGGCTGCGAAGCTCAAGGAAAGCGGCCTCTTGTACACTTCCCCACAGGAACGGCGTGTTATCTCGAGTCAGTGTGGTTAGCGGTTCTGCGATGTGCGAAAAGTCTCGTACAAAGCGTCTGTAATAGGAGCACAAACCTAAGAACCGTCGAACCGCTTTCTTGTCAGTAGGGTGCGGAAAACCAGAAACGGCAGCTGTCTTTTCAGGGTCCGGGCGAACACCTTTTGCGCTGACCACGTGACCAAGGAAGCGAAGTTCCTCAAAGCCGAAGTGACATTTCTCCGGTTTGATTGTCAGATTGGCGTCTCGGAGAGCTTTTAACACAAGGCGTAACCTTTCTAGGTGTTGGTCGAAGGTGGTCGAAAATATGACGACATCGTCCAGGTAAACCAAACACGACTGCCACTTCAAACCGGACAGAACGGTGTCCATCAAGCGTTGGAACGTGGCCGGTGCCGAACATAGGCCAAACGGTAGCACCTTAAACTCATATAAGCCATCGGGTGTCACGAAAGCCGTCTTCTCCCGGTCTCTCTCATCCACTTCTATTTGCCAGTACCCACTTTTTAGGTCTAGCGACGAGAAGTATCGGGCATCTCGCAGTCGATCGACTGCGTCGTCTATGCGGGGAAGTGGGTAATCGTCTTTTTAGTGACGAGATTAAGTTTTCTGTAATCGACACAGAACCGCAGAGTATTGTCCCCCTTTCTGACGAGAACAACCGGTGAAGCCCACGGGCTTGTAGACGGCTGAATGACATCGTCGGAAAGCATTTCGGTGACCTGTCTCTGAATCGCTGCTCGTTCCGTTGGAGAAACGCGGTATGGGCGTTGGCATACGGGGCGCGTGGTCTCGTCTGTTATTATACGGTGCTTGGCGACCGGAGTTCGGCCCACTTTGGCAGACGTTGCGAAGCAGTCTGCAAAATCTGCCAAGACAGCCGAAAGAAGATCCTTCTGAGCCGGCGATAACTCAGTGTTTATTTCGTCTGGTGGCAGAACGTGACGAGGTCCACTGTCGTCTTGAAGAGCTTCTTCCACGGTGCACAAATGTGGACACTCCGCGACGTCTTGGAGGAAGGAGATTACCGTGCCTTTGACGAGGTACTGAAATTCGTTCGAAAAGTTGGTGAGCAGAACGGTAGTGCAGCCATTCCGTAGGTGGACGAGGCCTCGGGCAACAATGAGACCCCTCTCAAGCAGCAGTGGGATATGACCCTCCGCCATGCCCTCAAAGTCATGAAATAGGTCATTCTGCGCGCGCATTACGACACTGCACCGTGGTGGCACCGTGACATCATCCTCCACAATACGCAGAGCATGGCTACAGGGATCGCGGGTGTCTAAGCGATAAGTGATACAAACTATAGTCGACGACGAAGCGGAGACAATCAGTGGCTAGTTGACGTAGACGATGAAGTGGTTGCTAGTTGGCGTAGACGACGAAGTTAGTTGCCTGGAACCGCGCTCAGACCGCTGCTCGTACCGCTCTCGGACTTCGGCAGTCTTCTAGGGCGAAGTAAACATTATTGAGCTTTCGCTCGTCACTCCAGCCGTTGTACCGAGCCACTCGCTCGAAGGTAGCCAGCCAATCCTCAGCGTCTTCGAAGACGTCGCCGTGAAAAGATGGTGGTGTTCGCGGCGGGTGGCAAAGGATCGGAGCTGAGAGCCTGGGATCAGTGGCCATGTCGAGGTGGCTCGAGAGTTGCGGCTGCGTGATCCTCGTAGGGGTGGAAAGGGGCCCAACCTCAGGCGACTGTCCGCGGAGGTGGCGACTGAGTCGCTGGTGGACCGGAGTCAGATCCGTCGTGAAGCGTGTAAACGTGGGAAAACGTACCCAGCGCACTCCACCAGACTGTAACGAGTATTGCGTCAAACGTCCAGGGAACGCCCTGAGCCTAGAAGACTGCCGAAGTCCGAGAGCGGTCCGAGCAGCGGTCTGAGCGCGGTTCCAGGCAACTAACTTCGTCGTCTACGCCAACTAGCAACCACTTCATCGTCTACGTCAACTAGCCACTGATTGTATATATATATATATATATATATATATATATATATATATATATATATATATATATATATATATATATTGTAGGGGTGTTTTTATTCAGTCGACGCAGATGGATCCGGCTGCTCGGGATGAACTCGCAGCGGGGCGTAAGGCGTAGCGAATCACACAGACAACGACCAACTTCTTCGTTCTTGAGAGCGGCAGCACGCGACGCATGTCAGTGGCTATAACGATGAAGATTACCACACTACAATATATATATATATATATATATATATATATATATATATATATATATATATATATATATATATATATATATATATATATATAATCATTCATGCGCATAAATTAAATCGCCGCTGTCCAGGGTATGACCTTTTAAGCAAAGGAGCCCAATACTTCGATCAGGTAATCAGGTACCGGAGATAGTCTGTGTAAAATGCTACCGCGATACGCCCGCCAAAGCAGCCCAAAAAAAAAAAAAAGAAAAAGAAAAGCTCTCTCATCCTCCGCTTCGGGAAACCAGCTTCCCTGTTCTGCTGGCCCGTCGGGCCGTTAGGCTGACGTCGGACTAGCAAACGACCTCCATTGGTCCATCTCGCTGACTGTCGGGTTAAAGATGACGTTCCCTCGCCACGGCCCGACTGAATGCAATGAATGCAGCGGCGCATGCTTCCTCACCCGTTTCGTTTTCGCGCACGCAGAGTGTCACGTCCCACCTCCCACCAAACGCGAAGCTTGCGGAGGCTAGACGACCGGGCAGGAGAGTGAAACACCTTTCCGAGTGAACGGTAGGAGAGAAATATGACAGAATCGGGTGATTGCGGTGGCTTTAACTGCGTTATTAATTACTCTTTTCAAAAACATTTTTTTCTATTTTCGACCAAAGGGTGCACAGTGGCCCTTTAAGAAAAAACAAAACGCGTCACATTTGCAATAATATTTTAACTTGTTTCTAGTAACCTCTCCAACCTCTCTCGGCCATTATTGCATCCGCTGCGTAGGTGCCCGAAGCTCTGACCGAAGCTTTCTTTACCTGCGGGGTGGGTGCGTCAGCGTCCCAGGTTCAACGTTGTGTTCTGACGTTTTCAAGCGTCTGCGTGTAGGCTACCTGTGTCAAACATTCAGTATTTAGTTATGCTGGTCGTGATAGAGCTTTACAGCAAAGCGAAGGCTGTGCGTGCTCATTGAGAAACTATTTGCCGCTGCGTGTGCCCATTTTCTAACAATGCGACAATGCTAGCGGGTTGGCCTCCGGACACGTCGCAAAAGTGGCGGCCTGCGCGGATACACACGAACGGCGTCTCGCTGTATCCCTTTATAATTGAACGGTGGGTGACATCTTTTTGCGCTCAAGACACGTGTCGCATTCCGCAAAGCCTTCGATCGTCTCCCTTTGCTACTTTTCTTTCTTTCTTTTTTCTATACTGCGTTGCATCACCGCACCGACGTTCGCTGATTGAATGTGCTTTAGCTGGTATCACTTGGAGGTTCTTATTGTCAGTGGGATATTTTTCAAAGATACGTTAAATGCTGAAGTTGATGCAAATTGCAAGCCTAACACTGACTCCTCTTAGCGACAAATGGAGCGCGAGCAAGACAATGCAATCGTGAACAGGGCGAGATTTTAGTTGTAGGGAGCGAAGCTGTATCGTAATTATTTTCACTTCGCAGACCCATGAACTTCTAAGTTGTAACGGTGCCCGTTTGAATTTCTTACCAAACCTCTTATAGCTATAGGTGTTCTAACGCTACCGTCACAGTTATCCCTTTCGATTTTCTTTGTTCTTTGGCACTGATGCTACTTCGCTTGTTCGCAAGTGTCTTGGCCTTTTATAATCTCACCGCGTCTCGTCTGGAGACCTACGCTCAGGTAATTTTGTTACCACGAGGATTTCGTGAAGACAATAACAGACGACTGAACGATGGTCGCCTTCAGTTCAAGATTTGCACTGTCGCGACACGTCTATGTATGCAATCGTGAGTTAATAAAGCCTTTCTTTTGATGCAACAGAGCTTCACTCATTTATGACCTTAGTGAAATGTCTCAGGCCATGTGATATGTGCTTGCCGAATTCACTTGAAGACCCCTTGTATGCAGAAAGGAGCCTGTAGAAATAAGCCACATAATGCGTTTACCTGACGCGCGACGAAAGGCAAGGCTAATGACGACGGAGCCGACGATGCTATATGATAAGACGGTCGAGGATGCCATAACATTTTAGTTAACGTAAAACTTGCCAGCATAGAAATTCATGTCTATAGTAAAAGTGCACAGTTACGGTGTCCATTTTTCCGCCTTATCCGTGCATCGTTCTGCCTCCGTCGTCGTTGGCATTGTCGTCCAAAGGTAAAAAAAAAATCAAATTTTCCGCCAATAGTACGCCACTGTGAGGTCACGGGTTTTCGTGACGTCGCATGTTTGTTTTGCATCACAGTTCGCAGGAGGCGCCGAGAAACTGAAGCATCTCTAAGTCGACACGCAGGCGATGGGAGTTTCGCTACCACGGGATCCTCTAGAATAATGTAACGCGACGGCCAGGCACGGAAGAGCGACATAGTAGCGGATGATAGCGCATTCCTGCATAAGCGCCACTCGCCTTTAACATATGTATTTCTGCATGTATTGCGCTGCGTATTGAGCTACGAGGGACGGCGCATTTCGCGTCTGGTCAGAACGGCCAGCTTGTCTCTTGTTCCTGATAAGACAGCACAAAGACAAGCTATCAAACAATACTCCAGAAACACATTGTGCGTGGTGGTAACTCTCTATAGCATTACAAGGACAAGACGAAAACAGACAGCAAACAACCAATTAGACACAATTCTCGTACTGTTAGCATAGATGGTACATGCTTAAATAACGCGATCAACCGCTATCAATTGCACTTGATTTTGAAACGTACAATCACGCGATATCACCTGGAGTTGCTTGTCATGACCGCCTCGTGGTTCGATCGAAATACGTTGGTTTTCAGGCCGCTGCTACATAAAGTGAATTTACTGTTGCATATCATTCAGCGTGGCCCTGGCGGCGTGCATGATGCGCAAGCACTCTGTGGAAATGATGCCTACGAGCAAGAAGCAGGGACCGCTTTATTTTGGCCGCGCATGCGAACGGGGCGCATTGCTCAAACTCTGAGCCTAACGTTACATGGCGCTGACTCGCTCCGCAAAGCACCAGTTCTACCCCGCCGGGGTGGCGCAGTGGTTACGACGCTCGACTACAGTTCCCAAGGACGCGGGATCGAATCCCGGCCTCGGCGGTAGCTTTTCGGTGGAGGCGAAAAGCAAGGCGTCCGTGTGCTGTGCGATGTCAGTGCACGTTAAAGAACCCCAGGTGGTCGAAATTTCCGGAGTCCTCCACTACGGCGTCTCTCATAGCCTGAGTTGCTTTGGGACGTTAAACCCCACAAACCAACCAACCAAAGCACCAGTTCTGGTGCCGACCCGTTTCAAAAGGTATGGCCCCGAGCATCATCATCAAGCATCATCAAGCATCATCTGCGCTTGACAAGGCTGCGCACCACTGTACGCGCAGACACGCTTAGATGACAGGTCTAATCACAGGCTCAGATAACCGTTAATGTCCACGCTAGCCAAGAGCAATGAAATGCTTTCTTTCACATGGATTGCGAAATGTTGCCAATCGGTACGAGGTGGGCACAGCAATGCAAGCTCCCATGAAATCATCTGAATGATGCACTTTGGTTATAAGGAAAGCAAAAGCATTAAAAAGTGACCACCGTTGCTACGTTAACCATAAATCTAGGTTTGGGCAGTGCAGAAAGCAGGTAATCTACATGCTACCTTGTCTTGTTATGATAAATACAATTGTAGGGCAGACTGGCAGTTATTTGAAAGTCCGCATGTTTGAACAAAGAAATTCTTCAACCCTAACACCACTCGAAAATTTGCCGAAACATTGCTGGACATGTAAATGCCATCCCCCTTTCTATAAGACTATTGTACTTAGCAAAGCACATAATCAGCGTACACGGAAAATTACTGAGGCATTCCATATTGTGAAAGGAAGGGAGAAGTCTGCCATTGACGCTTGCCATCAACTTGACCAAAAAATGAGATTGCGTATCTAGAATCAGTTGTTAAGTAGCACTGCACGTGTTTTCTTTTTTTTTTTTTGTTAGATTTGCGTTTATCCCAGATCTTTTGTCAGTTCATTTCGTTTTTCATTTTATTTTGTTTCCCTTCTCCTTTCTTCCGAAATGTATATTCTGTTAACGCTTCCAAAAAAAACTTCAGTTGTGAGAAGCGCTCGTGCCGCGTTTTAAGGCGAAAGCCTTTAATGGCTCATATGCTGTCGTAGACAAAATGTGTCCCGCTTTTGCGGTGCTCTAATTGGCCGAGGCGGGATGACGTCATATATTCTCGACCAATCTCAGAGCACCACCACAATATGCGCGAATGCGTGCCTTATATGACCATATGTCAATCAATGATAAATTACTACTAATTATTTAATCACCAATTGATGACTAACTGATTCATTGATTACCTAATTATTTACCAACTAATTATCAGATTATCTTTAATTATTAACTAATTAATCATTCACTCAGTGTCAGTTGCTTAACAGAATGCGGCCCTCAGACTTTCGCCTTTCATTACTTTCGTCGCTTAAGTCCCTCGTAATTAATTTTGCCTTTTTTCGTGTGCTTGTTTTCGCGCGCTGCGCTTAGAAAAGTGCAAGTGTTCCAACTCGCTGAGTTTAACATCCTTGTGAAGAAATGCTTTCACATTGTTATTGTTATTATTATTATTAAAATACAGATGTCAATCATCTGCGTCCGTGCCCGCTCTTAGATGTGGGACCCTCGGTTCGGCTCTCACTCTGGTAGATCCCCTCAGGTCCCGTCCCGAAGAGGTGGTGAGCAGTATGGGGTTTGGAGGAATTGGCAGAGGCTTACGGCAGAAAAGACTTTGCAAGAGATTTATCTACATGTTTACAAGAGTACAGGAAAATCATAAGAGGGACATACTGAGGGACATACAGACCAATCAGCTTACTGTCTGTTACGTATAAGGTATTTACTAAGGTAATCGCTAATAGAATCAGGACAACCTTAGTCTGCAATCAAGCAAAGGATCAAGCAGGGTTTCGGAAACGGTACTCTACTATCGATCATATCCATACCATCAATCAGGTGATAGAAAAATGCTCGGAATATAACCAGCCCTTATACATAGCATTCATTGATTACGAAAAAGCATTTGACTCAGTTTAAACCTCCGCGGTGATGCAGGCATTGCGAAATCAGGGGGTAGACGAGCCGTACGTGAAAGTGCTAGAAGATATATATAGTGGCTGCACAGCGACCATAGTTCTGCATAAAGAAAGCAACAAAATTCCCATAAAGAAAGGTGTTAGGCAAGGAGACACAATCTCCCCAGTACTATTCACAGCTTGTTTAGAGGACGTATTCAGAGACTTGGGATGGGAGCAGTTAGGGATAAGGGTAGATGGAGAATACCTCAGTAATCTGCGATTTGCTGATGACATTGCCTTGCTAAGCAACTCGGGGGATGAACTGCAAATAATGATTGATGACCTAGACAGAAAGTGTAGAAAGGTAGGCTTGAAAATCAATATGCAGAAGACTAAGGTCTTGTTCAACAGCCTCGGGAAGGAACAGCAGTTTACATTAGGTAGCGAAATATTAGAAGTAGTAGGCGAATATGTCTACTTAGGACAGGTAGTAACCGCAGATCCGGACCATGCAAAGGAAATAACAAGAAGAATAAGATTGGGATGGAGCGCATTTGGCAAGCACTCGCAGATTATGACTAGCAGCTTACCGGTATCGCTCAAGAGGAAAGTATACAACAGTTGCATCTTGCCTGTACTCACCTATGGGGCTGAAACGTGGAGGCTAACCAAGAGAGTCCTACTTAAGTTGAGGACAACCCAGAGGGCTATGGAACGAAAAATGGTAGGGGTAACATTAAGAGATAGAAAGCGTGCAGGGTGGGTCAGAGAAATAACTTAAGTTACCGACATTCTAGTGGAAATTAAGAAGAATAAATGGACATGGGCAGGACATGTAGTGCGAAGAGAGGATAACCGATGGTCGCTGAGGGTAACAAACTGGATTCCAAGGGAAGGAAAGCGTAGCAGGGGGCGGCAGAAAGTTAGGTGGGCGGATGAGATTAAGAAGTTCGCAGGGGTCAAGTGGATGAAGCTAGCACAGAACCGGGTTAAGTGGAGAAATATGGGAGAGGCCTTCGCCCTGCAGTGGGTATAATCAGGCTGATGATGATGATGATGATGATGACTGAGAGCGTAAAATAGAGCATGTCAAAAAGCCACCCGTGGGCTGCTTAAATACAGTCTGTCGTCCCCAGATCCCTAGAGTTGGAGACTTCAACTGCTTCTTCATCGTCCAATAGCCTTCGAGCCATTTCTTAGGCTCCACCCACCACGTGATTTATCACACCGACACACATCGTTTGTCCAGGAGTCACATGTTCGACCCGGCTGATAATATCGGAGAAGATGTTGTGGCTATCTCGGGGATGCTGTGGCTATCTTGTAGATGTTGTGCTATCTCAGAGATATTGTGGCTGTCTCGGAGATGTTGTGGCTACTTGCAGTCACGGGCCGCGATTCAGACTTGGCGTCGGCTGGGCGCATTTGATTCACAGTTCCAGGCCTTGACCGTGAGAATACAAGCAATACAAGTCCGGCAGAACACCATCTTGGCTGGCGACGCAACACGAGTGCAATTACTCGACCGGACGTCGAGCCTGCGTTCTCACCGCACAACCCACGCAACCTTCGCTGAGCTGATCACGTCATACGTGTTCATCATCAGTCTTCGGCCTTGATCCAAGCAGTGAGAACTAAGGCACCGACGTAGAAGTGGTTGTCCGGCGCGCGGCGAAATATCGAAGTGTTGTCCTATACCGCCGCGTTTTACCAACAAAGGAGTTAGCCGTGCACGGAGCTGCCGCCGCCGTTGCCGCCGCCGTTGCCGCCGCGTCATCGCCTCTCGAGTTGAACATCCGGCCGCGTGGAAGGGAGCTGAACCTTCGATCTTAACACCGCCCCCCCCCCCCCCCATCTCCGCCTTAGCAACACCGCCGAACGCACGCATACAAAAATTGAGACAACGTCATTCTGCTCTTGTCTTTCAATCGCACCTAGATACTGAAAACATATCATGCGACATTTTACACCCAATGGTTTTCGTTTTCACGACTGTGTTCTGTGCATGATGTAAGAATATTTTTCCACCATTGTACCGCGCTAGCTCCCCGGCTCTGGCGTTGCGCTGCTGACTGTATATTTCACCTGCCGAGCTCGACAGATCTTGAACCCTGACTGCGGCTGCTGTATTTCTACGCAAAAGTACATCCCTACTATCTGCAGTGCAAATGTGCCTTATTTGGACACCTACAAAGCACGAAACCTTCCGTGTAGTGTGCGGTGCCACCACGAGTCAATAAACCCCAGGTGATCGAAACCAGTGCGGAGCACACCACTACAGCTTTCCTGAATCCCGATAGGACATGTGCCAATTTTTCCCTGCGTGGCGAGCGATGTTCTGCACAGGGGTAGCTACAACAAAAACAGAAAACCAGTTACCTAAGCGAGTGATGAAACTTATCAAACAATGCGATAAGAGATAACAGTGAGTCACGCTGTTGCTAGTTTGGCCCAGAACAAAGACAGCTATCTTCTGGAGACATCGCTGGGGTTCGCAGCACTGACACGCGTCGTTATCTGAAATAACCGATACTTTTACCCTTGCGCGAGCAATGATGGCAAGCCGCTTGGAAACTGTAGGTTTGCCATAAACCTTCTTGCAGTCGCCTATTCTGGAGCGCAGCTCTTTGGCGCCCGTTCCTGGATTTCGCGTCGCCGTCGGCATCGGCGTGAGCCTCGTAGCCAGCTCCGCCCCCCCTCTTCCTGCGCGCGCTCCCCGTTCGCCACTGCCTATCGCCCCTCCCCCATCCTCCTGCCTGGCGGCGACGGTGCTCTCCGGTTGCCGAAATGCCGGCTCGCTATCAGCGGATCACGGTGCGTGCATCCCAAGCCGAAACGCATAAAGCCCCTCAATAAACTTTTTTGAGGGGCTTTAGAAACGCATAGTCACGTTTTCTTCACTCGCTAACGGCGTCAGCGGCATTAGTCAGCCGCTGCTATCTGTTAGTCGCGCAACTTTCCTATGGGACCACGCGCTGCCTCCCGCAACCTCCCGATAGCTTAATTGCTCTCATTTCTCCAACCACAAAGCTTCTTTCATGACAGCCAAGAACTCATAGTGTAGTGTTTTAAAATTAAAAGTTTTCTGTGATTGCACATACGTGTTTTGCTCGAAATCTTTGCCTCAATCTATCGAAAAGGTGAAACAGCTGATTAACTGCCTCAATTTTCGCATTACAAGTAACGAAATTGGCGGTAATTTTTTTTTTTCTTCAATTTTCAGCCGATATCAAGTCCAACAATGAGGCTTTAGCTTTACGTCCACGCATTCAAACATTTTTAGCATTCACGATCATTAAAATAGACCTTTCTACTTACACTTTGTTACACAGCAGTTGAAAGGGCAACGAATTCGCAGCCCTCAGCTTCCCATTACTGTTTCTTTGTAATCTTTGACTGTATCATGCGGCAGCGACAGGTGAGCTGCAGGAGCACGTGGGCATTTTAATAAGCTGCTAAAATGTCTTATTTTCTGTTAATTAAACTGATCAAGTACAACTACACGCAATTACTGGCATCAGTAAATAGTTTTTTTGTACGCATTAAGTTCTGCCTGGCAGCGAAAGAACTCATTTACGGAGGTTTGAATCTGGTTTGTTTTGGTTTGGTTTATGCGGTTTAACGTCCCAAGCCATGAGGGACGCTGTAGTGAAGGGCTCCAGAAATTTCGACCACCTGGGGTTCATTGAAATCGCACAGCACACGAGTGCCTTGCTTTTCGCGTGCATCGAAAAGCTGCCGCCACGGCCAGGATTCGATCCCGCATCCTTGGGTTAAGCAGTCGAGAGCCTTAACACTGAGTCACCACAGCGGGTTAAGACCTATAATGTCCAGATCGTATTCAAGTAAAGCTGTATCGTAAAGGCTACATCGTTTAGTGACCACAGCTTCGTCGTGTGTACCATTGGATCCAAGGAGGCTAAGCTGTGGCTTAATTCGGATCTATGGAAGCCTAACGGCAAAGATTGAAGTTTTACAGACACTTATACAGCGACACATATAAAGCATGTTAGAAGCGGAGCCCAAAGCGGCCGCCGGCCGCGGCCGGGATTCGATCCCGCTTCCTTGGATTCAGCAGTCGAGAACCCTAGCCGCTGAGCCACCGCAGCGGGGCACCTTTGAATAAGAAAGTCTGCTCACCACTAGACTCAAAGTCAGCAGTTCTTACACCGGAAATGACTCCGTGGTCGCTGTTTTGTGGTGGGTGGCGGTGCAGCGTAACACCTGAGACCCAGAGTAATGGCGTCGGAACATGCGGTTTGGGCGCTCTGCAGGTGAGAGCGCTATTTTTAAGGCGAAAGCCTTTAATGGCTCATGCTGTCGTGGACAAAATGTGTCCCGCTTTTGCGGCGGCTCTGATTGGACGAGGCGGGATGACTTCATAGAGGTCTCGACCAATCACAGAGCACCACCACAGCATGCGCGAATGTGTGCCTTATATGGCCATTAGTCAATCAATGATCAAATAATAATTAATGAGTAATGAATTAATTTACTAATAGGTGACTATATAAGTAATTCAATTACCTTATTAGTAATTAATTAATTAATTGTGTATTTATTAATTGCACAACTAGTGCATAATTATTTCCTATTCGATTAATTGATTACTGCTTAGTGCCAGTTGCGTAGCAGAATGCGGCACTCAGGCTTTCGCCTATCACTACTTTATTCGCTAAAGCCCATCGTAATTTTTCTCAGAACACACAGTCCTACCGATTACAGTGCAACTTCTCTACGTTTGTCCACACTGTCCCTTTTAGATCGCAACCTTCACCTCCAGAGCCTTCGATACGGTGGAAACCTTCACTCTTCGTTCGGCATAAGCACCATTCACTGTGTGTAGTGGGCAGGTTTCAGCAAAAATGTCACCGGAAAACATGGCTCTGGCAAAAATGTGCCCAAAAGGGTGCAATTTAACCTCAAGATTCAAGGACTCTATCAATCTGGCCTGGGAGCGAGGGGTGAGTTGCTGTTACTGTCAAGGACTTTTAGCGATTTCACCTTACAACTTGCTTTATGATTTTAGCTTCAGCCTTATTCACATATTTGTTCCCAGCTCTTTTCTTGCTTCCCACCTGCTGCAGTACTTTTTTGTTCTGTGCTATAAGCCTTAGACTACGTTTCTCAGTGGCGAGCGGCAATATTGTATGCTATGGCGCTTCCAACCATCCGCTTGAAAGTGGCCAAACATTAAAAAGACGCGGAACGTTCGTAACAAAAGAAAGTATAAACCTACATCTAACCTATACAAACCTAACCGGATCGAATGGTATTACGGGCTTTTCCCCTTGATTTTTCGCCATGCATTCTCTACTGCCTGTAAATATCACGGTCACCCAGAGAAGCCAGCTCCCCAAACAATCGTTACATCAGTTCTCAAAGGAGGAATCCGGTAAAACATGCAACGTCTTCAGTACTCAATTTCGGAATTATTCATTCTTAGGACCAATTCTTGGTTTCAGGACGTTTCTTTCCTGGGTGCCTCTTCCTCAGGGGTCTTCTCTTCCGGGGCGTTATTTCCGGGGCCGTATCCTCCCGGGACATTTTTTTTTTTTTTTTTCCGGGGACGTTTTAACCCGCAGCCGTAGTGGGCACAGGCAAACGCCACTGGGACGAAGGTCCCCGTGATGTGGCGCCGTAACACGGAAGATGGTCAGTGACCTAGTTCTGAGACGCACAACAACCATATGCTATTTATTCTAAAATAAATGGTGGAGATTTACGAGCATCGCTATAATTATTACGACATTAATAAGTGCATGGACGGGTAATAAACCGACTTGAGTGTTAGCAACCCGCGAAAGAATGAACTCAACAGCTTAGTAAGATTGACGCCATGGTTCGTGAATAAAAATAATAATAATATAGGAAGGCACACAGCCGGGCTTGGATTATAAAGGAGTACACGAAATGGCAACAAATTTTAAGGTCAAGAATGACTGAATATACGCCCTCTACTCTGTGCATAGGCAAGATGAAGCGCGGGTTTTAATCAGAGTATGATTTCATAACTGGAACCAATATTGTTCACCATATTTGCAAATTGCATCAGTTTTCCCCATCCCCCCTCTCCCCTCTTATACGCAGGACGTAAGCACGTTAGTCCTACGAAAGGACATTTGACGTTTCACTGTCTTGTCGTCGTAGATAACATGTGAACGTTCTTATAATGTCGGTCATATTTTATTGCGCAATCGAATATAGCGTGCGGTCTTTGATCACTGCCCCTGCAAAATGTAACACGAGAGTCACTTTGAAAACGTACCGATAAAAAGTTTATTTGTGCAGAAGCCATGACTGATTCTATATCGCGATCACTACAAGCGCAAAAATGAGCCAGACACTATATGTAACATTGCTCACGCCAGCGGTACGAAAATGTGATAGGGGATCACACGAACATAAAGTGATAGCTTTGATCACAGGTTGTTTCAAGCACATTTAGGAACTTGCCTGATATTTTACATGCCGGTCTCCGCCAAAAATATATTCATAAAGTATTATTTCGGGGATGCTATATGCAAAATGATCACTGAATGGAAAGCGGTATGTGGGGACGAGCAAAGATAAATGCAAAATATTATATATTCATGGCTGTGGTGACACTAGTCATAAACACCGTGAGAGGTAAAACATATAACGAAAGGAAGAGGTCCACCGGAAATTATATGCGTGCTCCGGCTTTGCAAAGATTAGCTCTATAGAGAAAGCACTCGTCAAAAACACAATTCCGTTGAACTGATGTCCGCAAGTAAATTTGGAATGCAAAAGCCTCATACAACACAACAAAATTTAGTTACAAGAGTGGATGGCGACCACGACGTCACCAGGAATCGGTGACGTCCGTTTTCGTTTAAGAATGCCTGAAGATGAGGGTAGTTTTGGGTTCGTTGTTTTAATTGGCACCGATTGCTTCCATGGCATGCGGACAAAACAATGCACGTGTCCTTTCTGGACGCTCGCTTAATTATCAAACACTGCAGAGTTTCGAATGCGCTGCGGATGCCGCATTATCTGCAGACGTATGTCGTGTTTTGTCTGGACAAGTGGTTCTGTTCGCGTGAGATTCGTCTGTCTGTTTGCACTGCTCAGGTAGCACCAAGCATTTGAATGTTATAAACGTGTTATGTAAATTGCCTGTACATTGCCTAACGTTGATGTGACAAAAACGAACATTAGTCGTAAGAAGCATTATATTAATTCTGACCTTTTAATGCTACTATAACGTTATATAATGGTTGATGTATTATAAACATTTAATTTTAGACGAAACAGTGTTTTAATATAACCTTCAGCACGTTAATATAATGTTTGTGTTATAGCTGTAAGCAAACACTGCAAATATATTTCAAGCACTGAATTCCAGTACTTTTGTCTATTTCTTTTTTTCAACACGCTTTTAAATAACACTTCTTTGAAACTAAATGTTTGAGACGATGCCTAGAGTGCTCACACAGTGTTATTGTTTTGTTAAAAAGAGTTGCTTATTATCCATTCCCGACCATCACCCATGGGGCACCACTCAGTGATGGACATGAAAGTTGACTATCTGCTATTTGTTCAGTATTGGGCTGTAGTGTCTCCCTCATTGTTGGTCTTTGGAAAGCGTTCAAGTTGTGTACCATTACGAGTTATGGGTCCACATGCTCGGGGGAGGTTGATTTGTCATTTTCAAGAATGTTACATTTATTTCGTATACATCTATGACTTATGGTATTTGAATTTACATTGAAACTTAGTTCTAAAATATATATGTAACATTGCTAAAACGTAAGAAAAAAAAAGGTTGTTCATTTCGTTACTCGAACTTTCAGTTTTTACAGTGAACTTTGGTCAGCGGAGAACATTTCGCGTAAATTAGTCTGGACGTGCTAATAATTATACACTTTGCGGCCGTCTCTAAAGCAGAAAAATGACCTAAAATGACTGTGTAGCATTTAGTACCCGAAAAACATAATTTCACGCGTTTTCAATATCCAAATTGGTCTTGGCTGCTTGGTGGACTGAAGTGCCTTTAAATGCAGCTACTGCAAGATAGTCAACAACAACAAACAAAAACTGCCATGTGACAGTTTTTAAAACCAAGTTTTTCATCAAGCATAATAAGCTGACGAAATTATCGTACACAAAAAGTGCCGTGGAGCTCTTCGGAGACGATTAGGTTAATCCGATACAGATGATGCTTTACAGCCAACAAAATCACTCGACCGCTAATACAACGATAAGTTATCGCACCACCTTGGTTGCTCCCGCCTCGCACATTTCACAGTCTGTCCACCTACCTGACAAACGGAAGGTACGGCGTGACATCACCGCGAGCGATGGCCCACACGAAGGTCAACAATGCACCACCGGCGAGCACCACGCCAAACACGAGCGGTATCCAGCCGACTCCGACGTGACGCATGACAGTCCTCGCCCTCCCGAACTAGCCGAGACAAGTTCGTTTACGACAACGTGCGCCACAACACACTACTCCAGCAACACACGCTATCCGCTCTAGGCGACTGTCAGCGCCGCCGCCACCCCCATCTGCTTTGTGCCAACAGAATGCAATATGACCCTCTGGGAACAGCAGCGCCAGCAATGTAGCAACAGCGGCAGAAACAGCTTCGAGCGCCGGTTCAACGCCGTCCGGCTGAATAAACAACGGATGTGAAGCTGCACGTCCGATACACGATGCCCGTCTCTGAAGAATCTTCACGTGGTTGGCAACGATGGTTTCTAGAAACTCGTCGAAGCGAGAGAGGAATCGAGGCGGCGTTGTCGTAAACGGAACAGGTCCGAATCTGCGACACTCCTCAGCCCGTGAATAGGCAGCTTAGGCAACTCCGACCGGCGATAACTGAAGATAAGGCAACTGCATGGCTTTCTTGCGGGAAGCGGCGAAGCCGGAGGTAGGAGCAGCTGATAACGATTATCGACAGCCCAACAAGCTGAGCTGAGCTTTGAGAGAGCCGATACTAGCTGTCTAATTACAGGTCGAAATGGCTTCCTAGTGTATGGGTTGTGAGCTGCGTTCCGTCTCTTAAAGTAAGCAATCAGTAATATCAGAATATGACTGAAACTATTGATTGTTGGTTCGTTTCTTTTAAAATTGTTTTCAAATGAGCTTAATGAGTGCTCATCCAGCTTCTATGCTTCTATATGTCAGTGCTCTTTGGAACACCCAGTATTAAAATACGTGTTAGATCCGAAGTTCAAACACTTGCAGCTAAAGCGGAGTGCTGAATGTACTGAAGATAAAATTAAATCCGTGATGCAGTTTTATATGCCAGCTAAATGGCATCCTCTACATAAAAGAAGAAAAAAGAAACGATTGAGTGTTTTCTGTAAGATAGTAAGCAATTTCACGTATCTCAAAAAAAAAAAAGCGGCAATACATGGGCGTAAGCGCCTCAGGTGTCACTTGGAGCGAGCATCGCAGTCGCGTGAAAGATTGCTATCAATATTACTCCTTCCTATCCACAGAGAAAAACGGAAAAGAGTTTTCTTCCAGTCTTTTAGAAACATTGCAGTATAGCGTATATCCCCCTAGTGTATATCACCTTCGGAGTGTATAGCCTAGAACCTAAGATCCCCTTTTTCATTGTTAGTCCGTCAGTTGACACTTTCTTATGTTTACTGTATTCCGAGAGATTAAATAAAGCTTAGTGAAAGAATATCCTTTCAGTTTATTTGTATTTGCTTTGTATTTGAGCTTCACTTTTCACTCCTCTTGACAAGATCTCTACAAATCAATAAACAAAAGGCAGTGATTGTAGACTGATTCGGCATTCGACTGATGATTCTGCAATTGCTATTTGATCGCTTCTCTTCGGTGCATGTATTGCTTGCTCACATCTATGTCTCTGCTGCCATGGCTACCTGTCACACAGATCGAAAGGTTATATTCATAAACTTTGTCTTGTAAAATTTGTTTGGTCAAGCGCGAACACAGCAGCATAATGTAAATAACATTTGTGCTGATATGTACGTCTGCTTCGTAGACAATTAATCCCGCCCAAATCTTAGAGTCGTATGCTCGTCCGGTACACGAGAGCACAGCACTACTTCCTTCTTTACATACAGCCTCCAGCTTCTCACGGACAGATGGAGGCCACAAATATCGTTTTACTAAAGCCCCTCTATTGGTCGATGGAAAACGTCATGGAGGGGCTTTAGGTTTTGCTGGTTTCATCCAGTCTGTTGCCGAATTTCCGCGCATGCTAAATGCGCCTCTCCTTGCTGCATTTTGCTTGATGAAAGCAGTACGCTCAACTCCCTCCGTTCCCCTGTCCTTCTTTGCTTTCGCTCCCCTTTGTACTTCTCCTCGCTATCCTTTCCCTATCCCCTTTTCTTCCCCGCCGTGTGCTTCAGAACTTACATAGCAATTGTCGCGGTCGGCAACACTGTTTTCCTTCCTTTGAGTCATAAAACCCCATATATCTAACTAATATTGTCACGTACACGGTGACTAAGGATACCAATGATAGCAGGGGGTAGCCCAGACACAAGAACACAGCAGCACAGACGCAAACGTGCAAGCGACACTTTGTCGTCCTCTTCCACTTCGTCCTCCTTTCACACCTCAGTCATGCGCCACCTGGCAACGCTAGGTGATGGGCGTTTGACGAACCTTCGAGGAAGAAGCAAAGCAGTGCTTGAAGTCTAGCAGCAGTTCCTCTAAAGCCCGCCGTTTCTCCTTCGACAAGTGGCAGTTAATGTCGATGTTGTCAAGAGATGGCTCGTTAGTTTCTACTGCCGTGGATGCAAAACAGACCGGATCGTGCGCAACATGGTCAGCAAAAGCGATAGCAGTCCCCGGGAACAAGTGTCGGTACTCGTTAGAAAAATTTGTGACAAGGAGTGCAGCCCGGCCATTGTGAAACGACAATAAACTTCGGGGAGCGCAAATGCCATGAGCAAGCAGGAGTGTATGGTTCGCCTCCGCTACAGCATCACCGGTACGGAAATCGTCACAGGTAACTTCCACAAGAGCACTGCTTCGCGGCGGCAGCGAGACGCTCTCAGCGGAAACACGAAGTGCGGTATTGCAAGGACTGCTACTATCTTGTTCGGTAGATTGTCCCATCGAAAACGTGACGAGTCTATTTCGCAGGTCGATAACTGCTCCGTACTCCCGCAGAAAGTCAATGCCGAGGATAAGGTCACGGAAGCAGTCACTTAAAACAACGCAACTAACGACGAACGTACGTCCTTTAATCTGAATGCGAGCCGTGCACATCCCCTTTGGAGTAACTATATGACCGCCGGCGGTTCGAAGGTACACACCTGGCCAAGCAGTGAGCACCTTCCTCAAAACAGTCGCCATGCGGCCACTCAAAATTGAATAATCTGCACCGGTGTCCACTAATGCATTGACCGTAGTGCGACCGTCTAAAATAACCGGAATGTCCAGAGAAACGCTTTTTGCTTCCCTAGGTGACGGTACCAGCAGCTCGCGGTCGGATCGAAGCGACGACGACGGGAGGTCTTCAACGCAGCGACTACCAGCGGCCTCGCCCCCGAAGGTCGCTGTTTTCAGTTTTCCCGGCCAGGGCTAGACGAGCGGCCTTGGTCCTCTCGCGAGGAACCGTGAGTGAACGAGGAGGAGCGCCTTGGCGAAGGGGAGCGGGGCTGACGCTGCGAACGAGATGAAGAACGCTGCTCCGCCAGGTACTCCTCAATAACTCGGGGTCGTTGACCAAACCGGGGAGGAGGCGAGTCGATGCGGAAGCCGTGGAGACCGAGGCGTCGATACGGACAATCCCGGTAGAGATGTCCTGGTTCACCGCAGTGGAAGCAAAGCGGACGGCGGTCAGGCGTGCGCCAAATGTCGGCTTTGCGTCGGGGCAGCGGACGATTGTCGAAGTTCTGCACTGGCTGCACCGAGGGCAGCGGAATTGTAGGTGACGCGAGAATGGGCGGTGGTGAAGGGGGAGCCTGACTCTGCAGAACTTCCGCATATGTGGGACGATTGTCGGTCCCCGACAGCAATGGCGGGCTCGGAACTACAGGCGAAATAGGGCTCTTGAGTGCCTGCCGCACCTCCTCCCGCACTATAGCAGAAACGGAAGATGGCGATTGCTGCAGAGGGCTCCAGAACTTGCTTAGTTCTTCGCGCACGACGCTGCGAATCAGTTCGCGCAATGCATCGGGATGCCGCTCTGAAGATGCAAATGATTCCGTGATTGTGCTTGTATGAAAAGATCGGTCATAAGCCACGGCACGTTGGTGTAGCACCTTTTCCATTGTGGTGGCCTCCGCAAGGAATCCGTTTACAGTCGACGGTGGGTTTCGCACAAGGCCTGCGAACAACTGCTCTTTCAAACCCTGCATCAAGTGCCTGACCTTTTTGTCCTCGGACATGGCGGGATCGGCTCGCCTGAAGAGGCGCGTCATGTCCTCGACGTATGCTTGGACACTCTCATTCGGCCTTTGGATGCGAGAGTGAATGGCACGTTCTGCATGCTCGCGACGATCTGCGCTAGTGTAAGCCTCGAGCAGTTGACGACGGAATTCCCGCCACGAAGTTAATGCTTGCTCTCGGTTCTCGAACCAGATACGGGCGCCGTCCTCAAGGCTGAAGTAGACGTTCCTTAGTTTGGCAGCATCGTCCCACTGGTTGAATGCAGCGACACGTTCAAACTGAAGGAACCAGTCCTCCACATCCTCAAAGAGGTCCCCATGGAAAGTCTTCGGTACCCGAGGGGCCTGCAAGGTGTAGTTACAGGCCGGTGCGACGCCCGTCACCTGCTGCGCAGGAGCACTAGATGTCATGGCGGCGGGTGATGGCTGAAACTCCGGAGACAGTCCCTGGAGCCGTCGACTGGAGCGATGCACGGGGGTGTCCAATGGTACAGGGCTGGCGCGACGTCTTGTAGATGGAGATTCTTGCATAGGCGATCGTTTTTACCCAGCACCTCCACCAGAATGTCACGTACACGGTGACTAAGGATACCAATGATAGCAGGGGGTAGCCCAGACACAAGAACACAGCAGCACAGACGCAAACGTGCAAGCGACACTTTGTCGTCCTCTTCCACTTCGTCCTCCTTTCACACCTCAGTCATGCGCCACCTGGCAACGCTAGGTGGCAATATTTTCATTAACCACTGCTACCACTCCGATCAGTGCCGGCATATACTCGCTGAATAGCACCGCAGGGTGAAGCTGGAGAATTCAATCTGCGTTTCCACCCGACTGGCCGTCGAACAACGGGAAGCTTGTGGAAACACTGGACACTCAACAGGTCCAATGATGGCGAAAGGGGAAACATTCTTCCAGTCGATGTCACGCTTCGTCAAACCAACTGGTGCGGCAATGTGACCTGAAAGCGTCAGAATCATCTGCTGAAAAACGGTTCCCACTGCCGCCACGTTCGCCGTGGTAGTAAATAGAGCGACGACCTATACAGTATCATTAAAGCCTGTCATTTACTAACGTTGACGAAAAAATACCGGCCCGTCTGGAAGGTGTTGAAGTATCGAGTGTTAGCTCATTGGTTGACTAGGCTCTATCCAGTCACGCATACACAGTCTAGCGCTGCCTAGCGGCGAAATTGCCATCACGTGATTGACGTGCACCATGCACCATTTCCAGTAGACCTCATCATGACAAATCATTTGCTACCACTCCTGTTTGTCTATGACTACCCCTTACCGAGTTATGCACCCACGGATTGAACGCCTGAAAGAACTGAATACCCGGAGCTTATAAGTCTGTGTTCGGAAGCTTTATCTCGAATTCAAAGCCCTAATGAAAACTAGGGTGCTCGAGGGCTGACCTGAGGATGCGGATTTTTATGTTCCTGCCGTGGCAGTCGCGTTAGGTAAAGGTGGGACGCAACGCGCCCGTGCACTTCGCGATATCAGTGCACGTGGTCATCGACAGGTGCAACGTGGTGGGCGAGGTTACCTGAGCCCTCCACTACGCCGTCCTTCATAACCGATATCGTGTTAATGCGCTAAACTCTAAATAACGTACCGCGTTTTTCGTTTTGGACTCTGTCGTGACGCTGGGACTAAGTCGACCCGGCCTTCGCTTGGTAGCGTGCACAGACTCCGGGTTCATGAAGGATTGAATCTTCGAAGTTGGTAAAATATATACAAGCAGGTTTAATGGCACTTTGAGAAAACTTATTTACATGATTATTTACATGAAAAAGAAGGGTACATCAGCAAAATGGCAAGCGTTAAGAGCTCATAGCGAGGAGCGTCTGGATGAGCCGTTTACCCAGGGCTCAGAGCGTTTTTTTTTTTTTTTGCTCTGCAATGTCCTTAAAACCCCCTATGTCCAGCCCCTCTCTGAAGATGCTGACCAACCAGTTCCAGGGCACGCCCCTCAGATCTCGGCATCCAATCGAACACATCACTGCACTGATGGTCTGATGCACTGACTGGTCCGGCATTGTTTCGTTGGGCGTGGTCACTTGTTGGCGGGAAGAGCTTGGGAACGGCGAGGAGGTACATTTCTATTCTTCAGCAAAGATTCGATATGCTGGTTCCGGTAAGTGGATTTCCTTCTCAGAAACCCAAGTGCACGTGCGCGCCGCATACTGCTCCCAGCATTGTCCCTTTCCAGCAATTGCAAATCTTTCCTGCATTCCCGGGAAATCCTCTAATGGCCGTAATCACCTTGCTCCTTTCTTGTCCTGTACGTCAGCGGACGTGTCACTCTGTCGTCTCCTTTGGACAGTAGGCATTCCTCACTGGACGATAGCACTTCTCGACGGGAAGGGTGAACAATTGAACGAAAGCACTTCCGGCTATTTCCCGCAGGGGGAAATTTCTTTGTATTTTTCTAGACGTTGCCTCGATAGGGCCAATTTGTCATTTGCAGGGTCTCCACAAAGCAAAACAGGCTTACTGTTACGACCGTGCATCATCCGCACTTGCGCGCTCTATTGTTCGCCTGTGGGCATGGATAAGTGCTGTGGATATGTGGTGTTGGTACAATGGCTCTAAGTGAGCCTGTTTCCAGGAATCCTGTTTTGTAAGCCTGTTTTGCTTTGTGGACACCCTGCAAATGCCAAATTGACCCTGTCAAGAGAACGTCTAGAAAAACACAAAGAAATGTCCCCCTGCGGGAAATAGCCGGAAGTGCTTTCGTTCAATTGTTCACCCTTCCCGTCGAGAAGTGCTATCGTCCAGTGAGGAATGCCTACTGTCCAAAGGAGACGACAGAGTGACACGTCCGCTGACGTACAGGACAAGAAAGGAGCAAGGTGATTACGGCCATTAAATGATTTCCCGGGAATGCAGGAAAGATTTGCAATTGTCGAAAAGGGACAATGCTGGGAGCATTATGTGGCGCGCACGTGCACTTGGGTTTCTGAGAAGTAAATCCACTTGTCGGAACCAGCCTATCGATTCTTGGCTGAAGAATAGAAATGTACCTCCTCGCCGTTCCCAAGCTTTTCCCGCCAACAAGTGACCAGGCCCAACGAAACAATGCCGGGCCAGTCAGTGCTTCAGACCATCAGTGCAGTGATGTGTTCGATTGGATGCCGATATCTGAGGGGCGTGTCCTGGATTTGGTTGGTCAGCATCTTCAGAGAGGGGCTGGACATAGGGGGTTTTAAGGACGCTGCAGAGCACGAAATGTCGCTCTGAGCCCTGGGTAAAAGGCTCATCCAGTCGCTTCTCGCTATGAACTCTTAACGCTTGCCATTTTGCTGATGTACCCTTCTTTTTCTTGTAAATAATCTTGTAAATAAGTTTTCTCAAAGTGCCATTAAACCTGCTTGTACATAGTTCACCAACTTCGAAGATTCAATCCTTCTTCAACCCGGAGTCTCTGCACGCTACCAAGTGAAGGCCGGGTCGACATAGCCCCAGCGTCACGACACTTACACAAAAGGATTCATGGAAACAGGCTCACTTAGCGCCCTTTGCACCAGCAGCACATATCCATGCCCACAGGCGAATAGAGCGCGCCAGTGCGAACGAGGCAAGGTCGTAACAACTCCTTCTTTGTTAAAAATTTCAGTGCAGTTTTTCTTTGTATAGAAGGCTGTTATCAATAGTAACACGAGCCGAAGTTTATTTGTTTTAGTTTTATAAACACGCAACACTTAATATTTTGTACCTGGTTAATGATGAAATAGGAAAGAGGCATTAGTCCTTCATAAGGCCTCCTCCAATAAGGTCTACGATAATGAATTCGACTTATCGTAATTACAGCTTCCGATGTATTATTATACTGATGTTTCCGTCCTGCCGACGTTACCTGTATTTATAGGTGCGGTCTCATTTTGTTCGCAAAAACTGGAGTTCGAGTTCCATTTTTAGTTCCAGTTGTCTGTTTGGACGGCAGGTGTTACTGTGATTCCAATTTAGAAATGCCAAAACATTTCTCACTAAGTGGTGCCATACAAAATTAAAAAAAAAATAACGGTGTATTTACCTAATCAGCAAGGGACAAAGGCTCAGACAAGAAAGCTAGCAGCGCAAATCTCTGTTCACGGGGCGTCCATCGTTAGGTATTGTTGCCTAACGAATTTTGTGAAGCATTGGCTGGGACTTACTTCTGTCAGTGAGTATTAGATAAAAATAATTAAAACCACTTATGCTAAAACAAATATGAATTCATTTAGATGTCCTGGGAAGATTTAATTACACAGCGTTGGATATAAGTCTGCATCATTAAAAATAACCGATATGTACAGTCTTTGTCAAAAGTATACGGCCCAAGGGGTTCGCTTCTAAGCACTCTAGCTAAGCCCCTGGAAGCAATGCTAGAATATATGGGTAAGCATAGAAAAGAATGGGGACTAGATTTATTGTCTACGAGATTTCGGACGGTGCAGATGTGTACAAAGCCACGTTAAGGGACTTAGAAGCAAAACCTTTGGGCCGTATATTTTTGACAAGGACTGTACGTACATGGTGTATCACAGCTAAATACAACCAAGGTTTTATGAAAGGCGGTGTATCCTATGGCCCAAATGAAATCTACTAAGAGCTGTTGACAGTCGGTTAACCTAGCCTGCAGTACATTTTTCCGTTCGCTAGCTTTAAATACTATTAATAGAACACTATCTAAGTTTTTTTTTTTTATTATTGGCTTCAGAAAGAAAGTGTCAATGCAAAAATTGCAGACAGCCCCAGAAAACGGCTGGCTATGTCGTGTTCGTCAAGCTATGATTTACGTGGCTTTATTCATTGCCCTACACACAATACAAGAACAACCACGAGATAGGGCAGAAATTTCAGCGCTCCCAGATTACCGACAAAGTAACCAAATACGCTTAATAATCTCTTCAACGCTGTGCCAAACGGAGTCTGGCGTTTTGCGATGGTTTCGAGTAGTGCACCTGGAAACTGGATCATTGAAAGGGAACGGGTTCGGCTTTTCACGAAAGACAGCCCTCGTAGACCTTCACTATCAGCGCACCGTGTAAGCATCCGTGGTGATGACGGTCGTGTTTTGAAGAAATACAGCGCAATTTCATCTCATTCCTATTAGTTATGTACTCCACTCGTCGAGTGAAGGTCATGAGCGTACAGAACAAATAGCCTATAGTAAAATGTTGCTAGCAGAAAACTTTCACCGCGAAGTAAAATTCCATCGCCATGTTCTGCTCGCTAGCATTTACACTTTACTAGCGACAGTCGCTCACGCATATCCCGTCGTCACCGCCAAACGCCAAAATCCATTCGGGGCAGCATTATGGAAAAAAGTGGAATTCGCTACTTGACTGCTCATCTGAAAGAGCTGAAATTGCTGCCCTAACTCTTGGTTGTTTTTATATTTCGCGGGCTTTTTTCGAAGGCTAATAAATAAAGCTAAGTAAATCGTAGCTTGACGGGAACAGCGTAGCTAGCCGTTTTTCCAGGCAGCCTGAAACTTTTACATTCACACTTTCTTGCTTAAGCCAAAAAAAAAAAAAAAGAAAAAGATACTTTTTCGTTCAGTACAGATTAACGTAAGCGAGCGAAAAAAAAAATTGCAGACTATAGGTAGCCAACTCTCAACAGCTATCAGTAGATTTTATGGGACTATGGCACAGTGTATTTTGTAAAATCTTGGTTGCATTTAGCTGGGACAATGGGACACCCTGCATATAAAACTTACCCGATCTTGTACCTTAACGCCAGTAAAAAACTTACATCTGGGCAGTTAACTGGAAAACAGCAAACCGAAAAAGCGCTAGCGGAGACATGGAACTTACGCATGCAGACGTTTTTAGAAATGACCGATAACCTATAGCTAATAGCACTCTGTGTCTCTGCGTCATCCTGACCTCAGCTCCCCCACCCCTCCCTCCCCACTACCAACCGTACCAATAGAAAAGCTACACTACAAGGGGAATGTGCCATTACAGCGAGCTTCTAATCAAGATGACGTCATTCGAGCCGCGCGACATGTTTTTTTCCGCAGCAACCGCAGCAATGCGCGATGAGGCAGACCTGTGTATGCATCAGTGATAAGACTCGCTGAAAACAAAGCCAGTAACAATGCTTGTTAAGGAAAGAAAATATACTGCATTTAAGAAAGGTCGTGTTTGTGGTAGAGCTTCAACGGGACCTGGCGAGGCCCAATAACGGTAAAGTGCTCTCATACTCGGCTCTGACGAGGCGTCGTAGTACGTACAGCTTTTCATATTGATACAAGGCACATTCCGACGTAGTCGCAGGAGTTCGCTGCGAGGAACACACAGTGCAAACGGAGCTAGGAGCTCGCTAATTATAGGATTTAAGACGGGTAACATGCACGACTGCTGGGTGAGGGACTGTGGTGTAGCGAGGCAGAAGTTTCTCGCACATGTCCCCACGTCGGGCCGGGAGCCAGATAAGTACGAGAGAGCCAGGGGGCTAGTGTGAGGTATTGTTCTGAAGATCGTAGCGATACTTTTGAGAGCGCTGAGACGCGCTAAGCCGGTCTCGAGCAATATGGCGGGCGGCATGTGTGCGGGCGATGGCATCAGAGGCATAACTGCAGGAGGAATCGTCAAGAGGCAGTAAGGTGTCGAAGGAAAGTAGAGGCCGGGTCGCAGCCTAAAAGTAGACAGAAGGGAGAGTATCCGGCAGTATCATGGCATGAATAGTTATAGACAAATGTTATGAAAGGTAAAGAGACGTCCCAGTCACGATGATGGTCGGAAATATGCATTGACAGCATATCTGTCAGTGTGCGATTAAGGCGCTCAGTAGGATCCTTCGTTCGTTGATTGTAGGCGTTGTGAAGTTGTGACGCGTACAGCATGAGCGGAGAAAGTCATAAACAACTTGAGGAAGGGCGCAGCGACCGCGATCGGTGAGTAGTTGACGAGGAGCACCATGAAGCAAGATGACATCACACAGAGGAAAATGCAATGTCGGAGGCAAAGCTGGTTGGAATAGCTAAACCTGGCACTTTTACAGCGCAGCTGACAGGCGCCCTTTACCTGGCTTTGGTAGCATTGCCGTCGGCATTAAAGATGAGGACGGCACATGACAGATCGAATGTAGAAAACGCGAGGAGAGTTCTCTCTCTGTTCTGTAGATCACGGAACTATCCAACGCATCCGACTGCGTGCTCCCACGTTGGCCGCGTTAAATAATGAAGAATCATTCAGGTTAGCGGGGCTGAAATGAGAATCATGAGATGCTAATGGACGCCAGTAGGACGTAACACATGACACAGCTTTCTTGAATGGAGACAATTATTATCATCATCATCATCATCAGCCAGACTATACCCACTGCATGGCGAAGGCATCTACCATTTTCCTCCAATTATCCCGGTCCTGTGCTAGCTTCATCCACTTGACACCTGTAAACTTCTTAATCTCACCCACCCACCTAATTTTCTGCCGCCTCCTTCTATGTTTTCCTTCCTTTGAAATCCAATTGGTAACTCTTAAACACCATAGGTTATCCTATCTTCGCACTACGCGTCCTGCCCAAGCTCATTTCTTCTTAATTCCGACTAGATTGTCTAGAGGCAATCATGAGGAAGTGTAATAGCAGATGAATTTTTTTATTGCGTAAGCAATACTACGCCAGGTTTCAGCCCGTCGCGTAAACCCGGCCGGTAGCCACGTTTGACCTTTAGAGCGACCGCAGATGGGGCCCCTCTTCAAGCCGTCGGGTAAACCCGGTCGGTAGCCACGCCGCGCCGCAGCCTAAACATATCGCACCACACTTGGCTACACTACATGCTGAACCTGAGCATAGCCATGCAGTATTGCTTACGCAGCCTACAGCTAAATCCCAGCTAATTTTATTTTTTTCCACTTCAAGCTTGTAGGCTTCGCCTTTCGTTTAAGAAGGCGTCATCTCTCCGGTCGAGTGACACGTACTTACCAATCATAAGGCAATAGAAAAAAAGAACCCTTACAGATGGTTTATTTAAGGAAATGCACTCGTTACGTGTCCGATTACATCTCACCAATATCATTTGCGCTAAGAAAATAAAAAGACGCAAAGGGACGTCACGTCACAAGTGCAGCTTTTCGGAAAATCTTATTTACTGCGAGAAAACTGCGGAATATTGGAAGATACCGTTATTCACATGTTGATACAAGTGGTCAAAGCTTGCGAAATTCTGTTGCTGAAGTTTGTCCCGCACTCGCAACGGGCACTTAGAACTGTCATAGGTAAATAATTAGGTATTTGTTACAAAATAAATAGCTAAATACTATAAGCTTCCGAGGAAACGATCTTGTGGAAAGTTATGGCACAGGTATACAACACGGTAAAAAAGCACATTCGAAAACTCTTTCCCAAGATTTCTGGTTATGACATTAGAAGAAAAGGCACCGACACCACCATCATCATTGGTCACGCAGAACGATACATAATGAACACATGAATTCAGATGCGTTGTTTCTACAATTGTTTTCCTGTCTAAACAATAGGCGCGCACTTATTGGCTGAGTGGAGTACACGTGTGCATGTTGTCCTCGATTTTCACTTGCTCGCGTCAAGTTGGAGCGACACCGCGAACTGCTGCTTCTGTGTGTCCGTTTACCTTCTGACTGGCCGTAACGTGACTGAATGACGTGGTCAAGTTTTCCGTTACTGGCATCGAAACCGACGGCGTCACCCTTGGCAAACCTCCCTCATGAGGTAACCGCTGAAAAAAGAGAGAAGAGCGAATAAGCACCTGCCGAGCGACGGAACAAGAATGGCAGCAATCTTTTGCATAAGGTACAATAGATTTTAGATACTTCCCACCGAGACAGAACCGCTTATTCCCAGTACGTTCTCACTATTCCTTCTCATTCTCTGACAAGCTAAAAACACTTTGTGCCTCAGATGTGTAAACAAAGAGAATTATTTTGGTGCTCTCTTACCGTGTTGTACAGCCGTACAGCACCGGGCATGGATTTTCAAATAAGAAACATACGCCTGACGTGATACCTTGACCCACCTGCAAGTGCAATTTATGGGTACGATGCATGCGCCGCCATGCAAGTCGGTTGTGTATGCTGTAGGTCTGAATATAAGATACAATTTGTATGCATTTTGGTGTAGTGCTATGGCCCACGTAGTAAATTAGAGGTCTCAAGGTAATGTCGGCCTGAAATTCTACTCAGAGATTATGGTGGGCGTATGGATAGCCTGAGTACGCGTGGAGCAATACAGAATAAATGTATTCGAATGATGCACACTTTTATCTTTGGCGACTGGCAAACTAGAATCCACTGCGTAAATTTGACATCTATTGCTCATTATTGTTAACATCTCATGAGATATCGTGACTGCTAATGAACTTACATATTTTTATATTCTCATTCAAATTAGGTAAACTAGCGGTTTGCGCTGAATCGCAGACTTTCAGCGTTGCAGAACGCATTTCGATTTCAGCCCACCCCTCAAAATTGCGGCATCGGCAGCGTCGTCTGCATAAACCTCAAGGCATCACCGGTAGGTGAACATCCCACATTCGTACCCAGCAACTGCTGAATACGAAACTGACTCTCAACCCACTATAGGCTACCGTTGCAATCGCCCATATATAGTGGTTCTACTCCACATATACTAACTGTAATACTCATCCATTCGCGATTACAGGTCAGCTAACGCTGGGACATTGGCATTACAGACTCGTAATGACTCCAGTTCTTTTATACACATGTTTGATGCCAGAAACAAAAAAAAAAAAAAGGATGTGTGTCTATAAAGGGGTATTGTGAGTCTCTCCGGCTTCGCTCAGTGTTAAACACGCTTCTCTGAAAGTGATCGTAAAGCAAAACAAGATCCGGGACAAGAACTCAAGCTGAACCCAATACCTTAACCCTCAGTGAGGTATTCGTGAGGTTATAAACAGGTAAGATATGCAGCAGGCCGATATAGGGATCACGAGCAATGGTACATGAAACAAAATGTATCAAGTGGGCGGCAATGACAATTCGCCATGCTTGTTTTGTAGATCGGAGGTTCTTAAATTGTGTGTCCCTGAACCCTTTGTATTCATGAACAAGGATCATCCCAGGCTTCGTGATAAAACGGCGAGAGGCATGAAGTGGGAAGGCTGGCAATGGTATTGCATGCCATTTATTCGGCGGACACCATCTGCAACACTGTGGGCCCTTACGCAAAATAATAAATGGATGTTGCGAAGTTCACAGGTACATCCTCGGTGATAGAGAACATGGCGCTTTCTTGAATGCCAGTGATTTTCTGTGCATAAGGCGACGTAGCGCAGTCCATGGCCAACAAAAGGCAGACCGAGATAACTATTTGAGCGCCAGGTCAGTCTGCTCTCTGGTAACTCGGCGGACGCACACAAAGAAGAGCTTTGTCGCAATGATAGTAACACTACCATGCACCGGACACCACAGCAAAGCAAATGTCCAAAGGTAAAAGCAGGGAGCGTTCACAAGGTTGACTAGTTCTTGACCGACGAGGTGAATCAGAGTGAAGACGAGCCGAAGAGTGAGGCGGAGTTGTGCGAACGAAGCCGGGTCACCTCAATGCAGTCGTCCATGTGGCGCACCAGCGGAAAGACGTCTACGGTGACGATGACGCGCCGGAACTCGTAGGCGAATGTCAAGAAGAAGGTGAGGAACACGGTCACCAGAAACCACTCACCCAGGGAACTGATGAGAAGCTCGCGGAATCCCTGGCGAGAACAAAAGACCAACCTTGGGTTAACAGCGATGCACTATGAACTCTCCGCATCAGTGCACAGGCATTCACAGAGGCTCTTAATTATTATAATTTGATGACAACGCTTTGCCATTAGGTCTTTCTGCTTTCCTTGCCTCCTATACTATACATCTCATATATTTCTATAAACGTCGCCATGTATCGTTTTTGTAATCAAATACTGTATGCTCAACTTTCGTGTGCAAACTTGTCGTGCTGTTTGCTCAGTCATATGAGTAATTTTCATTCTGGCAAGTCATTCTAACTCATTATTAGTCATTACCAATTTTGCAGCCAATTTTGGGTAAACTTCTCGAGGCAGCCACCTTCTGGCCTGGCCGCTCCCTGCTCTTTTCTAGAGATGGGAAAGAAATTTTCCTTTTTCCACTTTTTTTTATTCGACGAGTTTGCCATCAGGCATAGTGAAAAGAGGAACGGGAAGTAGGAGAAAGTTAGAAGAAGGAGTGTAAATTGGTCTCTTAACAATTCGCAGAGGTTCCCGATAAACTTATTTTCTATTGTTCACTTGCGGTAGTCACATTCAAAGTCCCCCCGCACGCCTACTTTCCTTAAGTAGCACTGTCTCACGGATGATGCTGTAGCAGGGCGTGTCCACTTTGCCACCTGCCTGCCCTGACAGGTAGCCCTTCTGTGTACCAACCGTGATAGGTGGCAGATACGGAAAATCACAACATAAACCGGCACCTGTAACATTGGTAGACGGAAGAGCCAGCGGCCACCCATCGGAAGTGGCACTATCAATTTGATGACATCACTTACGGTCCTAGGATTTATGTGACCGGCGGCGCATTTGCCCCATATAAGGCTTGTAATACTATCGCTGAAATGGAAATAATTCCTGCCCATCAGATTCAAAAAAGGTATGATGACTATTCGAAAATTAGCTACTGAAAGCGCTACTTTGTAAGTTATCAGTTACATTCGAGCAATACATTCTACCAAGGGGTGGTGAATTGAATATAGTTAACAAACACTCAAGTAATATAGTAAAAAAAATCGCACGTACCGGGTCTCCTGGTTCCCGAAAGTGTTTAGGTTTATCGATGTCTCCTTCATTCCAATTACGATCTCCAACGAGCTGGTAGCACGCAGCTGGAATATGAAACCTGTGAAGGATTTGTCACCCCTCGCAGCGATTTCAGGATCTTACATAATGTATCAAGCACGTATGCAGTATGCTTACAGGCATGGAGAAAACCCAGCAGGAAAGCACACTCTGCTAAATTTCGAAAACACCTGAAAGGATACTGAACACAACCGCGACGACTGATGATATGGTGAGGCCGAATCTCACCCACACCATCGTCTTAGCGAAGTGCTGTGGACATAGACAGCAAGTGAGGCCTGTTTCTAGCATCATGTAGATCACAGCGGCCAGGAACATGGTGTAGGCGCCAGCATTGTGGATTGCCCGGCTAGTCAACACCTGCGCAGTACCGAAAGAATGGTCCTTGTGATTACGATAAACATGTCTTTTCCTCGAAAGAAATACTATCAATATCATAAATGGCTGAAGTTAACTGCCTCTGCATGAAGACGCAATTCAGGCTTTTGCTTTTGTAGAGCTTAACGCTCTTGGGCTGTAGTGGATGGCACCGGAAATTTCGACTATCTGGGGTTCTCATCGTGCCCCAAGTAGCCCAAAGTGGGGGCCCGCGTTGGGCTCATGTGGGCAGCCCATACGAGCCCCGTGCAGGATTTGCAACTCGTGCCTAGAAGGGCCCCGCCTAAGCTGTCCACTCTTTCCCTGATCGGTCCCAATACGTAGTAATGTGGGCAGCCAAAATAGAGATGTCCACATTCAGCCCGGATAGCCGAATGTGGGGAGAATGCATACAAAAACCACTAATATGGGCCCTACTTTTGTGCAGCCAGATGCCGCCCCATTGATTAACATTTTAATGCTCATGTCGGGGAACTCCTACTCGAATAGTGCCCGCGCTGGTTCTACGGAAGCTAGCCCGATTTGGGCTGGCCCACGTGTTGCCCTCAGGGGTGGAAGTTTGCATTTTCGGGGCTGCCCAAGACTCATTAATCATCAAGTGTGAAACACTGGGCACTGTTTTTACCTGGTACTCCATATTGAGCAATCTAACAGGGAGGGAGGAGCGAGGGAGGGAGGAACAGAGACAGAAAATCCCACTCACGACCTAAACAGATAAAACTAAGTACGAATTTGACACTAATCTTACAGACAGCCGGAACTGAGCACTGTTGGTATGGATACAGTTCTTTACCATATAATAATATCCTTGAAAATTCAGAGAGACATGACAACATTTCTGCAAATCATGATGACATGGCGACTGCAACCTTTCTGCAAATCCTAGTCCGACCTCCGGAAAACCGGTAAATTTGAAGAAAGGTTTGTTTGGTGCGGAGCATATCTTTAAACACGGCGCACTTAGTGTTATTGCAAGGTCGGTTATGTCCGCGCAAGGGGGAAAGCGCACGCTCACTGGATAGGCGGACACGATGAGATTTCCGCAGACGGCGATCAGACCCGCCAGCATAGCAGCCACGTTGAGGCTGTCGACGATCCTCCGGCCGCAGCGATTCAGATTGCGTATGACGACGTACCGAACCAGCATCGTAGTGCAAGCTGCATGTCGAGGGAGTAGAATAGCGATTACCAAAGCGGCAACAGGCTTCGAACACGAGAGAGGCTTGCGGAAGCATGTTGCCGGAAGCTGGCACCTTCTATGACCAGCTGAGCGTAGCATGCGCGTGAGCAAGTATAGGTGAATTTGAAAGCTGATGTTTTGTTCGGCTCACAATTTACTTGACCCGGTTTCTCTGCGTGAAACATATTTATTTTTTAACTGCTGCTTTCATGTTTCACAGTTATTACTTGACTGAAGTGAGTTATCGTTTATCTTCGAATGTCTGTTTTCTTAATGCGAAAGCACTTCTAGTTCAGCATAGTGGATTTCGCCAATTTCCGGTCCGCATAACCGGGTCTCGCTATGGAAACAAATACTGTGGCATGTTATCAGGGATCATGACCAAGGTAAAGACTAATTAGGTCTAGTAACGCTAATTAAATATGTGAGAAACAGATTAGAAAAAAAGTCCGAGCGTGACTCTCAACACACATTAGTGTAGTTACGCCTTCCTAAGGCTTAGTTAAGCGTAACGGTCTAGCTAAGCCTAAGCTCTGTGAGGTCGGATTACGGAAGTACGTTGCTCTCTCGAGATACGCTGACCATAATTACATCTTCCTAAGCAAAAATTAAACTTGATTAGTCTTACACTGTAAAAATATTTTGTTGCAAAATACAGACATTTTCTGGCAGCTGTCCTTCCAGAAATTTTCTGTTCTGCTGTTTTCTATTTCTTTTTTTAATTTTTCTGTGATTTGACAGTTTTTTCTGTTTACAACTGATGGAAAATTTTTGTAAATTCACAAAAATTTTCTGATATACGGAGTTTTTTGTTTTTGATTTCTGCTTTTTCTTTGTGATGCTGTAAAAATAATAATGCAAATATATCTTATTTTTGTTCGTCTTTCATTTCCCGTTTTTTGCCTGTAACAACAATAAAATTGCGTTAAGCGCCAATTTCTTCAATGAACATTATTTTAAGGCGAACACCTGGCCAACTACATCTCACGAATATCTCTCGGCGCTGGCAATACTCGATGGCAACCATAAGGCTGGCCTCGCAACAGCCATTGTCTAGCCACCGAAAAGAGGCAAGTGGGAAAATGCGTAACAGATACCACTGTAGCAGGGAGCCAACCAACAACTGACCTCAATGTGTCACCACTAGTTATCTTCTTTTGAATCGAAATTGTTACGCAGCCGATCATCGGACAGCGTTTTCGGGGTTGTCATACCATTTCGCTTGCTATTCAAAATTTACCTGCTATTCAAATAAAAAATCAATTTGCGGTAAAAATAGAACAGATGGTAAAAATATATCGAATTGTTTGCCTTCGATTCAAGGTTTCGGCTGGAGAACAGAAAATTACGGTCTTTTTTTGTGTAAGTATTTCAATCAATGAAGTAGAACAGATTTTCTCTTTACTGGTAAAGGAGTTTTCCTTAAAAATACCTGTAATTTCATGCACATTTTTTTACAGTGTAGCTATGCTAATGGGCCTAACGAAACCTACTTTATGGGAATGCACTTGTAACTTTCGCACACAAAACTGCCGCTTAGCTATATGATTAAACCCCTGCCATGGTTTCTTTTTTTCCTTCTTCAAAGCGATGATTTCTGTCTTACATACTAGGAACAGTGGTACACTTGCTTTCTTACCAATAAAGTTTTTGAAACGAGGTACTAGCGTAGTCGACAGTCCCTGTCCCTCCGAACGGACAGCAGCAGTCGGCGATCATTGTGCCTACTTTTCGAGCCAGAATCTCTTGCAACCACTTCCACTCGAAAAAAAAAAAAAAGAAATAAGCACGCTAACGGCGAAAAGGGTCGAGAACTCGATAAGTGTGCAGCATCCGCCAACCTAACAACTGTCGTCGAAGGCCAGCCTGCGTTGCTACAATCAAGCAAGCACTGGACCGCGCCTATCTTAGTTCTGTTGCTACCCAAGTTCTATACGCTTGCTTCATATACTGTAAGCAGAACAAAACATAGGTTTCTCTCTTATATATTGGTTTGTAGAGCATCGAAAAGTGACCGACGAGGCCGGGATTCGATCCCGCATCCTTGGGAACAGCAGTCGAGCGCCGTATACCCACTGCGCCACCCAGGCGGGGCTCTCTTGTATAGCATTCATTCGTATATGCTGTTTCAATCTAAAGCTAACATAAAAAAAAAAAGCAGTTTAGGGATCAAAAGAGCACGTTACAATTCCTGCAGTGAAACAGAGGATCTCTCAGGCCAACTTTATACAATTCTTGTTCACGTCAAATATTTAATATCATTCTCTTCTTGGGTAGGCTCACGCTCGTGCGACAGGAAAATACGCCTTTATCGACGAGAAAGCTAGACTTCCCTTCCATTCTCAATTCAACTCGTGCTGTTATTACCGAACAGAGTGGGTTAATTGCCACGTTTATAAGCCAACGTTGGTGCGGCAGAGCCTCTTAGATCATTTCTGGTGTCGGCGCATGCACTCCACATAGTTACGAAATCTGCCGGTAATGGTGACATCCGTTATTTTTTCATTGCCTACAAAATCTGTTCTAGGTAGCAGTGGTCTTTTTGTTACTATAAGGCGGTACCCTATCCCTACATGTCAACACCTGTTTGTTATGTGTGAGCCTCTATGGCCTTTATAACAACAACAGGTTACCGCAAGTTGCCTTTACTTAAGAAAACAGCTAACGGCTAAGTTCAGCACCACAAGATAAACTCAGCACATTCGCGACTTCTGTTTACGTAGGTACATTTCAGTGATGTCTGTGTGCGCGGCCACATGTCACTTATCAAAAATCCCAAGACTGTGCTAGTGAGGCGCCTACCTTGGGCTTCAGTGTCCAACGGACATAAAATGCCTGCTTGCGCGCGGTCATGTTTAGTCGAGAGAGGCAACCATCTCGTAAGCAACAACAAAAAAAAAAAAAACTCGATGTGTTCATTTCAGCAAAATATTTACCATTTTTTAATTGCGTCACCGTTTTTTTTTTTTTTTCATCTTTCTTTCTGCGGCAGCAAATTCAATAATGCGCTCGAGAAACAAACTGCGTGCGATGCCGTTTGTCTACAACAATCAATCAGAAAACAACAAGGGGTGGCACGAACATCAATGTCCGACACAACACACCTCTAGCAGTGATGAAAATTTGCAAGGGCAAACTCGTTTACAAGCCCAAGAAGCCTCCTAGGAGAAAAGCAAACATAACGCTTGCAGCGAAGCGTACGAACGTCAGGTCTCTTCACGCAGTCACGCACCCAAAACGGATCCGAAGTACAACAGCAGGCTGAACACTCCACTCTGTGGGGGTGAGGCACCGGCTTCGCTGAAAAAAACCAGCACCAGTCTCACATGCTGCGCAAGCATGCATTATTTGGTGCACGCATACCTTCCTGAATGTAACTTTAGAACAGACCTACAAAACATTTCATTTGTATGCCGCAATCACAAGCGCCGGCCAATACCACGGAAATGTTATGGTCCAGGATTGCTGAGTGCCACTTTTCACTGTAACTCTTCGTCAGAACTCTGAAATCTTTGAGCTACTCTTGGTCGACAGTGCGAATTCAACATTGCCTGCCCGGGAATCCACGTGAGTCATTCTTCTTATTTCTGAGGAAACATTGCAAAGCTTGGTAAATGGCTATATATATTATGCAATCACACTGAAAAGCTAACACTTTTGCTTTCAACGTTTAAATCATAGCCCGATTTCACACAACAATGATTCTGGAAAAAAGATATGCTGTAGTCTAAGGGTGTAGGAAATGTCAAGTTTCTTAGTGCGACTCTCTGAATCCGCTGCTTTCAATCAGTTGCCTTAAAATGTTTGATATTCTGATGTGTGTTTGTGTGTGTGTGTTTGAAGGGGGGGGGGGGGGGGGGGCACGGAGTTTTGCGCAGAAGCACCATCAGTTCTTGCTGTCAACGTTCTTCAGCCTGTGTTTCCTCGCGCTTGTACTATGCACGAATATACACAATGCATGCATATACAACAATGTGTAACAACAAATATATGCACGGAACTATGCATTTATCTAGGCATAACTGTCTTCTGCAGCACGAACTGTCACTAGGTGCTGTACGATGAACAATCTCATGTGAACCCCACTTAGAGCAGAAGAGCGCACATTGAAACAACATAGACATGGCTTAATTATTACAGTGTTGACTATGCCTTGCAGGTCCGCTATAGCCATTGACTCAAGGGACGACAGGCTAACAATAAACATGAAACTGCCACAGAACTTAAAAAGGTCAATACAAAAATATTAATTGGAAATAGATACATCCTGATACGATTCCAACGCATACCGGTAGCTACGGAATTGCTAACAAAAAGTACACAACAAGGAAACGGGCAAATAATGCCCGTTAATGAAGTGATTTTTATCTGGAAGATCGTTACAACTTTTACAGCACAAAATGAATCAGACGAGCGGTTGTTTTTCGCTGTGCTGGAGATTAGCTTAAAACCGAGTGCTTTTAGAACTCTACATGCGCAAAGGTCATAAGTGCGGCAAGAATTCATAGGCGTACATTATGAGCATATTTATGAAACCAATTTTCGAGGGAGATGCCGCGTTTGTTACAGGTACGCTAGAATTCCTGCTGTATGTGCTAGTAATAAGTCACACGATCGTGTTGCGGCTGACTTGCTACATTGTAGTTTAGAACATTATGATACGTTAGCCAAATAAGTGAAGAAAACTGCTGACGCTGTAGACACAAATAAGCTAGTTTGCAGAATTGTAATATATAAAAAGCTGCAGCGTAACCGACCCCTTTTAATACATTCGTGCAAATGCCTTAAATATGCGGCTACCCTGCAGATGTTATGTCTGAAATTAATCCTTTCGTATTTCTACGCAGCAACTGAGTCCAGCTTGGTATCCATTAGGTAGGTGGAATTATGACTATATTTAAGGGCGAACATCTGAACTATAGTAATGCGTTACTAATGAAAACTATGGTGTTCATCCTGATACGATTTCTGATACGCTTCAAGCTGCTGCTTGAAGCGCAAGGTAATCACCGATAATATGATGCGCGTTCTATGACAGATGCTGTCGTCCCCAAATTGTCTGATATGAGACGGAATGTTATTTGTAATTTCTTAGTAAAAACTAAAGAGCAGTGGCCCAAGACCGCTACCCAGAAACGTCCCGGGTGAGTCATAAGCAAGTCAAGAATGACTTATTTAAAACTAATATTATTTGACTGACGATCAATATGCTTTTGTATTCATGAGAGTGTTTAAAATTTAAAGCTGAGTGATATTACTTTACTAATCAAGCAGTTCCCAAAAGCTCCTATGTGGCTTTATAAAAAATCTAAAAGGGTGTAATTAGTCTGCTTTCTGTCATTTTTATTAGCAGGCAGGCTATTTATTAAATCAAGCATTTACATATACCATGAAAAAATATAAACCGTGTTGGTTTACAAAAAAAGAAGAAATTGCTTGACGGTTGCGGGCTGGGGAAGCTGAATTCGAGAAGTTTGCAAGCTAAGTATACGTTACTCAAACTGGTTGCTCCATGTACTCACTGACCCTCCAATTAATCCATTATCTGGTTATAAATATGGGCCAAAATTTTATTTGAAACAGATATGGAGCCTTTTCTAAGTGACCCATATTCTCACTGCGTTGACATTAAAGGTATACCTGTGTTCAACAAAGGTAAAAAAGATGCCACTTTCTGCATCTCTCACACGGTTACGGATCTACATATAGCGGTGTATCATGTTGGATAAAACTGGCCAAGTAAACGAAGCCATCACTATCTATGAACAGAGGTGTAGACTAGTATAAAAAACACAAACAAATGCGAAGATGGCCAGACCCAACTTAGCCGAGGTCAAGCTGCAAACGTGAGAAGGTGTTCTTGCGAACGTTTTTGTGTGTTGACAAATTTCACACCTTCGGCGTAACGCCACTTGCAGTGTATGACGGCCTTACCGTCAACGAAATTAAATGATGAAATGTCGTAAAGTGTCAGCTGACCCAATAGGCTCCATTGTCGACCATGTCTGCTAGACCGTATTAGATTGTATTAGCTTGCTATGAGTTACTGAGCTGATTCCAAAGCGAAAACCCTGAAGTTTAAGTGGAGAATGCTTAGCAAGTAAAAGAAATACATAACGGCAAATCTCAGGTTGTTCATTCAAAAGCTCTCAAAGGTTGGGCAGATTATACATATAACGATGTCTGTTAAACTAGGTCTCTGCAGAAGTTAAATTCGCTGCAGAAGAATTTCATGCAGCGCCTCTCCGCAACCGTTTTATCGCGCCCCGAACGGAAAAAGCCGAACACGAGCAGTGACCGGAAGTGGCTCACCTAATTTCACCTAACACAGTGATCTCACCTGATGTACGGCGCGTATACGGTCACGGCTCCTGTGAGTGCAGCCCACGTGTAGGCGATCAATGAAGCTCCGATCAGGCTAACCGCCACCATGGACGGCACCCAACCCACGCCCGCGCATATCAACGTCACGTCCATCCTCGACACCGGGCCGGCCCGGTTAGGCCTAATGATTGAACGGCCCCCCGCGTTTTCGCCGAGCTAGCGACTCGGAGTTTCGATGACACTGCCGAGAGCAGCCGGGTTCTCTACAGAGCGGAAAAAGGTGAATCTTTGCAGTCGAGCTAAACAGAGGTGCAGCGCTATCGCTGCGCCGAACGGCCGAGGTAGATCGCACACAATCGAAAGGCCAGATAGCGCAGGGACAGACTCACCTCTGCCCGTATCTGTGCGCGGAGATTAGGCACAACACTTAGTTTGCTCTGCTCCGCGGCTCTATCAACTCGTCAATAGGTTCACGTTCTGTGTGATTAGATATGTGAACTTAAACTGAAGTTGTATGGATAGGTATAGGTTTTAGCTCATCGCACGCAATCCGCGTGAAGTTTGCAACTCAGTTTCAATAGCGATGGAAAGATTGGTTTGGTTTGCGGAGTTTAACGTCCAAAAGCGACTCAGGCTATGATAGACTCCGTAGTGGAGGACTCCGGAAATTTCGACCACCTGGGGTTTTTTAACGTGCACTGACATCGCACAGCACACGGGCGCATTGCTTTTCGCCTCCATCTAAAAGCGGGTGCGGCGGCCGGAATTCGATCTCGCATCCTTTGGCCTGGCAATCGAGCGCGCTAACCACTGCGCCACAGCTGCGGGGCACGATAGAAAGAGGCATCGACCTTGCGCCGCCTTCAGTAACGTAATGGTTGCCATTACATATTTATAAACAAAATAAAAACGAGCCAGACCTCCCTTTGATCCCTTTCAGAGCTTGCAGTGTAATTTCCATGTCGCCCTATTGACCTGTTGTATTATACTATAAATTTGGTCCATGACTGCTATACATCGAGATTCAACGAAGCCTCCATAAGAGCTGAATGGTTTAGTTGGCACCACATCATTTGTTTTCAGCTGGAACAAAAAGAAGGAAATAGCAGGAGACAGACAATACTAGTTCCTGTATTAATCAGGATTACTGCCTTCAGCTCTGGTAAACCGAGGTACTTCAAATGTTCCTTTCAGTCGGGAACTGCGTGTTACATAACTGATTAACTCGGGTTGCTATGACAGTTAAAACCGACACATTGTGACGTCATAACTTGGCGCAAATAGGCATGCTGCGGTGATAGCCCGAGGAACAAAGGAGACCACAGGGCAGCCCCCTACTGCCGCAAGTGTATTCGCCCCGGTGACACGCCCTACATAACATATGTATGAATCCCGTCACACTGCACCTAATTACTGCTGGGAATCAATAGAAACGCAGCGGGTAGCAGAACGCATTCATGATTGAAGGTTTGGGAGTTGTGTGAAATGCAATAGACTCAACTCGGCCGACGATAATGACGATAATGACGACGATTCTGGTGCATATGATGTCTGTTACTATAGGCAGCTTCTCACAGTGGTTTCTGCATGGAACATCCCTACTACAGACAAAGACAATGAAGAAAAACCGGAAGAAGTGGGGAGGGGGGGGGGGGGAGGAGTAGTAAAAGAATAAACAGGAAAGTGCACGGGGCCCGTTGACTGGCTTCAACAATACAACTATCATTGCCGCGTGAAGATAGGGGTACAAAAATGTGAAAAGAAGTATACTTCTGGCGCACCGTTGCATGCCGCATCTGTCTTTGTGGTGTCGCCGGTGATTCGAAGCATTCGCATCGACCGCATTTCGATGGATGTGAAGTACAAATAAGCCCGTGTGCTGTGTGACGCTAGTGCAAGTTTAAAGGGCAGCTTCGGGGTATTTCCAAAATTACCACATTGTGACGAAACCAGTATACAGTTGGTTTTTCTCTCGTTCCTGATTACTTTCCCAAACTTGGCAACCATGCGGCATTTCTGACATTTTATTCCGGCGCAAATCGATTTAAAAGTGCGCAGTTTCCGGCTCTCCCGTTCAGGTGATTAATCATTCTGTCACGAAAGGTATCGTCGTCACGGGCTTCTATTTGATATTCGCTCTGTTTAAAAATGTTTCCATACTTTGCTATGGTGGAGAAAGGTGGCTGTGAGGAATGTGGCGCGACTGTTAAATTGTTAAAGAACCATCGGGCTTGCCCTCCAGCGGGGTATTGCAGCACCTACGGAGCGTGTTATACATACGCACTCGATCGCTAGATTGTGTTATGGACATCTGAGGAAAGCAATGCACCTCTTTAAGCAGTAGAGAGCCCACAATCGCACTTGAAATTTGGCAAGCCCTCTAGAACGAATTATTCATCGAAAGCTGCTCTACAATTGCTTCACTTTTTTACATAACCAGTAAGGCCATCAAGGTAACTGCCGCCATCATCAGGCCTTGGTGGCGCACGCGGTGCACAGCTGGAGACAGGGTAGAAGTCTAGCGCCAGGTTGCTGTGCTTTTTCAAAAGGTACACGCCAAACGTCGGAAGAACACTCGTCGTCGGCGCACAACACGTGATCAGACGACTACTGACACTTTTTTAACAATTCGTTTTCAACTCATGCCGTTTATTTGCGGCACGGAACGGAACTATGTTTATTTTTCTTGGACGAAAGAGTCCAATGAAATAACTACAGAAAGAGATTTACGGGCACTGTAAGCGCATTTGGAAAAAACGGCGAGTAGTACAGGGCTCTCAGAAATTATTTTGGATATGTTCTGTCCACGGTGTACATTATTCATAAGTACACGAACTTCGCTGACCACTGCGTACATAATACTTTGATATATTGGAGGAAACTGATAAAGTCAACCTCAATCCAGGTGAGCTGATCGTCATCTGCTCTGAAATATGGCGTTTGCCTTGGTGGAGATGTCACGAAGATCGTATACCACATACCTATACAGTTTTCATAAAAGGGACGGTCGATCAAAATTGCCTGAATTAGGGAGCTTTTTGGTGGAGATGTCACGAAGATCGTATACCACATACCTATACAGTTTTCATAAAAGGGACGGTCGATCAAAATTGCCTGAATTAGGGAGCTTTTTGGTGGTACTGACGATGCTCTTGGTTCTTCAAGGTACGTACTCCAAGGTCCTGATCACGAGTGGGGAAATAATAATTCTGCACCGCATACTTTTATTTTTTTTAATGAAAGTTTTACCAGCCCAGCGGCGCCGATTTCACTGTTGTCTTCAAGAGAGAGAGAGAGAATAGAATAGAATAGAATAGAATAGAATAGAATAGAATAGAATAGAATAGAATAGAATAGAATAGAATAGAAAGGCATGGAGGTTAACTAAGGTGATGCCGAGTAGGCTACCCTACACGCAGACAAAAGGAGAAAAATGAAAAAAGAGCGCCAAGGAACGTATAGTCTGTCATATGTTCATATATATATCTAGCTGAAGAGGGTGGAGAGCGTACATTTAAAGACTTCAACTCAACCCCGAGTCCTTTAAAAACTTAAGGAGAGCTTTAACTGCTTTCCTTAATAATGAAGGTGTCATCCAAGGGCACTGAATCTTAGCTTGTGTAAGAGGGCGAGAGTCCAAGCGGCGGAGTGTAGCAGCCAGGAAGGCACGCTCACGCTCCAACTGAGTGCACTCACAAAATATGTGCGCAATAGTTTCAACGCACCCTCACTGCTCACACATTAGAAAGTCTGCCATTCCGATGACATGGGAATAGGCGTTTGTAAACGTTACTCCTAGCCACAGGCGACACAGCATTGTAGCATCTCAGCCGGGAAGGCGAATGGTACCTGCAGTTAAAGCAACTGGTCAAAGTGGTGCGAGCCAGCGTCCAGGCGTAGCCCATGATTGTCTAGTCACGTTTCAGGTGATCAGTCTAAGGTGCCCTGCTGCGTCGGCTCTTGTCAATGGTATCTGCACAAATGCCTTGATTGGCGGTAGGGAAAAACAGTCAGACGTTCCACCAGTGACGAAGGACGAGGTCAAGA